>NC_047084.1:102246615-102846615 GCF_902459505.1 Geotrypetes seraphini
AATCGGTGACGGGATAATCGCACGCCAGATGCCAGCGCGCCGACAATTCGGCGCAAGACAGAAGCGCACGGGGGAAAAAGTAATTTTTAAAGAGCTCCGACTGGGGGTTTGGGGTGGCAACCCCCCCACTTTATTGGTTAGTGTTCGTGCTGCCGTTGCAGGGGGGGGTATGAGGGTGAAACCCCCCACATTATAGAGAAAATTGAACTTTTCCCCAAAAAATCAGAAAAAATTCCGTTTTCGCTATAATGGAGGTTTCCAACCCCCCGAACCTCCCTCCAACAGCAGCGCGAACACTAACCAATAAAGTGGGGGGGTGGCCACCCCAAACCCCTCATCGGACCTCTTTAAAAATTACTTTTTCCCCCGCGCGCTTCTGTCTTGCGCCAAATTGTCGGCGCTGGATTGTCAGCGCGCTGGCTGTCTGTGAACCATGCAATCATGTCAAATTAGTTCAACTCCACTGGAGAGTCAACTCTAATAATAATAATAATTTAGTTATATACCACCCTACTGCAAAGTTCTAGGCAGTTCACTTACACTATGGAGAAGGACCTGCTTTTGTTGGAACAATGGTCCAGTACTTGGCAACTAAACTTTAATGCCAAAAAATGTAAAGTAATCCACCATGGGAGCGGAAACCCGTGCAGACCATACACTTTGAACGGTGAAAACTTAGCGAGATCCACTGCAGAAAGGGACTTGGGAGTTCTCATCCGAGAAGATATGAAAGCTGCCAACCAGGTGGAGAAAGCTTCAGCAAAGGCAAGACAAATGCTGGGTTGCATCAGAAGGAGCTTTATCAGCCAAAAGCCTGAAGTCATACTACCATTGTACAGATCCATGGTGAAACCTCACCTGGAGTACTGTGTCCAGTTTTGGAGGCCGTATTATCAAAAAGATGTGAAGAGAATGGAGTCGATCCAGAGAATGGCCACTAGGATGATCTCAGGACTTAAAGACATCACATATGAAGAACGTCTGACCAGACTTCACCTATATTCTCTCGAGGAGCGCAGAGAAAGGGGGGACATGATAGAAACATTCAAATACATCACGGGTCGCATTGAAGTGGAGGAATAATTATTTTTTCTTACGGGTCCCACGACAACAAGAGGGCATCCGCTAAAACTTAAGGGGGGAAGATTTCATGGTGACACCAGGAAATACTTCTTCACCGAACGGGTGATTGATTGATGGAATAAACTTCCACGCTAGGTGGTCGAGGCTAGTAGCGTACTTGACTTCAAAAGTCGATGGGACAAACAGGTGGGGGTGTTACAGGGTTATGCATAAAAGATGGGTAATCCAGGGAGGGAGGGGTCTTGGGTGGGCAGACTTGTTGGGCCGCCGGCCCTCTTCTGTCATCATATTCTCTGTTTCTATGTTTCTATTAATAACTTTATACAAACAATGATAAAAATATAGTACTCTAAACAGTACTAAAATTATATCATAAAGATACTAAAATTATACAGTAAAAATTCTAAAATTATGTAGCAAAAGAAGATTAAGGGGTCCTTTTACAAAGGTGTGGTAGCAGTTTAACAAAACCACCTGCCGTGCTAGTACCTAACGCCTCCATTGACGAGGCGTTAGAATTTTAGGCTGCCGCGGGGGTTAGCACATGATGAAATGTCCGACGCGCTAACCCCCGAAGCGCACCTTGATAAAAGGAACCCTAAGATACAATTTGCGAAAATACAATGAAAGTCCTCAAGAACCTTCTGGCTATAAGATCAATATACTATTTGCCTGTCATTATTCTGGAACATCAGTTTACAAATTTGTCGAATAGATCCGTTTTTGGGAATTTCCTATAGGACATAGAAGAGTAGGCCTGGGAGATAGTAGGACTTAGCCATTGGTCCATTTTACCTGCCTGAAAACCGAGCATTTTATAAAAAAAAAATCTCTTGTATCGACAAGGTTTGATGGTTGGAATAACAAATAAATATTGCCCTCGAGTGATTCCATTAAGTTTTTAACGTTCAAAGCATAGAGACAAGTAAGCAGGTGCCATGCCACACAGCACTTTGAAATTTAAATAATACTCTTTTCTCAAAAGGCAACTAATGCAACTGTCTATAAGATGGAGTAATATGGTCATAGCTTTTTAACTCAAAAATTAGACGGACCGCAGTGTTCTGTATGAGTCTCACAGGTCTGTGGGTGGGGGGAGGTTTTTGGTGGGCCAATCGGGGGTTTGGGGGCGTTCATGGGAGGTTGCGTTGGGGCAGAAGGGCCTGGGATCCCTCCTGCCTGGATCTTAGTGGGGGTGGGGGATAGGGTAGTTGCCTGGGCTGGAGGGGTTAGGCTTCCTCCTGCCTAATCTTGTAGGGGTGGGGGGTCGCATGGCCAGGAGGGCTTGAGCTCTTTCCTAGCCCAATCAGATCGGGGGGAGGGATGGATCGTTGGTGGGGAGATGGGTCATCTCTCATGCCACTTTAGCGATCCCAAGTGCCGTGTTTGGCAGCACTTAGAGGTATCGCTATTGTGGCCAGGGAGATGAGGCATCTCTCCTGCCCCGATGGTTGCGGTGGGGGGTGGGTAGGTTGCCGGGCCGCTGAGCTGATCGCGCTAGCCGCCATCAGCTCAGTGGCCCCTTTTTCGGCACTTATACCTGTTTTGATTTGGTTTAAGTCAAAACGTATAAGTGCCAACTAGGCAACCTGCCTAAACTTTTGGTTATACCTGCTGTACGCCTAGGTGTAGGTCGGCCCACCTACCGCTCTTTCCCCTTCTCTAAAAACGCCTCTTTTCGCTCTGTGCGTTTAGAGGCAGGGGAAAGGCCTAAGCTGGTTTTAGATACGTCTAAAACCAGCTTTGATTATGGGTACTTGGATGATCAGGCTTTTTGATCGTCCAAGTACCCATTTAGGCCACTTTTTAGACATTTTTTTGGGTTTTTTTTCCGATTATGAGCCCCTTAGGGCTTTGTCTTTCTGCATGACTTCTTTTTTTGTTTCTTGAAGTTCCCCAGACATTGTTTGGTGAAGTTTCAGGGAAAAGATTCTATTTTTCAAGACCCTATACAATTAGACAGCTTAATTCAAACTCAGGAATTGGACAAGTCTGCATCTTTTGGTGAGATGGAGAAGGGTTTAACATGGGTGATTGTATTAGGTAATCTGGGCTTAGTTAGATAAAACCAGGATTCACTTTTTCCCATTCTACACTCGTATCTTCAATAATGTCCTACTCCATTCAGCGTACCTATACCACGAATGAAATTTTCATCTCTCCCCCTCCCCCTCTTCCTTCACCTCAAAATTACTGTCCACTTACCTTAAGTTCTTCACCTTTTTTTATTCCTGTTGATTGCATGTCGCCTTGAGCCTAGTCAGATATAGAACGACTCATAAATATTAGATGAGATTTGATTAGGATTTTGTAGACCTTAATCATATCTCCCCACTGCTGTCTCTTTTCCAAACTGAAGAGCCCCAACCTCTTTAGCCTTTCCTCATATGAGAGGAGTTCCATCCCCTTTATCATTTTGGTTGTTCTTCTTTGAACCTTTTCTAATTCCACTACATCTTTTTAGCGATATGGAGACCAGAATTGAATGCAACACCTCAAGTTGAGGCCATATCTTGGAGCGATACAGAGGCATTATAATATTCTTGATCTTATTTACCATCTTTTCCTAATAATTCCATGCAACCTGTTTGCTTTCTTGGTCACTGGCACTCATTGAGCAGAAGGTTTCAGGATATTTTCTAGAATGACTCCTAGATTTTTTTTTTTTTTTTAATTGGGTGCTGATCTCTAAGGTGATTTGGATCATTCTTCCCAATGTGAATTACTTTTCCTTTGTCCATATTAAATTTCATCTGCCATTTGGATGCCCAGTTTTTCAATGTCTTACGGTCTTCCTGCGATATTTTGCAGTCTGTATGTGTTTGAAGAATTTTGAATAGTTTTGTGTCATCTGCAAATTTAATCAACTTACTTGTTGCAATTTCCAGATCATTTATAAATACGTTAAATGGACCGGTCCTTGAAAGAGTAGGTGGTAATATTCTGTGATGCCCCTAAGTTGGGCTATTTGACCTGTTTGCATTTGGATGGGGTTTTTTCCCCATCATTATGATTTCAAGTTTCAAGTTTAATAATTGTTTTGATTAATCGCTTAATCATATTTCTAAGCGATGAACAAATTAAAATGACAATTTATGGGAAACAATACATTACAGAATAATACATAATGACATTCGAAATTAAAAATGTAACTTTACAAACTTATATACCCTAGGAAGGGGGGAGATGAAATACAAAATCAATATAGAAAAGTAGAACAAAAAGGGAAAAATACAAAATGAGCAACAGAAAGACAATATAATATAGTACAATAAAAATAATCTGAGCTGCGGAGAGTTTCGTTAATTACCAAAAGCATCTTTAAAGAGAAATGTTTTTAAATTACTTTTGAATTTCTTTTATCGTTTTCTTTTTTAAGTTTCTTGGTTGGAGTGACGAAGGCTAAGGACTCAAACAAATCAGCCATAATTCTTGAGTTAGGCAACCATTTCTTAGCTTTCGTGGGACGCTCCTGGGGGAATTTTGTGCAAAAATATTTAAATTCCGAAGAAAAAAATTAAAAATCTGGCGGGCGTTTTAAAATCCTGCCTACCGGATTATTCAAAATCGTCATTTTGAACTTGTAAAGCGAAAAGTTCTTCCTTAAAGATGCACAATTTTTAAGTTTTTGGTATCAATTTTTTCTGGGAGTACAGTAACGGTGCCCCATGGTTACAGCTTCTGGCCCCTCCCCCCAACACACACAAACATGCACAAGTCCCCTAACCCTCTTTTGTCTCCAGTTCTTCTCTTCCTATCCACAGTTACATCTGCTGTCTCTCATCTCCCTTTAACACATGCCCTTACCCTCTGTTTCCCCCAGCTTTTTCTCCATCCCAAATACACATATATCCCCTATTCTTTGCATCCTCCAGCTTATCATCACTTCCATACATGCATGCTATACTAATTCGGTGCTCCCTCACCCATTTTTCCTTAGCCTTTTGCTCTCCCAATGCCTTCTTTTCTTATCTTCTGTCCCCAAATTCTGTTTCTCCTGGCAGGCACTATCTTTGTTGAATGAGCTCGCCCTCATTAAAACGCAGCTGCCAATGCAGCTTTCCTGCACCACAGGGCTGTTTAGAGCCTCGGATCAACACAGTCCTTGAAATCCTGCGGTGTTCTCGGGTCTAGTGAAAACAGCACTGGACCTCCTGCAGTGCGCGGCGTCAATTACAAGCTGGAAGACACATGTGGTGTGGAATGGCTTTTTGCAGCTGCATTGACGCCTTCCTTCCTCGAGGCAAATTCTGCAAGGTTCAACATAAATTCTACCCCTTCTGTGCCCCGGAAAACTCCGTGCAAATTCTGCAATGCACAGTTGCACGGAATTTTCCCCAGAGTAGCGGGAGTAGAGACTTATATTAGATTCCTTTGACATGCTCCCCTATAAGAGGGGGGTTAAAGTTAATTGCCTGGAACGTAAGTGGTATCAAAAGTCCTATAGAGATGCCATAAGATTCACCTCATGCCAGGGGTAGGCAGTTCCCTTCCGTGAGAGCTGGAGCCAAGTCAGGTTTTCAGGATATCCACAATAAATATGCATGAGATTGTAGTTCTTCTCTTTTCTCCCAATGTTTTCATGTCATAAGTATGTTTTTTTTGTTGGTCTACGTTTAATTATTTAATATGTTCGTCTCCTATCTATTTTAAATTACTATGTACAACGCCTCGTACCCCTGGAGAAGCGTTTAATGAAAATTCAAATAAACTATGGGCTCCTTTTACGAAGGTGCGCTAGGGCCTTAACGCGTGGAATTGCGCATGCTAAATTGCCACGCGAGCTAGCCGCTACCGCCTCCTTTTGAGCAGGTGATAGATTTTTGGCTAGCGCACCTTCATAAAAGGAGCCCTATGAGTTTTACAAGTTAGGTGTACCCCAAGGCACCAATAGGGGGAGCGCATGACACCAAACGTAGCATGAAAACCACAAGTTAGAGAGGGCAACGCAGGGTGAAGAATGACACACTATCACATGTCATATATCGGACAGACAGCGGAAAGGAGCGACAGCGGAGTGCCTGGGATTAATGGTTTCTTAATAAGGTTTTCTATCGTTATGTACCATTACATCCCGGACCCCTGAGGAAGGAGCATTTTCCGAAGCACGGACTGTGTTGGGTCCTGTGTACTCATACAAGAGGACCATTTTTTCTGGAATTCCACATTGTATTTCTTCCAATAAAGACTAGACTTTTATTAGAGAACCCAGAGGCATTATCCTATGATACTGTGATATTTGGTATGGATATGAGAGCAAAAAGTCAGATTTCTGCGAATAACAATAAATTATTACTAATAATGACAGGGGTTGCCATTCAACAAATCACATATAATTGGAAAGACTGGAGGAGATTAAATTATAACTTTTGGTGGAATTCTTTATGCCATATCTATAAAATGGAAAAATTTATTGCGTTACAAAAGGGATATTTTAAGAAATTTCAGGATGTGTGGAAACCATTAACAAAATATTGTCAGGATTAAGTAAAATTATTTCCCTTATGTTTATCAGTTTATGAGGTAGGGAGGGGGGTATTTTATTATTACATATATCATACAATAATGGAGTGTATGGTTGGGAGGGATGGGCGAGGGGTAGTGATAAGAATCTATGTAATATACCAATGATTGTTTATAAGTGATGTATTTATTGTTACTGTGAATGAAAATATTTAACACTTAATGTAATTTTTGAAAATGAATAAAGAATTATTAAAAAAAAAAAAAAAAGACTAGACTTTGTGCATCATACATGCAGTTTTTCTTTCTGTTTTGGTCTTTACAATATCCCAAAGGAACCAGAAGTTGTGCCAAAAAAAATCAACGCAGTAGATGATGGCAGAGAAAGATCGAAATGAACCATCCAGTCTGTCCAGTATGGCATGTAGGGCTGTAAACGGAACTGCCACTTTCCGAAACTTCTCTCCCATGCCAATTTGGTTAGCGTTGCAACTACTGCTCTATGCAGGTTACCCTCGGACATTTTTGGGAAAAAGAGTACACTTACTTTACTGTTGATTAAGGCACAACCTGCTCCTCCGTGCATGCGATCCCAGTGCACTATTAGTTGCTTCTTGCCCTTAAAGCAGGGGGTGTCAAAGACCCTCCTTGAGGGCCACAATCCAGTCGGGTTTTCACGATTCCCCCAATGAATATGCATGAAATCTATTTGCATGCACAGCTTTCATTGTATGCTAATAGACCTCATGCATTTTTATTGGGGAAATGCTGAAAACCCGACTGGATTGTGGCCCTCAAGGAGGGACTTTGACACCCCTGCCTTAAAGGATTTTTGTGTTTATCGCAAGTCTTTATGAATATCATTAACATTTTTGTCTCCACCACTTCTTTTGGCAGTCCAGTCCAGGCATGCACAACCTTTACTATGAGGGGAAGAAATCATGGCATTTCTTGGTCTGTATCTCTGAAGCAATGTATCACACAATACAAAGGAAAAAACGCAACCCAACGAGGCAAACTATAGGAACAAAAAAAAGAAGTGGGGGAAAGGACACAGGTCAAACCATTGGGTGGACAAATACGTTTATTTAAAATGGTAATCAAATTTCAATAAAAAACAACAAATATATACATACATAAATAAATAGCATATGGCAGGCATATAAAGTCCTTGGTAATAAAACATATACTGGACCCCAACACGGTCCGTGTTTCGGCCACAAAGGCCTTCTTCGGGGGGAGGGGGGGTAAAAAGTAGCTTTACAGTAATGGTTATAGGGTTCCAGCCCCCTGGCACATTATAAGAACAAATGCAAATTCAAAATAATGCTGTGATAAAGGCAAATCGCTGCTAAAAAAAAAAGCTCCATATCAATTCTAATGCCTCCTTCTCTTCAGAAAAGGTTCGTTTGTGCGTTGTACCTTGTAGGCATTCAAACATCTGTATCTTATCTTCCCTGACTCTCCTCTTATGTGTACACATTGATTTGTCATTTATTTTAAAATCTTCTACATCCTACATTATCACTTACATCCTACATTACATTATAGGAAATTTTTGGATGTTTGGGAGCCATTAACAAAATTCTGTTAGGAATAACTGAACTGATCTTATTTTTGGCCCTTTCATCTTACGCATCCAGGATGGGTGGGAGGGTGGGGTCTTTCTTTCCACTATTATTTTAGGTTGGGTAAAATTATTGTAAGATTCTATGTACAGTGATACCTTGGAGTCCAAACTTAATCCGTTCCAGAATCCCGTTCGAGTTCCAAAGCGTTCGAGTTCCAAGACAATTCTTCCCATTGAAAATAATAGAAACTGGATTAGTCCGTTCCTGGGTCCCACAAACTCAAATTTTAGCAAGAAATACACTGGATTTTAAGTTTCAAGTTTATTAGGTATTTATATACCGCCTATCAAGATTATCTAAGCGGTTTTTACATTCAGGCACTCATGCATTTTCCCTCTCTGTCCCGGCGGGCTTACAATCTATCTAACGTGCATGGGGCTATGGAGGACTGAGTGACTGCCCAGGGTCACAAGGAGCAGCGTGGGGTTTGAACCCACAACCCCAGGGATTTATTATTAACAAATATTCTAAAGCAGCATTCAGATTGTGGGGAACAAACACACACATACAATGTGCAGGGCATTCGGATTCCAAAGCAGAGTTCGGATTCCAAGACAAAATTTACTGCAAAAAAAAGTTTGGATTCCAAGTCCTTCGAGTTCTGGGGCATTCGGATTCCGAGGTACCACTGTATTTATTATCTTGATTATTTATTAGGTGGGTGGGAGGGTTAAAATGATTGCTCGTATATATCTGTAAGATCAATGTGCATTTCTTGTATTATTATATGTATATGTATTTTTGTTTTGCACAATGGTTGAAAATCAATAAAGATTATAAAAAAAAAAAATAATTTGTATTTTATTTTAAAATCTTCTACCCCACTTACATCCTATGCGGCTATCAAATAAAACATGTATATTACACATAGAAATAACATTAAAAATACAAAAACATAAAAAATAAAATTCACTTAAAACCTCAAATAATACGGTGTCAGGTCAAAAGCGCGCCGGGATAAAGGCGTGCCCAGACAATTGAGCGCAGCGCGGAGGTGCGCGCTGCTCAAAATTACTGTTTTTAGGGCTCCGACGGGGGTGGGGGGTGGGGGGGAAACCCACCACTTTACTTAATAGACATCGCGCCGCGTTGTGGGGGCGTTGTGGGGGGCTTGGGGGGTTGTAACCCCCCACATTTTACTGAAAACTTCACTTTTTCCCTGTTTTTAGGGAAAAAGTTATGTTTACAGTAAAATGTGGAGGGTTACAACCCCCCAAACCCCCATAACGCCGGTGCGATGTCTATTAAGTAAAGTGGCGGGTTCCCCAACAAAAACCCCCATCGGAGCCCCTAAAAACAGTAATTTTGAGCGGCGCGCGCCTCCGCGCTGCGCTCAATTGTCCGGGCGCGCCTTTGTCTTTCGCGCCGTTGTCTATGAACCAATAATACTGCAGAGATCATATTACCCATTCCATCTCTTTCTCTGCTGTAGTTATCTATATATATAAATTTGGAGGTATGTATGTGTGTATGTGCCGCGATCACGCAAAAACGGCGGGACCGATTTGAACGAAACTTGGTATGCAGATCCCTCACTACCTGGGGTGATATGTTCTGGGGGTCTCGCGGCCCACCTGCACACGTGGGCGGAGCTACAAACAGAAAATCAGATTTCATCCATTCATGTCAATGGAAAATATGTAAAAAGCTGCCTTTCTCACAGTAATTCAAAAACGGCTTGACCGATTTTAACAAAACTTGGTATGCTAATCCCTCACTACCTGGGGTGATATGTTCTGGGGGTCTCGCGGCCCACCTGCACATGTGGGCGGAGCTACACACAGAAAATCAGATCCCTCACTACCTGGGGTGATATGTTCTGGGTGTCTCGCGGCCCACCTGCACACGTGGGCGGAGCAACACACAGAAAATCAGATTTCACCCATTCATGTCAATGGAAAAAATGTAAAAAGCTGCCATTCTCACAGTAATTCAAAAACAGCTTGACCGATTTGAACGAAACTTGGTATGCAGATCCCTCACTACCTGGGGTGATATGTTCTGGGGGTCTCGCGGCCCACCTGCATACATGGGCGGAGCTACAAACAGAAAATCAGATTTCACCCATTCATGTCAATGAAAAAATTGTATAAAGCTACCATTCTCACAGTAATTCCAACTACCTGGGATGATATGTTCTGGGGGTCTCGCAGCCCACCTGCACACGTGGGCGGAGCTACAAACAGAACATCAGATTTCACCCATTCATGTCAATGGAAAAAATGTAAACAGCTGCCATTCTCACAGTAAATCAAAAACTGCTTGACCGATTTGAACGAAACTTGGTATGCAGATCCCTCACTACCTGGGGTGATATGTTCTGGGGTCTCGCGGCCCACCTGCACATGTGGGCGGAGCTACAAACAGATAAGCAGATTTCACCCATTCATGTCAATGGAAAAAATGTAAAAAGCTGCCATTCTCACAGTAATTCAAAAACGGCTTGACCGATTTGAACGATACTTGGTATGCAGATCCCTCACTACCTGGGGTGATATGTTCTGGGGGTCTCGCGGCCCACCTGCACACCTGGGCGGAGCTACAAACAGAAAATCAGATTTCACCCATTCATGTCATGGAAAAAATGTTAAAAGCTGCCATTCTCACTGTAATTCAAAAACGGCTTGACCGATTTGAACGAAACTTTGTATGCAGGTCCCTCACTACCTGGGCTGATATGTTCTGCAGTTCTCGCGGCCCTCCTGCACACGTGGGCGGAGCTACAAACAGAAAATCAGATATCACCCATTCATGTCAATGGAAAAAATGTAAAAAGCTGCCATTATCACAGTGATTCAAAAACGGCTTGACCGATTTTAACGAAACTTGGTATGCTGATCCCTCACTACCTGGGGTGATATGTTGTAGGGGTCTCGCGGCCCACCTGCACACGTGGGCGGAGCTACAAACAGAAAAGCACATTTCACCCATTCATGTCAATGGAAAAAATGTAAAAAGCTGCCAACGCAAAAACGGCTTGCCTGATTTGAACGAAACTTGGTATGCAGATCCCTCACTACTTGGGGTGATATGTTCTGGGGGTCTCGTGCCCCACCTGCACACATGGGCGGAGCTACAAACTGAAAATCAGATTTCTACCATTCATGTCAATGACAAAACTGTAAAAAGCTGCCAACGCAAAAACGGCTTGCCCAATTTGACCGAAACTTGGTATGCAGATCCCTCACTTCCTGGGGTGATATGTTCTGGGGGTCTCGCGGCCCTCCTGCACACGTAGGTGGAGCTACAAACAGACAATCAGATTTCACCCATTCATGTCAATGGCAAAAATGTAAAAAGCTGCCATTCTCACAGTACTTCAAAAACGGCTTGACCAATTTGAACGCAACTTGGTATGCAAATCCCTCACTACCTGGGGTGATATGGTCTGTGGGTCTCGCGGCCCACCTGCACACGTGGCCGGAGCTACAAACAGAAAATTTGATTTCACCCATTCATGTCAATGGAAAAAATGTAAAAAGCTGCCATTCTCACAGTAATTCCAACTATCTGGGGTGATATGTTCTGGGGGTCTCTCGGCCCACCTGCACACGTGGGCGGAGCTACAAACAGAACATCAGTTTTCACCCATCCATGTCAATGGAAAAAAAATAAAAAGCTGCCATTCTCACAGTACTTCAAAAACGGCTTGACCGATTTGAACGAAACTTGGTATGCAGATCCCTCACTACCTAGGGTGATATGTTCTGGGGGTCTCTTCACCCAAGAATTTATATGTTCTTGCTCCTGGAGGTGAAACTAAAAATATTGTTTATAATCAAGTTTTGTGTTTGTTGTATTGTATTCATTTTGTCAAATATTTCACATTATAATTTGAATATTGTACTTTTTATAAAGATGTAAAAAAATAATTTCATTCACCACTATAAAGTATCTTTATTTGAATCCATTTACAGTGTTATTGCTATAATTAAATACCCGTGCAACGCCGGGGCATCAGCTAGTATCTTATAAAATGCTTGAATAAAAACCGAGGGGCCCTTGTACTTGACTACACTAAAAAGTGACCAACACCATTATTTGCATGTGGGTTTCCGAGGGCTGAGGCCACTTTTAACACAGCTGTAAATTACCACATTTTCCATTTTTAAAAAATTTACGAGGGGGTACTGAAAAGTTCTCAACCCAGCCAAGAAGCGAATGACGTGAATATGGTTCATACAATGATCTCAAACAATGCCAAAACATAGAATTTTGTTTCTGCAGATTCACACTTAATGAAATAAGATAACACTCTTCAGCCACAGTTGCAAAATAGTGCTCAGAATTTAGGAAGTCGGTTGGTTGGGCTGAGAAGTTTTTAGCACCTTCTTGAATGTAATAAAAGTGAGCCAAGTATAGGACAATGAAGCCATTGTGACATCACTGATGAGGCAGGCTCTTATTGGTGGAATGAGGCATTATGACATCACCATCTCAGCTCTGGTTACCAGAGACTGAAACTCTTCACGCAACAAGGGAGTGCCGAAAAGTTCTCAACCCAACCAAGAAGAGAATGACGTTTGATATGGTTCAATCAATGATCTGAAACAATGTCAAAATGTAGAATTTTGTTTCTGTAAGCTGGCACTTAACGAAGTAAGATAATACTCTTTTCAGCTACAGTGGCAAAATAACGCTCCGAATTTAGGAAGAATTTAGGAAGGGCTGAGAACTTTTTAGCACCCCTTCGTAATGTCCACACGCTAATTTTCAAATTTTCACATGGCCATTAGTGCATCAACACCTACTGCTATCTATGTACTAGGCCATAAGGGCACCACACATGAATTGGTTGGCATGCACTGACTAGAACTGGGCATGCCTACTCCCCATCCCCAAACGTGCCCCCATGCTAAAAAATGAAATCGACTTTTTAGTACGTGGGAAGCATGCACCAGTCTGTGGTAGTGCTTTGTTAACCTGTGGTAAGTAGACGCAAGTGCTTACTACAGCTTCGCTAAACGACCCCTACGTTTTTAGTAATTTCTTAAATTGTCTGTAGGTTCCCCCTCTCCTTTTCCTCCAAGCCAGGGCTGCCCAAGTCCAGTCCTTGAGATCTACTGGCAGGCCAGGTTTTCTGGATATCTGCAATGAATATGCACGAGAGAGATTTGCCTGCACTGCCTCATTGGGATGCAAATCTCTCTCATGCATATTCATTGCGGATATCCAGAAAACCTGGCCTGCCAGTAGATCTCAAAGACCGGACTTGGGCAGCCCTGCTCTAAGCTGTCTATTAAGATATTTTAATGTATATCGTGTTGACATTGTATTTAGCATACTATGCCATAAGACAGTATGTATTTTTATTTGAAAGTTTGTTGCTGTCATTTTCAATTGCATATGTTCAGCTTTTTCTTGCTGTACGTTGTCTTGGGTGAACTTCTTCAGAGAGGCAGTAAATAAATTGTAATAAACGAATGTATCATCGCTCTCCATCTGAACAATGCACAGAAACCAATTATCCAGGGCAATCATTTCTACAATGTTCTACACCATCCCCTTGTGTTCTGGGTTAGTGATTTTGAGCGCCATCCCATCTGCTTGACACAGGCTCACCGCTGAAGAGGGGCTGGGATTGCTGGCCTGTGATCTCACTGGGGGAAGAGGTAGGGGCCGTTTGGGGGATGAACTTCTCTATCCCTGTGACTTTACTGCTGCTAACGCTTCCAGTGGAGGTCTAGATAAAAATGGCATGGGAACAAATTTTGCTCCGTCCCCGCAGGAATTCATTTTCCTGTTCTGTCTCCATGAGTTCTTTTCCTGTCGCTGCTCCATTCCTACAAATTCTGCCCTCATCTGCACAAGCCTCAAACGCTTTAAAATCCTAAGTAGCATCATTCTAGAGCTCAGATTGTGATGTCATAATGCCTCATTCCACCAATGCCTAAGCTCCGTCCTCATCTGCACAAGCCTCAAACGCTTTAACATCATAAGTAGCAACATTCTAGAGCTCAGATTGTGATGTCATAATGCCTCATTCCACCAATGCCTAAGCTCCGTCCTCATCTGCACAAGCCTCAAACGCTTTAAAATCCTAAGTAGCAACATTCTAGAGCTCAGACTGTGATGTCATAATGCCTCATTCCACCAATGCCTAAGCTCCGTCCTCACCTGCACAAGCCTCAAACGCTTTAAAATCATAAGCGTTCGAGGCTTGTGCAGTTTAGGCAGAGCTTGTAGGAATGGGGCAGCGACAAAACTCACGGGGATGGGACGGTGAAATTGAGTTCCTGCGGGGACGGGGGTAGCTTTGCTCGGCTGATGATCTTACAACGGAGGAAGCACCAAACAAACCGAGTTCATCCATAACTCTGCTTTCTTGCGGGATCCTTGGAGCTGAATGTGGAACTAAAAGGCACACCGACAAATCCGTGCACAGTTGCACCCTAACAAGCGAGTACGGACAAGTGCGCGCATGACAATTGTGGCCTTTGAAATGTGCACACCAAAGATGAAACGTACGAAAGAAATGCATACATTGTCCTACTCTAAATCTGCCCTAAGTGGATATGTGGACGTCCCTGATTTGCTCAGCCTCCTCAGGCCTGTAGGAGGCCCCGTCCCTTGGGGCCTGTGTCACCTCTGTGCCTCAAGCCTCTCCCAAGGGATGAGGCCTGAGGAACATAAGAACATAAGAATTGCCGCTTTTGGGTCAGACCAGTGGTCCATCCTGCCCAGCTGTCCGCTCCCGTGGCGACCCCAGGTCACAGACCAGTGCTCTAAATGAATCCAGCCTCACCTGCGTACATCCCAGTTTAGCAGGAACTTGTCCAGCTTAGTCTCGAAACCCTACAACAGACTCCGGAAGGAGTGTGAGCAAATCTAGGCCTTCCACACATCCACTTATGTAAAGGGCTCTCATAATCATAATCTAAACCAGAGGTGTCCAACCTGCGGCCCAAGGGCCGCATGCGGCCCCGTGAAGCATTTTGTGCGGCCCCGGTAGAGGGCTATGCATTGTTTTCCTTTGCTGCCCCCAGGTGTTTACCATCTTGCCGGCTCCCTCCTCTGTCTTGCTCCAGCGTTTGGGCGGCCCCAGAAACATTTTTTTCGGCCAATGCGGCCCAGGGAAGCCAAAAGGTTGGACACCCCTGATCTAAACCTTATCTTAACTTAAATTAACTTAAAACCTTATCTTAACTTTATCTTAACTTAAAACCTTATCTTAAATACCTAGTGAAACTTTTATGTGTAGTGAGGCGGGGGTCCCCCATCCTCCCCCACCCTCCCTCAAAAAAGAGGGTTACATTGTAACCCTCAAAAAGTATTCACATGGAGCGCATTTGACGGGTCGCCTCCCATTCAGTGCGCACATTTGTCAGGGTGCAATTGTCATGCGCGCATTTGAGGGGGTCACCAAATAAAATGCCACAGACACGTCTCAAATATGTTCCGCCGGCAAGCGAAGGACACTTGGCCTGGTGGTGTCAGTGTGCATCTCTACTGCTCTGCCATTCACAGGCTTTTGGGATATCTTACTGGGAAACAGGTTCTCCAAACCCTCCTCCAAGAGTGATGATACCCCTTCTTTTCAATGTTTAAATCCATAACCTGAGTCGTCTGAATTAATACATTTGCCTAGGATCTCTTTTAGCAAAGATTGATCAGAGTGAAAGTGGAAGTGCCATGCTGCTTTTGACAGCTACCTTGGAGTCCATTGACTCGGCCTCATATCGACAATGGAACGTGAAGAATGCGACCCTCAGCATTTTTGACTCTTCCAACTTTCTCTCTTTCCCCTCAATAAAACCATGCTTGTTATCGCCTGAGGGACTGCTGCTGCTCTTGCAAATGTCAGGATGACTGCCACTGCCCACAACTCCCAATGAGACAAAATTGCTTCCAGCAGATTTCTCTATTATGCCTTTCTCGTGTCTAATTTATTTATTCAATGCTCTATCCCGTTCTTCCAGAAGAGCTCAGAAAGTTTTACATGAATTTATTCAGGTACTCAAGCATTTTTCCCTGTCTGTCCTTGTGGGCTCACAAGCTCTCTAATGTACCTGGCTCAATGGGGGGGAGGGGAGGGAAGTAAGTGACTTGCTCAGGGTCACAAGGAGCAGTGTATGTTTGAACCCACAATCTCAGGTGCTGAGGCTGTAGCTATAATCACTGCACCACTCTGGAAATCAAAATGTTGCAGAAGTGAGCCAAGTATAGGACAATGAAGCCATTGTGACATCACTGCTGAGGTTGGCTTTTAGGCATTGGTGGAATGAGGCACTATGATGTCACAATACCAGCTCTGGCTATCAGAGGCTCTAGGGGAGTGGCTGAACAGTTCCTGAAACAATGTAACAGCAACATTCTTAACTGGTAACTGATTTATTCAATTTTCTATAGTGTCAGTACTGTCAGTCCTGGTGGGCTCACAATCTATCTAATGTACCTGGGACAATGGGGGGATTAAGTGACTTGTCCAAGGTTACTAGGAGCAGCATGAGTTTGAACCCACAACCTCAGGGTGCTGAGACTGTAACTTTAACCATTGCACCCTGGGTGCCAGCACCCCTCTTCCTCCTCTTCGCCTATCCCCCCGCTCCTGCTCATGCCCGTACCTTTTTTACTTCTCCAGTGCGAGCAACATTGCTGCCCGCACTGGCATCGGCGCTCTCTCTGACATCACTGCTAGGCCCCGCACCTAGGAAGTGACATCAAGGGGTGAGCCGACACTAATATGGGCGTGCTGCTTGTGTCGGTACAGGGAACAAGAAGGGGCGTGTGCTTGCGGCAGCGAGTTGGACGGGGAGGGGCTACACCACTGTGTCTACAGCCTCATTGCACACACAACAGGGAACACAGAAAGCCAGGAAGGGGAGGGAGAGGGCGGTCCACCCCAGGCACCATGTTGATGGGGGCACTGGCACCCCTCCTCCCCTTCACGCGCATACCCCCTTCCCCCATAACTCTAGATCAGTGGTCCCAAACTCGTGGCCCGGGGGCTACATGCTGCCCGTCAGGTACTATTTTGAGGCCCTCAGTAAGCTTAACATAATCACAAAAGTAAAATAAAACAGTTTCTTCATCATATGTCTCTTCAGCCATAAATGACAATATTATTATTAAGACTTAGCCAAAAGGAAAGATTTATAAACTATAAAGAGTTTTACCTCATGCAAAATGGTCATTTCTTTAATAAGATATTAACTATTTTCTTCAGAGGCCCTCCAAGTACCTACAAATCTAAAATGTGGCCCTGCAAAGGGTTTGAGTTGGAGACCACCGGCTTAACTGTAACCATGACATCCTGTTTGTCTTTGGTAAGCAGAGCTGAGATTGTGATGTCATAATGCCTCATTCCACCAATAAGAGCCAGCCTCATCAGTGATGTCACAATGGCTTGATTGTCCTGTTCTCCCATCTGCCCTCCAACCACGCCAGAAGATTAACTGTTCCTCTTAACTCAGTGGTCTCAAACTCACAGCCCGCCAGGTACTACCTTACAGTCTGGCGGCACGCAATTTATTATAAGTCTAGGGTAGGCGTCGTGTTCACAAGCCGGGGAAAAGTCAAACCAACCATAGTGATGTTCTCGGTTGGTTTGCTCCTGTAGCGCTACAGGTAAGGTAGCTCCTGTAGCGCTACCTTACAGTCTGGCGGCACACTTTACTTGTCTCTTGAATGATTCTCCAGAGTTACCAATGTAGCGTCTAGCAGTTACTTGGGTCAATCATTGAAAGGTGCAGAGCTCCAAGCTGAACTTGGCCTACTTGGCTGTTCCCATGTAGGCGGTGGCGGCATATGCAGTTGGGCATTGCTGCTTTCCTCTGGGCATCTTTAACTTAGCTGTGCCACAGGCTTTTCTACTTCCCGGATCATACCTTCCAGGATCCACCCCTCCTGTGTCACTTCCCTCTTGGGCAGGACTATGCGCTTTAAGGTGGCTTTGACACTGTGATAGCTGCGTTCTATAGACTTCCTCACAATGGTAAACAAGTTTTTTGGTTGGCACTGGCGTTATCCCTGGATATTGAATGCCAGTGTCTGACAAACTTTTTTAGCTCCGGTACATTAAGGGTTCCTTTTACAAAGCCGCGCTAGCGGTCTAACACGCATAATTGCACGCGCTAAACCGCCGGCCATACCTCCTCTTGAGCAGGGGGTAGTTTTTCGTGCAGCACGGGGGTTAGCGCGTGATGAAAAGTCGCACGCGTTAAACCCGCTAACGCGCCTTCATAAAAGGAGCCCTAAATGAAGCAAATGTTTTTCAAGGCACATTAGAATTGGAAATTATAAAACTGCAAAAGCCAACAAAAAAATTAAATTTGAGAGTTATTTATTGAAAGTTCTTTAAGCTGTATAGGGGTAATTGTAACAACGGTGAAGCTAAAGTTGATAGAATAGAACTGCTAATCAATGCCATGGATGTGCTTGCTTTTGAGTGCAAATTAACTCAAAAACGTGACTTAATAGTCGACAAGCAAACACGCATTTCATCATCCACCATCTGCAGTTCTCTTTTTTTCGATTTAATTTCTGTCAGAGCTGAAAATCCAAGTTTGCAAAGATAAGAAGATCCAAACAGTACCAAATAGAGAATGACACGGTGGCAAAACTCATCACCATTCCCGTCCCTGCGGATAACCTCAGGAAACCATCTCCATGTCCTTTAAGGAGAGAGGAAAGAATCAGAGTATGAATGGGCCCAGCCACTGACCCTCAAGCCTTGCATTAAAGAATGCAGGTGTAGAAGGACTCAGGTTGAGATAGACATTAAAGAATGACAGTCTCTGGTATCCAGAGCCGATACTGTGATGTCATAATGCTTCATTCCACCAATGAGAGCCAACCTCATCAGTGATGTCACAATGGCTGACTTGGCTCACATAAGAATCAGAGTCTGAATGGCCTCAGCCATGGACCCTCAAGCCTTGCATTAAAGAATACAGGTGTAGAAGGACTCAGGTTGAGATAGACACTAAAGAATGACAGTCTCTGGTATCCAGAGCCGATACTGTGATGTCATAATGCTTCATTCCACCAATGAGAGCCAACCTCATCAGTGATGTCACAATGGCTGACTTGGCTCACATAAGAATCAGAGTCTGAATGGCCTCAGCCACTGACCCTCAAGCCTTGCATTGAAGAATGCAGGTGTAGAAGGACTGTGGTTGAGATAGACACTAAAGAATAACACCGGATTGTTTCCTGCGGTTATCCGCGGGAACGGTAATGAATTTTATCACCGTGCCATTCTCTAGTAACAAAACATTGATTGCTTTGTTGCTCAAATTGCGATAATTACTGCAGATAAAAATAAAAGTACTTACCATTAGTTTTCAAGGACCAATCACGTCAAAGAATGATGCTTGCCCGGGCGGTTGTATCACAGACGCTCATAACATTGACAGACTTTTGCGTACGCGATGTACATGTCTTCTATTCTAGTGTATTCATATGAAGGGAATTTTTAAAATTAAAGTGAAATTCTGGAATATCTCGTGGCACACCCAGAATCTCCTCAGGGCACACAGTTTGCGAGACACTGGCATAAAGTAAGGACTACATTTTCAAGATCCTATTTAAGCAGTTAAGCATCAAAGATTGGCACTGAACTGAATGCATGTCAACCCTACTCCCAGACCAGCCATAAATTAGCCAGTTTCAGCTTGAGGCACTAAAGAGTAAATTCTATAAATGGTGCCTATTTGGGCACCAATAACAATTATCCCTAAGTGCTATTCTATAAATGACTCAGAGCTGGGCACTGCTTTTAGAGCTCTCTTTGGTACCAGCATCCGCATCCAATTTTGGGCGTGGGGATTTACAGTAGATTTACAGTAGTTCACGTTCTCGCAGCTAAATTAGGCGCAGATCCACCCTTATTCTGTATAATTCCAGGAATTTCCCCCGATCTGCCCCTCCCCCTCCCATGGCCACACCCCCTTTTCTGAGCTGCACGCAAAATTTATGTGTGGCTCCTGGCATCTAAAGATGCATGTAAATTTTGAACGGATTCCAATTAGTGCGGCTAATTGACTTGTTTGCCAATTAAATTGGGTCTAGGCTCCAGTTTGTACATGTGGATTATTGCATTGATTTTTTGATTTTGTGTCTTTATAAAATACACAATTTTAAATCCTATTCCTGGGCCCAAGCTCTGGTTCCACTTTTTGTGCCTTTGGGCACCCCTGTTAGTGTTTGTGGGATCTTGGTCCTTTACCTTTGGAATTTGGGCCCGCTGCCATTGCTGCATGCCTTTCCAGGGGATTTCAGGATTCTGCCAATTAAATTGTATACTGAATTCATGTATGCAATTTGGAGTGCCATATATAGAATTAGGGCATAACTATGGATATTCAGTGTAGAGAGTTGCGCGGGGACAGAAATCCCACCCATCCTCGCCTCTCTCCGCCAGGATCCTCTCCGTCCCCACCCGTCCCCACCAGGATCCTCTCCGTCCCCACCCGTCCCCGTCAGGATCCTCTCCGTCCCCACCCGTCCCCGTCAGGGTCCTCTCCGTCCCCGCCAGGATCCTCTCCGTCCCCACCCGTCCCCGTCAGGGTCCTCTCCGTCCCCGCCAGGATCCTCTCCGTCCCCACCTGTCCCCGTCAGGGTCCTCTCCGTCCCCGCCAGGATCCTCTCCGTCCCCACCCGTCCCCGTCAGGATCCTCTCCGTCCCCGCCCGTCCCCGTCAGGGTCCTCTCCATCCCCACCCATCCCCGCCAAGATCCTCTCTGTCCCCACCCGTCCCCGTCAGGGTCCTCTCCGTCCCCGCCAGGATCCTCTCCGTCCCCACCCATCCCCGTCAGGATCCTCTCTGTCCCCACCCATCCCCGCAAGGAATTATCTACATCCCCACCCGTCCCCATAAAAAGCAGCAATTACTTCTGACAGGCTCATCAATTCCACAGTTTCTTTTGCTGTTTTCCTTGTGAAATCTCTTTGGTGGAACCACTTTTTTGTTTTCGATTCAGGTAATTAACTTATAAACCCCTTCTTTTACTAAGGCTGACGTGTCCATTATATTATATGGACGAACCCTGTTTCCAAAGCCTTCCATCCCCGTGGAAGTCCCGTTGCCTAGAGGGGGATCCCCGTGGGACTCCCGTGGGCCAGAGGGGGGTCCCCATGGGAGTCCCATGAGTTAGGGGGGGATTCCCATGGGACCCCCCTCCCGCGATCCCCGTTCCCGTGCAGACCTCTAACCCCCAGAGACCCAAATATAGAAAAAAACGTAAAAAAATGTTTTCGAACGTTCACATGTTGTTATAGGAGGCTTGTGATCCCTAATCAGTGTTTTTTTTTTTTTATTTTGACATTTTAGTAACTTTTGGGGAGGATGTTGTAAAATTGCAACGCTGGGCCTGTAAGGTAGCAGAATTTCAATAGTGTCACTCTCTCTCTGAACACATGTAAGGAATAATTAAAAGTTTATTTGTACTTTACAGCTTATAAAGACCCACCTAAGTTTATGTATATACACAACAACAATAGTATAATAAAGAAAAAAGTAATTTTTATTATCAATTTAATACAAAAAATGAGTATCATATAAAAACGCAAATTTTTCCCTGTGAAGCGCCCATTGACTTCTATCAGCGGTAATCAAGAAATTTCGTGTTTTTGCACAAAAAATTTCATGTTAGCGCAAATACGGGTAAAAACGGCCACGCTATGAAATAGCACTTGTGCTATCTTCATAGCACGGTTTTGTGAATCGAGCCCTATATGTGCATGTTTTATTTGTTCATTTATTCAGTTATGGTAGTTCCAAAAACAGTTATTTTGCTCTGAAAAGCACAGGCGAACATTGCACTTCCTGCAAAGTGTGTTGGTATAGCCTTTTGCACAGTGTCGGCACCGTCCTCTATCGGCTTTGATGGGAAAATGTCCAATCATGTCCTTGCAAACTTCCTTTGGAGGGTGTGCATTTGACTTTTTGGCTGTCATGGCAGCTGAAGAACCTCCATCATCTGTAAACTGCCTCTTTTGGGAAGTCAAGGTGCCCCCTCTTGATGAAACTGGGCTTGCAGATGGTCGCCCTCGCTTTGACACTGACCCAGCCGTTCCGATCAGGATAAGAGAAGATGCCAACTGGGCCTGAAACATTCTCCTGTTTAGCATCTGTTTCTTTGGGATATCCAAAGCTTTGCAGTCCCTTTTGTACAGGAGCCAAGCATTGATCACAGCTAGGTTAATGGTGTGCCAGAAGATGTAAAGGTACCAGCGGTAGGACTTCAGTGGAAACTTGTATTTTGCTGCAAATGAGTCTAACAAATCCACTCCGCCCATGAATTTGTTATAGGCAGCCACGATATAAGGCCTCTCAACTTCAACAAATCTTTTGGCAGTTTTGTCCCAGCGTTGAATCTTCTCCACTGGTTGTGGGCCAGCAAAGGAAGACACAAGTGTAACCTGTCTGTTGTCAAACCATTTCACAGCACAAATGTTGTGATTTGACTCCACTCTGACATCAAAGCTTCCTCTTCCCTTTTTCTTCAAGCTTTTCTCATCCTCAAGATTACAGTTTGGAAGGCGCACTTGTCTGGCTGTTCCTGTGTAATGAATTCCACAATCCAGCAGCCTAACTATCAATGGGATGCTGGTGAAAAAGTTGTCTGCATAGATCTTGTAGTTGTGACTATGTGGAAGTGTGGAAGCAAGTTTCATCACAACATCCCCTGATAGTCCAAGTTCAGATCTTGCCCGTATTCCATTCACACTGCCTTGGTACACATCAAAATCACAAAGTATACCAGAGATTCCAGTCCTTGCCCACAGCTTGAACCCCCATGGGTTTGGCTTGCCACGCATGTACTGTTTGATGCTGCTGAATTTCCCCCTGAAAGGGATCATCATTTCATCAACAGAGTTATGTTCTTCAGGGACCACTTTTAGGCATTTCTCTCTGAAAGCATCAAGCCATGGTCTGAGTTTCCAGAGTTTGTCACTTTTTTGTTCCATCTCAGACACGGTTAGATTGTTCACAAAATGTAATGATGTCAACAGAGACTGGAATCTGTTTCGTGACATTACATCAGCGACAGGACTGTATCTTGTGTCTGCTTCCCAGTACATACGGACTCCAGGCATTTGGACAAGACCCATCTTCAGATACATGCCAATCATTTGCTCTATTTCCTTTGTGTTTGTGTTTATAGATGATCCTTTCTTCTGAAAACTGTACTGATTTGTGTTATCTGCCAGAGCGTTGATCATATCTTCTGTCACAAACTTCTGAAAGTACTCCAGTGGTGTGCAGAGGGAATGGACATCATTACTCCAAAGCAGGCAACAGGGTTGTATGACTTCATGGCCAGATAAACAGACCTATTTACACATTCAACCATCCAATGGTGTTGCAGAACTGAACAATAGGTTCTATTAGTAATGTACATGAAGTTTTAAAAAGAAAAAAAATGGGGGAGGGTTTATTTTGTAGCCTTAAATGTGATGTTGTAATATTACAACACTGGGTCTCAGGGGAGTGCAGACAAAACCTTGCTATCACTTTGACCCACTGTTGTAAAATTACAACATAGAAATAACCAGCTCTAAATCTCTTAAAATCAGTATATTCAATGATGTCATAAAATCTGCATGATCTACACATATTAATGATCACATAAAAAAATATTTCAAGCTTTTTACTTACTTTAGTCCTGATGTATCCCGTCCAAAACAACAAGATGATATACTCCAAAGCAGGCAACAGGGTTGTATGACTTCATGGCCAGATAAACAGACCTATTTACACATTCAACCATCCAATGGTGTTGCAGAACTGAACAATAGGTTCTATTAGTAATGTACATGAAGTTTTAAAAAGAAAAAAAATGGGGGAGGGTTTATTTTGTAGCCTTAAATGTGATGTTGTAATATTACAACACTGGGTCTCTGGGTGCTAATTCGGTGTCACTAACCAGTTAAGGGGAGAGTGTGGTGCAGTGGTTAAAGCTACAGCCTGAGGTTTTAGGGTCAAACCAACGCTGTTCCTTGTGAGCCCGGTCAAGTCATTTGATCCCCCCATTTCCCCAAGGACATGATAGATTGTGAGCCCACCAGGACAGACAGGGAAAATGCTTGAGTACCTGAATAAATTCATGTAAACTGTTCTGATCTCCCTTGGAAGAACGGTATAGAAAATAGAATAAATAAGTAGCCCCAGACAAGCAATTTAAAGGGCCAGGATTCTCTCCTAACCATTTAAATCAGTTTGAATATCAACCTCATAGAAACTAAGACACAGGGAGCTATCACAGTGCACCCAATGAACAAGAATGTGTAGACAGCATTATGAGAAGGCCAGCTTTCCTGCAGAAACACACCGGGTACAGATGGTAACTGCTCTGCTAACACAGAAGAAAATTATGCACCGCCCCTTTGCCAGTCAGGTTTTCTGAATATCCACAATAGATATGCATGAGATTCATTTGAATATGCTGCCTCCACTGCATTGCAAATCTCTGCCATGCTTATTTAGCAAGGGAGACTCCACACAGGGGATATGGTATTGCAAAATCACTCCTTATCCATTGTTATCCCCGCAAGGGTTGCGATGCAGTGAGTGGGGTACAGTGCCAGGAGATGGGTCGCATAGGGCAGTGTTCTTCAACCACCGGTCTATGGACCAGTGCCGGTCCACAGAAATTTCCTGCCAGTCCACAGGGCCAGCGTGTGCATCAGGCCCAAAATGGTGGCTCTTCAACCGCCGGTCCACAGTGCGATCGATGCGGCGTTATCTTCGAGCCAGCTCCCTCTTCCTAACTGATTCAGTGCACAAAGCCATGGGCAGCGGCTCCTACGCACGTCCTGCGCCTGAACCAGAAGCCTTCTCTCTGACGGGGGTGTTGGTGGGGAACCCCCCCCCTGCGCTTTACTTAACAGAGATCGCGCCGGTGTTGTGGGGGGTTTGGGGGATTGTAACCCCCCTCATTTACTGGAAACTTAACTTTTCCCTCTTTTTTAGGGAAAAAGTGAAGTTTTCAGTATAATGTGGGGGGTTACAACCCCCCAAACTCCCCCCAACGCTGGCGCGATCTCTGTTAAGTAAAGTGGGGGGGGGGGTTCCCCACACACACCCCGTCGGAGCCCTTTAAAATACTGTTTTTCTTCGGCGCGCTTCTGCCTTGCGCTCAGTTGTCTGTGCTGGGTTGTCGGCACGCCTTTGACGTCGCATGCTTTTGACCTGTCACCCATTCCACAGTGCCTCAGAGCCAACTTCATCAGTGATCTTACAATGGCTTCATTGTCCTATACTTGGCACACATAAGAGCACATGAACAGCCAAATGGGGTCAGACCAATGGTCCATCTAGCCCAATAGCCCATTTTCACAGTGGGCAATCCAGGTCACTAGTACTTGGCCAAAACCCAAGGAGTAGCAACATTCCAGCATCTCAAAGAATAGCAAGATTTCGGAACTCCAATGAGAGCAACATTCCAGGGCTGAGACTGTGATGTCATAATGCCTCATTCCACAGTGCCTCAGAGCCAACCTCATCAGTGATGTTACAATGGCTTCATTGTCCTTTACTTGGCACACGTAAGAGGATAAGAACAGACCAAAGGTCCATCAAGCCCAGTAGCCCGTTCTCACAGTGGCCAATCCAGGTTACTAGTACCTGGCCAAAACCCAAAGAATAGCAACATTCCTTGCTACCCATCCAGGGCAAATAGTGGTCTCCCCCCATGCCTCCCCATGAATGATACATTTAGACACCAGACTAGTAGAACTTAAGAGAAGTTAAATTATGTTTCTTCTAAATAAAAATAAAAGCTAATTCTAGTACTAAAATATATCTGCCATCTGGACATCACCAGTAAATTTTTCCATTCTTGTATCATTACATAAATAAAGGTTCTTCTTTATCAAGCTGTGTTAGGATTTTTTTATCACCAGCCGCTGCAGTAAAAGCGCTTTTACCGCATCTGCCAGCGATAAAACCCCTAACGCAGCTTGATAAAAGGGGACCTATATTTGATCCTTCACTTTTTGAAAGAGATAGCTGGTTTTTGTATTATATATGTACAGGTAAATATGTCCATTTCTAACATGCATTATTCAACACATGTTAAAGGTTTCATATCTAATTTCCCAATTTTAATACGGTATATATCCTAATATGGAAAAAAAAAAAGGGTGAAAGGAACAATTAGCAAGAGTGATACCCCAATAGGTCTGCTAATTGAGATTTCTTTTAACTTTTCGGCATCCCAGTGAAGTGTGCTAAAAATTTGATTTTTTTTCCATATGATCATTCCTTTTAATGATTACTGTTGTTGTTGATGTTGTTATTTTGACTATTATTATATTTCAGAACTATAACGTTAAAAAAATATATGGGTTAGATTTACTCTTCAGGAATCAAACTCTTTTAAATCCGTGCAGTTATCCAAGGAGGAGCATCCAGAAACAGCCAAAGTTGCTCGCCTTTCCTGGCAGATTTGTGAATTAATCTCCTGTAAGCATATTTGCTCCTGCACCTAGAGGCCATGCTTTTGTGTACTGTACCTAGAGTGTAAATCAATCATAGCTGTGGAATTTTTAAAAAATATATATATACAGTATATACAGTATATTCCCTTTTTTTGCTCTTTCTATGCCAGTGTTCCTCGAGTATAAAACACACAATCACATAGAGCTCTCTTCCAAAATTAATTATTATTATTTTTTTCAATAATGCATTAAACCAGTTCTCCATTTTTGGAATAACTTCATGTGAAAGACAACTTTAAAAACGCAAATCTACCAGTGCAGTTCATCCTATTTGCTGCTTCCTGCAGGACAACGGAGAGATGTAGTTGGGGCAGCGAGAGATGAAACAGAAAACGCCTCACCCTTCTATTATCAGCATACCATTATGTTCAAGAAAACGACATTTAAGCCACGTTTACTTGATGCACTGGTCAGCTAATACATAAGTTTGGAAGTTGCCAGACCCCTCACGTTTTGCGCACAGAGGCAAACGCCCTCCCTCCCCTCCCCAGCACATTTAAGGGCTCCTTTTACGAAGCCCCGCTAGAGGGTTTAACGCGCGCAACTTTTCATCATGCACTAACCCCCGCGCTGGCCGAAAAACTACCGCCTGCTCAAGAGGAGGTGGCAGCGGCCAGCGCGGCTGGCGGTTTAGCGTGTGCATTACACAGCTAGCGCGGCTTTGTAAAAGGAGCCCTAAGTATTCAGCTCCTTCCACCCTCCCCCCCCCCCCCCCAGCGCTCTCTCTCTCTCTTTCTACCACCACAAAGCAAAGATTTAAATGAATACGAGACCCTGCAGCTCCGGGACCCTAGAAAAGGCCGTTGAAAATCTCAGCTTGTTCGCAAACAACAGCAAGAGGAAGGGGAAAGGCCTGGCGTTGAAGTACTAATGGAAATAGAGTAGAAAAAGAACTGTTTATGCATTTAGAACAGATGGGGGGGGGGGATACAGAGTGGGAAAGGAGCGAGAAAGCGCTGCATAACCCCCAATAAACGAACAGGAAAAAGCAGATTGGATGATTGTGTGCAGAGGGAAAGGAGATGGGGGGGGGGGGGGGCAGTGAAACCAATCACATTTTTTTTAAAATAAAATATTGTTTCCCAAAATACAGGAGGCAAAATAGAAGCAGAACAGCCTTCAGATGTGCAGCCAGAAAGAAAGAACAGAGTGGACAAAGCGACTGGGGAAAAAATAAAATAAAAAAATGATGCACTTCCAAAACTGAGTGCATTTATTCTTATTGCTTTAATTTGTTTGTAAACGAAATCAGTAATCGGAGATCAATAAGCACAGATTTGCACAAACAGACACGCGCACACGTACTTCTCGCGGACGGAGATGCGGCCTCCTGGCGGATCACGAAATAAGAATAAAGAAGAGAAGCCAAAACAGCTGCTTTTGCCTCGCCCGCGTTGCTCTCTGTGCACAATGGAAACTGACAGGCTCCCGAAGAGCCATGCGCGGGCTTCCACTTATATGCAAGGGCTGGGCGGACGGTACCACCGAGGTGCCGCCTTGGCAGACGAGGGAGATCTTCGCGCGGAGCTCGAAACCAAAGCACAGCCCCCACCCGCCTGGCCACCCCCGGTCTGCTGGGGCACTTGAACCGATCCAGCCTGTTTAAACAGAAAGGACACAGATCCTGTCTGTTCAATGTAAAAAAAAAAAAAAAAAAAAAATCAGATCAGACCAGAGAAAGAGAGAGAGGGAGGGCGAGCGAGTGTGCGTGCATGTGTGTGTGAGAGAGAGAGGGAGAAAGCTGGTGAGAGAGAAAGAAAAGGGAAGAGGATCCTCTATGTATATAAAGATGGCCACGTTAGCAAACGGACAGCCAGACAATACCAGCCTCAATAGCAATCACAGCAACCCTAACACGAACGGGCACATGAACGGATTAACTCACAGTCCCGGGAACACTTCCACTATCCCCATGAAGGATCACGATGCCATCAAGCTCTTTATTGGGCAGATCCCCCGCAACCTGGACGAGAAGGACCTGAAACCTCTCTTCGAGGAGTTCGGCAAGATCTACGAGCTGACGGTCCTGAAGGACAGGTTCACTGGCATGCACAAAGGTTAGCTTTGATTTCCTTAACTTTCCCATTGCACATCCAGGGGAGGGGAACAGATGGGAGCAAAATTGATAATAATGATTTAAAAAAAAGGGGGGGGGGGGGAGAAAGGAGAACAAGAGTCTGTAAAGAAGCTGGGATGCAATGAGTCGGAGGGAGCAAGTGTGCAACCAACAGAAGCCCGGTCAGATAGATGATGGGGAGCTGTCCACTGTGGTGGTGCTGAAAGACAGTTTGATGCGCTTAGGCAAAACGTTTTGGGGGGAAAAACGCGAAGGAGGTGGAAGGGAGGGGGGAATATGAACAGGGAAAGATATGAGACATATTTGCCTGCTGTAAGTTGGTCAGGGGAGCTCGAGTGACAAAGCAGGGTGGACAAAAAAAAAAAAAAAAGCTCGCATCTCGCCCAAAATTTCAAGTCTAGCGACGGACGCGCGAAACCGACCCACTAAAGCAGTTATTTCACAGCAAGGTCAGCCCCGATCGAAGCCGGATGGTCTCGGCAAAACTCTCTGGCATAGGCGAGGCGTCTATCGCACCCCGCTGCGAGCGAGTTGACCGCCCGTCAAAAGGTTTCCGCGAGTCACCGCCGGCAACTTTTGGGGCAGGGCGTGCGATTCACAGCCACCTCGGGCTTTTTGCAAAGAACCCCTCGCGCGCGCACACACACCACGCAACCGGGAGAGCGTTTGCTTGCGGGAAAACCCCGGATCGCAATGCTTCTTGCCCCGAATGCGTGGCGATCGGGGATTAACCGGAACGTGCGAGACGCGGGGAAGTTTAATGCTTTCAAAGAGGGGACGAATTTAGCACCGGCTGAATAAGTTATGGATAATTTGCGGGGTGCGCTATGGATAAAGAGAATGCATTTAAGTTACAAATAAAATAAATTCGTATCCAATACGGTTAGAAAAGAACCCCCCCCCCCAAAAAAAAAAATAAAAATAAAAAATATATATTTAATAATGATTAAAACGGATTGCCAGTCCTGGGTCCATATGGACACTTCTCCATTCCAATAACAGAGCAAAGAAAAGTTTCACTCCATAAGCGACAATGTCAGACGTAGCCTAATTCCAGGGGACATCATTGGGAGCGGTAGAAGAATGCGGTTTTATTCAACTCAGCCGCAAAGTTTTTGAAATCCTAAAAGCCAGCATCGAAAAAAAATAACAAAACACGCAGATGAAAATGGCACAACGGCGAGGCTTGGAAGTCACCACCATCCCTTAGACGGGATCGAAGGAAAAGCTCTTTGCTGAAGCCATGTCCCCTCTACTTCCAGCTAGACGGTTCTTCCTTTAAAAAACAGGCGAATCTTGATCGTTTCGAGTAATCGATTCGAAGTAGGGCCGCGCTGCGGGCAAAGAAAGCCTTGGAAGAAAAGTTGGCCGGTCAGAAATCTGTGACTCCGTGTAATAATAATAATTTTTTAAAAAATGAACCACAATGAAATTAATAGAAGGTGAGGGATTTATATCTAATCCTCCCCCCGCCCATGTTCTATTTTTACCCAGCACAGGACACCCCCCCCCCCAAAAAAAAAAAAAATAATATGTATAAGTAGAAGTCGTGCTGCGAGAGCGGAAGAATTTATAAGATAGCACAGGCAATCAACGCTTTTATTTTGATTTTCCCTGGAATACATTATGGATATTTTTTGATACCTTAATTGACAGATTTCAGCAGTGTTTGCAATGTTTTACCTCAGTTGTGTTGGGACGTGGTAGTTTCAATAGAAACACGCTTTGTTTAAGATGTGGGAGGTTATTTATTTTAAGAGAGATTTGCCCCTAGGCATGACATCAGCAGCAGTTATATTGTGGGTTGTTTAAGGGGTTAAATCAGATACAGACAGGATGTGTTTAAATGCCGGTTGAAATACAGTTAGCAATAATCTTCAAAAAAAAAAAAAGAAAAGAAAGGGGAAATGACCTAGACCAGGGGTAGGGAACTCCGGTCCTCGAGAGCCCTATTCCAGTTGAGTTTTCAGGATTTCCCCAATGAATGATGCATTGAAAGCAGTGCATGCAAATAGATCTCATGCATATTCATTGGGGAAATCCTGAAAACCTGACTGGAATACGGCTCTCGAGGACCGGAGTTCCCTACTCCTGACGGCCGTAAGATCACAGAAATAGCCTACACCACCCATCTTGGTTGGGTTGAAAAGTCGCACCGCATGAGGACCGGGTTGATATATAAGCGGTGAGTTGCATACTGCCCTATCTCATAGGAACCGGATCTGCGGGGGCTGGTCGGTGTCGAGCACTTCCCATAGTGAGCAAGCTCCTTCACTGATTCGGGGAGGGGGCAATCTCTTTCGTGTTTGGCACCCGCAATCAACCCGCATGCCTTCCCAAGCGTTTTAAATTAGCCGCCAAGCTGCAAAACCCGAAGTGGCACCTTGCAAACGCCCATCTGGAATGGTCTCCCTATTTCCCGGGGATATGCTTGAAAAACAAACACACAACACAACAGTGTGAGTGAGATCCGACACTGGAACTCAAGAAAAGGAACAATATATTGATTGGCCAAATAATGAGGAGTCACCTGATCATAATGGAGTACAAATACACAGGCCAATTAAATCATCTGGTTTCCCCTCCCATTTGCCTTATCTTTCAATGCTTTTTGGACTAGGTTTCAGCCAGGTTATATGCTATTTTTCCTTTAATCATTAATTTGAGAAGTCCTTTGCTGCTTTCACGAAAATTGCATTCAGCTGCCTCTGAGAGCTTCCATTGGTTTACCACTGTTATTTTTTGACCCCCCCCCCCCCCCCAGGCTTGTCCTATATAATGTGTTCCTCAGGAGTGAAATATAGGAAGGTGGGGACTGGTCAGGAAATAATCTTCTTTTTTTTAGGAGAGTCTGTTGAAAAGGCTCTTTTAGCTTCTCTGAGATTCTGGGGGCAGGAGAGGCAGAAGGAACTCCTAGCTCAGACTGAGAGGTTCAGTGCCCAAAAAAGGGGATAGACCAGGGGTAGGGAATTCCGGTCCTCGAGAGCCGTATTCCAGTCGGGTTTTCAGGATTTCCCCAATGAATATAGATCTCATGCATATTCATTGGGGAAATCCTGAAAACCCGACTGGAATACGGCTCTCGAGGACCGGAGTTCCCTTCCCCTGGGATAGACACTGAACAAATGGTATTGTGCATTTGGAACAGGACTTCCCAAATCTGTCCTGCCCCCCTCCCCTCCCAAAAAAAGAGGGGGAGTTTGGAATATCCACAATTATATGCATGAGATCAAATTTGCATAAAACAGGTCTCCCGGGGGGGATGAGCATTTAAAACAACACATTCTCTTTATGGGCATCCTACTGATTGAGGAGTCACCATGGCAGTTTGGAGAAGTTTCGTCTTACAATTTGGTACTGTAGATGGGTGGTCAGGGGCGTTGGCGCCCACTGTTGAGGTCCACCGACTTGAGTCTTCTGTTTCCCTAATAGCACCCTCTCCCTTGTAATGCAGGGAAAGCAAAAACAAATAGTGACAAAATACTGCTATCAATTTTGTAACACTGGGTGGGGGTGGGGGTGAGGGGGGGAGAGAATCATTCCAAACCTCTTCTCTCAGTTGGTTCAGACTTCTTGGATTTGGTGACCCGTGAAATGTGCGCAGGACATTGGTGCCCCAACATTTGCACGCTGCTCTAAAACCTTCATTTTCCGCTCTAAGGGGGGTCTGGAGGGGGGTATTTGCACTTTGGTTGAGGGGTGTGTGGGGGGAGCCCCTCAATACACTTACTACTTCCGCTGTCCTCACATTGCGACCACTTAGAACTCGCTCTGCCGCCTATTGCCTTCCCGTTTCCGGTCCGAGGGTGTGTGTGGGGGGAGCTCACACTCACGCTCTCGTCAGGGGGCTCTGGATTCGATCATTGCCACAACACCCCCCCACTAGACTTACAGTTGCACCCCCGAAAATCCCTCTCCCTTCATGCGCGCACTTGTCGGGGCGCTATTGTCCTGCGCACTATTGACAGTGTACCGTTGGATTTGCACGTTTCTCTGTTGTTGGAACTTGAAAGCTGAGCTATCGTGAGCAATGCCTGCAGTGAGCATCTGATCATGGGTGTGAAAAAGTGCTTGAAGTGCCGTGAGCTTCGGTGCTTTCCCCATTAATGACGGCTTGAAAAGCTTGGCTTTCCTTTCATATCTCCAAGGACCTCAGTGGCGGTGCTAGGAGTAAAGGCCTCGGCGGAGACAAGATATTTATAAAGCAGCACAGAAAATAAAGCTAATATTTAAATCAAGCCCATCACTTTATCTCTTCAATTCGGAATGTCACATGCATATTCTTGCCTAAATATTTCAACAGTTTTGTTCCTGGGTAAATCCTATATGATCCGCTTTCACCTCACAGTGTAATTTCTTACAAATAATTTAGAAATGAACCATAAGAACATAAGAATAGTCAGACCGATGGTCCATGAAGCCCAGGAGCCCGTTCTCACGATGGCCAATCCAGGTCCCTAATACCTGGCCAAAACCCAAAGGGTAGCAACATTCCATTCGGAATCCTAAAGAATCGCAAGATTCTGGAATCCCAAAGAATAACAGAAGATTCTGGAACCCCAAACAGTAGTAACATTCCATGTTACCGATCCAGGGCAAGCAATGACTTCCCCCATATCTTTCTCAATAACAAACTATGGACTTTTCCTCCGAGAACTTGTCTAACCCTTTCTTAAAACCAACCACACTATCTGCTCTTACCACAACCTCTAGGCTTCCAGAGCTTAACTATTCTCTGAGTGAAAAAAATATTTCCTCCAATTGGTTTTAAAAGTATTTCCCTGTGACTTCATGTAAACTTTTCAAAGACTTCTGGGTGAACTCAGAGCTGCAGAGAAAGCTACAAAATATTAAGTGGCAAATCCAGTAAAAAGAATCTGTAATAAGAAACTATACCTTACAGATATAACAAATTTGAATCCTTTTGGACTTCTATGGCTGGTGGGCCTTAATGTAAGAAAACTATCCAGCTATATGGGAATATAAAGCCAAGAGGGAAAAAAATTGTATCTGCCCTCACAGCCCTGTCACTTTGGAAGTAGTTTAAACTCACATTGTGTTAGATCTAATATATTAGCTAATCCTGGTTTTACACATTTCAAAACAAAACAAAAACAGGCCTCTGGCTACCTGGAAAACTGACGCGTTTGCCACCAATGATTAATTGCTATTAAGCCAAAAGCTTTACTGGGCTTTGAAGAATGAGGCTTGGACTTTTAGATTTATTTTTATTTTAAAATCGGTAACATGAGGCAAAGTACCTATTAAGACAGTCAAAGCATTTATAAGGCAAGGAAGAAAAATTGCTTAAATATTTGTTCACCATTTTTGGACTAAAGCCACGCTGCCAAGGAAGAAGGCAAATGCAGTACACTTTCCAAAACTGATGAATCACTGCTCCCTGGTTCATAAAAAAATATTCCTGAGAAAGTCTGCTGCATTCTCTGCATTCCAATTAAATACCCAGTAAAGTGCATTATAGTGCATTTATCACCATTAGAAAAGGGATTCACTCATAGTTAGAAACATAGAAACATAGAAAGATGACGGCAGAAAAGGGCTACAGCCCATCAAGTCTGCCCACTCTACTGACCCACCCCATTAAGTCTGGGTGCTAATGACTTAGTTCTTTAGCTCGACCCTCGTAGTGATCCTACGTGGATGTCCCATTTATTCTTAAAGTCGAGCACGCTGGTGGCCTTGATCACCTAGTTAGCCCGTGGAGAAGTGAAAGGGACTAAGGAATTTATATACAGGAAATGGAACTTCAAAATCTTGATCAACACACAGGTCCTCTGAAGAAAACCACCCGCAAAAACTACAGGTTAAAGAGACTGACAGAGAAGAAGTGATGATTTCATATTCATATTGCATTTTTTAATCAGTAAATTTGTAATATTCTACAGCCAGTATTGAAGTAAAGAGTTTTAACAGATTAAACAATAATAAGGATAGATTTGTGTCTCATTGTGGAAAAAAAAATAAAATTATACCGTCCTGTAGGCTTCCCAGGGCTTTGGTACCTCTGTAGCATTTTCCGAGGGTTGCTTTTTCCCCAGCCTGCAGAGATAAATAGGCAGAGGCCCGCCCACCCTTGCAGAATTAGCTAATCACGCTTGAACTGTTTTGCAATCCATTCATAAATGCGGTCTTGCCTTTTAGGATAGGGTTTTTGAAGACTGAAGTTTACTGGGTGATGCACAGGTTTCAGCATTGTGGGCAGTAAAATGACCATGACATTAAATACCGATGCTGTATAGATATTATATGGTTTAATGTATAAATGAAAAGTGGTCCTTGCAGGTTTCAACAGTCTTTTTCATTGTTGATATATGTTATCAACAGGGCCTGTTAATCATTTTCATCTAATAATCCTCTAGAACAGGGGTGTCAAATGTCGGTCCTCGAGGGCCGCAATCCAGTCGGGTTTTCAGGATTTCCCCAATGAATATGCATGAGCTCTGTAAGCACACAATGAAAAGCAGTGCATGCAAATAGATATCGTGCATATTCATTGGGGGAATCCTGAAAGCCCGACTGGATTGCGGGCCTCGAGGACTGACACTTGACACCCTTGCTCTAGAAGGTCTGAAGTCCCCTTAGCATTCAATCGGTTTGGGAAGTCAGGAATACAAGGGGCTGCTGAAAAGTTCTCAGCCCAATCAACAAAGTTGGGGGCCGTCTCCATCGAGGGCTATAAACTGAGTCCAGCAATTTTTTTTTTTTTCACTTTTCTTGTTCTGTCGGAAAAATGCAGAAGAAAAAAAAAAAAAAAAGTGGAAAATTGCTGGACTAAGTGCCTAGCCCACAATGGAGACGGCCACAGCTTTGCTGCTTGGGCTGAGAACTTTTCAGCACCCCCCTCTATGTGTCTCTCTTAACTACCAGATATACATATGAGGGGGCCGCTGATAATGACGTAGATACGGTTCAATCAATGATCTGAAACAATGTCAAAATAGGGAATTTTGTTTCTGCAAACTGGCACTTCACGAAATAAGATGACGCTCTTTTCAGCTACAGCGGCAAAATAACGCTCAGAATTTAGGAAGTTTGGTTGGGCTGAGAACTTTTCAGCACCCCTTTGCACACACATGGCACAATGTTAGACCTGGAGACTGGCTGGCTGAATTATTAAAACATTTCACAAGACCAGATAAGAACAGACGCAGCATCCGTCTTGGCCACTAGTGTTCCAAAAATGTTAGTAGCGTGGCATTCTTCTTTCTGTGCTTAAAATCTACCAGCATCCTCGGATACACTAGAATTATGATGAATTTTTATCGGAGGCCATGCGGGTGTGCTCGGTTCCACTGGGCCCCTTTAAACTCCCTCCAAGCTGTAAACAAGATGTATTAATTTTTCAGTTCGTATCAAGAATTTAAGAGATTGATGACAGTGAAGCAAATTAAAAATGAACAGTACTGTACTTGGCAGAGGAAGAAGCTGCAGGCTGAAAACCTAAAAAGGATACCAAGTTCATAAAAATAATTTAAGGTGAGCGCTAATAGCAGCTGCTGAAAAGAATAACAACTTTAATGAAGAACATTTGAAAATGGTAGCTGGGCAAAACTTGATTATTTTTTTATTTTTTTTTATTTCAAGTATATTTATTGGAGTTTCAAAATATACAAAAAGCAAAGAGGAACAATAACGGGAAAATGTAACGATGCCAAAGCAGGACAAGCCAGAGCACGACAATATGTATCATATGACAAAACAATATCAATTGTTTTTAAGAATGGAGGTTCTGAACAGGTCTTCTCTTTTACCTATATATTTATTGGCCTGAAAAGCAAATGTGCAAGTAAGATTGAGGTTTGCTTGACAAGACTAATGCAGCAATCTACAGAGATCATTTTCAGGCTATGTTGAAATTCCTTCACCAATAAGACACTGGTTTTTTTTTTAAGAGGGGGTGACCCCAGTTCAACAAATAATGATCAGATATTGACCAGCGTCATTAAAATTCAAGCACAATAGAGAATATTTGAGAACACAGGCTGAGTCTCTAAGGGCTCCTTTTACGCGTTTTTTTGCGCACACACCGGATTGGCGTGCGCTAGAGCTCGCTAGCCAAAAAACTACCGCCTGTTCAAGAGGAGACGGTAGTGGCTAGCGCGCGCAGTATTTTAGCGTGCGCTGTTCCGCGCCTTAAGGCCCTAACGCGCCTTCGTAAAAGGAGCCCTAAATAATTGACATGAGATATATTTAAGACACCCTAGTCTTATGTCAGCTAGCTGTCGTGTCGGATAATTTTGTTCCATCCCCGCGGAAATTGAGCCACATCATCTACTATCCCCCTCTTCTATTAAACTGCGCTAGCGAGCCGTGCTGAATGGCCTGCGCTGCTCCCGATGCTCCTAGGGACTCTATGAGCGTTGGGAGCAGCGCGGGCCATTCAGCGCGGCTCCCCGCACTAGAAGCTGCGAGGGAAGTTTAGTAGAAGAGGCCATGTGTCAAATGAATACCATAAGGCTCATCCGCCTTCATCATGCAGGCCTGAGTGAGTTTTGGTTTTACCTTCCACCGCAAATTCTGAAGCCCCCATCTTGGCTGGCTTATGAAATAGCCAATAAAAACAGATTCAACTCATCTCTTCTTAGTTTGAACCTATGCAAACTTTGGTTTGCTCTATAAATCTATAGCACTTCAGCCTTGCTGTTAAAAAAAAGAAAAAAAAAGCAAAGAAAAAAACGTTCTGTCTGCTTTGTTGTATTTGGCCCTGTACCTGTCCTTCTACATCTTAGGACACCCAACTCTATCAAAACAAACTATTTTTTAAATCTAGATTTCTATCCCATTCTTCCGGGAGCTCAGAACGGGTTACAATTGACATCCACAATAAAGTTACAGGACAATAAAATTATAGGCATTCTAAGAAGAGACAGGTGAGAAGATATAGAGAGATAAGGGAAGGGAGAGCAAGAGAGCACGGGAAGGGAAGAGGAGGGGAGAGTTGAGGGAACAGGAAGGGAGCAAGGAGTTAAAGGAAAGGGAGCAGGGAACAGGAAAGTGGAAGGAGAGAGGGAGGACAGAAAGAGATAAGGAAGGGGAGCTAGGAGGAGGTTGTCTATTAGCACTGTTCAGTTGAAGAGACGGGACTTCAGCGTTTTCTGGAAGGTCATCAATGAGCCTTGTGATCTTATCTACTAGACTACTGCAATATCAACCTTCATTCATAACCACTTAGAGATGTCCCTCAAATTTATACGCCTTCACCCATCTCTGCCAACCCATATTAGAAACAGTTTAGGGGGCCATCCTTCAGGACTCACTAATTGTGGATCCTACTGTAACTCTGGCCACTAGGTGTCACCCTTGAGTGTTGACTGGTGCTCCCGCACCCCAAGAACAGCCAGATAGGGATGGGCAACCAAAGCTTTTTTCAGGTCATTCAGAAATGAATGTCATCAAAAGTGCGCACTCTTGTCAAAAGACCATGTGTGCACTAGAATGCTCTCATTAAGAAGAAACTATAGTATTACTGATAAGCGATATTTCATTGCAAATGACAGGATGTCCCTACTGAAAAGGTGGCTCCACCTAATATCCTAACGCAGGGGTGTCAAAGTCCCTCCTGGAGTGCCGCAATCCAGTCCAGGGTTTTCAGGATCTTCCCCAATGAATATGCATGAGATCTATTTGCATGCACTGCTTTCATTGTATGCTAATAGATCTCATGCATATTCATCGGGGAAATCCTGAAAACCCGACTGGATTGCGGCCCTCCAGGAGGGACTTTGACACCCCTGTCCTAACAGGAGTCCAGTTCGCAGAGTAAAAAGACCTGACCTGAAAATTAAACCCAGGTTGGCCACGTGGCAGAGCACAATGCAGCCACCAAGTCCCCAGTAGGCTGGACGCGTTTAGCTGTTACACTGAGTAAGGGAATCTGGAATTCAGACGGTAAAGTTCCTGGCAGAAAAGCAGAGAAGCTTTAAAGCGAAAACCTGTGTCTGCCTATAGATCAGTGGTCTCAAACTCGCGGCCCGGGGACCACATGCAGCCCACCAGGTACTATTTTGCGGCCCGCAATCTGTACTAGTGCTGCCCACTCTTTCAAGCGTTCTCCGGCTTCCCCCCTGGTCTCCCGCTCTTACCTTCACATAATTACTGCAACCTGCAGAGAGGATCGCTGGTGCTGTAGCGTTCCTTGAAGGCTGCTGTCGTCCTCAGCAGCGTGTTCCCTCTGCCACGATCCTGCTCCTGACGTCAGAGGAGGGGCAGGACCTTGACAGAGGAGACGTGCTGCGGAGACCGATGGCAGCCTGCAAGGAATGCTACAGCACCAGCGATTACTGCAGGCTGCGGTAATTAGCAGAAACTAAGACTGGGAGGCCAGGGGGAAGCTGGGGGATGCTGCAAAGAAGGGGGGGGGGGGGACCTTCCAGTCCTTCGGGGGAGGGGGAGGGGAAAGATTTATAAACTATAAAGAGTTTTACCTCATGTAAAATTATCATTTCTTTAATAACTATGTTTTAATTAACTATTTTTTTCTGCGGCCCACCAAGTACCTACAAATACAAAATGTGGCCCTGCAAAGGGTTTGAGTTTGAGACCACTGCTATAGATAGATATTGACGTGGAATATGAGCAGTGTTCTAAACTCTGGTCAAGCTGGAGCATCCAAAAATATTGATCAAGACAGGAAAAAATGGATAATGGACTAAACGCCAACAAAGACTTTAATTGACAGTGGCTTCCGCTCGTCGGCTTTGGCAGTGCATGAACTGGCCAAGGAGCCACTTTTGTGCAGTACAATATCTTACTAATTAATTGTCACCTTTGTTAACACTGGCTGCAGATCAAAGGACTGGACATATTTTGCAGACAAGTTTGGGCTTCACACGCACAAGAAAAAAAAAAACCAACACATCAAATTAAAGACGTCTGTCCATAATACAGTATTAGTTTTTTCTTTTAGGCTGAGATCATACATCCCTAACCCCCCCCTCCCCCAATGTTTTTAGAAGCTATAAACATCTAATTTATTTTGAAATACCGCTATGGAAGGAAAAAAAAAATCAATTAGATCCAGTAGGTAGCCTAGTATACGCCTCTCTTTAGATTATCTTCATTTCCCCCTTCGTCTTATCGCTTTTCCTTTTCATCTGACAGCGCTGTATTTTGCTGGTGTCATTCCTGGGGATTTTAAGTGCTTATGGCTGTCAATCAGAGTGGCCTCTGAAACCCCGGGGAATATTTACCGGCAGCGCCTCAGAGCTGGAACGTTTCTCGAGTATCTGCGATCTGTCTGTCTGCTCGGGCATGGTCTTGCCCGTATGCATGCTATACAGTACCCAGGCAAAAAAAAAAAACAGTGTCTTGGTGCAGGTTGACTGGTGCTTAAATCACTGCAGTTAATAACCTTACTTTGTAAGAGTTTTTAAGTGATACATAGCTGCAAGCTTATTATAATAATTTAATGGCACAACCGTGCTTGACTAATCAGGAGCCAATCGATCTAATTCCTTTGGGTCCTAAAGGCACGAGAGTTACCTTGCTTTATCACGGGCTTAGCCTAGAAACCGATCAGAAAATTTGGGGGGAAGGGGGACTGGTTCCCACTGGTCTACCCTACAGGTTCCTGGGTCTCGGGGAAAGAAAGGCTAGCATGGGTTCCCTGCATTGAATCCAGAACACCAGGGGCTCTGGGGTCAGGACAGACCCGGTTCTCCAACCACGAGGCACAGTGTTATATCAAAGAGCAGTGCCTTAGGGCACAGGCAGGAGATCAAACAATTCATCACATAAGAATTGAAGAAAACCCTTGATTGGGTTGTCTGGGCAGAATGCTGAAACGGAACCTTTTGATCAATCGCTTCAGACAGGGCCGTGTTATTAGAGATTTTTTTTTTTTTTTTTTAAGTGGGCGAGGAGACGAGGGAAAAAAGGCAAAGGCTGCTTGAAGGTTAGAGGCTGTCACACACCTAGAACAGGGAGGGAGGGAGAAGTGTGCTGTTCATCAATACTTCTTTACCATCTCTGACAGCCGGAGAGGAGAAATTCACTTCTCTGATCATAGGTTGCCATTGAGAGATTCTTTGCTAATATCATGAATGTCTTGGTTGGCCCAGGCAGTAAGAATCTAACGTCTCCAGTGCAGGAAAATCCCGTGCATAAATTATTCTTGTTTGTACATGTGTGCTGTTGATGGTATACTAGTTTTTATTTATGTAATGCAAGCTATCTAATACCGTCAAAGATATTATTATTATTATTATTATATGAATCTATATTTTCTAACAATATAGTACTGAAGCATAATTGTTAACTGTATTTATTCAGTTAGTTTTATATCCCGAGACACATTTGAATGCTTTTTGGGGGCGAGAGAGAGGAGGTGTCATTCCCTGTGTACCTTTTAAATACTGGCAAGTGGCAGGGTTCAGTAATATATGTATATACAATATACTGTATATTACCCCTTTCCTTTACAAAACTGTGCCAGTGTTTTTAGCGCGGGCTGCAAAGGTAAGAAATATGGCACTCATGGAATTCCTATGAGCGTCGGAGGTCTTACCGCCGCGGCCGGCGCTAGCTGGTGAGGCATTGTATAGGAGGGCCTTATTTACATAAAATATTGCCATGCTGAGTTTCTAAAAAGGTCAAGGCAGTGTACAATCGGAAGTTAAAAGGCAGAAAGGAATTACAAATCTGATCTAAAGGGATTCACACTGTCCAACAGTCACACTCACACATTCGTAGACGTAAAAGAAATAACTAAAATATCGCTATGCAGAACTCCAATAAACAGTCCCCAAAAGTATCAAGCAAAAGCTAGTTGAAAGAAATGTTTTAGGGCCTTTAAAAAAAAAAAAAAACCCGAGGGCTCCCTTTATAAAGCCATGGTAGTGGATACTGCTACGGTAATTGCTCCGAAACCCCTAGAGATTTAATGGGCATTGGAGCGCTTGCCGTGTGGGTGCTGCCACCACGGCTTTGTAAAAGGGGGGTGAAAAAGTATTCTAAAGGATTTTAGCTAGTTAAGGGCCCCTTTTTGTCAATATAAAAAACATAAGAATAGCCTTACTGGGTCAGAACAACGGTCCATCAAGCCCCAGTGGCCCGTTCTCACGGTGGCCAATCCAGGTCACTAGTACCTGGCCAAAACCCAAGGAGTAGCAACATTCCAGCATCTCAAAGAACAGGAAGATTCCGGAACCCCAATGAGAGCAACATTCCAGAGCTGAGATTGTGATGTCATAATGCCTCAGAGCCAACCTCATCAGTGGTGTTACAATGGCTTGATTGTCCTATACTTGGCTCACATAAGAATATAAGAACAGACATACTGAGTTCATCTTGCCCTGTAGCCCAACCTCACGGTGGCCAATCCAGGTCACTAGTACCTGGCCAAAACCCAAGGAGTAGCAACATTCCAGCATCTCAAAGAAAAGGAAGATTCCGGAACCCCAATGAGAGCAACATTTCAGAGCTGAGATTGTGATGTCATAATGCCTCATTCCACAGTGCCTCAGAGCCAACCTCATGGCTTGATTGTCCTATACTTGGCTCACATAAGAACAAGAGAATAGCCTTACTGGCCCGTTCATACGGTGGCCAATCCAGGTCCCTAGTACCTGGTCAAAACCCAAAGAGTAGCAACATTCCATTCAGAATCCTAAAGAATTTCAAGATTTTGGAATCCCAGATAGTAGCAACATTCCATGCTACCGATCCAGGGCAAGCAGTGGCTTCCCCCATGTCTTTCTCAATAACAGACTATATGGACTTTTCCTCCAGGACATCGTCCAAACCTTTCTTAAAACCAGCTATGCTATCCGCTAGAGGATTTTAGTGCAAGCAAGTACAGTAAATGATCCTACGCTCGTGGAATTCCTATGAGTGTCAGGGCACTTATGTTGCTGGCCGATGCTGAAAACCTCTAGCGCAGCTTGATTAAAGGGGTGAGGGAGTGGTAAATTAGGGAGGGGCTTCTTAGTCAGAATGCCCGACTGTAAATCAACACGTTTGTAAAATAGGGGGGTTAAATTATCATGTCAGACCCAAAACTGGGATGTGCGTTTATTTATTTATTTAAAAGATTTCTTAACCACTTATAACTAGGTGGTTTTACAAAAGACAATCATATAAAATAAAAAACATACAATACATATTATACAAATAACAACAGGTCCTTCATATCAACCATATTTTATAGCACTCGACAGCATATCAATACAGAAACATTCATAATCCTGGGGGGGTGGAGCATTTATTGAAATGCTTCTACAAATAATGTCGTTTTCAGAAGTTTCTTAAATTTCTGAAAATCTACAAGAGCTCTTAACGGTCCAGTTACCGTATTCCATGGTGTTGCAGAGAATAACCATTCTACGGTTGCAATTAGAGGTCTGCAAGGGAATGGGGATCGCAGGATTCCCGTAGGTCCCACGGGGGTCCTGTGAGAATCCCTCCTACCCCACGGGACTCCCATGGGGATCCCCCTCTGGCCCACGAGACTCCCACGGGGACCCCCCTCTAGCCAACAGACTCCCATGGGGATGGAAGGCTTTGGAAGCAGGGTTCGTCCATATAATATAATGGACACGTCAGCCTTAGTAAAAGAGGGGGTTTATAAGTTAATTACCTGAACAGAAAACAAAGAAAGGGTTCCACCAAAGAGATTCCACAAGGAAAACAGCAGCACAAACACAAAATAAATTGTGGAATTGATGATCCTGTCAGAAGTAATTGCTGCTTTTTATGGGGACAGGACGGGATGGAGGTAATTCCTTGTGGGGATGGGTGGGAACGGAGGTGATCCTGGCGGGGACGGGTGGGGACGGAGAGGATCTTGGCGGGGATGGGTGGGGACGGAGAGGATCCTAGTGGGGACGGGCGGGGATGGAGAGGATCCTGGCGGGGACGGGCGGGGACGGAGAGGATCCTGGCGGGGACAGGCGGGAATGGGTGGAATTTCTTTCCCCGCGCAAATCTCTTATTGCAATACAAGTCTTTCAATTTGTGCTTCACTCCTGAACTGGGGGATTTAGCTCGCCTTGTTTTCAATCGGGTGCACTAGGTATTTGCCTATCCTTGGAGGGTTCACATTCTAATTTTTGTTCCGAAGGCAATGGCGTATAAATGACTTGCCCCCATATCACAAAGAGCGGCACTGGGACTTGAACCGGGACTCCCTGGTTGTCAGCCAGGCGCTCTTTTAGATTGAGGGCAGTGAAGAAAAAGTTCATAAGTCTGAGGCTGAATCATTGCATGTAGGACAGTAATTAGAGGTCTGCACGGGAATGGGGAACTCGTAGGAAGATTGATAGCTCCATCCCTGGCATATCCCAATTTTCCTTTTTTAAGCCATGCTGAACTTTTTTTTTTTTTTTTTTTAACTTTCTCAACTTTGCTATTCACCAGACCTTGAACACCTGGAGATCTCCCCCTCTAATGTCCAAAAAGAGCAATAGTGATTAAAACCCCCTCAATGCCATCTGCCTCAGCATTTTTTTCTCCATTTAAACCCTTAAACTGCTCTTTGAGAGGTTGTGTTGTGCTTGGACTTGTCTACAATGGGCCGCTGAAAAGTTATCAGCCCAGCCAGGAAGAGAACGATGTGGAGCCATGAAACTTACTGGGCAGAGCTGAGAACTTTACAGTTGCCCCTCATATTGTGATGTCATAATGCCTCATTCCACCAGTGCCTAAGAGCCAACCTTATCGGTGATGTCACAATGGCTTGGTTTCCCTATACTCGTGCCCATTTACCAGATGCATTTGTCTCATTGAAACAAAAAGTATCAAGAAAAGCGTGGAATAACCTGTAAGTTTCATGGCTCCACATCATTCTCTTCTTGGCTGGGCTGAGAACTTTTCAGTGGCTCCTCCTATTGTGATGTCATAATGCCTCATTCCACCAATGCCTAAGAGCCAACCTCATCGGTGATGTCACAATGGCTCGGTTTCCCTGTACTTGTGCCCATTTACTAGATGCCTTTGCCTCATTGAAATGAAAAGTGTCAAGAAAAGTGTGGAATGACTTGCAAGTTTCACGGCTCCACATCATTCTCTTCGTGGTTGGGCTGAGAACTTTTCAGCGGCCCCCTCTTATATGCGATCCAGAATTGCCAACGCACTCCATGTTATAAGCAACAAGCTGTTCATGTCCTGGCTTTAACCTCCCATGCATGCATGGATTTGTAAATCTGAATTTCTCAGAACAATCAATGCACTAAGATAAACCTAAGACCTATTTACCGTGTGCTAAAAAGCATAGCGTTCCTTAGTAAGAGGGGGTAAATCTCGCAAATATTAAATCTTTCCTTAGCAGTCAAGGATCAGACCATGTGCAACAAAAGCCTGACAATTGAGTTCTTTCTTCAGACAGGGAACAGGATAATAATAATAATAATAATAATAACTTTATTCTTGTATACCGCATTACCATGGAAGTTCTATGCGGTTAACAGAAGAAGAGACTGTACATTTACAGCGAAATTACAATTTCGTTAATATTAGATTTACATTTTGGATGATACATATTCGGTCAGGTTACCTTTACCCACTTTACCCACAGTAAAAGAGTGGGAGGAGGAGGGAGGGTTAGTCAGAGGAACTTGTCAAAGAGGTAGGTTTTGGTTAGTTTCCGGAATGTTTGATAGTGGGGGGGAACTGGAGATGAGGGTAGAGAGGCATTTGTTCCATTTGCCCGCTTGGAATGCTAGAGATCGGTCAAGGAATTTTTTGTAGAGGCAGCCCTTCAGGGAGGGAAAGGAGAACAGGAAGGTGTTTGCAAACACTGAACTGCTTTTCTGTAACATATTTCGTCTGCTGGAGCTCTGTGGACACTAGTGAGAGGTGAGATCGGCAAGCAGTGGCATAGTAAGGGGAACGTGGGAGCTGCGGTCCGCCCCGGGCACGGTCTTACTAAGGGTGCCCCTCCCCCACTCCTCTCCGTGCCATGCACGCATACCCCTTGCCTTCCCTCATGCCTTTTTAATGTTCAATAATTTTTATTAAGAACATAAGAATTTGCCTCCGCTGGGTCAGACCAGAGGTCCATTGCGCCCAGCAGTCTGCACCCGCGGCGGCCCATCAGGTCCATGACCTGTCATATTAATTTGATATAGCCCTATAGCCCCTTGTTTTTATCTTTACTCTTTATTGAGTTTTATAAATAAATATACATAACAAAAATCTTACAAAAAATATCATCTCAACTCAATTAATACATTGTACATATATAAATTTTTTAAAAAAGTCAACAATCAATTATCATCACAATACAGGGATAGATAAAGTACCTCCCAACACTCCCTCCTCCCTTCCCATCCCCCCTTGCTTCCCTCCACCCATCCCATTCCCAAATATTACTAATAAATAGTGCTTCACTTTCTGATTACAAATGTAATGAGTTCACTACAAAACTGCCTGCTCTGACTCCAGTTGCTGTATATAAGGTTCCCAGGTCATCCAAAATTTACTCCGTTTTTTATAAGGTGGGGCCTCATGCCTTTTTTACTGCCCCGTGCTGCCCACGTCGGCGTCGGCGCTGTCTCTGATGTCACTTCCGGGACCCACGCCTAGGAAGTGATGTAACCAACACTGACGGGGGCATGCTGCTCATGCCGGAAAAGTTCAAAAGGGATGGGGGGGGGCACGCATGCGGCAGGGGTGTGTGGAAGGGGGGAGGGGGCACTGCCACCCGGGGCGCGCTCACCCTTGCCACCCTTGATCACCGTCAGCAAGTACATCTCATCATCCTCTGGTGCATCCTTTTCACTGCATCTTTCTCCTCTGTCTGCCAAGTCTTGCATTGCAGGGCAACAAATATATTTTCCTTGGGAGATTAACGCAAATGACAAAGTGACGTTTTTAAAAAGATTTGCATTTAGCCCACACTTTGTTTGTCAGCTGTAGTTCCTCTTAATAACTTATAAATGCATCCACTCTGCTGCCCCCCCCCCAACACCATTTCTCTGCACATATATCCACTCATGTTCTCCCCGCCTCCCACCCCATCCCACGAACTCCACTCAGCTGGTAAGTTCCTCCTATCTGTGCCCATCTCCTCCTCTGTCAGCTCCAGACTCTGTGCCTTCTATCTTGCTGCGTCGTATGCTTTGAACAGACTGACCAAATCCCTATGGCGAGCTCCGTATCTGTCAGCCTTCAAGTCCAAGTAAAAAGCCCGCCTCTCTAACACTGCTTTCAACTCCTAACTCCCCATATGTCATGTTTGTCTGTCCAAGTTAGAACGTAAGCTCTTCTGAGAAGGGACCGTCTATTAAATGTCCAATGTGCAGTGCTGCGTATGTCTCTCAGTGATAAATAGTAGTAGTAATAGCAGCAGCTCAAAGTGAATTACATCCAGGTACAGTTGGTATTTTCCTGTTCCTAGAGAGCTTACAGTCCGGCACCTACAAGGGGCGTTGAATAATTTATCTGCCTGAGTACGAAAAAAAGTAGCAAGTGCACTTCTCCCTTCGTATTCGCTGTGATAGAGGATTAACAGACCCGCAAATACAGAAAAACCGCGAATAACTTTTTCATATGTTATTCGCTGTTTTCTATTAAAAACCATCGTGAATGTGGTGAAACCGTGAATAACATGGTGGGAGACCTGGCCTGTTCCTGAAGGAGAGGCAAAACACTGTGAAGAGAGTGCCGGGAATCAGCGATTTTCTCTGTAAACACTTGGAATCAGCGATTTCTCTATGCAAGGTGACATAATTTTGGGGGGGAGGAGCCAGAAAGCTAAAAACCGTGAATAATCCAAACCACGATTGCTGAAACCGCAAATACAGAGGGAGAAGTATAGTTGAAACAAGTCTGTGCATGTTGCGACATGTCTCAAGGTTACTCATGCACAGTTGTGGCTCAGTGAGAGTCTAACATTTCAAGAGACAGGATGTCAGGAGAGTCCTTGTACAAATCAAGTAAGATATTGAGCACCGTTCAATGATAACATTTCTCACAAAAGAAGGGAAAAAGCCAAAGGATGATATAACTTTCCTTTTTGACAGATATGACAAAATATACCCCTATTTTGCTTTCTTTATTTACCCCCTCTTTTACTAAGGTGCGCTAACCAATTAGTGAGCGCTAATCGAATTAGCATGCGCTAAACACTAACGTGTGCATGTTAGTCTATGGAAGCATTAGCGTTTAGCATGCGCTAATCGATTATCACACCTTAGTAAAAGAGGGGGTTAGATTTGTTATTTAGATATTTGTAGACATGTATGTCTTTGAGGCTGTGGATGTCAATTGTGAGCAGCTTTGGTCAAAAGCGGATTAGAAATGTTTTAAATAAATAAATAAATAAAGGAAGGAGATCCATGAATACATGGCTTCAGTTTATGGTAAGTCTGCCCCATCATCCTACAAAGTAAAATTATTGAGCAAGCAGTTTTGTGGGGTAGAGAGTCCATTGAAGATGACCCTCACACTGGATGGTCTGTGGAAACAACTTCCACAGAAATGTGCAAGAAAGTTGAGGATTTAATTTTGTCAGACAGACAAAATTTCCCAAATAGCTGAAGAAATAATAATAATAATAATTTTATTTCTTATATACCGCTATACCGTGAAGTTCAAAGCGGTTTACAATAAAGATACATTTTGTCAGTACATGGGATACAAGGTGGAAAGAGAGTATAAGTTAGTCTCAAATCTTGAATTGGGATGTTGGCGAGGTAGAGAAGAGGGCCGTAGAGAGGATGAGGTGGGTTGGGAATTTAGAATTTGTTAAACAATCGAGTTTTCAGGGATTTTCTAAAGTCAACGTATGTAGTGGCCTTAAGTATGGGTTTTCCAAGCCATGTATTCAGCCTAGCTGCCTGGAATGATAACATTTTGTATTGGTAAGATTTCAGGGAGGGGTAATTAAGTAGGTTTGTTCTGCGAGTGCTCTTGTAGGAACCGTTGAGAGAGAACTGGAAGACTAGGTAAGCTGGAAGAATCCCAAAGAGAGCTTTGTAACAAGTACAAGCAAACTTGAAGAGGACTCTGGATTCTACGGGTAACCAGTGGAGTTTCTGATAGTAAGGGGTAATGTGTTCCCATTTTTTTTAAACCGTAGATTAGTCGGATCACGGTGTTCTGAATTAATCTCAGCTTGTTGAGGTTCTTTTTATAAGCTCCTAGGTATATGATATTACAGTAATCTAGAGTGCTTAAGATGGGCATTTTGGCAGGTACAGTTTGGAAAATAATTCATGAAAAGTTGGGCCTGTCCAAGGTTAGTGCAAGTTGGGTTCCAAGAATGCTCATGTTATTTTAGAAGGCCATGAGGCTCCAGTGTTGTCAGGAGAACTTAGAGATGTTCCAAGAAGACAGAGTGAATTTTTTTTCATTGTTTGGTGACTGGAGATGAGACTTGGGGGTCTATCACAGAGATACTGAGTCCAAAATGGAGTCAATGCAGTGGAAGCACAAGCCATCTCCCACCCCAAAAAAGTTCAAGATAGAAAAATCTGCAAGCAAAGTCATGGCAACTGTCTTCTGGGATGATGAAGGATTTTTGCTTCTGGAGTTCATGTCACAGAAGACTACCATAACCGGGGAGATTTACGCCAACACAATAGTCGCTTTGTGGGAGTCAATCAAAGAGAAAAAGTGAGGAAAACTCAAAGCAGACATCACATCATGACAATCACAGGCTGCCATCTGAGAATGTGGGTTTCAGCAGCTGAACCATCCATCCTACAGTCCTGACCTGGCTCCCTCAGATTATTTCCTGTACTGAGTTTTGAAGAAATCTCTCAGTGGCAGCAGTTTTCAAGTTATGAACACATCAAGGACGTTGTGATATCCTGGTTTGAAGGTCTAACAGAAGGATTCTTTTCAAAGGGGTTAAAGTCATTGCAGGAAAAGTGGATGAAGTGTATGGAGCTATCAGTGGACTATACTGAAAAATAAAACAAAACATTTTTGAAAACTCTTTTCTTTCCTTCTGAGGTAGATAAATTATTGAACTTAATAAATGATTACTGTTTTTCCTGCCCTTTATTGGGAAACAATTCTAAACTGATTTTTCTTCAGGTATCTAAAATTAGATCGGTAGCATGGAATGTTTCTACTCTTTGGGTTTTGGCCAGGTACTAGTGACCTGGATTGGCCACCGTGAGAACGGGCTACTGGGCTTGATGGACATTGGTCTGACCCAGTATGGTTGTTCTTATGTGTGCCAAGTATAGGACAATCAAGCCATGAGGTTGGCTATGAGGCACTGTGGAATGTGGAATTATGACAGCACAATCTCAGCTCTGGAGTGTTGCTCTCATTGGGGTTCCGGAATCTTGCGATTCTTTAGGATTCTGAATGGAATGTTGCTACTCCTTGGGTTTTGGCCAGGTTTTGGCCACCGTGAGAACGGGCTACTGAGCTTGATGGACCATTGGTCTGACCCAGTAAGATTATTCTTATGTTCTTAGAGCATGAGTCCATTGGGAAGGTTTATCAAAACTGACACATCTATTAACCATTTAGAGGCACGACACTTGATTTTTTTATGCATCGCTAAGTGACTGACATGCATTTGGTGGTATATTCTGCAATGCCAAATCTGATGCACTTTAAAATAAGTGCAGTCTACCAATTTATACTACTACCACTACTGCTAATTATTTCTAGAGCACTTCCAGACATAGTCATGATGGGAGTCATGATAGAAACAGTCCCTTCTTGAATGCGCTCACCATCTAATCATTCAAGACAGACGGACAGGATGTCAGGGTAGGGGTTACAGTTAGAGGGTGATGGTTAACTGCTGCCTGGGGTGAAGACCAGAGGGCAGCGGGGAGTAGGATTATGAGCTGAAGGCAACCTTTCCAGAGAAAGGAAAATGGTAAAACCAGAGGACATAATTTGAGGTTGAGGGGTGGTAGATTCAGGGGCAATGTTAGGAAATTCTACTTTACGGAGAGGGTAGTGGATGCCTGGAATGCGCTCCCGAGAGAGGTGGTGGAGAGTAAAACTGTGACTGAGTTCAAAGAAGCATGGGATGAACACAGAGGATCTAGAATCAGAAAATAAGATTAAAAATTGAACTAAGGCCAGTACTGGGCAGACTTGCACGGTCTGTGTCTGTGCATGGCCGTTTAGTGGAGGATGGGCTAGGGAGGGCTTCAATGGCTGGGAGGGTGTAGATGGGCTGGAGTAAGTCTTAACAGAGATTTCGGCAGTTGGAACCCAAGCACAGTACCAGGTAAAGCTTTGGATTCTTGCCCAGAAATAGCTAAGAAGAAAAAAAAAAAATTTTAATTGAATTAGGTTGGGCAGACTGGATGGACCATTCGGGTCTTTATCTGCCGTCATCTACTATGTTACTATGTTACTATGTTACCTCAAAAGGTGGGGTTCCAGCCTACGTTTGAACAAGGGAAGGGGCGTGATGCATGGACTCAGGTAGTCTATTCCTGACATATGGGGCGGCGAGATGAAAGGAACAAAATCTAGAATTAGCAGCGGAGGAGAAGGGTACAGATAAAAGCAACTTATCTGAGGAACGGAGTTCTCGGAGAGGTGCATAGCACTGAGAAGTTTAGGCCCCTTCGTTATATTCTGGAAAGCTCTGGAAACTTTCTTATTTTCCAAAGACTTTGGACCCTAAATCATTTTAGTTTACATTTTTAATCGAGTCGAGCTCCTTTTGGTGGAAGACCCGGTCTACAAAACTAACCCGCTGTTTTACTAAGGTGCGCTAAGTGTCTTAGCGCGTGTTTAGCGTGCACTAACGCCTCCATAGACTAACATGCACGCATTAGCGTTTAGCGTGCGGTTAGCGCGCGCTAAAAAGCATAGCGCACCTTGGTAAGAGGAGCCTTAAGTTTTAGGCCCTATTTTACAAAGGCGCGCTAAGCGTTTTAGCGCGGATTTAGCACGCGCTAAATCAACGCATGAACTAACCGCTAATGGCGTCCATAGGATACCATGCACGCATTAACATTTAGTGCATGTTTAGCGCACCTTTTTTAAAAGAGGGGAAGGGAAGAGAGGAGAGATAATGAGGGGCTGCAGAATGAACACACTTGTAGGCTAGCAATACGAGTTTGAACTGTATGCGAAGGCAGATAAGGGAGCCATTGAAGTGAGTCGAGCAGAGGGGTAACTGCAGAAGTCCACAGTTTCCTAAATCATTGTTCCTTCCACTGATCCAGCTAGGGATGGGCAGGCATAAAATGCTCCTTCCATGTCATTTCCTGTTTGTTGAAATTTCCATTTTATTCCTTTTCGTTTGGTCATTTTACGTCCAATATTTAGACAGTTTTGCTGACTGCTGCCAGTATTATTCCTGGAAATTCAGTGCCAAGCTTCCAGTGCAGGTGATCGAGGCACGCAGCATCCCAGGCTTCAAGAATAAATGGGATACCTATGTGGGATCCCTACGAGGGTCATGCCAAGGAATAGGGTCACTAGGGTATAGACTTGAAAGAGCGGATCAATAGAGTGGCAGTATAATTAAAATTATGCTTAAGGGGGTCAGTAGACTTAAAAGGGTGGGTCAATAGTGTGGGCAGACTTGATGGGCTGTAGCCCTTATCTGCCGTCATCTTTCTATGTTTCTAGGCTCTGACTGCTGACAAATCTAGTTATGCTGGTTATGGGGCTCGTTTTCAAAAGAGAGAAATGTCCCCCAAAATGTCATTTGGATGTTTTCCTTGCTTAAAACATCTAAATCGATACCGTCAAACCTTGATTTGCGAGCATAATTCGTTCCGAAAATATGCTTGTAATCCAAAGCACTCGTATATCAAAGTAAATTTCCCCTCCAGAAATAATGAAAGCTCGGACGATTCGTTCCACAACCCAAAAACTTTAATACAAAATACTATACGTACTCGTATTGCAAGACCTCGCTCGTTTAGAACAGTCACTACGTCACAGCGTCAGAGAGAGAAGAACCATTGGCTCAGTTGGGATGTGTGTATACTCGTATTGCAAGACTTTGCTTGTATACCAAGTTAAAATTTAATAAAATGTTTTGCAAAACACTTGCAAACCAAGTTACTTGCAATCCAAGGTTTTACGGTATTTTCAAAAAACCATATTTTAGATTTCTTTCAAGGCTGGTCGTCTCATGTTTAAATTCCAAGGGTGCACGTTGAAGGTTCGTTTTGGGCAGGCTTAGAGCGGTCTGAGGACTTGGACCTTTTCCAGTGACAATCCGACATTTACATTACATTACATTACATTAGGGATTTCTATTCCGCCATTACCTTGCAGTTCAAGGCGGATTACAAAAGAATTATCCAAGATGTATTACAACAAGAACTTACAAAAAAAAAAAAAAAAATTGGTCATTTTCAAAAGGAGTAAGAAATGGGTAAGGTTATTTGTTTGGGGCAGTTGGCTTTAGTGAGAGGTGGAGTTTGAGACTTGAGGTATTATTTCTTTTTTCAGAGTTTTCTTGAAGAGTATGGTCTTTATTTCTTTTCTAAAAGCCTTGTAGTCGAGGGATGCCGTCAGTAGATTGGCGATTTGGTTGTCTAGTTTGGCTGCTTGAGTGGCCAGGAGGCCATCATATAGTTTTTTCCGTTTGACCTCCTTAATTGGGGGGTATGAGAATGGGGTTTGAGTTTTCCTATGTCTGGTTGAGGTGTTGTGGATGAGGCAGTTATTCAGGTAGTTTGGACTGTCTCCGTATAAAGTCTTAAATAGTAGGCAGTAGAATTTGAATTGTATTCTTGCCACCATTGAAATGTTTGGGGTAGACCTGTTTTAAAAATGAATAAGGGCCAAAAAGGTGCCCACTTTGATCAGATGACCACTAGAAAGATTAAGGCATTACCTCCCCCCACTTTCTCCCCCAGTGGTTACCGACCCCCCTCCTACCACCCAAAGATGTGAAAGAAACAATACATTCCATTCTTTATGAGGGTTTCAGATGGTCACGGGGACACAGCTGTGCAGAGCAGAGGGGCTCTCTAAGGGGTACTGCAGCGAATGTCACATTAAAAAGTGACATCTCACCATGACCTGCTAATATTGTATGGTGAGCCCTGCAAAACTCACCCAAAACCTACATAAAGATGGCACCTACAGGTATAAGGGCTATTGTGGTAAGTACAGTACAGCCTTATTACTAAGGTGCGCTATCCGATTAGCGCGAGCTAATGCATGCATGTTAGTCTATGGACGTATTAGCGTTTAGCGTGTGCTACTTTGATTAGCGCTCGCTAATTGGTTAGCACACCTTAGTAAAAGAGGGGGTAAGTTTTGGGAGGGTTTTGGAGGGCTCTGACTACAATATACCGTATTTTCACATAGATAACGCGCACCTGTGTAAAACGCGCACACGGGTATAGCGCGCGAAAAACACAAATTTATGTACAGAAATTTTTATATACCGCGCACACCCGTATACCACGCATGCTGCCCGACTCTCCCATCACCGCCTGACTCTCCTTTCGCCCGCCCCGACTCTCCTCTGGCCACCCCGACTCTCCTTTCGCCCGCCCTGACTCTCCTCTCCCCCTTGAAGTCCTGTCCCCACCCTGAAAGCCTGATGCCCCCCCGACGTCCGATTCAACCCCCCCACAGGACCGCTCGCACCCCCACCCCGAAGGACCGCTCGCACGCACCCGCACCCCCACCCCCACCCCGAAGGACCGCTCGCACGCACTCCCACCCGCACCCGCACTCCCACCCTGAAGGACCGCTCGCACCCCCACAGCCTCCCAACCCCCCCCCCCCGCCATCATGTAGAAGCTCCTACCGGTGTCCTGCTGCTTCCTCTTGGCGGTCCCGACTCTCCAACACGATCGGGGCAAGAGGGAGCTCAAGCCCTCTTGCCCCAGCCAACTGCGGCACCCCCGACACGATCGGGGCAAGAGGGAGCTCAAGCCCTCTTGCCCCACCGACTCCCCAACTCCCCGACAATATCGGGCCAGGAGGGAGCCCAAGTCCTCCTGGCCCTGGCGACCCCCCTCCCCCGCTAGTTGTTCGGGCCAGGAGGGAGCCCAAGTCCTCCTGGCCCTGGCGACCCCCCCCCCCCACGCTAGTTGTTCGGGCCAGGAAGGAGCCCAAATCCTCCTGGCCACGGTGACCCCCTACCCCCACCCCGCACTACATTACGGGCAGGAGGGATCCCAGGGCCCCTGCCATCGATGCAAACCCCCTCCCCCCAATGACCGCCCCCCCAAGAACCACCGACCGCCCCCCCAGCTGACCCGTGACCCCCCTGGCCGACCCCCACAACACCCCCACCCCTCTTCTCCGTACCTTTGTGTAGTTGGCCGGACAGACGGGAGCCAAACCCGCCTGTCCGGCAGGCAGCCAATGACGGAATGAGGCCGGATTGGCCCATCCGTCCCAAAGCTCTGCCTACTGGTGGGGCCTAAGGCGCCTGGGCCAATCAGAATAGGCCCGGGAGCCTTAGGTCCCTCCTGGGGGCGGGGCCTTGGGCACATGGTCGGGTTGGGCCCATGTGCCTCAGGCCCCGCCCCCAGGTGGGACCTAAGGCTCCCGGGCCTATTCTGATTGGCCCAGGCGCCTTAGGCCCCACCAGTAGGCGGAGCTTTGGGACGGATGGGCCAATCCGGCCTCATTCCGTCGTTGGCTGCCTGCCGGACAGGCGAGTTTGACTCCCGTCTGTCCGACCAACTACACAAAGGTACGGGGAAGGGGGGTGGGGGTGTCGTGGGGGTTGGCCAGGAGGGTCGTGGGTCGGCTGGGGGGGCAGTTGGAGGTTCTTGGGGGGGGCGGTCTTCGGGGGGAGGGGGGTTTGCGTCGAGGGCAGGAGGGCCTGGGATCCCTCCTGCCCGTAATGTAGTACGGGGTGGGGGTGGGGGTGCGGGTGCGTGCGAGCGGTCCTGCGGGGGGTGAATTGGACGTCGGGGGGGGAACTATGTAAAAAAAATTTTGTACAACGCGGTCACGCGTATAACGCGCAAGGGTGTGCGCGGTACGTAAAAACCACGTATAACGCGCGCGTTATATGTGAGAAAATACGGTAAGTGGATTATAGTGAGATGCGTACCTGGGACTTTTTATGTGACGTTCACTGCAGTGCCCCCTCCCCCTCTCCCCCAGGGTGTTCCTCTGCTCTGCTCAACTGTCTGCGTGGCCAGTTTGCTAAGAATGCTGGCTGCTTGTATATCTCAATGGCTTCTTTGTGTGCGTTTTTCTTTTGGATTTTTTTTTTTTAAACATGGTCAAAAAAGATGGTGACCCGTCAAAAGCACGCAGGACATTGGCACGCCGACAGTCCCACCCTGACATTTGCGCGCAGGACAAATGCGTGCCGCCGCTTCCGCAACTTTCAGGCCTTCCCCTTTGCGCTCTGAGGGGGGCAACCCCCCACTACAGTGAAAACTCCAGAAGAGCGAAAACGGGAAGGAGAATGGGAGTTTTTCAGTGTACTTGGGGGTTCTCCCCCCAAACGGGAGCGTGAGGACTTGTAACTGTAATGGGTGGGTTCCACCACACATACACCCCTCAGGATGCAAACGGGAAGGCCTGAAAGCGGCCGAGCGCATATGTCCTGCACTTAAATATCGGGGTGGGATTGTCGGTGCACCAATGTCCTGCGCGCTTTCGACGGTGTAGCAGAAAGATAGACACACTAAGGGCAAGAACAACTAGAAATGGTTATTTTCCAAAAATAAAAGATAGATGCTTTGCAGTTTTGAAAACGGTCATTTTCTGTACTGGAGTTTTGGATGTTTTTCCCGAAAGGGGCTGATTCTATAAGAGGCATCTAAAGATAAGAGCCTTACTTACCCCCTCTTTTACTAACCTGGGGTGCAAAATGTTCCAATGCGCATAGGAATTCTAAAAGCATGGGATCATTTAGCACCCCGGGGCTACTGTAGAGATTTCATCAGCATCTTTTGTCCTTTCATGCAGCATCTTGGGACGAGGATCCGAATCATCTAATTGCGTCCTCCGATACCTATCACCAATTTCGACGTGCTTTAATCTTTTTATTAAATCCTTTGGACGTTAGATATTTTCGGTTTATTGTATTTATTTTGTAGATTCTTTATTTTTCGCGAACCACATAGAACTTAACGGTTTCACATTTTTATGTTATGTTACGTAAAGGCTTAGTAAGGCTTAGTAAAACTTAGCTTAGTTACGTAAGGCTTAGTAAAACAGGGCCTTAATTGGAAAAATACCCTTAATAGCCTCAACAATTGGTTAAAAAAAATAATAATAATTGGGCGATAGGCCTGTCAGATTCTATAAAAGATAGGTGCCTTTTACTAAGGTGCACTATGCTTTTTAGCGCATGCTAACCACTCGCTAAACGCTAATGCGTGCATGTTAGTCTATGGACGCGTTAGCGGTTAGCGCGCGTGTAGACTTAGCTCGCGCTAGACAAGCGCTAAAACACTTAGCGCATCTCAGTAAAATGGTGGGATAGTGTTTTAAATACATCACAGGACGTGTCGAAGGGGAAGACGACATCTTCTTTCTCAAAGGACCCTCGGTCACAAGAGGACACCCGCTCAAACTCAGAGGAGGGAAATTTAATGGTGACACCAGGAAGTATTTCTTCACAGAAAGAGTAGTAGATCACTGGAACAAGCTTCCAGTGCAGGTGATCAAGGCCACCAGCGTGCTTGACTTTAAGAATAAATGGGACATCCATGTGGGATCCTTACGAGGGTCGAGATAAGGAACTAGGACATTAGCACTCAGACTTAATGGGGTGGGTCAGTAGAGTGGGCAAACTTGATGGGCTATAGCCTTTTTCTGCCGTCATCTTTCTATGTTTCTATGTTTTGTGGCGCCTAACCCCTAAGTGGGCGTTTCTGTGGGTGGAGTGTGACTTTGGCGCCGCAAAGCGCGATTCTCCCAAAACTTAGGCGCCTGAAACGTAGACCTCCAAAAACCTGGCCTACATTTCAGGTGCCTACGTTTTTCCATAGGCGATTCTGCAAACGGTGCCTAAGTGTGAAGGACGCGTGGCTGCCGCCATTTTTCTAGGCACCAGCCAATTTAGGTGCTGTTAATAGAACCAGCCCGAAAATGTCCACACTTGGACTCAGACGTCATATTGAAAATGCCTCTCCACGTGCGATATGCAACATTTAAATGGCAATAGGTTCCCACATAGCCCCCCTCCCCCCTCCCTTTATGAAGCTGTGTTAGGCTTTCTTATCACCGGCCATAAAGCTCCAGCGCTCATAGACTTCTTATGAGCGTGGGAGCTAATACCGCCACGGCCAGCGATAAAAAAAGTTAGCTCGGCTTCATAACAGGGAGAGGGAAAAATAGGACTGTTGAATATGATCAATTAGCCTCAGAGGGGGGAGTGTGACACAGTGGTTAAAGCTACAGCCTCAGCACCCTCACGGCTGTGGGTTTAAGCCCACGCTGCTCCTTGTGACCTTGAGCAAGTTACTTAATCCCCCTATTGCTCCCAGGTACATTAGACAGATTGTGAGCCCACCAGGACAGACAGGGAAAAAAAATGCTTGAGTACCTGACTAAATTCATGTAAACCGTTCTGAGCTCCCCTGGGAGAACAGAATAGAAAATTGAATAAATAGTGTGAAAGGTTTCCATCTCTGGTAACCAGAGCTGGTATTGTGATGTCATAATGCCTCATTCCACCAATAAGAGCCAACCTCATTGGTGAGGTCACAATGGCTTGATTGTACTTGACTTGACTCACTTCTACTACATTTTAATTTGTAGAGTGGTGCAGTGGTTAAAGCTACAGCCTCGGTACTCTGAAGTTGTGGGTTCAAACCTTGGGCAAGTCACTGAATCCCCCCAGATTGTGAGCCCACCAGGACAGACAGGGAAAAACGCTTGAGTACCTGAATAAATTCATGTGAACCGTTCTGAGTTCCCTTGGGAGAACAGTATAGAAAATTGAATAAATAAATAAGTGATTTATCCAGGCAGGAGCCATTTCTTGCTGGTTAAATCATTTTCAATATTGACCTCTTTGTTGTTTTGACAGTTTCTGATAACAGTGCTCACTTTTGGGAAATAATTCACACGATACGGAAAGAGGGCGCATTATTTTCCAGAATCCACACAAGCACGATAGCTTGTGCCTTCATGGGGTGGTTCTACTATTTCAAAATAGGATATACTATTTCTAAAACAGTGTTCAGAGCACAGAGTATTATCAGTGAATGATAAAATATCAAAGTTCACGTTTTTACTGCTCATTTTTGGTTGGAAATGACATAAAACAACATAGGATGCATCCTTGACATTTCCTGTTTCTGCAAATGTCAGCCCCTCCCTAGTTCTAACACTTCAACCGAATCAGGTTTATTTGCAAATCCCCTTTGGGGTTTTTTTTTCCCCTGAGAAAAGAAAGCTGTACAACTTCAGGAATGAATCCTGAAAATTAGCGCCATGAAACATTTTCTGGGGTATACAGACATAAGAATATATAAGGCGAGTAGGTTTTTTAATTGAACTAGCTTCGTACATTTCTGGACTAGCGTTTCAGAGCTGAGGTACATTTAAAAAACCCAAACAAAACACCTTGTGTGCATGCCTCGGGCTTACTATCGCTTACATTTGAAATGACACCAGAGAGGAAAATGGATAAATGTGCCCTTCCCTGAGTCATTAATTTGAAGGGAGGCTGAGATAAGGGAACCAGCAGCCCAGTCTGTAAAAGGCAATGTGAGAATTAAAATTGTGCTCCAAAGGGCTGAATCTCATTCATGCTCTGAGATGGTGGAAGCCTAACATGCAAGGGACAGGCGGGAAATCCCACCCAGTTAAGACATTCGGTTTGCCAAAAGCGGAGGGTGGGCGAAACTTCCAGATGAACGGGGCTCTCCAGCGACGATCCACGAAGCAATTCTGTGTCTGTCTATTGTGAAGGAATCGATCAATGGCTGGTGCGCTCACGTTTGCAGTTAGGGAACAGAAACTTCAATGGAGGCTGCTGCGCGGTGATTCTGTTCGTTTTGCAAAAGCATCGTTCTATACTTAATTTATTCATGTACCCTCGTTTCTATATTTTATTCTTGGCAGGGATTAGAACAGTATTGTATGACTAATTTTAGAGATATTTATAGCTAGAATTATCTAGTGTTGTGCTTGTTTTTAAAACTGTATGTCCTCTCATTTTATCTTTCTCCAACTTCCATATTCCCTCCCCCCCCCCTACTCATTTTCAAAAGAAAGTCCCAATCTGTTCCAGGAGCATACAACAGGATTGAAAGAGAGCCATGGTGCCTAACAGCTAAGACCTGCACAAGCCAATTTGATGCTCTAGGGGCACTGTTCCCGCTAAGATGAGCAGGAGTCCTCCAATGGTACTCCTGCCAGTGGGTGGTGCTGTTTCACTATCACATTTTAAATAGTGAGGGGCAGGCAAGCAGCACAACCACTGACAGCAATACAATTGGAGGACTTACACTCATTTTAGAGGGAACAATGGCCCTAAGCCAACCTTTAGACCTGTTCCCCCATTTCACAAAATCAACCGTCTCTTTTCTTCTTCCTCCTCTTATCAAAATATAATTTGAATTCCTCTCTCTCTCCCCACAATCATCCTATAGAAATGTCCTCCTCCAGTAGCAGCAATCATCCATCTAAGGATTTTCATTTACCCTTGCCTCCTGTTAGGGGTACTATCAGCTCCAGAACATAAGAATTGCCATACTGGGACACACCGAAGGTCAATCAAGCCCAGTATCACGTTTCCAACAGTGGCCAACCCAGGTCCCAAGTACCTGACAAGATCCCAAGTAGTAAAACAGATTTGTTGCTGCTTATCCAGGAATAAGCAGTGGATTTCCCCCAAGACATCTCAATAATGGCCTATTGACTTCTCTTTTAGGAAATTATCCAAACCTTTTTTAAACCCCGCTAAGCTAACTGATTTCACCACATTCTCTGGCAATGAATTCCAGAGTTTAATTAGCAGTATTATTAAAGCAACCTTTTACGGGCTTCGTCAAATCCGCTCTCTTTCACAGTTTCTCTGCTCAAAATCCCTTAACATTCTCATTCACTCCTTGGTGATTTCCAAAATTGATTATTGCAACGCCCTTTTTAAGGGAATTGCTCAGAGTGAAATCAGACGTCTACAGATTATCCAAAATGCTTCCATTAAACTCATAACAAAAGCCAGAAAATTTGATCATGTAACTTCCCTTCTTAGGAAGGCGCACTGGCTTCCCGTATCTCACCAGATAACATATAAGTTATGCCTGCTTACTTTCAAATCTCTACTTTATAAAACCCCAGCATTTATTTATAAATTATTAATCCCTTACACTTCCAATAGAACGTTGAGATCTAATGAACAGCATTTATTGACGATTCCTTCTCTTAAGGTTATTAATACAAGACGGCAATTTATTTTTTCTGTTGCAGCCCCTCAAATTTGGAATTCTCTTCCTATTTATTTGAGGGAAGAGCGCAATCTGGACAAATTTAAGAGTAACTTAAAAACTTTCTTTTTAAAGATGCCTTTGATAACTAATTAGCCAGTTTTCTGGCTAATTCTTTTTTGTTGTATAATATTATGGAATTTTTCTGTTTCCCCTGCCTTATGTATTTTCCTTGATTGTTCTGCTTTCCTTTAAATATTTTGTAGTTCACTTCCCTTTCCTTCCTTGTGTTTATGGGTTTGTTAAGTTTGTTAATAGTCCTGTAGGACTTAATTATTGTTAAGTATTGTATTGTTCCCTATATTGTAATTTTATTATGTTCATCGCTTAGAAATATGATTAAGCGATCAATCAAAAACCTTATTAAACTTGAAACTTGAATTACACGCGTGATGAAATATTTTCTCTGGTTTGTTTTAAATCTCCTACATAGTAGCTTCATCGCATGTCCCCTAGTCCTAGTATTTTTGGAAAGAGTGAACAAGCGATTCACATCTACCCTTTCCACTCCACTCATTATTTTATAGACCTCTATCATATCACCACTGAGCTGTCCCTTCTCCAAACTGAAGAGCCCTAACCGTTTTAGCCTTTCTTCCTAGGGAAGTCGTCCCATCCCTTTTATCATTTTTGTATCTTTTCTAATTCCGCTATAAGTTGCCCAACAATTCTCTATCTCTTCTCACCTACGATGGATTCAGCTGTTAGGACCCCAGATCCTGCCACCAAGGACAATGGCACAGACTGCTTGAAAAAATCCCTGCCTCTTTAGGTTGCTCAAATGTTTTCTGCAGCATGCAGCAGACTCTGCGCAACCTTGAGGATTAAGGTCACATCTGGCCACAAGGTAGAAGTTCAGGTAGCAATAGGAGTAGCATACATAGGTGTCATAGCCCCTCACTGAATACGGCCAATCACTAGATGAATGGTCTAATGGCCAACGCAACAGGCTGAGCTACAGGGAAGCCTGGTTCATATCCCATTGTAGCTCCTTCAATAACAAGTCCTCAAAGGACCGGGAGATACCTACGGTACCTGAATGCAACCTGTCTTGAGCTACAACTGACAAAGACATAAGCTAAATAAAAATAGCTCCTTCCCCTATCTTGGGAGACAGTGCTGAAGAAGTATTAAGTTCCGCCACTGTCACCCCCAAGACTATGACACTCAAGATGGTTGCCTAGTTTATCTAATTTAATCTAATTCTTAGTCTTAAATACTGAATCATCTCCTAAAAATAGGAGCTGGATTCAGTTTGCAGAATTAGATCACAAAGAAAGATCCATCAGCATTCATTGGCGCTATAGCCTAAAAAGCGACGAAACATAGTGGTCGCTAAGGTTTTGCAAAAGATCCGAAGAGGTAAACACGATCTAATTTGAGGAGGTCGTCCATTCCATGTCGCAATCTTTTTACTAAGGCGCGCTAAACGTTAACATGTCGATTATAGTCTATGGACGCGTTAGCGTTTAGAGCGCGCTAAAACGGCTTGCGCGCCTTAGTAAAAGGACCCCTTAGTCAGTATGGAAAGGAGTGTGAAATTTTACTAATGGACTTGAGTCCTCTTAATGATGGAAACGAGAGCTTATACATATGAGTTGTTCTTATGCCAAAAGATCTCATGATGTCTAGAGAAAACTGAAAACCCATCTGTTCGATACTTAATCTCCTTGACCCTCTTCTCTCCCTTTCCCTCCTCTCTCCCCTCTTTTTCTCTCCCCTTCCTCTCCCTCTTACCTATTCACCTCCTCTCTCGCCCTCCTCTTTCTCTCCCCTCTTACCTCTCTTTACAGTCGCCTTGAGCCTGTATAGATATGAGCGACACACAAATAGAAGATTAGATTAGATTATATAGACATCAAAGGAGCAAATAGTCCATGTAAAATCTTAAAGACTATACAGGCACATGTAAATTGAACTCTCAACTGAAACGGAAGCCAATGTTAATTTCCTCAACAGGTTCTAGTCCTGGTGCCAACTGGCCTCATGGTATTCCACCACCCTATTCCGGTTCATAGACAACCCCGCGAAAGACAAAGGCGCGTGCCGACAACTGAGCGCAAGACGGAGGTGCGCGCCAAAGAAAATTACAGTTTTTAGGGGCTCCGATGGGGTTTTTTTGGGGGGAGCCCCCCCCCCAGTTTACTTAATAGAGATCGCGCCGGTGTTGTGGGGGGTTTGGGGGGTTGTAACCCCTCCACATTTTACTGTAAACTTAACTTTTTCCCTAAAAACAGGGAAAAAGTGAAGTTTTCAGTAAAATGTGGGGGGTTACAACCCCCCCCACACCCCCCACAATGCCCCCACAATGCGGCACAATCTCTATTAAGTAAAGTGGGGGGGGTTCCCCCCACCCACCCCCGTCGGAGCCGTAAAAACAGTAATTTTCTGCGGCGCGCGCCAGCGCGCTTTTGACCTGACACCCCCTATTCCTTCCCCTCCAATCCTTTGAGAGTATAGAATAATGCATGATGAATCTTTACCTCTGGGTTATTTTTAGAGTCCCAGTTTCTGTTCCTCTCTGAACATGGCAGTCAGAGAATGGTCATCTTGGAACACAAGAACATGAAATGTAACTTAATGTAGCAAAACTGAGGCATATTCCTCTTACTTCAAGCTCCAACTCAATCTGAATGTTCTTTTTTAGATCCAAATGATGAATCAGGCAAAACAGTTGCATGCTTCATTATCTTGCATTTTGGCATTTTCCTATCTAATATAATAAAGCCCTAAGCGCGCATGCGCACTCCCACCTGCGTGCTCCCATTTTCTGTGAGCTGTAGGGACCGGCAGGTAGGAATGCGCATGCGCGTGACGGCGCGGAGCCTGTCGGCTGCGGCGGCTCTTGCCGTCTGAAGGATAAAGCCTCCCTTCCTGTAAGTTTGCCGCCGCCGCTGCCGTCCTTCCCCAGAACCCACGCTCGAAAAACAGCCGATCACCCACTGCGCATGGGAGCACCGCCCCGACCGGCTCCTCCTGGCCGACGACGCGCACAGGCCTAAGTTGGCCAACCAAAGCAAAGGATCCGACGCAGCAAAAACGGCTGATCCCGAAAGTAGCCCTGCATGCCGCTCCACCTCCGATAGCCCCGATCACCTCCCATGGCGCCCGATGTACAAAATCAGCCCCGGAGGGAATAGAGAGCTGCTGAGGCTGAACAGGTTGAATGAGGCAAGAAGGAGTGTGCCTATACCTTTAATAAAGGGGGAGAGAATGCTGCTGCACAGGGAAGTGGGGTGGGGGTAGGTAAATGTTGCTTCACAAGGAAGTGGAGTTGAAGGACATGATGCTGCTGCACAGGGAGGGGGGGGGGGGAGGAAGACAAAAGGGGCCAGGGAGCAAATGTGCTTTGCTTTGGGGGGAGGAGTGTGTTGGGGGGACAGGGAGCAATCTTGGATTGCTTTGGGGAGGATAAAGAAGGGGGCCATAGAGAAAGACAAAGAAAGGCAGGCAGGCAAGGGGCCACAGAGAGATAGAAAGACAGCAAACAGGGTGAGAAACAGAAAGAAAGAAAGACAGACAAACAGGGGGCCAGAGGGAGAGAGACAGACAGAAAGAAAGAAAGACAGACAGTGGGAGGGAGAGAGAAAGAAAGAAAGAGACAGGGGCAGGGAGAAACACAGACAGAAAGAAAGACAGACATACATATATTCTAGCACCCGTTAATATAACGGGCTTAAACACTAGTTGGTTTCATAATCTCTTGATATTTTTACTTTTCTTTTTTAAGAAATAAAAGAGAGATACTTTATGCATTGTTATGGCTACCTGACTACTTTATAAAACTCTTCTTCTGAATCCACTCTGGAAGCTGTATTTTCACTTCAACTGGATTTGTGGGATGACTGCAAAGGTTTGACAGAGCGTAGCACAGCAAACCTTGAAAAAGGAGTAACTATGCTTAAAGTACAGTTGCAAAACAAAAAAAACAACAACAATTCAAAATACCAATATTGCCCCAGGAAAGTGAATTGGAGTTCAAGTCCAGTAAAAGAACATAACACTAGCCTTACTGGGTCAGACCAACGGTCCATCAAGCCAGTAGCCCGTTGTCACGGTGGCCAATCCAGGTCACTAGTACCTGACCAAAACCCAAAGAGTAGCAACACAAAGAGTAACAAAAGATTCCGGAACCCCAAAGAGAGCAACATTCCAGAGCTGAGATTGTGATGTCATAATGCCTCATTCCACAGTGCCTCAGAGTCAACCTCATCAGTGATGTTACAATGGATTGATTGTCCTATACTTGGCACACATAAGAATAGCCTTACTGGGTCAGACCAATGGTCCATCAGGCCCAGTGGCCCGTTCTCACGGTGGCCAATCCAGGTCACTAGTACCTGGCGAAAACCCAATGAGTAGCAACATTTCATGCTACCGATCCAGGGCAAGCAGAGGCTTCCCCATGTCTTAATAACATTAATACATTTTGGCCCTTATTACGCCTATATTTTTTGGCCATTCTCGAATATAAAGATGTCTAACATAAGAACATAAGAAGTGCTATTGCTGGGTCAGACCAGTGGTCCATCGTGCCCAGAAATCCACTCACGCGGCAGCCCTTAGGTCAAAGACCAGTGCCCTAACTGAGACTAGCCTTACCTGCATACAGCACTGTACAGAGTCACAAAGAAGACAGTCCCTGCTCCAAAGAGCTTACAATCTAAACAAACAAGGCAGACAAACAGGATGTCATGGATTTAGTTAAGGGGAACGGTTAATCAGTGGGCTGTGTTGGAGGGCAGTGAAGTAGGGTTAAGGATTGAAGGCTAAATTGAAAAATTGGGTTTTCAGTCTGCTTTTAAACAACTATAGAAGATAAATCTTGTAAGCAATTCTTAGTCATATTCTCTTCTCACCTTCCCCCTCCCCCCACACACACATACTAGATAAAGTGAATTATTCCCTTTTCAAAACCGCAAATTTAAATGAATTTAAGTTTTTATGCATTGAAAACAAGCTAAATAATTTGACAGCGAAAAATTTTGTACATACCAATAGGACAATTTATATGGAGATTTGAAGCTAACTGGGAAAATAGTTCATAGAAGGGGTAAAAACCGATGCTAACCCTGCGCTCAGAAAAGGCATTTAATAAGCATCTTCATTTCTTTTTAATAAAATGCATACCAATGAGGCCGTAAACCTGCTTCTCTATTTATAGCAGAATATGAGGTTCACGAGCTTGCATGGTGGGAGGTAAGTGACTATCTCATGAGCTAAACCACCGCAGACACTGAACGATAGAGGGAAGAAAAGAGCAGGGGAAAAAAAAAAAAAAAGAAAAGCAATCTGAAAGAATAAAAGAGTGAGCTATAAATACAAAAGATCTACTGAATCAATCATCACATGATCTTCCAGAAATCAATTGGAGCCTGATTTTATGAAAGGATGCCTATGTGAGAAGTCCATAAATATGTCTCTTTTAAGCAGGAGGTGTTCAGCTGAAAAATTGCCATGTTATGTTGTTTTTCATGTTGTTTATGGGAATATTCTTTTTTTTTTGGGGGGGGGGGGGAGGGGGTAATGCACTCTTTCCAAATGAATGCAATAATTCTATAAAATCTGCACTAGAGTAGACACGCCGGATGGTGTGAATAACATGAAGAAAGACCTGGCAAAGCCTGAAGAATGGTCTGAAATTTGGCAGCCAAAATTTAATGCTAAGAAATGCAAAGCCATGCATTTGGGTTGCAAAAACCCGAGGAAACAGTACAGATTAGGGAGTGAAGAGCTTATGTGCACGACAGAAGAGCGGGACTTGGGTGGGATTGTATGTGATGATCTTAAGGTGGCCAAACAGGTTGAAAAGGTGACGACGAAAGCTAGAAGGATGTTAGGTTGCATAGGGAGAGATAGGAAAAAGGTGGTATTGATGCCTCTGTATAAGGCTCTGGTGAGACCTCATTTAGAATATTGTGTATAATTCTGAGGGTCACACCGTCAAAAAGATATCAAAAGGAATTGGAATTCTTAGAGAACTCTTCACGAAATAATAACTTGCGATTGATTAACTTCCCTAGGATTGCAGCAGTGCCGCCTAGGGATATGTTAAAACGTTATATAACAGAGATTTGGGAAATTTCAGAAGATACGATTCCACCATTTACCCACGTTTACTATTTGCCATCAAAAATTAAGGAACAGCAACTGCAACGGCAGGATGATATTCAACCGCTTAATGTATCAGCAATGCTGGAACTTTCTGATCGAGAGTCTGCTGTGGCGGCTACATTACTTGTTACGGTAGCCCTTGCACCAGATAAAAACTGGTTGCTTCGGCTCTTCTTCAAGAATAAACAGAAAGACTTTCTTGGTCACAAAGTATTAATGTTTCCAGATTTGGCACGGGATACACAGAAAAGGAGACGAGAATTTCTTATGTTAAAGCCAGGGGTTATCTCTCTTGGAGGGTCATTTTTTCTTCGTCATCCATGTAAATGTAATAATACATTATCGTATGAAAAAATATGTTTTCTTTGAACCTCCCCAACTGACAGCTTTCTTGGCTGGAGCTCGAATGGACGAAGGGAAAGTTTTGAGTGCAGTTTGAATATTAACATAGAAACATAGAAATAGACGGCAGATAAGGGCCCACGGCCCATCTAGTCTGCCCACCTTAATGTCCCTCCCCTACCTTTGCCCTGTGAATAGATCCCATGTGCCGATCCCATTTGGCCTTAAAATCAGGCACGCTGCTGGCCTCAATCACCTGTAGTGGAAGACTATTCCAGCGATCAACCACTCTTTCAGTGAAAAAGAATTTCCTGGTGTCACCTCGTAGTTTCCCGCCCCTGATTTTCAACGGATGCCCTCTTGTTGTCGTGGGACCCTTGAAAAAGAAGATATCTTCCTCCGCCTCGATGCGGCCCGTAAGATACTTGAACGTCTCGATCATGTCCCCCCTCTCTCTGCGCTCCTCGAGTGAGTATAGCTGTAATTTGTCAAGCCGTTTTTCTTATGGTAGATCCTTGAGTCCCGAGACCATCCGGGTGGCCATTCTTTGCACCGACTCCAGTCTCAGCAAGGGATATCTCCTTTCAGTAGAGGGATCTTATTTTCCTTATATTCTATATTATTTTGGTTTATACTCGCTAATTCAATCTTGGACCCAGATAGAGGACTTGAGCTGAAGTTAAGCTATGAGTTTTATGTTTCTTATATAATTTTGTATTGTAATAGTGCGCTAGGTGTTCCTAGTCGCGTCTTTAGTTTGCTTGCTTTCTTCAACTTTCTGTACAAGTGGATACTTGAATGTAAAATTTGAAATTTGATAAATAAAAGATATTTAAAAAAAGATATAAAAAGGATGGAGTCGGTCCAGAGGAAGGCTACTAAAATCGTGCATGGTCTTCGTGATAAGGCTTATGGGGACAGACTTAAAGACAGGGCCGGATTTTCCTATAGGCTAACTAGGCTAACTAGGCTTCAGCCTAGGGCCTCAAGATCCGTGTCACATTTTTTATAAAGGTTAGTACCAATAACAACATGTTTCATTTAACATATTGATCTATATCACAGTAATGATGTATTTTATTATCTCTCATGTAATTTACAAACTTAAAATGGGAGGTGAAAGGGCCTCATAAGTGGAATAGCCTAGGGCAGGGGTGCCCAATAGGTCGATCACGATCGACCGGTAGCTCGCCAAGGCAAAGTGAGTCGATCATCCAGGACTCCCTTTGCCTTGGCGATCTATCGGGCCGATCAATCTTCCTCTCCCCGACGTCAATTCTGCCGTCGGAGAGGAAGTTCGGGCCAGCCAATCGCTGCCTGGCTGGGCGGAACTTCCTCTCCGACGGCAGAATTGACGTCGGGGAGAGGAAGATTGATCGGCCCGAAGCAGAGAGAGCATGGGGCGGCGTCGGCGTCGGATTTGGGACCTGTTATCCATTGGTGGCGTTTGGGTCCTGTTCCCCGATGACAGCGGCAGTGGCAGTGGCTTGGGGAAGGGTAGGGAAAAAGAAAGAAAGGGGGCAGGCAGGGAAACAGAAGGAAAGAAGAGAAACTGAAAAAAAGAAAGGGGGCATGAAGAGAGAAAGAAAGAAAGGTCAGGGAGAGAAGAAGAAAAAGTTGGGGGAGGGAATGAGATGTGGAGGAGAGGAAGCATAAAGGCTGAAAGAAAGATTGGATGCACAGTTAGAAGAAGAAAGTGCAACCAGAGACTCGTGAAATCACCAGACAAGGTAGGAAAAATGATTTTATTTTAAATTTAGTGATCAAAATGTGTCTGAATTTATATCTGCTGTCTATATTTTACAATATGGTCCCCTTTTACTAAACTGCAATAGTGTTTTTTAGCGCAGGGAGCCTATGAGCGTCGAGAGCAGCGCTGGGCATTCAGCGCAGCTCCTTGCGCTAAAAACTGCTATTGTGGTTTAGTAAAAAGGGAGGGGGTGGGTATTTGTCTATTTTTGTATGGTTGTTACTGAGGTGACAGTGCATAGAGTCATCTGCTTTGACCTCTTTGAAAAAACCCCGGAATAGGAATGATAATTAACAATTCTATGCGTACAGTGTGCGTTGTGTTTTTTAAAAATTTTATTGTTGGTAGATCATTTTGACTTGGTCATTTTAAAAGTAGCTCGCGAGTCAAAAAAGTGTGGACACCCCTGGCCTAGGGCCTCTTTTCATCTAAATCCGGCCCTGCTTAAAGATCTCAAATAATACCAATCTGTATACTTTGGAGGAAAGGCGGGAGAGGGGAGATATGATAAAGACGTTTAAATACCTACATAATGTAAATGCATAAGAGTCGAGTCTCTTTCATTTGAAAGGAAACTCTGCAATGAGAGGGCATAGGATGAAGTTAAGAGGTGATAGGCTCGGGAGTTATCTGAGGAAATACTTTTTTTACAGAAAGGGTGGTAGATGCGTGGAACAGTCTCCCAGAAGAGGTGGTGGAGACAGAGACTGTGTCTGAATTCAAGAGGGCCTGGGATAGGCCCTTGGGATCTCTTGGAGAGAGAAAGAGATAATGGTTACTGCGGATGGGCAGACTAGATGGGCCATTTGGCCTTTATCTGCCATCATGTTTCTTTGTTTCTATAACCATATATGACCTCACAATGCAAGTGTAAAGAGCCTTAGCCTATAGGAAGAGGAGATGCAAATGTTAAGAGCCCCTTAGCCAATAGGGAGAGGAGGAGATAGTGGATGCTGCAGATGGACAGACTGGATGGTCCATTTGGCCTTTATCTGCCATCATGTTTCTAAGCAACTAGAGTCTCACTATTTGGTTGTAAGATGAAGAACTTCCATAAATAATGCAATACTTTCCCCCTGATATGTTCTTTCTCTTTGAATGTCATCTGCCTCCTTCATCTTTGCAACATACAGAGCACTTCTAGAATTACACATGGTTATGGTTTATGGTTAGCTTTATTTGATATACCGCCTTTCTTCCGAGGATAACAAAGCAGTTGCATGTGTGCCTGTATGTTGCATGTATTGGTGCATGAAAGCGGTTCATGCATCGTGACAGACTGATAGATAAGCCAGTAAATTAATGAGGTTTAGATATAGAAAATAAGAATGATTCTTCATTAAGGGCCCCTTTTACGAAGCCAAGTTAGCGGCTTTATCGCATGTACCTTTTTAGCGTGCGCTAGCCGAAAAACTACCGGCTGCTCAAGAGGAGGCGGTAGCGGCTAGCGTGGCCGGCAAATTAGCACGCGCTATTACACGCGTTAAACCGCTAACACGGCTTTGTGAAAGGAGCCCTAAGTGGTGAGGTAGGTACCAAATGAATAAGAAGATGTTTATGAATATTCCACATATATATTGGACTGGATAAGTAGATATGTCCCATGGAAATGCTAACAGTTATCAGAGGAACCCCTTATTAATTTTATTAAAAAAAATTTAGCCTGTTATTTTTATACTATGCAAAGCAGGTTACAACCAAACCTACTTAATTGCATACTGCATCTTCTAGGTTACCCAACATAAATTAATGCAAATGCTAATGGTGTCTTATATATCGCTGTATCTCCAAATGGATTCAAAGCAGTTTACAAAAAATTACAAAAAACTTACAAAGAGTAATTATTATTTTTTTTTTTTAAATCTTTATTCATTTTCAAATGCCAACAGAAAGTGCAACAGATAATCAAACAAATACAATAATCGGCACTCCATACAATCAAATGATATAATAAATATATATTACCCCCCCTCTCCCATATCCTCCCACCCCCCTCCCCCTTCCTGGATGTGCATAATAAAAATCAAAGGGAAATACATATGATCAATTCTTACAAAATGTTGTTAATAGATCCCAAACCTCCTTAAATTTATTATAATGTAAAAAGAGTAAATTAAGAACAAATTGCTCCTAGAGAGGTGGTGGAGATGAAAACAGTGACGGAGTTCAAAAAAGCGTGGGACGAACACAGAGGATCTAGAATCAGAAAATAATAGTAAATATTGAAGAACTAAGGCCAGTACTGGGCAGACTTGCACGGTCTGTTTCTGTATAAGGCCGTTTGGGGGAGGATGGGCTGGGGAGGGTGTAGATGGGCTGGAGTGAGCTTTGACGGAGACTTCAGAAGAACAGTATCGGGCAGAGTTTTTGGGATTCTTGCCCAGAATAACGAAGAAGAAGAAAAGAAAAAAACAAAAACCCCCCACAAATTTATAGATTGAATCAGGATGGGCCATTTGGGTCTTTATCTGCCATCATCTACTATGTTACCATATATATATATATATATATATATATATATATATATATTATAAGGCATCGTGTATTGAGCAAGGCCCATTTCTCAAAGATATAGGTTTTCAGCAATTTGCAAAAAGAACAAGTAGGTATGGCTTTAATTTCAGCCGATAGGTCATTCCAGCCTTAAGCTCCCAGATAATCAAAGGTGCGCTCATGATACCTTTTATATTTGACTTTTTTTTTTTTTTAAGTTGGGTATAATTTATTTATTTATTTAACATATTTATAAACCGCCTAGAATGTAGGTGGTTTCCAGTATCAAACATTCATAAAATTCCATAAAATCCAAAGACATAGGCAACATTTGTTATCTGCGTGAATATGGCGGCCATATACCAAAGTAACATGGGAATTTTCGTACATCTTACATATAAGCCTCAACAGACAATTATGTCTTTAGCAATTTCTTATCTTAACACAATCTGTGCACAGTCTCAAATGTCCAGGCAGATTGTATCACAGATGTACACCAGCGAAACAAAACAAAATTCGTTTTTGTACTTACATAGTGCACACCCTTGCTCTTATTGAGTTTTATGGAGTCTGTGCTGTGAACTAAATGACAATGCTCACTTATTGTTAATGGACATTGGCCAGCCAGTGCCTTGAAAATAATGCAAGCAAATTTGAATCTACTACTACAGTACTCACCCAAAATTCACAGGGGTTCCGTTCTAGGAACCCCACGAATTTTGAAAAACCGCAAATATGGTTTTTCAGCTGATCGAAGGCAGAAGAGGGCAGCTGGGGCGCTGGCGGGTGCTTAAATTGTACTTATGAAGCCGGGCACATTTTCCGACCGCCTCTTCCTGGTACTAAAGTCATGCTTACACCAATCAGGAGATGCTTTGATAGGCCGGATAGCGTGTCAAAGCAGCTCCTGAATGGTATAAACATGACTTTACTACCAGGAAGAGGCGGTCGGAAAATACAGCGAATTACTGAGTCCACAGTTTGCGAACTGCAAATTCGTGGGGGTTTACTGTAGTAATAATTATTTCTATATCGCTACCAGACGCACACAGCGCTGTACAGAGTCACAAAGAATAAGAAAATAGTCCCTGTTTGAAAGAGCTTATAATCTAAACAGCCAAGACAGAGAAACAGGATGTCATGGATACAGTTAAGGGGAAGGGTTAATCTGCTGGTTGTGTTGGAGGGCAGAGGGGAGTACAGGACAATCAAACCATTGTGACATCACTGATGAGATTGGCTCTTATTGGTGGAATAAGGCATTATGACATCATAATCTCAGCTCTGATTCCCAAAGACTGAAACTCTTCACACTACTACTACTATGAATTATTTCTATAGTGCTACCAGACGTACGCAGTGCTGTACAGAGTCAGAAAGAAGACAGTCCCTGCTCGAAAGAGCTTACAACCTAAACATTTGGTCCTAGACTGAACCAATGCAGAGCTTGTGATATAGGAGTTATTCTGTTAAACCTTCTTAGCCCACTAATTAGTCTGGCTGCCGTATTTTGCAGGAGCTGAATTTGATTCTGAAGTTTCTTTGTGATGCTCTCGTATACTCTCCGTTTTACAAAACCATAGCGGGGTTTTTAGCGCCGGCCATAGGAATTCTATGAGTGTCGAGCTGTTACTGCTGTGGCCAGCACTAAAAACTGTGCTGTGGTTTTATAAAAGGGGGGGGGGGGGATCGTGAGCTGCAGTAATCAGTCTGTTCTCGACTACAGTAATATCAATTATTTGGCATCCTATAAGAAAAACTTGAAACGCATTTGCTTAATACAAAATACGGCGGTGCGCCTGATTTTTGGCCTAAAGAAATATGACCACAACAGTCCTTTTTATCGGCAATGACATTGGTTCCCTTTCGAGGCACCCGTTCTTTTTAAATTAGGCTGTCTTTGCTTTAAAGCTCTTTTTGGTTTACCCATCCTCTCAATTCATTTTTTCTAGATCATTCAAAAATACTCGTAATAATTTCATGTTTATGTACCCTTCTGTTCATGCTTGTCGTTATAAGAGATTTTTAAACAAGACATTTGCCTTTCAATTAGTTAAGCCCCTTGATCTTTCAAATGAATTCTTATGATGTTTTTAGAAAGTTTTTAAAAACACATTTGTTTGATAAGTTTGTCACATAACTTTGTTCTTAACTGTATTTTTATTATGTTTTTTTCTGAATTTATATATATTTCACTGACACCAGGAAGTATTTCTTTACAGAAAGGGTGGTGGGTCACTGGAACAAACTACCGGTGCAGGTGATCAAGGCCACTAGCGTGCTCGACTTTAAGAATAAATGGGACGTCCACGTGGGATCTCTACGTGGGTCGAGCAGCACTCTGACTTAATGGGGTGGGACAGTAGAGTGGGCAGACTTGATGGGCTGTAGCCCTTTTCTGCCGTCATCTTTCTATGTTTCTATGTTTCTATTGTACAGTTCTTCTTCTTTGTGAACCGCCCAGAACTTCTATGGATGGGCGATATATAAGAATAAAGTTATTATTATTTTTATTTTGATGTAACAATATAGCTTGAGCTATGGTACAAAAGCTATTGCGATCTAAAGATGATTTAATACTACATAGCTAATGTAACTTGTGGAATATCTTGCTGACCCCAAAATGCACTTGATTCTTCACAGTTAATCCCAAGTCTATTTATAACACCTACATTTTTTGATTTATTTTCAATTTGGAGAGTTTCTCCAGATAGAAGATGGAAACATCTACAAGGGATGGCATCTCAATCGCCGAACCAGATGATTTTGCCTATTTAATTTGAGGAAATTATCTGTAGCTCAGGTTTCTACCACACCAATGACCTTTAGTAGGGGATCAATAGTGTTGGCATAAGAATCCAGTGCTGGACAAAGTAAAAAGATGTCATCAACTAATTAATATTAGAACTAGGTGAAAAAACATAAATGGACAAAATTAAAACACCATAAACAAAAAGCAATAACAATGCAATTATGGGTACAGTAACAAAGTGCTACATTTCTTGATAACTGAATGATCAAATAAAAGGAAGGAAAACCTTGCTTGAACAAATAAACTTTCATATATATGTCAGTGGTCTTCATTGCAAGGCCCTCAAGCCAATGGTGGCCCGCAGAGACCTTCTGGGTGGCCCACACAGATGTCCAGGGTTCCATTCCATAACACTTCTCCTTCCCATCAGCTGCTCTTTCACTCTTCGGGAACTGGCAGCATGAGGTAAACACTCTGTCTTTGGCAGTCCAGAAGCTTTCCTTCTGCTACTGCTTCCTGTTCCCACAAAGACAGGAAGAAGTAGCAGAGGGAAAGCTTCTGGGCTGCCAAAGGCAGTGTGTTTACGTCACTTATGCAGCTGGTGGCTCAAAGAGTAAAAGAGTGGCTGCTGGGTAAAAGAGTGGCTGCTGGGAAAGAGAAGGGAGCAACTACCATATTCCATGGATTGGGAGGGGAGGGGTTTACTAGAGAGATGCTGGACTGCGGGGTTGTGGAGGAAAAAAAAAAGTAAAGAAAGAGATGCCAGACCTCTGGGAGAGAGAAAAGAAAAGGAAGGGAAGGGGAGGAGAAGAGAGGAGAGATACCAGACCACAAGAAGGGGGAAAGGAAAGGAGTTAGATGTCAGACTACTGGAGGGGGAGGAAGGAGAGAGATAACCCAGACCATGAGGAGAGAGAGAGATACCAGACTAAGGTAGTGAGAGGGGTTGGGAAGAAGAGAGAGATTCCAGATTATGTAGAGGAGAGGGGGACGGGGTAGGACAGAGAGATGCCAGACCACAAAGTGTGAAGAGGGAAGGGAAAGAGGAGTGAGAGATGCCAGACTGAGCAGGACAGGAGAAAGATGTCAGACCACCAAGGGGGAGGGGTTGGGAGGAGATGGTGCACAGGAATGGGTGTGGTGGGAAAGGGAAAGAAACAGAAGAAATGTTATGAAAGGATGGGAATAGGGGAGAAGAAAGAGGGAGGAGATGGTATGGATGGAGGGAGGAGAGGGGAAGGACAGAGGAAGGGAGAAGGTGGTGCTCATGAATGGAAGGGAATACATGGAAAAGTAAGATTTGAGAAGGAAGCAGAACAAATTGAAGAAAGTTGAATATTAAAAGTTAATGCCAAAGATGGATGTAGGCAGAAAGTGAAGAAAGAGAGAATTACAGCAAATGGATAAGGTGGCTATGGACGCAGAGTTAAGAGCACAGACAGAAGGAAGTGCAATCAAAGACTGGGAAAAGATGATTAGAAAAATAAAATCACCAGACAATAAAGGTAGGGAACATGATTTTATTTTTTTTAATTTAGTGATTGAAATATGCCAGTTTTGAGAATTTATACCTGCTGTCTATATTTTGTACTGTTCAAGAAGAAATGCATTTCTCTGGTGTTGTACTGCATGCAGTCTGGCATCTTAGGGTTTTGTTTGTGTATATTAGGACTTTTAGTTTGTGGTCCTGTATTTGCACAGAGTGTGTAATAAGTGTTCTGCACGTGTGACCAAGGTCAGGTGTTCTGGTAGGAATGAATGTTGAGAAGTGTTGGTGTCAAGGTCCAAAGTAGGAAGATATTAGTCGGTTCTCCTTCACCCAAAATGGACCTCGCTTAAAAATTAGCAAAGACTACTGATATATGCTTATGACAAGACAATAATTATCAATCATAGATTCACTATAATGAATTCCACATTAGGTGCTACTACAGAAAAAGACCAGGCACTTGTGTCGCTTAAAACACTCAGATCCACTGAAGTCTCTGTGTGTGGCTGTAGGGCACTGGATATCTCACCAGAATTTGATGAATACATACATACACACAGCCTTCATTACGGATTGGGTCATGAGCCAGAAAGCAAACACTTCCACAGTCAGAGAACATACAGTATATGCCAAGCTTTTTATGATTGTGAATCATAAATTAGACAGTTGAGTAGTTCAACGTTGGAGACAATGGAAAAGTTTGCCCATATTACTCATTTTCCGCATGAACTACATTGGTTGCCCTTAGAAACATATATGTTTAAGGTATTATCTGGTCTTATACCTGGAATCGACAAAATAAACATAGAAACATAGAAATAGACGGCAGATAAGGGCCACGGCCCATCTAGTCTGCCCACTCCAATGACCCTCCCCTTCCTTTCTCTGTGAATAGATCCCATGTGTCTATCCCATTTGGCCTTAAAATCAGGCACGCTGCTGGCCTCAATAACCTGAAGTGGAAGACTATTCCATCGATCAACCACCCTTTCAGTGAAAAAGAATTTCCTGGTGTCCCCGTGCAGTTTCCCACCCCTGATTATCCACGGATGCTCCCTTGTTGCAGGAAAAAAAATTATTTACAATGTCCAATGTGACACGGACAAGATAACGAACCAGGACATCAACCCTTGTAACACCATCACAAACCTGATCTTGTAAACTGCTAACCCTAACCCCTAATCACCAACTACGATCACTCCATTCAATTCATGGAATATTTCTACTTCTCTGTAAGCAGCATGGCACTTCTTGGCCTTGCAGCCCACAAACTGTTGTTACTACTATTAATGTTGATACTATCAGATGTACATAGCAATACTCCTTAATTCGTTGTATGTACAGCTTCTATTTATTGTATTTACAGTTTCCCTTTATTGTTAACCGTCTAGAAGTCGCAAGATTGTTGGCGGTATATAAGAATAAAGTTATTATTATTATTATTATTATAATGCCTCATTCTACAGTGCCTCAGAACCAACCTCATCAGTGATGTTACAATGGAGTAGCAACATTCCAGAATCCCAAAGAGTAACCAAAGATTCTAGAACCCCCAAACAGTAACAAGATTCCAGGCAGAATCTCAAAGAATAGCAAAATTCCGGAACCCCAAAGAGTAGCAATATTCAAGAGCTGAGATTGTGACACGGACAAGAGGACATGGACTGAAGCTAAGGGGGGGACAAGTCCTGGACAAATATCAGGAAGTTCTGCTTCACGCAACGAGTGGTGGACACCTGGAATGCTCTCCCAGAGGAGGTTATTGCGGAATCCACCGTTCTAGGATTCAAAAGCAAACTAGATGCACATCTCCTTACGAGAGGCATAGAGGGATATGGGTGACTAAAATTACGCCAGGTATACACCTGGCTGGGCCTCCGCGTGTGCGGATCGCCGGACTTGATGGACCGAAGGTCTGATCCGGAGATGGCAGTTCTTATGTTCTGGCTATGAAGTGGATTCGTTCACATTTATTCATGTAAAATGTTCTAGGCGCTCAAACGCTTTCTTCTCTTTTCCATCTGTTAAAGGATGTAGATTTAAAAAGTATTATCTGTTGCTGAAGAAGGCTTTTTTGTTATCTCGTAAATGTATCCTCTTGTTATGGAGGCAGGCCGAGGTGCCTACCCTCACAATGTGGAAAAATGAACTGTTTACTTTGCTGAAGTATGAATATTTGGATACTAAAAAGAGTGGCCCTGGTCAATGGAGGAAATTCCGAGCGGTTTGGGCTCCGGTTTGGGACAATTTGTCTCCGGGTGCCCGAAGTGCCCTTCTGAATTTCTGACACTGGAGTGCTTGGGGGGTGTGGGGTGGGGTTGGGGAGGGGTTTGGGGGGTGGGTTCTTCTTGGCTTTTGCTGAGTATCTTTTGTCTCCGCGCAGAAACCACGCGGTAGACCCTCTAGTCTGGTGTTTTACTTTGTTCCTGGTTCTTTGTATTCGGATTGTGGTTTACTTCTTTGTATACTTCTTTTCTTAATAAAAAGAAAATTTGAAATTAAAATAAAAAAAAAAAAAGTATTATCATCGTCTGCTATCCTATCAGGCAGTGTCCTGGGAGAAGAACTTGAACTCTTTAATGGCAACTGCTAACACATATCAGCAGTTTCGGAAACACTTAAAAACATATTTATTTGCTAAATTTCTAGGTAATTAAATATTTCTTCTTGTTGTTACTTTTTCTTTTGTAAACCGCGCGGAACTTCGCGTTTATGCGGTATGGAAGCAAGCTTTTATGTTATGTTTTAATCATGGAGAAGAGCACGCAAAGACCTAGGGCTTCTTTTACTAAGGTGCGCTAGTGTTTTTAGCGCACGCAGGAAATTACTGTGCACTACACCACGCGCCACGCTTCTAGAACTAACGCCAGCTCAATGCTGGCGTTAAGGTCTAGCGTGCGCGGCAATGTAGCGCGCACTATTCTGCGCATTAAAGCCCTAGTGCACCTTAGTAAAAGGAACCCATAGTAGGACGTGTGAGTTCCCCCTACATATCCACCCTCCTTCCATTATCAGTCCTCCATTGCTCCACGTGCATACATTGCTTTGAATGTGTAACCACCACAAGGCAGTATACATGTCCCTTCCCCTTAGTACATTTCATACCATACACCTAGGAGCAAGTTATCTAAAATTATTAGATAGGCAAACTATCAAATTATTTGATAGGTGATCTATCAAATTATTAGATAGGCGATCTATCAAATTATTAGATAGGCAAACTATCAAATTATTTATAGGCGATCTATCAAATTATTAGATACGCAAACTATCAAATTATTTGATAGGTGATCTATCAAATTATTAGATAGGCGATCTATCAAATTATCATTAAACTTGAAACTCGATTTGCAACACTTCAACCCCCCCCCTCTTTAACTAAACCATAATAGAGGTTATTAGTGCAGGGAGTTGTGATGAAAAGAAATCAAAACATACATTTTTTGGTTAAGTCTTGATTCCTGAAAAGTTTTTGGTGATTATGACAGGTACCAACTTGGTATGCTCAAATATGGTTTTGGTTTTACTGCATCACGTAAGAACTATGAGAAATAGACATTTTTATGTTTACTGACAATAAAATATATAGTCAAGTTTACGTTTCGCACAAGCGACTAAATGAAACAGAATTAAAAGTGTTTTGCTCCCGAGTTTCTTTTATATTCAGTGTCTGGTGCATCACGTTGTAGCATCCAACAATAGTCGGCAAGCATTGACGGATTCCAATTGCCCTGGTATCGTTTCTCCATCGTAGCTATGTCTTGATGAAACCTTTCACCGTGCTCGTCACTCACAGCACCGAGATTTGCGGGGAAGAAGTCCAAGTGTGAATGGAGGAAATGAATCTTGAGTGACATATTGCACTTCATTCTCTTGTATGCTTTGAGAAGTTTGTCTACCAGCTGAATGTAGTTTGGGGCTCTGTAATTGCCCAGAAAATTGTCAACAACGTCTTTCAAGGCTTTCCAGCCAATTTTTTCCGGCCCAACTAACAGATCTTCAAATCGCTTGTCACTCATAACATGTCTGATCTGGGGGCCAACAAAAATACCCTCTTTGATCTTGGCATCAGTTATTCTTGGGAACATCTGTCTTAAATAACGAAAACCTTCCCCTTCCTTGTTCATTGCTTTCACAAAATTCTTCATGAGTCCCAGTTTAATGTGAAGAGGAGGCAAAAATATCTTTGTCGGGTCAACAAGCGATTCATGTGCTACATTTTTCTGTCCTGGAACTAACTTTTTACGGAGTGGCCAGTTCTTTCTAGAATAGTGCGACTCTCTGTCTCGGCTGTCCCATTCGCAGATGAAACAGCAGTACTTTGTATAGCCAAGCTGCAGTCCTAGTAACAGAGCAACGACTTTGAGGTCTCCACAGATATTCCAGTTATACCTGGTATACTGGACATACTTTAGTAACATTTCCATATTCTCATATGTTTCTTTCATATGTGCTGCATAGCCAACAGGTACTGAAGGATAAACGTTGCCATTGTGCAACAGAACAGCTTTCAGGCTTAACATTGACGAATCAATGAAAAGACGCCACTCTTCCGGGTTGTGATCACAACCAAAGACCGAGAACAATCCTTCAATGTCACAACAGAAACAGAGACTGTCGACTTGTGCAAAAAATTTGGTTATATCATGATGCCGGTCTCGAAACACAGAAATTTTCGTACCTGGTGATAGCAAACACCATTCCTGCAGTCTCGAACCTAGCAGCTCAGCTTTTGCTTTTGACAGACCCAAATCTCTGACCAAATCGTTCAATTCGGACTGTGTTATCAGATGTGGATCGCCTGATGAGGATGGTTCAAAATCCGGGTCAATGTCACTGTTAGAACCCTGCACTGCAGTTTCTTCATCTGGTTCGTCTAAGGTCCAATCCTCTGGTGGTTTCGGAACTGGAAGACTGTCATCATGTGGCATGGGTCTCATTGCTGAAGGCAGATTAGGATATTCAATTGACTTCTTGTTTTTGGCAGAGAAACCAGACACATTAGTCAAACAGAAATAACAGTCCGTCACATGGTCTTTCTGTTCTCGCCATATCATCGGAACAGCAAATGGCATCGTCTTTCGAGTACCTCTGAGCCAGGCTCTCAGACTAACAGCACATGTCGCACAGCAAATGTGAGGCGCCCATTGCTTGTCTTGATCACCTATTTTGCAGCCAAAATACAGATGATAGGCTTTCTTTACAAGGGCAGTCATCGAACGTCTCTGAGGCGTAAGTGTATATTCCCCACAGATATAGCAGAATGTGTCGCGGCTGTTACGACACCGACGAGACATATTGCCCGACACCAAAACGTCTATAGCATCAAGCTTACTTACTGTTATATTGCTACAGCTACTATACTACTATACTTTACTATACTGATACTATATACACACACGGACTATCTATATTAACCAAATGAGCAGGATCGGTGTATGGAAGCCACCATTATAGCATGGTGAGACAGCGCAAGCTCGTTCAGACCTGCCCAGACATGCCCAGGATGTCATCTTCCATAAAACAGCTTCCAACCTGGCTAGATTTTATGCATGGACATACCCAGGCGGCACAAACCGTTGTTGATAAGACACTTATGGGAGAAAAAATTGTTTGCATCCAAATATAAGAAAAAATCACGACAAAATTGAAGATTTCTCTGAAATGGTACGTGATGGGTAATTTTTGATGTAATATTCATGATCAGCACCCAAAATTCTATAAGAAACACCCAGCAGTGTTCAGGAAGCAAAAACTTTGTTGTGCAGTGTAGGCGATCTATCAAATTATTAGATAGGCAAACTATCAAATTATTTATAGGCGATCTATCAAATTATTAGATACGCAAACTATCAAATTATTTGATAGGTGATCTATCAAATTATTAGATAGGCGATCTATCAAATTATCATTAAACTTGAAACTCGATTTGCAACACTTCAACCCCCCCCCTCTTTAACTAAACCATAATAGAGGTTATTAGTGCAGGGAGTTGTGATGAAAAGAAATCAAAACATACTTATTCAAAAAACACGTCCTTACTTACTAATCTCTCCCCAACCATACATGCTCTCCCCCCCATTAACAACACATTAAACAACTCCTTGCACCACACCTACCAAAAAAAAATTTTTTTTCAGATCCCTACATAACCATCTACCATCTGTACCCAATACCTCTACTCCAGAAATGTTAGATAACTTTCTTCTTTTACCCGAATACACTGTTATTCCCCTCTGTATCTTGTAATCACCTATGTAATTAACTATGTAACTGTACCGGAAAAATTCCTCACTGTATCCCTAAATTACCTTCAATGTTAGGCAACGCTCTTTTGTTACTCGAATTTATTGTTACTCCCCTCTGTATACATAGTAACATAGTAGATGACGGCAGATAAAGACCCGAATGGTCCATCCAGTCTGCCCAATCTGATTCAATTTAAATTATTATTATTATTTTTTTTTTCTTCTTAGCTATTTCTGGGCGAGAATCCAAAGCTTTACCCGGTACTGTGCTTGGGTTCCAACTGCCGAAATCTCTGTTCAGACTTACTCCAGCCCATCTACACCCTCTCAGCCATTGAAGCCCTCCCCTGCCCATCCTCCTCCAAACGGCCATGCACAGACACAGACCGTACAAGTCTGCCCAGTAACTGGCCTAGTTCAATCTTTAATATTATTTTCTGATTCTAAATCTTCTGTGTTCATCCCACGCTTCTTTGAACTCAGTCACAGTTTTACTCTCCACCACCTCTCTTGGGAGCACATTCCAGGCATCCACCACCCTCTCCGTAAAGTAGAATTTCCTAACATTGCCCCTGAATCTACCACCCCTCAACCTCAAATTATGTTCTCTGGTTTTACCATTTTCCTTTCTCTGGAAAAGATTTTGTTCTACGTTAATACCCTTTAAGTATTTGAACGTCTGAATCATATCTCCCCTGTCTCTCCTTTCCTCTAGGGTATACATATTCAGGGCTTCCAATCTCTCCTCATACGTCTTCTGGCGCAAGCCTCCTATCATTTTCGTCGCCCTCCTCTGGACCGCCTCAAGTCTTCTTACGTCTTTCGCCAGATCCTGTAACTATCTGAATCTGGCTATGTAATTCTATCCGAAAAATTCCAGATATCTCTAAATCTGTACCATTCTTCCATAACATGTAATTTACTTGAATCGTTGTATATGTAATTCTCTCGGTAATGTCCAGACCTCTTCTAACTGTAATCCGCTTAGAACTGCAAGGCACAAGCGGAATAGAAATCACTAATGTAATGTAATGTAATGAATGCTCTATGCTGCTCCCGACGCTCAACGCAGTGCGGAGCATTCAGCGCGGCTCCCTGCACTAATAATCGCTATCGCGGTTTAGTAATGATATTTCATTTTCGTTTTCAGTCTTTCATTGCATTTACTTTGGGGGGGTGGGGGTGGAGGGAGTATTTTAGACCATATATTCTTTTTATCCATGGGGTTTGTAACAGTTTCAAGTATAACTGCTTTCCTTTGCTTTCTGTATGGGTATTATTTTCTTTTCCAAAGTGTGCACAAAGATTTTGTGTCTCCAGTCCATATACAGTATACTGTATATTTTCCTTTCCATGAACTAAAGACCTCCCAAAAATGATTCCGATTTATGCAGTTACGACAGGAAACTGTGTCAAAAGTTGAATCTTTCCCCTTTCTCCCCAGTGGTTGAGCATCTGGGTTTAGGGACAGTGTACGCCTCGCTTGCGACATTGATGGAAAGAAGATCCCATCACTTCTCGTGAAGGCATGCATAAACCGGAAGATGAAGGGGAAAGCGATGGAAATTTACCCCCGTGCTTGAATATTCTTACCTCTCTGCATTTCAACCAAAGTTCCTGTGTAAAATATCCCCCAAATAAAATGAATGGCAGAGGAAACACTTGTCACTTATTAACAGAGATAGTTTTACACCCCGGTGGAGGGTCTTCCCTTAAAGTTTGTCCTCTCATTCAGCGCACTTTCAGGGAAGGTGAAATATATTAAGAGTTTCGCAGTTGTAGCAACGTTAAAGTCAAAGAAAAACTGAAAAATAAGCAACACATGAATTCTTCATAACATCTGAGAGGTGCATACATTTTTAGACGAGAGTGGGGCCAAGAGGGCAGCAGATAGACGGAGCTGGCTTGGCTTCACTAGGAAGATTGGGGCTAGCTTGGGTGAGCCTGGGAGGATGGTGAATGGGCAGCAGTGGAGCGATGAACAGAGGCTCGCATCCGGTGAATGTCACAGTGTTGCCTAGCATATACGTTTGTGTTAGAAACATAGAAACTGACGGCAGAAAAGGGCCGAGGCCCATCTAGTCTGCCCACACTAATGACCCACCCCCTAACTTCCTCCGTGAAGAGATCCCACGTGCCAATCCCATTTTTTCTTAAAATCTGGCACGCCGCTGGCCTCAATTACCTGTAGTGGAAGACTATTCCAGCGATTAACCACCCTTTCGGTGAAGAAATATTTTCTGGTGTCACCATGAAATTTCCCACCCCTGAGCTTCAACGGATGCCCTCTTGTAGCCGTGGGACCTTTAAGAAAAAAAGATATCTTCTTCCACCTCGATACGGCCCGTGACATATTTGAACGTCTCGATCATGTCCCCCCCCCCCCTCTCTCTGCGTTCCTCGAGTGAGTATAGCTGCAACTTATCCAGCCGTTCCTCATACGGGAGATCCTTGAGTCCTGAGACCATCCGGGTGGCCATTCGCTGAGCCAGCTCAACTCTCAGCACATCTTTGCGGTAATGTGGCCTCCAGAATTGTACACAGTATTCCAGATGGGGTCTCACCATGGATCTGTACAACGGCATTATGACCTCGGGCTTATGGCTGACGAAACGTCTACGGACACAACCTATGATTTGTCTAGCCTTAGATGAAGCTTTCTCCACTTGACTGGCAGTCTTCATGTCTTCGCTAATGATCACCCCCAAGTCTCATTCTGCTACAGTCCTTGCTAGGATCTCACCATTTAGGGTGTTTATTATTCATTTGATACTCCGCCGATGTACAAGGTCATAGCAGCTTACAATCTGCTATAATAAAACCCTTAGCGCGCATGCGCAGTTGAAACTTCGTGCGGCCGTGATCCCTGATCTGTGGCTCTGTGTCACCGCAAGTGCATTAGGAGCCTTCGGTGGTTTGCGACGCGTGCAGCGGTTTCCCCAGCAACGTTACTGCCCCGATCTCCGACACCAGCTAACTTCTGATGACACCTCTCCTTCTCACCCCTGGACCAGTAGCGGCAGCAGCCGCGGGGCATTTTCTAGGCCGGCCCACTTCGATAATGTGAAGTGGGCCGGCCTAGCAAAAGCCCTGAGTCTGCCCGGCCTAGCGGATGCTGGACAGTGAGCAGGTAAGGGAGAAGGGGTACTACTGGACAGGGGGGGGAGGTAAAAAGAATGGAAAAGGGCTACTGCTGGATAGGGGGAGCAGGGAAGGGGTAAAAGGAATGGAGAAGGGCTACTGCTGGACAGGAGGAGCAGGGAAGGGGTGCTGCTGGACATGGGGGAGATAAAAGGTCGGGAGAAGGGAAGACAGATGGGGCAGAGAGAAAGAAAGAAAAAAAGACAGACAGACAGGGGACAGAGAGAAAGAAAGAAATGCCTAAGTCTAGCACCCGTTAATGTAATGGGCTAAAAAACTAGTTTATACATAAAAGCAAAGAAAGGGAACACCAAAAAGTTAAAGTAAAGCCCACAACCAAACAAGTAACCAGTCACACATATATCCAATCGCGTCATCTATTTCTAATTAGTCTTCCTAAAGAGAACAGTTAAAAACCATTTTTTTAAAAAATGTGTTTTTAAAAGAGACTTAAATTTAAAAAATGATTGTTCTTCTCAAATAAAAGGAGGCAAATTATTCCATTAAAAAAGGGGAAATAAAAAAAGTAGGCTGATTTTCGAGTGGATTCATAATGAGTCAATTTGGGAGAAGGGAGAACAAGTCTCTTAGCATCAATTAACCTCAAAGCACGGGAAGGAGTATATGGTGCGGTAACAGATGCTGGTAAACCGGCTGGGAGGAGCGAAGCGCCTTAAATGCTAAGCATAGGATTTTAAATTGACATCTGAACTGAACGGGGAGCCAATGCAATTGAATCAATAGAGGCATGACATAATCATACAATTTAGCTTTATAGAGAGAACGAGATGCCGCGTTCTGAAGTGTCTGCAAGCGACGTAGATTTGATGATGTTATACGGCAATAGACTCCGTTACAGTAATCTATTCTTGACGGAACAAAGGCATGAACAAAAGTATGCAATGCACGGAAATCCAAACCAGAGCTAAAAAAGTCTAATTCGCCAATGCCAATAATAACCTTTTTTGGATCACCTGGGAAATCTGGGAATCAAAACAAAGTGCAGAATCAAAGTAACATAGAAACATAGAAATAGACGGCAGATAAGGGCCACGGCCCATCCAGTCTGCCTACCCCAAAGACCCTCCCCTACCTTTCTCTGTGAATAGATCTCACGTGTCTGTCCCATTTGGCCTTAAAATCAGGCACGCTGCTGGCCTCAATAACCTGAAGTAGAAGACTATTCCAGCGATCAACCACCCTTTCAGTGAAAAAGAATTTCCTGGTGTCCCCGTGCAGTTTCCCACCCCTGATTTTCCACGGATGCCCCCTTGTTGCCTGCTGGACCCTTGAAAAAGAAGATATCTTCTTCCACCTCGGTGCGGCCCATGAGATACTTGAATGTCTCGATCATGTCACCCTTCTCTCTGCGTTCCTCGAGTGAGTATAGCTTTAATTTATCCAGCCGTTCCTCGTACGGGAGATCCTTGAGTTCCCGAGATCATCCGGGTGGCCATTCTCTGGACCGACTCAAGTCTCAGCACATCCTTACGGTAATGCGACCTCCAGAATTGCACACAGTACTCCAGGTGGGGCCTCACGCCGATATAGCAAAAACATGTTACGAGGGGGGGGGGGGGGTCAAATCAGTGTCAGAAAGATGAATATCAATCTTTGGTAATGGCTGAAGGCCTATAACCCAACAAACAGTCATTTTAGAAGGATTCAGGATTGGGGAGGGACATGGGCCTGACTTTATGATTTATCAAACGCTTTCCCCCTAAATACTGCATAGGAGGAAACCGTATCAATCATGCCTTGTGTTCCTTATTCTATACAGTACACATCTGTTATGTTTAATCTATGATCAGACAGAAAAGGTTAAGGAAAGTGCTCTCGCCTGGATGCAGTAAACTTCCAGCAATCTGTTTTCATGAAAAATGAAAGGTCGCTGCCCCGTGTATACCCCTTCCCAAGTAGCAGCCAGGACCATTAACTCATGACCTTCTTTTTACTGCTCCCAGGGTCCTTCTGCTCTTTATTGTAGTCGAGCTGCTGCAATCTTACACGGGCAAAACTGGCAGGGGACCTGCCTCGTCTTCTGATGCATCGTGACCTTAAACCAAGCTAGAAAGGAAAACCAAAACAGAAACATCTCTTACGGCTGAGTGACCAAACCAAGTAAAGGGTTGTCTGTTTCCCATGTCTCCGTGGGCTCTCGGCCTGTAACTCACCAGCCTACAAATAATAATGTCAAAACCTTCCTTTCATTGAGTTGCAACGTGGTTATTGGTGGCTGCGATTTCTATATAATAATAATAATTTTATTCTTATATACCGCCATACCCAGCGAGTTCTAGGCAGTTCACATCAATTAGATTAGGATCTGCGTTGACATGCAGATTTACAACAATTTATCAGATTTACAACAAATTTAACCGAACTTGACAGATGAAGAAGAAAGAGGGTAGAAGAAAGGGAAGATAGAAACTATCATGAAGGAGGAGAAGAGCAGAGCGAGGGGCCAGGAGTTATTGCAGGCAGGGGGGGACGGTTAAGGGTCTTGTTTGCTGAATAGGTAGGTTTTGAGTAATTTTCTGAAGCCGAGGTAAGTGGGGGCCTCGAGTATCATTTGGGCTCACATTTAAAGTGTCCGACTGTGTTAACGCTCATTAATCCTGCTAATGTGCTTTCCCACCAATGCTGTATATAGCGCCATAAGTTGTGCGTGCAAATTGATGCACAGAACCTATGTGGGATCCCTACGAGGGTCATGCCAAGGGATAGGGTCACTAGGGTATAGACTTGAAAGAGCGGGTCAGTAGAGTGGAAGTATAATTACAATCATACTCAAGGGGGTCATTAGACTTAATAGGGAGGGTCAATAGGGTGGGCAGACTCGATGGGCTGTAGCCCTTATCTGCCGTCATCTTTCTATGTTTCTAACCAATCTGCACGTCCAGCTTGTTGAGCAAGACCAATTTGTGTTGACATTTGGCAATCAGCACCTCATAAACTGATCGAATTAGAAGTTACACGCACAGCTTGGTAGGCACACTCCATAAAGTGGTGTGCGTTGGTTCTAGTGCGTGAATCTGAAAAGGGGCATGGCCAGGGAAGGATCGTGGGCACTTGTAAATGTTAAGTGCACCGATATAGAATGCACCGGATTTGCACAGGTATTGAGGCCTGTTTTTCCTTGCACCAAATGGGTGTTCCTAAGTGTTCCACCATGTATGGCCACCAAGCACAATTTTATATATGTTGCATGCCTTTTATTGAATCACGCTAAGCGCTGTTCTAGTTGGCGCCAATTGTTTGGGTTATATATAATTAGGCCCTTTAAGCATAAGTAGGTTCAAATGGATAAAACAAAACTTTCAATAGATAACACTAAGTAATAACTCTTTTTTTACCTAGGTAATAAAAGTTCATTCTTAATTGTTTAATTAATTAATTTATTTGGTTTGATTTCTATCCCATCCTCCCAGGAGCTCAGAACGAGGTACAAAAGGACGTTCACAATATGTTACAATACATTACCAAGACATTTTCGAGATTATCATAAGCGTATGAATGTTGCAGAAGGAAAACCATAGTAGAATGAAGGATGTCACAGTAGATTAAGAGAAGGCAGGTTGAAGAGCAAGTGTTCACGGGAAGAAGAGGATAAGGAGGAGTCTCTTTGTTGGTGGCTGTTCAGTTGAAGAGGAGGGTCATCATTGCCTCTCGGAAGGCCATCAACGAGTCCTGAGGTCTTATTTGTGCAGGCAGTTGGCTCCAAAGCCGAGGTATGAAGTGGATGTATGAGCGCTTAGGTGCGGGGTCCATTTGGAGAGATCTTCTTGGGGGGCATACATAGTCGCCTTTCTGCTTCAGAGCAGTGGGGGCGGGTGGGGGTGTACTGGTGTAACTTGGATGTGATGTAAGCAGGGGTGACGACATACAATCTTTTGTATGTTATTATTTAATTGTTGTAAACCGAGTCGAGCTTCCTTAGGTTGATGACCCGATATATAAAGTTAAGCTTTAGTTTAGTTGACAGATAGCCAGTGTTCTACGTGGAGAGCTGGGGGAGGGGGATAGTGTCCTGGTAGATGATGAGGTATAGGAGGCGGATCACTGAGTTTTGAACTCGGTGGAGGTGTTTGAGTGCCACAAAATTATAGAACGTGGCTATCATTCCCCTCAAACTTTGCTTTTGTGATCAGGACATTGATATTTTGAAATGTTCCTTTATATTACATTTACATTTCTAGACTGCAAAACCTTGCGGATCGAGGCGGTTCACAAAAAAGATGAAAACTGGACATTCCCAGCGATCTACAAAACATCATAAAATCATATTAGTGCTCTAGGAATTTTGCACTTAATATTGATTGTAGTAGTTTTCTTAAATATAATTAGGAACAAGACTTTGTGAATGAAGACTGTATCTCCCTGTCCCAGCTTGCTGCCTGATAAGCAAGCAGACACTGCTGGAACCTCTGTTGAGTACAACCTCGAGTAGGAGGAAGACAAAGTACGGTTACGTAATGAACGGTTTGGTGTAAACGAGGTGCCAGCGAGGAGGAGGGGCACCGTCGCTGGCTGACTGCCTACAGGAAGTGCCTCGCATGGCGAGAGGCACATCGCCGACACCCTTGCCTCTTCTCACCGGTGCCTCTCCTGCTCCAGCAACCCCCACTGGCAGCTCAGGGCCCTGCCTGGAGGGCCTTTGCGCATGCACAGATATCGACGTGATGACTTCACACATGCACATGAGGTCATCAGGGTGACGTCTGCACATTTCCGGGCGCCCTCAACTTGCAGCCCGGAGTTTACTGTGCTGCTGAGTAAAAAATTTGCAGGACACTGTTTTAAATCCTTATCTCACTGTAATAAAAGGGTGTCTATGTTTTTGTTTTTTAAATTAAAAAAAAAAAATACTGCTCTGATAAGCCTAGATCTGAAAAGGAACAAAACATTACTCAATTGATGGCATCATTGCTTAAATGTGTTAACACAAAAGTCTACTATGATGTCATCAACCATCAATTTGTTCTATTAGGATACTGACATCATAATTCAATTTTAAATTTATCCAATCAACTTTTGGGTCAAGTGCCTTTTACAGTGGATGCATTTACCTTTATTTGATTCTGTCCCAATAAATATCATGTCAAGAACATTGTACTCCTCAGTTTCTTCCTTTTTTTTTGGGGGGGGGGGATTAAGGGCTCCTTTTACTAAGCTGCGTTAGCGTTTTTAGCGCATGCAGCATTTTAGCGCGCTAAACCCGCGCTACGTGGCTAGAACTAACGCCAGCGGCAATTTAGCACGTGCTATTCCACGCTTTAAAACCCTAACGTGGCTTAGTAAAAGGAGCCCTAAATGTTTTGGGAAACATACAGTAGAGAACCATGGAATCAAGTTCTGTGGGTGCCTTTGGTATCCCTGAGATCAGCAAATGTCTGTCCAGTCAGTTGGGCTTTGTTTTTTTCAATCATGCTGATAGAATGCATTTAAATATTTCTCTATATTGATGTTTCAATCATATGTACTATAATGGAATGAGTACGGTAGGCCTGAGTGATGCAGTAGGAGTCTGAGGCTTCAGGTCTCCAGGGATGAGAAATGAAGCTTAAGATTTAATTAACTCCCACTATGTCGGGCTTGAAATGATTTGAAATGGAGTTTCTTGACCATTTCTGCTTTCTCATCTATGAGTAGCTGAACTGAAATATATTGGAAGCTGAAAACTGGGAACCGATTTCACAGTCATCCGAGAGACAGTTGAATAGGGGCAGAGCCCTGCACGCTAGGAAGAGAGGGGTCCTCCAGCTTGCTTGGCTGATATTGCCTTTTCCTGGTGCAAACTTTCCCCCGAGGCAATTTCAGATTTAATAGTGCCGTATACACCTGCTCGTACATTGTGTTCCGAATGTCAGTGTTTGTTGAACTTGCCCTCTCTGAGGGTTATTGCCAGATCGGATCTTTTCCAGATAAGCCCCGCCACTAATGGAAAAAGTGCACGCGCCGAAAGTTAAACCCCGCCACCTTTTGCCAGCGCACACAACCTTAACCAGTGAAGTTCTCAGCACAACGCTCCCACAACGCGGCGCGATGTGTATAAAGTAAAGTGGGGGGGTTCCCCCCCCCACACCCCCCGCTGTTGGAGCACCCAAAAAAGATTATAAAAAAGAGGATATGAAACTTAACATTATCAAAAATAGGATAAACTGTCGACCATTTTTTTAAGGGCTCCGACGGGGGGGCATGGGGGGGGAACCCCTCACTTTACTTTATACAGATCGCGCCTCTTTTTTATAATCTTTTTTGGGTGGCGGGGGTTAACGTTTTGGCGGGGCTTATCTGGAAAAGATCCGCCAGATCCACAGCAAGGGTTTTTAGTGTAGTGGGTCCACGAATGTGGAATACACTTCCTGATCGTATTTGTCTAATTTCATTGCTTTTATCCCTTCATAAGATATTGACAGCTCTTTTATTTTAGGGAGGCTTTTGGAAATGGACCATGAGATATTTTTAGTGGTAGATGGTATGTATTTTGGGATGTTTTAATCCTGTAAATTATATTCCTTTTTTTTAAATTATTTTGACATGTTTGTTTACTTTATATATATATATATGTATATATTGTAACCTGTGTAGATAATGTGATATGTGAGATATCAGTATTTTAAGTAAATAATTAAAAATGCATGTCAGCTGCACTTGGGCCGAGGACCTTTGTGGTCTCAGCTCTTGCCATATGTTTGCTTGACCTTTGGAAATCACAGGGCCTGATATTCAGTCCACAGTGTTAAGTGGCTTGTAGGTTGCTCACAGCTGCAGGTTGAATTAACCCTGAATAGTCCATGCTAGAGTATGTTCATCCTCCGGCACTGAAAAGCCAAGTTAGTTCGGCAACCCGGAAGTTAACTGGACACCAACTGATATTCAGACTAGAGAATGACACGGGGAAAAAATCTGTCCCCATCACTGCACCATCCCCAGCCCACCATCATCTGCACCGCCCCATCACCGCTGTTCCCTTCACCGCCCCATCACCGTCACCGCCATCCCTTTCACCGCCTCGTCACCGCCACTGCCATCCCTTTCACCGCCCCGTCACCGTCCCCGCAGCATCCATATAAGCCTCAGTACTGCAAAATACCATGAAAACAGAAGAGAGTCCTGCCACTACTACTACTGCACTGAGAATCTGCTTCAGTGCCTCTGCCCTGTAGTAAAAACAGAACATAAAATAAATCAATTGACTTGTCCTCCCTTGCAATGACGTGTCCCCCATGTTCACCTAAAGCTCGAATCAGGTCAATTGTGCACACTAAAAATGCAGGAGGATCTGGAACGTGAGCGCAGGCAGCCAGTGATACAAAAACAGCAGACACCCGACCGATTGCAGCGTTCCGCCATCTCCCTCCCTCCACCTCACTTTAGATGTAGAGTATGCCGCTTTCTTTTTCGCCCAGCCGCACGTGCGGGTGCTCATTTGTTCAATATTCTCCTCTGACACAACCGGAAACAGGAAGTTGTAAGAGAGGAGAAGATTGAACAACTCGAGCAGCCACGCAGACTGGTGCCCGATTAGCTTGGTGAATAATATTAGAACAGTCTTTTTGCAGTTCTAAATTGATCCTCTTACTTAGCCGGCTGTGGGACTGAATATTGCCGCTAGCCCAGGGGTGTCCAACCTTTTGGCTTCCCTGGGCCACATTGGCCGAAAAAAATGTTTCTGGGGCCGCGCAAACGCTGCAGCGAGACAGAGGAGGGAGCCGGCAAGATAGTAAACACCCGGGGGCAGCAGAGGAAAACACTGCATCGCCCTCGATCGGGGCCGCACCAAATACTTCATGGGGCCGCATGCGGCCCTCGGGCCACAGGTTGGACATCCCTGCGCTAGCCAGTTAATTAGCAGCTCTGCTCGAACTTCACCCCTAACCTAGATGTTTTCACAATGGCTCGTTAGGCCCTGATTCTATAAAAGGCGCCTACTGGTAGGTGCCTAGATTGGGGTGTCTAACTTAATTTTTTTTTAATTGCCTTAATTGACGCTGATAATTGAAAGCACTAATAAAAACTGATTAAAAGCAATTCTAAAAAATGAGTTAGCCAGTAGATGCCTAACTCAGAAGGCGCCTACCATACCCTACTGATTCTTGTATCCCGCAGATGTCGACTAGGAATCATTGCGGCTTTCATAATATGAGAAATGATACAGAGATGTATACCACATGTACATGAATACGTTGTAAGAGATCAGGGCAGTGAAGAGAATAGATGTGTTTGCAGTGCCTTGCTGAATTGGAAGCATGTGGTAAGTCGTCGCAAGTTGCTCGGAAGTTCGTTCCAGACTTTGGGTGCTTGGAATTCAAAGGTGGTCTCGAAGAGAGCTTTTCTCCAGACCTGGCATGGGGAGGGGGGTGTCAGGTCAAAAGCGCGCTGGGACAAAGGCGCGCCCAGACAATTGAGCGCAGCGCGGAGGCACACGCCGCTCAAAATTACTGTTTTTAGAGCTCCGACGGGGACAACGGCGCGAAAGACAAAGGCGGCACCGACAACTGAGCGCAAGACGAAGGCGAGCGCCGAAGAAAATTACAGTTTTTAGGGGCTCCGACAGGGGGTTTTGTTGGGGAACCCCCCCCACTTTACTTAATAGACATCGCGCCACGTTGTGGGGGCGTTGTGGGGGGCATGGTGGGGGTTGTAACCCCCCTCATTTTACTGAAAACTTCACTTTTTCCCTGTTTTTAGGGAAAAAGTTAAGTTTACAGTAAAACGTGGAGGGTTAAAACCCCCCAAACCCCCATAACGCCGGCGCGATGTCTATTAAGTAAAGTGGGGGGTTTCCCCAACAAAACCCCCTGTTGGAGCCCCTAAAAACTGTAATTTTCTTCAGCGCTCGCCTTCGTCTTGCGCTCAGTTGTCGGTGCCGCCTTTGTCTTTCGCGCCGTTGTCTATGAACCGGGGAGGGGAGTGGCAGCTTCCAGCGTTGAGTTGCCCTCGAGCCATTGAAGGACTATAAGAGCGGGATGGCAGAAGTGAGTCCAGCTGAGCTTTTTCCATATATGGCTTTATGGACCATACATGCATATACACCGAGGTACCTACTGGTGCCTACATGGTTAGGGGTGGAGTTTGGATGCAGATTGACTTAGGTGCCAGTATATCAGGTCAAGAAAACTCTTGTTTAATATATCGGCACCTAACATTCCCCCCCTTTTACTAAGGTGCGCTAAACGATTTAACCCACGCTAAATGCTAACACGTCCATAGAATATAACGTGTGCTAAATCGGCTAGCGCGCCTTAGTAAAAGGACCCCATTTTGATGCCTAAGTTGATTTAGATTTATTTATTCAATTTTCTAGGGTAATTCAGAACAGTTTACATGAATTTGTTCAGATACTCAAGCATTTTTCCTTGTCTGTCCTGGTGGACTCACAATCTATCTAATGCACCCGGGGCAATGGGGGGATTAAGTGTCTTGCCCGGGGTCAGAAGGAACAGCATGGGTTTGAACCCACAACCTCGGGGTGCTGAGGCTGTAGCTTTAACTACTCGCCACTCTAGAAATCAAAATGTAGTGAAAGTGAGGCAAGCATAGGACAATCAAGCCATTGTGACATCACCGATGAGGTTGGCTCTTAGGCATTGGTGGAATGAGGCATTATGACGTCATAATACCAGCTCTGGTTATCAGAGGCTGAAACTTTCTCCTTATGTCCTAGCTAAAGCTTGACATTTGCTTTTTTTTTTTTTTTTAATTGCTCTTTTTTTTGATTCAAACAGTTTTATCGATGCAAACATCATCAAACACAACAAATACAGCATCAAAGCACATCAATAATGCATCAATTTTATAATGTAATATACATAATAAAAGACTAATTCCAATTTCAATAAACCCCCATTTTATCTATATGTGTTTGAACCCTAAATAATACAACCAGCATAGAGATGCAAGAAGTTATGCAACAGTTTATAAGGAAACAAACCAGCTAAGTTAAAGAATATCGGAAATGTATTTATTTATTTATTCATTCAATTATTTAGTTAGCCTGTCCTCCCAAAGAAGCCCAGAATGGGTTACAAAGTACATCCACAATATAATCGAGACAGGACAGAGATGACATAATTTACATAAATTATAATATAGACATGACAATGAAACATATGCACTAAGTAGCATCTGGTGAGATTAGGTGGTGTAGGTGCGTTGACTGAATGGCGTTTCTGGGTGCATAACTCTAAGGCACTGGGTTTGTAAAGAGGAAGGTTTTCACAGCCTTCCTGAAGCTCCAGAGTCCATCTAGTGTTCTAACAGATGGGGGGATGGTGTGCCAAAGTCTGGGTATGAAATATGAGTAGGAACGTTTGCGGGCTGTTTCAGTTTTGAGGGAGCGGCCGGGAGGTATGGTCAGTCGTTTCTCTCCTTGGGCCCTGAGTGGTCTCTTTGGGAAGTAGATTTGTAGTTTAGTTGTCATGTGGTACGGAATTGTTTCATGGAAGGTTTTGAAAGCGAGGACCAGGGCCTTGAAGGCGCAGCGCTTTTGAAAGGGCAACCAGTGCATGGAAGCTAATGGGGGGGGGGGGCTAACGTGGTCACGGATGCCTAGGTTTTTCAGAAGGCGGATTGCAGAATTTTGCACCCTTTGGAGGCGGGAGAGAGTTTTGGTAGGCAGGCCCACTAGTAGAGTGTTACAATAGTCTAGTGGGATAGTATGAAAGCGTAGAGTAGTTGGGCAAATTTGGGTTCTGAGAAGTATGCACATATGTTTTTTAGCTGACGGAGGTAGCAGAAGGATGATGATACTAGTTTGGATACGTAAGAACATAAGAACATAAGCAGTGCCTCCGCCGGGTCAGACCATAGGTCCATCCTGCCCAGCAGTCCGCTCTCGCGGCGGCCCAAACAGGTCACGACCTGTCTGACTCACCAGAAGGGGCCCCCTTGCCACCTTGGTTTCTCATTGAAGTCCTATCTTCCCATCGAAGTCCTCACCCTCCGGTCTTGCACATTCACGACCTGGTTGGGTTGCTATACTTATTACCTGGTTTGCTTTCTATACTTGTGTTACATCCCAGCACCTCTCTCAGTATCCCACGATCCCTTTATCCCTCAGGAATCCGTCCAATCCCTGTTTGAATCCCTGTACCGTACTCTGCCTGATCACTTCCTCCGGTAGCGCATTCCAAGTGTGATCTGTCATCGATAAGCTAGAGTCGAGAGTTACTCCTAGGCTGCAGACGTTGTCTTTAGGTGTAAGGGTGTTTGTATCCCAGGAAAAGGATGGAGGGGGTATACACATAGATCTTTGTGGATCCAGAGAAGTTATGTCTTGGATTCATTTAACTGTAACTTGTTCCCGGTCATCCGGGCCTTTATTTCACTTAAACAAAGCTGGAGGTAATAGATTTGTGTGCCTCGATGTCGGCCTAAGGGGAGGTAGAGTTGTAGGTTGTCTGCGAAAGAGTGGATTCTGATTCAATGTTTTCCTGCTATGTCCAGTACTGGTTTGACGGAAAGGTTGAAGAGGAGAGGTGATAGTAAGGCTCCCTGAGGCACTCCATAATGGGGTGGTTTGGGTTCAGATAAGGAGTTTCCTAGTAGAACTCTCTGCAATCTGTCATTCAGGAATGAAGAGAACCATGGAAGTGCATTGTCACGGATTCCGATGGACTTTAACCTGGCAAAAGGAGAGAGTGGTCAGTGGTATTGAAGGCGGCACTGAGGTCTAACAGTACCAGCGATGCATCATTTCCATCGTCTAGGATTTTCCAGCAGTCATGTAAGATGTCCAATAGCACTGTTTCTGTGCTGTGGTGTTTCCAGGAAATTGGAGAGGGTGAGCACTGTCTTTTCCAATATTTTTCAGATGAATGGGAGGTCTGAAGCTGGTCCATAGTTGGGTTTTTTCAGGAGTGGTTTTACTATGGCAGATTTCCAGCTCTATGGAACTACACCTGTCATAAGGGACTCGTTTAGTAGGGGTAGGATGGATTCCAGGAATACCTCGTTTGTATCCAGGAGTGTAGTGGAGGGACATGGGTCCAGGATCGAGGTCGCGGGGTGTACAGAGTTGATTATGGTTTTGAGGTTGTTGTGGGAGATAGGTTTGAAACCGTTCAAGGTTTCCTTCTTGAGTGGATTGTCGTCTTGGGTGGTCTGTACCTGGGGGAGGAGCTGAGCTGACTTCTCTACTGTATTACTCATATAATGCAGGCCGGGTTTAGACTCGGCCCCTTATATTCTGCTCCCCTTGCCAGCCCTGTGTACATTTCAGGCCCCAATAAGTCCCGACTGCCTTGTTTTCCTGGGCCAACTGTTTCCTGATGCCCTCGAAATCCCTGTCGTTCCTCATTTTTGCGCTTTAAATCCAGGCCTGTGCTAGTTTGCAATCTTTCAATGTGACACCCCCACCACATGCACTCACACCCACACACTTCTAATGGGCCCAGATCTCCCCTTATGCTCTGCTCTCTGTCTGCTCTGCGCTGTTAGAAAAGCTTTTGCATATTCCACATCCCACTCACTCACCAGGCACATTATTAAGCTCAGACCCGGACAGTACAGGACCGTAAATTAAGCCCCGCTCTTTCATTTCAATTCCTTCCAATTTTTTCCTACTCAGCAGCCACAGCAGAATAACTCTGCCAGAAAATAGCAAATACGTTTATTTATATTTGGGGTGTTAAGGCTTTCTTAAGATTACAGACATAATAACTCACTTTCTGATGAACCTTCGGGTAAGGAACGAAGCTATTTCTATGACCCAGTACGGCGAAATGAAGACGTAAGGATGGTACAGGAGAAAATGTGCACAACATAAAATTAATAGTAAACGATGAAAAACTCAGATACTTATAGTCATTCGAATTAATATTCAATATCTTTTCTCCCATGCAGCCGTTATCATAGAACCATAATCATTCAACACAGATCCAGCACAATAATGCAGTTTTATTTCAAGTAAGGTGCTAAGCCTATAGTGATGAAAAAGAAATACATTTTGCCAGTTTGCAGTGATGAGAAACAATGTCCCATTCACACAGTTTGATATTCAACATTTGGGAAGATGTTAATATAAAATTTAATATTAAAGATGGAGAGAACCAGATGCACATTTATATATGCAGTACTTCCCCGATATTCACGGGGGTTCCGTTCCAGAAACCCCCGCGAATCTTGAAACACTGTGAATACGGTTTTTCGTGGGGAGGACTGGGGAGGGCAGCGGGAGAGGCAGGAGAGAGCAGCCGGAGCGCCGGCGAGTGCAGGAAATCACTCGCTGTGTGCTCCGACCGCCTCTTTCTGCACTAAGTCGGGCCTTACCCATCAGGAGCTGCGTGTCAAAGCTGCTCCTGATTGACTAAGGCCCGACTTAGTGCAGGAAGAGGCAGTCGGAGCATACAGCGAGTGATTTCCTGCGCTCGCCGGTGCTCCGGCTGCTCTCTCGTGCCTCTCCAGCTGTCCTCTCCATGTTGGCGGTTCGCGGTCATAAAATACCGTGAATGACCGGGACTGCGAACCGCCGACCGCGAACGACCGAGTGAACACTGTATATTAAAAAAACTCTGGAACGGGTTGCCATAGGATGTGGTAAGAGCAGCTAATGTAACTGCTTTTTTTTTTTTAATGGTTTGAACAAATTCCTGGAGGAAAAGTCCACAGTCTGCTGTTGAGACAGACATGGGACGGTAGGATGGAATGCTGCTACTATTTGGGGTTTTGCCAGGTACTTGTGACTTGGATTGGCCTCTGCGAAGATGGGATACTGGGCTAGATGGACCATTGGTCTGACCCAGTAAGGCTATTCTTATATTCTTATGTGAGACAAGTATAGAACAATCAATCAATTGTGACATCACTGTTGAGTTTGTACTTAGGCATTGGTGGAATGAGGTATTATGACATCACAATACCAGCTTTGGAATGTTGCTACTCTTTGGGTTTCTGCCTGGTACTTGGTACCTGGGGGAGCCACTGTGAGAGCAGGATATTGGGCTCGATGGATCATTGGTCTGACCCAGTACGGCTATTCTTATATTCTTATGTGAGCCAAGTATAGAACAATCAAGCCATTGTGACATCACTGTTGAGTTTATCTCTTAGGCATTGGTGGAATGAGGCATTATGACATCACAATACCAGCTTTGGAATGTTGCTACTCTTTGGGTTTCTGCCTGGGACCTGGGACCTGGGGGAGCCACTGTGAAAGCAGGATATTGGGCTCGATGGATCATTGTTCTGACCCAGTACGGCTATTCTTTTGTTCTTAGATGCATAAATTACAACACATTCCTGCTGCATTTAGGTAACCCAGCTCTATGGCTGTTTCTATTAGCTGCATAAACAAAGGAATTAACAAGACTGGAATGCAGCCCTCTTTGTTTGAGTTAAAATCTATAGAAACATATTTAGGACGAGAAGAGAATGCCCAGAGGGTAAACTAACACCGTGTGCCATCCAGGGAGCAGATTGTAGTCAGATGCACAATGTTGACAGGAACCTTAGACCAGTAGAAAATTCTTCACATCTGCTTTCCAGCAGCAAACAAGCATCTATTTCTGTGGTATTAAAAATAAAAATAAAAAATTATAAAATAACAGAAATCATGAACTATTTTTGTCTGTCGTGCTCTATGGATGAAATACTGAGGGCTATTTCTTGTGATTTGGAGCGGCTCATCCTGCATGCAGCCACCCCCTTGGATGGATGGATTTTGATGTTCACTGGTGTTCTTCTGTGTGATCTTCTAAATCTGACCAGCAGAGGGGATAGTATTACTACTGCTTTTGACATTTTGATGTCGGAATTTGTCTAACCCAAGACATTAAGGAGACCTCCCATTTAAGCATCCTTCTGTCAAAACTCAAAATTCTATGCCATCATTATTTCCTGATTCATGGTGTCTATGGAAAGTATGACCCTGTTAAGCTTCTTAGTCTACAAGCCACTTTTTTTATTTATTTTTTTTGAAGCTACAGTTGATTAGGTTCAGCACAAGAAAACATAGAAACAAGATGGCAGATAAAGGCCAAATGGCCCATCCAGTCTGCCCATCCACAGCATCCACTATCTCCTCCTCTTCTCCCTATTGGCTAAGGCTCTTAACATTTTCATCTCCTTTTCCTATAGGCTAAGGCTCTTTACACCTGCATTGTGATGTCATAGAGTTTTATGGTTATAGACATATGATGGCAGATAAAGGCCAAATGGCCCATCCACATCATCCACTATCTCCTCCTCTCCCTAAGAGATCCCACATGCCTGTCCCACTCTTTCTTGAATTCAGACACAGTCTCTGTCTTCATCGCCTCTACCGTGAGACTATTCTATGCATCTACCACCCTTTTGATAAAATAGTATTTCCTTAGATTACCCTTCTTAACCTCATTCTATGTACTCTCTTAGCTGGCATTTCCTTTCAATTGAAAGAGACTCGCCTCGTGTGTGTTTATGCCACAAAGCGACTGGCCTCAAAATGGAGGCGTTTAGGTTGAAGTCAGCAGGCGGTCATTGGCAAAGTAGATATTGGAACTGGTATGCATGGAGACCTGCATTAATTATACCCTCTAATCACTGATCCCACCCATTCAAGAGGGCATACTCTTTACATGATCTTGGTCCCAGCTTCACAGAATGACAATTTCTCAAAGCCTCTGCCAGGTTCCCTGGTCTGATCATTCGTTCATCACTACCTCTTGCCATTTACAGCCAGCCTCTAACTCAATTCCTCCTAAAACTGTGGAGGGGCATAATCGAAAGGAACGTCTAAGTCCATTTTCGTCTAAGTCGCAAGTCGTCCAAAGTAAAAAAAACAGCCTAGGACACATTTTTGAAAAATACATCCAAAATTTTTTTTGTTTTGAAAATCGTCTAAGTATATGTCCTGCCGATCTGATCGTCTAAGTCGCTAAATTGTCCATCTTTATACCACATTTTCATCCAACTTTTTGTCCAAGTCAAAAATGCCTAGATTAAGCCCTGTTGGACATGAGTGGGGTCTGCAAAGTGATGGACTGAACACCCAGACATGGCACTGCTGTGAACTTCACAAAAAGGGTGTTATGTCTTCTCCTCCCTACAACTCCCTTATAGGTTACGGTGAGCCCACCAAACCACCTCCAGAATCCCCTAGACCCACTTATCTACCACCCCAATAGCCCTTATGGCTGCAGGAGCCACTTATATGCCAGTAAAAAAGGGTTTTGGGGTGTATAAGGGAGTTCACATGTTTAAGTATCAATGCAGTGATTACAGGGGCTTATGGGCATGGGTCCTCCTCTCCATGAGTCCCTAACCCACCCCCAAGACGCCTTAAGCCACCTCTGTGCTAGATGACTAGGCTTTCCTATGCCAAGCTGCCAGGTGATGATGGTCTGGAGGCTGAATTTTAAGGTGTTATTACGATTTTTATGGGGTTTGGGGGGTTGGTGATCACCGGGGTAGTGTGTGGGGGTCTGTGTTATCTGTTTGCAGTGCTTAAAATGTAACTTCAATAACCAAATTGATTTTCTCCTATTATATGCTCCTCCACCTTTAAATCCAAATAAATTTTCTCTGCTGCAGGACATATTATTTGATTTTTCATCAACCTCGAATATTCCTTTTATCCTTGGTGACTTTAATATTCATTTTGATGCCCCTACCAATCCATACACAATAGATCTTTTGAATATTTTTACTCCTTTAAACTTACAACCACAAATAACAGTACCTACACACACAGCCAATCATACATTAGACATGGTCTTTATACCAAGTACACAAATACCTAATTTTACCGAATTGTTGATTTCTCCTATACCTTGGTCTGATCACTACTTTATAACCTTCAACTTAAACCTATCAAAAAATATGCTAATACATTTCCCACTCAATACCAAAACAATTACTTTCAGAGAATTTAATAACCTGGAGGACAAAGATTTAACCTCTTTTCTTGATCTAAACATCCTAACCTCCAATTTTGATTCAATATCAAATCAAGTATCAGCTTAGAACACATCATTGACCTCTCTTCTAGACAGAATAGCCCCAGTAACTACAAAAACCATCTCTACTCGCAAGTTCATTAACCCTTGGTATAATAATGAATTACAATTGATTAAACAACAATTACGTTCACTTGAAAGAAAATGGCGATCCAACAAAACTCTTGATAACTTACAAAAATATAGGGAAACTGTTTCCCTATATAAAACCAAAATTAATTTATCAAAAAAATCATATTTCTCTAAAAAAATAGAAAAAGCCAAAAATTCTTCCATACTTTACAACATTTTAAAATCTATGGACCCCACAAATAAAATAAAAAATTCTTTGCACAAATCTTCTCTAAAAGCCCAAGAATTAGCCAACGCTTTCACTAACAAGATAAACAACATACGCAATGCTTTCACTCAAAACACATCCACAAATATCATTAATTCTGATCAATCAAACCACATTCCAACAGCAAAATGTTCAAACTTTAAAATTCCAGTATTACAAGAGATTGAATCTCTACTTCCCCAAATGAATCTAAAAAGTTCTCGATTAGAATTAATTCCACCATTTTTTCTGAAAAAATTCTTCTCACATTTCGGTCCTTTTATACTATCTATCATCCAAAATAGTTTAATTACGTCTACAGTCCCATCTCAATGGAAGTATACATCTATCACTCCTATTGTTAAAAATTACAAAATCAGTATCAATGAGTTATCCAATTACCGGCCGATATCCAATATACCTTTTCTTGCCAAAATTACAGAAAAACTCGTATTCAATCAACTTTCGGACTTTTTTGAAAAAACAAATGCGTTACATCCACATCAAACTGGATTTAGAAAGTTTCATAACACAGAATACTCCCTGATAGGTTTAACATCCAATATTCAATACTATTTAGACCACCACAGATCTGTCGTCTTATTTTCCTTAGATATCTCGGCCGCCTTTGATACAATTGACCACGAACTACTTCTACATCGACTTGAAGAAAAAGGAATAACCGGGAACGTCCTAAATTGGTTCAAATCCTATTTCAATAACCGAACCTCATCCGTTAGATTTAACAATGAAGAATCTTCTATTTTTACCTCAACTTTTGGAATCCCTCAAGGATCCATCTTGTCTCCCCTACTATTTAACATTTTTTTGTCACCACTCCTAGAAATTTGTCAGGCAACAGGTTTCATCCCTTTTTCATACGCGGATGATATCCAATTGATTCACCCTGTAGACCCCGAAAGCGACACTGACATCTTCTCTATTAATCAAAAATTAGAGTTAATACATAACTGGCTGAACTCAAACAAACTAGCTCTGAATATTAACAAAACAAAATCCATTCTATTTAAATGGAAAAAAGATATTTCACTGATAAAACCTTTTCTAATTAATAATATACCTATCAGCACGGAACCAACGGTTAAAATTCTTGGAGTGCTATTCGATAATAACTTATCCTATCATGAACATATCTCTTCCATTGTTAAACATTGTTTTTACAAACTTCGACAGATAAGATCAATTTCCAAATTTCTTTATCCTTCATCATTAAAGATTTTAATCCATTCATTCATCATATCTAAAATAGACTACTGTAACGCCCTTTTTTTAAATATCAGCCAAAAAGAAAAAAGAAGACTGCAAATCATTCAGAACACAGCCATAAAGTTAACCTACAATGCAAAAAAATTCGATCACGTCACCCCATTATTAATTGACGCGCATTGGTTACCAGTTAACCATAGGATCCTCTACAAGCTGATGTTCCTAATTTTTAAGACCCTCACATTCAGCGAACCACAATTTATCTTAAAATCACTTATCCCATACACACCTCAAAGATCTCTGCGCTCATCTAATCAAAACTTATTAACTGTGCCATCATTAAAAGTCATCGGAACACGAAGAGCTGAAATGTTTACTGTCGCAGGGCCACAATGGTGGAACTCCCTTCCCCATTACATCAGAATTGAAAGGGATATCATAACATTTAAAAAGCTTTTAAAATCTTATTTATTTAAGGACGCCTTTGATTTATAATATAACTAAAGGACGCCCTTAAACAATTTTAATGCATAAAAATTTTTTTACGCATAAATTTTTACGCATAAATTTTTAATGCATAAATTTTTTACGCATAAATTTTTATTCATAAATTTTACCCTACCTTTCGTTCTTTCCTGGTTTTTTGTTTTTTTCTTCTCCCACATTGTAACTTTACCCTCCTTCCCTATCTTTCATGTGAGTCTTAATTGATTTTGTAATTTGGTTAAGGTTTCTATATTATATTATTGTGTACATCGCCTAGAATTGCGAAATAGGCGATCCATCAAATGTGAAATAAAACTTGAAACTTGAAACTTATCTGCTGACTTTAGGTGGGCTTTTTTGTGACTTAGACCATGTTTTACATGGTCGAAGTCACAATGTCCAAGTTCCGTCTAGGCTCTGTTGTAAAACTTTTGGTTATACATGCTGTACAACAAAGTCTAAGCAGGCCCACGTCTTTATAAAATAGGCTAGCTATAGGCAACTTTATGCCCTCTCAACCGAGAAAATGCCTTTTAGCGCCTGCTGTTTCTTCTGGAACGGGGCAGAGAATGGTAGGAGCTGTGCCCTTTCCTTCCACAGCCAAGTCCATTCTCCATAGCTTTCATTTTGCTGCACCCTATGCCTGGAATAGACACTGGCTCCCAGTTGAGGCCCGGGTGATCTTGAAGTGGGGATGTTTATACTACAAAGTCGCTTTTGGTGCTGCTCCGCCTTACCTTGTCGATAGATTTGTTACTACAATTCACGGGAGCAGTAGACAATCCCATGCCCTATTTATGTTCCCTTCTGTTAAGGGCTGTAAAAATAAGAAATATCGCGGGCACTGCCTTTCCAATCAAGCAGCTCAATTCGATCAAGAATTCCTCCCATTACTGACCAGATCAATATCGTATAAACATTACAGAAAACTTTTGAAAACTTTTTTTTTTTTTTTTTTCTAAATTTGTAGCTAGCTAATTCTTGCGTATTGCATTATCTCTGTATTTACTCATGGCATAATCTTTTGTAATTATAATTATCACAGCTCTACTTAAATTCTAAACTTTATGATAAAATATTTTTCAAATTAAAGTGAAGTGCTCAGACCTTATAACCAGTGCTTTAGTGATGTCACTAAATTGAGGTTAACAAGGGGACCATCATCGCCTTCACTGTCCCCTGACCACCCTTAATATATACACAAGGCATTCCACGTGCGTTGTTATATCCTGTGTGGTACTTATCTTTGCCGGGTGGTTGATTGTATAACGTTATTCCTCAATGATGATAAAGTGCCTAAAACTTGTGCTGGTGAATTAAAATAAGCCGTTGTAAGCCATTCTTTCTATAGTCCCTGTCCCTCCGACCCGAGTTTCATCTCTTCATCAGGGAGGGACACTAATACTATTGTTGGCTCTTTAGGACAAGACTGATCCAAAATGTTGGGAGAACTTTTGTAAACCACATTGAACTAAGGGTTATGCGGTATAGAAATCTGTTATTATGTTACGTTATGTTCCCGAGTCAGTACGTCAAGATCCGTCTCGGGCCCTATTCAAATCTAGGCTAAAACCTACTCCTTTTGAGGCTGCTTTTAACTCTAAACCCCTTACACTGCTGTTCAGTGCCCACATTTGTTTTAGCCATCCCCATAATAAATAAGAGGGGGTGCTGAAAAGTTCTCCGCCAGACAGGAAGAGAATGGCATGGATATGCTTCCGTCAATGATCTCAAAACAATGTCAAAACAAAGAATTTAATTTCTGCAGATTGGCACTTAATGAAATAAGATAACACTCTTTAGTTACAGTGGCAAAATAACGCTCAGAGTTCAGGAAGTTGGTTGGTTGGGCTGAGAACTTTTCAGCACCCCCTGGTATGTAATCAAAGTGAGCCAAGTATAGGACAATCAAGCCATTGTAACATCACTGATGAGGTTGGCTCTTATTGGTGGAATGAGGCATTATGACATCACCATCTCAGCTCTGGTTACCATAGACTGAAACTCTTCACACTACCAGGGGGTGTTGAATAGTTCTCAGCCCAAACAAGAAGAGAATAACGTGGATACGGTTCAATCAATGATCCGAAACAACGTCAAAACAGAGAATTTTGTTGCTACAAATTGGCACTTTACAAAACAAGATAACACTCTTTTCAGCTACAGTGGCAAAATAACGCTCAGAATATAGGAAGTCGGTTGGTTGGTCTGAGAACTTTTCAGCACCCCCCCCCCCTCAGTATTTAATAAAAGTGAGCCAAGTATAGGACAATCAAGCCATTGTGACATCACTGATGAGGTTGACTCTAATTGGTGGAATGAAGCATTTTGACATCATAATCTCAGCTCTGGTTACCAGAGACTGAAACTCTTCACATTCACTACAAGGGGGTGCTGAAAAGTTCTCAGCCCAACCAAAAAGAGAATGACCTGGATACGGTTCAATCAATGATCTGAAACAATGTCAAAACATATAATTTTGTTTTTGCAGATTCACATTTAATGAAATAAGATAACACTCTTTTCAGCTACAGTGGCAAAATAACGCTCGTAACTGGCTAATCTTTCATTTGTCCTATTTGTCTGTCTTGAATAGACTGTATTACATTACATTACATTAGTGATTTCTATTCCGCCATTACCTTGCGGTTCAAGGCAGATTACATCCAAACTAAAAACAAGAATTACATTTCAACTTTGAAGTAATAGATTAAATGATGAGATAAAATTATAAGGGAGAATTATGGGTTTTAGATAATGTTTGGTAACTAGAAAAATGAGAGAGTACTAAGGGTTTGTAGAGTGTTGGATGTTGGGTTGGGATTGTTGTGTTTTTTGAAGAGTATGGTTTTAATTTCTTTCTTGAAGGTTTTGTAATCTGTGGATGAAGATAACAGAGTGGTGAGTTGTTTGTCCAACTTAGCTGCTTTGGAGGCTATTAGGTTGTCATAAAGTTTTTTTCGTTTGACATTTTTGGATGGTGGGTAATAGAATAGTGAATGGGTTCTTCTGTGTCTGATTGAGGAGGATTGATTTAGTCTGTTATTCCAGTAACTTGGGCTTTCTCCGTTGATAGCCTTGTAAAGAAAGCAGTAAAATTTGAAGTTCACTCTCGCTTCAGGAACTGTCTCTTACACATTTGTTTATAGTTAAGAACATAAGAACTAGAGAATGACACAGTGGCAAAATTCATCACCATTCCCGTCCCCGAGGATAACCGCGGGAAACCATCTTCATGTTATTCTTTAAGGAGAGAGGGAAGAATCAGAGTATGAATGGCCTCAACCACTGACCCGCAAGCTTTGCTTTGAAGAGTGCTGGTGTAGAAGGACTGAGGTTGAAACAGACACTACAGAATGACAGTCTCTGGTATCCAGAGCAGAGATTGTGATGTCATAATGCCTCATTCCACCAGTGCCTAAGAGCCAATCACATCAGTGATGTCACAATGGCTTCATTATCCTTGACTCCCATAAGAATCAGAGTATGAATGGCCACAGCCACTGACCCGCAAGCTTTGCTTTGAAGAATGCTGGTGTAGAAGGACTGAAGTTGAAATAGACACAAGAAAATGACATGGGATTATTTTCCGCGGTTATCCGCGGGGACGGGAACGGTGATGAATTTTGTCACCATGTCATTCTCTAATAAGAACATCCATACTGGATCAGACCAATGCTCCATCTAGTCCAGTATCCTGCTTCCAACAATAGCCAATCCAGGTGATAAGTACCTGGCAGAAACCCACATAGTTACAACATTCTGGAACATAAGAACATAAGAACATAAGAAGCGCCATCTCCGGATCAGACCTTCGGTCCATCAAGTCCGGCGATCCGCACACGCGGAGGCCCCGCCAGGTATACACCTGGTTTATTTATAGCCACCATATCTTTATATGCCTTTCTCAAGGAGATATGCATCTAGTTTGCTTTTGAAGCCTGGGACTGTCGATTCCGCAATAATCTCCCCTGGGAGAGTATTCCAGATGTCCACCACTCTCTGTGTGAAGCAGAACTTCCTGACATTAGTCCTGAACTTGTCCCCCCTTAGCTTCATTTCATGTCCTCTTGTCCGTGTCAAATTGGACAATGTAAATAATCTTCTCTGCTCTATTTTGTCGATTCCTTTCAGTATTTTGAAGGTCTCGATCATATCCCCCCGCAGTCTCCTTTTCTCAAGGGAGAACAATCCCAGTGTTTTAAGTCGATCCTCATAGAGGATCCCAAAGAGTATCAAGGTTCCATGCAGAATGTCAAAGAATTGCAACATTCTGGAATCCCAGAGTAGCTACATTCCATGCTATCAATCCCAGGGAAAGCAGCGGCTTCCCCCATGTCTATGTATGTCCAGTAGCACTGTAGTAGTAGACTGTGCCTTAAACTTATTGTATTCTAATGTGCATTAACTGTTACTGGAGCAGAATGCAGAGCAGTTAATGTGAGCTCAATATGTGGTGTTAAGTGAATCTGAGTTATCTTCAATGTCATTAACACAGAGAAATTCTATTGTCTTTGTTAACTGTCTTAGATGTATGATAAGAACATAAGAATAGTTTTACTGGGTCCATCAAGCCCAGTAGCCCGTTCTCATGGTGGCCAATCCAGGTCACTAGTACCTGGCCAAAACCCAAAGAGTAGCAACATTCCATTCAGAATCCTAAAGAATAGCAAGATTCTGGAATTCCAAAGAGTAACAGAAGATTCCGGAACCCCAAAGAGTAGCAACATTCCAGCATCTCAAAGAATAGCAAGATTCCGGAATCCCAAAAAGTAACAAAAGATTCCGGAACCCCAAAGAGTAGCAACATTCCATTCAGAATCCTAAAGAATAGCAAGATTCTGGAATTCCAAAGAGTAACAGAAGATTCCGGAACCCCAAAGAGTAGCAACATTCCAGCATCTCAAAGAATAGCAAGATTCCGGAATCCCATAAAGTAACAAAAGATTCCGGAACCCCAAAGAGTAGCAACATTCCATTTGAATCCTAAAGAATAGCAAGATTCTGGAATCCCAAAGAGTAACAAAAGATTCCGGAACCCCAAAGAGTAGCAATATTCTATTCAGAATCTTAAAGAATAGCAAGATTCCGGAATCCCAAAGAGTAACAGAAGATTCTGGAACCCCAAAGAGTAGCAACATTCCAGCATCTCAAAGAATAGCAAGATTCCGGAATCCCAAAAAGTAACAAAAGATTCCGGAACCCCAAAGAATAGCAACATTCCATTCAGAATCCTAAAGAATAGCAAGATTCTGGAATCCCAAAGAGTAACAGAAGATTCCAGAACTCCAAAGAGTAGCAACATTCCATGCTACCGATCCAAGGCAAGCAGTGGCTACCCCCATGTCTTTCTCAATAACATACTATGGACTTTTCCTCCAGGAACCTGTCCAACCCTTTCTTAAAACCAGCTACGCTATCCGCTCTTACCACATCTTCTGGCAACGCATTCCAGAGCTTAACTATTCTCTGAGTGAAAAAATATTTCCTCCTACTGGTTTTAAAAGTATTTCCCTGTAACTTCATCACGTGTCCCCTAGTCTTTGTCATTTTTGACGGAGCGAAAAATCGATCCACTTGTACCCGTTCTACTCCACTCAGGAGTTTGTAGACTTCTATCATATCTCCCCTCAGCCGTCTCTTTTCCAAGCTGAAGAGCCCTAACCTTTTTTAGTCTTTCCTCGTACGAAAGGAGTTATCTTGGTCGCTCTTATTTGAACCTTTTCAAGCACCGCTATATATAAGGAGACCAGAATTGAACGCAATACTCCAGGTCAGGTCGCACCAAGGAGCGATACAGAGGCATTATAACATTCTTAGGGCTCCTTTTACTAAGCTGAATTGCCATGCGCGCTATACCTTGACAGCATTGAGCTGGCATTAATTCTAGCCGCGCAGCGCGAATTTAGCGCGTGCTAAAATCCTGCATGCGCTAAAAACGCTATCGCAGCTTAGTAAAAGGAGCTCTTGGTCTTGCTAACCATCCCTTTTTATACACAGAAGCATTGCAGCTACTGCACGCTCATTTTGGCAACACGAAATGCAGGAAACTAAAAGGGGCCCTGCATTCCTCATCCGACGTTCCAGGCTTCCTGGAGTTTGCAGAAAGGACCGAGATGAACTGATACATACGTCATTCTTTTCACTAACACCGAATTCTAGCACATTATGGTGCCAGACACTGTGAACTCCATTTGACAGGGAGCTTTCTCTGCTGCAGGCGAACGCTGTCATCTTAAAACAACATAAAAACTTTAAAGAGATTTGTTATCTCATTTGGTGGCACTTCTGAAATGGCTTTGGAAAAAAAAAAAAAATCCCTGTCATTTTAGTACAGGGAAAATTGTTTTAATGTGTGCTGTTCCAAAATGGGAAGTTAATATTTCACTTTCATTTTCAGTGACGGCAAGAATATTTCCCTGGGTATATTGTTGATTCTGTGACTGTATGATGCGTCATTTTTTTAGAAGTTTTTTTAATGTAATTTAGATGATTTTCAACAGATTGTGACCCCTGATGCAGCCTGCTTTGGTGAAGCAAGCTTTCAAAATTCTCTCTGGATTGTGCCATATTTTTGTATCCCTAGCGGACTAGGTCCTTTAAGGCTTTTATGTGGATAACCTATTTTTATGTGGATGAATTTATTTTTATGTGGATGTATTTATTTTATGTGGATGATTTCAGTGTACCTTTGGAACTTTGACACTTTCAAATAAAGTCCATTTCGGAACATCGTCATTCCACAGTGTTTTTTTTTGTTTTCTCTGGATTTTCTTCTTTGTGGATATTTTGGGGTCAATTCCTTTTGTTTTTTGCTACTTAGGATTTTAAAGTGTTTGAGGCTTGCGCAGATGAGGACGGAGCTTAGGCATTGGTGGAATGAGGCATTATGACATCACAGTCTGAGCTCTAGAATGTTGCAAACACAAGCAGTGTCTCACTTCCGGCTCACCACACAATTGTTTCCCATGTACTCACCTTTATAGGACCCCCAGGGACTCCTGAAGAAGACTTTTTGTCGAAACGCGGACCATGTTGGGTCCGTATCCCTGGCGGACTAGGTCCTTTAAGGCTCTTATGTGGATGATTTACTTTTATGTGGATGATTTCAGTGTACATTTGGAACTTTGACACTTTCAAATAAAGTCCATTTAGGAACATCGTCACTCCACAGAGTTTTTTTGGGGTTTTCTCTGGATTTTCTTCTTTGTGGATATTTTGGGGTCAATTCCTTTTGTTTTTTGCTACTTAGGATTTTAAAGTGTTTGAGGCTTGCGCAGATGAGGACGGAGCTTAGGCATTGGTGGAATGAGGCATTATGACATCACAGTCTGAGCTCTAGAATGCTGCAAACACAAGCAGTGTCTCACTTCCGGCTCACCACACAATTGTTTCCCACGTACTCACCTTTATAGGACCCCCAGGGACCCCTGAAGAAGACTTTTTGTCGAAACGCGGACCGTGTTGGGTCCTGTATCCCTAGCGGACTAGGTCCTTTAAGGCTCTTATGTGGATGATTTATTTTTATGTGGATGGAATTATTTTATGTGGATGATTTCAGTGTACCTTTGGAACTTTGACACTTTCAAATAAAGTCCATTTCGGAACATCGTCACTCCACAGAGTTTTTTTGGTTTTCTCTATATTTTTGTAAGCAACGCACACTCAAGTCAGATAGTATTATAAAGGGTACATATTCAGATAATCATGTAGCTTTACTCACACATACCCTGTATATCTTCCAAGATCTCGGCGGTACTGCTGTGCGAAATGCAAATTTTGAATGCACAAATTTTGGCATCCAAATTGTCACTGGTCTTATTTATTTATTTATTTTTTTCATTTTTCATTTCATCTTATTTATACATTAATAAATTATTCATCACCGTCTTCAATAAATTAAGTTAATACTCATCTCGTGTATCGACCCGGCGGGGGGATTTAAGTTCCGACGCAGGACTACGTTTCGCTGTAGCTTTCTCAAGGAAATTCCCCTTGTGAAGCCGAGATTGTTAGTCCCAAAACACTGCTTTCAATTGAGAGCCTCAATTGAAAAAAATAAAAAATTTAAGACCAGTGACAATTTGGATGCTAAAATCTGTGCATACATGTAACTTGTGTTTCACACAGAGGTACTACCAAGGTCTTGGAAGATATACAGGGTGTGTGTGAGTAAAGCTCCATGATTATTTGAATATACTGTACTAGTATTTTAGCCCGTTACATTAACGGGTGCTAGAAGTGTGGTCGGCTCTCGTAGTCCCTTGCCACCGCCCCCCCCGCCTTCCCTTCCCGCGGTCCCGACTCCAAACCTGCCGACTCCAGCAGCGTCTGCAGCACTGTGCACACGCTGCTTCGGGGCCTTCTACGGCCCCGAAGCAGCATGTGTAGAGTGATGCAGACGCTGCTGGAGTCGGCAGGTTTGGAGTCGGGACCGCGGGAAGGGAAGGGAAGGGGGGGGCGGCAAGGCGAAGAACTTACTTTTACCAGAGCAGGGAGTCCAGCGCTGGTGGCCAGTCCTGCCAGCGAGTGTAGTTAGGTGCTGTAAGGCTGGGGACCCGTGCATGTGCACTCCTGCCTCCACGGACCTATATCTCATGGAACAGGGAAAATGGAACACGCAGGTAGGAGTGCGCAGGCGCAGCTAGAGTTTCATTATATAGGATACCCTTTATAATGACTTGGTGAATCAAGGCCATATTTGGTTATCTTACCAAAATATCACACCATCAGTGAGGCTACATAGATATACAGTATACCCCCACAAAGTCACGGTTCACATTTTGCACCCCCAGTCATTCGCGCTTTTTTCTGTCTGCCTCCTCCGCCCCCCTCCCCCCCCCCCGATCTGCTCTGCTTGACCAGTGATCCCAACCCGGGTCGGAGCCACAAGTGCCATCGCCCACGTCGGCACTCGCATTAGCCGCCGCCCCTGCAGCCCTCTCCCGCCTCCAATCCCCGCTCCTAAACCGCATCCAATTAACGTGGTTTTACGAATTTCACGGGTGCTCCTGGAACGTAAGCCCCGCGAACTTCGGGGGGTATACTGTATTAAGCAAACTTCCATAGCCCATCTGTAAAAGGACGATCGTACATCATACGCATCTTTAAAAAGAAACGCCTTTAAACTGCTTTTAAATTTATCAAGCTAATTTATCAAAGCTATAGAATCAATAACTTACCAACATATAGAGAATGTGGCTAAGAGCACATGCTTTTCAGAATCTAAAAAAAATAAATCATAGTGTCACGAATGGGCAATAACATATCGGCAGTGAACGGTAGAAGAACTGGTTAGCAGGCATAGGTGTTCTGAGGCAAGGTATGTTGAAGCAAGGTCCGTCAAAGTTTGAGACCAGAATTGATCCAGTCCATGAAAAGAAGCGTCTTTACTGCTTTCCGGAAGGCCAGTAGGTTATCAGTTGCCTTAATGGCAGGAGGTAGTTGATTCCATAATTTAGTTATGCTATAGGAATATGATCACTTTCGGGCTGTCTCCCAGTGGAGGCTGTTTGCTGGAAAGTCTGAGTTCCCGTTGCGAATGGAGGGACCGTTGAGAGTGGTATATTAGGAGTTTCTTCGCTACATAGTCATGTCATGTCGTAGAAGCATTTAAACGCTAATACTAAGTTGTTTGAAGATATTGTGTCGTATTGGGAGCCAGAGGACCTGGATCGGTGCTGGGGAGATATGGTCGAAAAGGCAAAGGTTTTTTAAACTAAACTAAACTAAATCTTGGGTTTATATACCGCAACATCTCCACAGGTGGAGCTCGACACGGTTTACATGGTTAGTGAAGGAACGGAACTCCAGTAGATTTATAGAAGTAGGTAAGAAGAGAGGTTAGGTGTGATAATACTAGGGAGGGGATGAGGTTACGTTTTGGAGAAGAGCCAGGTCTTCAGAAGCTTACGGAATGGTAGAAGGGGGCTCAAGTTGCGGAGAGGGGAAGGGAAACTATTCCATAACTGAGCGATTCTGAAGTGGAGGGAGGAACCGAGTTTACCAACGAGGGAGATACCTTTTAAGGAGGGGAGGGATAATTTTAGTTTTTGCGTGGATCTAGTGAAGAATGGATTTGAGGAATTCCAGGATAGAGGAATAAGAGGTGGAAGGATACCGTGGAGGATCTTGAAGGTTAAGCAGGCACATTTAAAGTGGACCCTGGAGATGACAGGAAGCCAGTGGAGCTTGGACAGGAGCGGAGAGACATGGTCAAATTTACGTTTTGAGAAGATAAGTTTGGCCGCTGTGTTCTGGATTAGTTGGAGTCTGTGGAGGCTTTTCTTTGTTAAGCTAAGGTAAATGGAATTGCAATAGTCCAATCTGGAGAGGATGATGGACTGTACGAGCACGGCAAAGTGTTTTTGGTGGAAGCAGGACCTCACTTTCCTCAGCATGTGAAGGCTGTAAAAGCATTTTTTTATCAGGGAATTGAGGTGGTCGTTGAAGGATAGCGAGGAATCTATGGTGATGCCCAGGACTTTGCTAGAGAACTCCAGTTGTAGAGAGGAGCCTGTGGGCAGTGGGATGGAAGTGGGTAGATGATCAAGTTTAGGGCCAAGCCAAAGTAGTTTGGTTTTGGACTCGTTCAGTTTCATTTGTACAGCGAGGGCCCAGGATTGAAGGTTGGTTATGCATGAAGAGATGTTTGCTGCGAGATTGGTGAGGTTTGCGTCGGTCTCGAGGAGGACCAGGATATCGTCTGCGTAAGTGTAGAGTGTTTCTAGGGGGGAAAGGTGGAGGAAGTTCAGGGAGGACATATAAATGTTGAAGAGGATAGGAGATAGGGGGGAGCCTTGTGGGACTCCACATGTCGGTTTCCACGGGGAGGATGAGGTACCATTCTTGGTAACGTTGTAAGAGCGAGAGCGTAAGAAGTTTGAGAACCAGTCAAGGACTGTGGAGCTAATGCCTATCTCGGAGAGTAAGAAGATTAGAATGTCATGATGGACAACGTCGAAGGCTGCAGAGAGGTCGAATTGAAGGAGAACGGCAAATTTTTTGTGAGAATGAAGTTGTTGGATCTTCGAGATTAGGGAAATCAGGAGGGTTTCAGTACTGAAGTTGGGTCTGAAGCCGTATTGATAGGGTAGGAGGGTAGAGAATCTTTCCAGGTAGGCTGAGAGTTGGGAGGAGACAATGGACTCAAGCAGTTTGGTTAGGAGCGGAATGTTCGCTATAGGGCGGTAATTGGATGGGATGGAGGGATCTAGGTCAGCTTTCTTCAGTAGGGGGGTCAATGCAATGTGTCCCATTTCAGGTGAGAAGAGGCCCGATAATAGGGCAGAATTTATGAGTTTGGTGAGAGATGAGATGGCCTGTGCGGGTATTTTCTCAAATAGATAGGATGGAAATGGATCCAAGGTGCAGTTGCAGGATTTCAATTTCTGGCAGAGCTTGAGGACCTGCGATTCGGATACTTGCTCAAAGGCAGTCCAGGATCTATTGACTGGGACAGGGGTGGTGACATTTGGAGTAGGAATGGGGGTGGCGAACACTAGAGAATTGTAGGAGACTACGGGAGGGAAAGAGCTTCTTAAGGCGGTGACCTTTCCATTGAAAAAGTTTGCTAGTAGGTCGGCTGATGGGGAGGAGGGGAGTATGGAAGGGTTGGTGTTGGGGATTAGGGAGCGCCAGATATTGAACAGCATGCTGTTCTGGTTGTTTGATCTGGAGATCTTGTCACCATAGAAGTTTTTCCTAGCACTTTTGAGAGTGTTGTTGTAAAGTTTAATGTTGACTCTCCAGATTTGTTTGTCTGTGGGGGATTTAGATTTTTTCCATATGCGTTCCAGGGATCGACATTTTTGTTTTAGTACCCTGTGGTGTGGGAGGTACCAGGGGGCCTTACGGGAGTAGGTGACGGTTTTGGTGGAAAGCGGGGCAAGAGAGTGGTAGGTGGATTTTGAGAGAGTAATCCAGTTGTGCCAGTTGGTTACAGAATCTGAAGGCTTAGGCTTGGATGAGAGATTGTTGAGGAATTTGGACCAGAACTGATCACTTGAAATTTTCTTGCGGAAAGTAATGGACTTGGAGGTGTGGGGTGAGGTTCCAAGGTGTGACATGAAGATGGGGAGGCAGAAGGTTCCTAAGAAGTGGTCGGACCAGGGAACGTGGTCCCAGCGGGTGTCATCGATCGAAGTTTTGTAATCCGTGAGATCGAGGAAGCTGATGAGGTCTAGTGTGTGGCCTCTATCATGGGTTGGAGAGGGGACAGGGGGGGAGAAGCCAAGGGATGTGAGGAAATTATTGAAATCAGATGCATCCTTGCAGGTGGTGTCATCGAGGTGGAGGTTAATATCTCCGATGATCAGTAGTCTTTGGAACTTGAGGAACGCGTTAGATATGGTCTTGTAAACAAGCTCGGAGGAATTGCTCCAGGGGGTGGGTGGGCGATATAGTAATAAGATACCCAGTGGGTGAAGATGGAGCTCATCATTGACTGAGGCTAACATGTATTCTAGTGAATGATGGCTGCCTTTTTCGAGGAGCTGAACATCGAAGAAAGATTTGTAGAGGAGTGCCAGGCCGCCTCCTTTTCGGTTTAATCTAGGAGAAAAGAGGCCTTGGTAGCCCTGAGGGCATAGCTCGTTTTGTGTATAGAGATCGTCTTTGGTGATCCAGGACTCTGTGATGCAGAAGAATCCAGGATCAGAGTCCGCGAGAAGGTCTTTCACAATTTGGGTCTTGTTGCATACGGATCTGGCGTTGCAGTAAAGTAACGGGACTGGGGTTAGAGAGTCAGGGGCGTGGTTGGGAAGGTTGGCAGGGGGCACAGGCTTTAAAGAGGCGAGGTTGGCTTTGCGGTGTTTTTGTTTGTAAGAGTGACTTCTGGTGCGCATCAGCGTGGGAATTTTGAGGCCGGGGCAGGTAATAGTGACATTTGGGGAGTCTGGTATGTTGGGGGAGGGGGGTATCAGGCAGAGGGAGATCTTGAGAGAAGAGCAGAGAAAGAGAAAAAGGAGCCAGAAGGGAGGCTTCATGATGGAACTTGGGAAGCCTTTTAAGCTGAGAGGCAGAGCTTGTTTGGATCGTGTGTGGAACAAAATGCTAAGTGGGGAGAGACTTAGCGACAGCACAGAGACAGGTAGAAGCAGTATGCAGGAGGAGGGTGTGGAAAGGTGTCAGTTTTTTTGTTTTTTTTTTTAACGTTTATTGGGAGTGGAACTGAGCGGTTAGAGGACAACACAAGAGGGGGTGAGCGTTAAACCCGAATCCCAGCAATGAGAATGGGTTACTATCTGAGGCTATGTTCCTTTTAGTTCAGCGTCTAACAGATTCCTAGAAATACAATGAAATACAATGAAACACAAATTTGGCGGCTGAACCATATGTACTGACCTCGGAAGGAGTACAGTTTAGCAGCTAATAGAATCCAATGAAATACAATGAAGTATAATGAGATACAAATTTGGCGGGGGCAGGAGGAACTTGGAACAAAGAAGTGGGAGGGTGAGCAGGATGGAGGAAAGCTTCCCCTTTTCTCTGTTTCGTAAAGTCACAGGGGGCAGCGAATCTTTTCGGTGACCCTCAAGGGCTGAAGGAAGGGTCAAGCGCAATAGCAGGCGGATCCGACCGGATCGGACCTTCACGGGCAGGAAGGCTTATGACAATCACGGCTCTTCTGAGTCGGGAGGGGGGCGGAGCAGGGCTCCCACGCTCCTCTCCTTGCTGCTAGTACTTTTGATAGGTGGCATACAAAGAAAAACCAATCTTGATCTCGTTTTTTAGGAGTCGCACTGTAGCATTTTGGACTCTTTGTAGACGGTTCTGCTCTTTAGCCGGTAGACCTGTGTAAAGACCATTGCAATAGTCCAGGCGGGATAGAACAAAGGCATATAACAATTGGGTGAAGTCAGAATCAGTGACGTAATGGCGGATGGGCTTTAGTTGCCGTAAGTAGTAGAAGGAGGAGTATCCTACCTTGGAGATTTGTGTTGAAAGAGTCAGACCAGCGTCCAGTGTAATGCCCAGGCTGGACACTTGGTCTTGGGGTACCAGAGTGGTGTTGTCCCAGGAGATGCAAGGACGAGAGGCAGAGCACGAATCACGGCAAATCCATAAAAGTTCAGTCTTGGATGGGGTTCATTTGAAGTTTGTTGGTTGTCATCCATGCTTTAATCTCCACAAGGCAGGTTTGTAGGGTCTCTAGTTGGGAGGACCACGCCTTGCCCAGAGGGGTGTAGAGTTGTATGTTGTCAGTTGGTTTGCTATCCATTTTAAGTATGCATAAGATCAATTTGCATATATCAGAAGCCTAGCTTATGCGGTTTTGTTTCATGTGTTTTTATTGTAGATACCCTACAAATATCTATAAAAAACAAAAACCAGGCAGGCTGTGAGGTCGGTCGCAAGACAAATGTGCGCAGACAAATGCACGAAGACAAGTGAGCGCAAGACATTTGAGCGCAATGACAACTGAGCACAAGACAATTGAGCGCAATGACAACTGAGCGCAAGACAATTGAGCCCAATGACAATTGAGCGCAAGACAATTGAGCCCAACGACCATTGCATGCAAGACAATTGAGCGGAAGGACAAATCAGTGCAATGACAATCACGCGCACGTTCACATTACTATGATTACGTTAGCTCCTTTTTTACGTGCTCAGAACAGCCCGCATTCATTTCGCTAGCCTCTTTGTGATTGGTTACGTTTGCTCCTTTTATACTTGCTCAGAACAGTCCACTTTCCTTTTGCTGCCTGACTGTGTCCATTATAGGTCTGGTCTAGAACTTGCTCTAGAACAGGTATTTCGCTTGCGCGGATTTCACTCGCCTTTGGTGAGAGAGACATTAATTCCAAATTTCTTCATTTGCAAGGTATGCTTATATTTTCATTTGCTAACTTTTTATATAAGATGCGCACAACAAAATCGCTAGATAAGTGAGGGTATAAGAAAACGCTGTGTAGCTCAAAGTTTCGACGTTAGTGCACCCGCATAATTTCGACTCCCTTGTGGCTTCCACGCTAAAGGTAGGCCACTGTAGCTAACTTTTTATATAAGATGCGCGCAACAAAATCGCTAGATAAGTGAGGGTATAAGAAAACGCTGTGTAGCTCAAGTTTCGCTCAAAGTTGCGCGCATCTGACTATGAACCGTGAGGTCCCCAGGACAAGTTAGGAATGTCTAGGCTCACACTAAGCCATGCTACCTAGATCCGTCTATATTAATTTCTGCCGCTGTTCTCCCTCTGTCGTTCTCTTCTCCCTCTCCTCTCTGTCTCTCACGTTTCTTCGTTCCCTTCCCATTGCAAGGTGTGAAATTTAGCAGCCTCGCATCCAAGAGCAGCAATGTGTTAGCACTTTCGCCGTGGATAAGGCTCCCCTTAAAATGTTGTTTACAAATCTTTTCTTTCTCAAGACACTCTTTTATTTTGAGATTTTGTTTAAAAAAAAAAAAAATCATATTTTTATCAGGGCTGAGAGAGACCTTAGGTTTCTTAAATCTTGATTACCAACGAGACCTAGAAAGCTTTCAGGCAACAAGAAAGCTGACTCCATCCATACAGCAGGAATTTGCATTCAGGGCTGAAGATCAGGGACCCCTTTGCAGAAATTGCTGCTCCGAACACTAGGCTATTCGTTTGTTTAGGGCTATTTTTATGGAAGATGGAGCAGGAGGATTTGCTGATAACGCTTTGTTGTTGTTCCTGTTTGAGTGTTACCCCTCCCCCCCCCAACAATTTCTTCTTTCTGCTATATATTTACTGTTAAAATCAAATCTGGCATCCACTAAAGACACAAAGCCATAGGCTTTATTTAAGGTACCGCCCCCTACCCGAACACACACCTTGGTGGCAATTAAATTGGTGTCTCATCGAGGCACCACAAAGGGGACATGCTTAGTGCCAATTTCCTAAGAGCTTAAAAGAATGCCTGGGCCATCTAAATGGGTTTAAAAAAAGGTTTGGGAAAGGCCTGATTCTCGAAATTGAGCATCGCAATGGCAAGCAACAGTAGGCATCCTACCGCTTTCTAGCAGTCAATCAGGACGCACGCTTTTTTTAAAAAAAACTCTCCAAGGCAGGACGCCCACATTGTAGACCTCTGGAGCGCATCTACATGGATGCATAGCGCCACTTAAGCACGCCCAAGGTAGGGCATGGGTGTGGCTTGGCCCAGAAGTGGCCTTGGGCGACCTTAACATCACTATGCTTCTATGTGGACACGAGACAAATGCCTTAAATGTAGTCCTAGACGCGATTCTCATTTGGACACGCGATTGGTGACTGCTTCATAGGCGACTGCTAATGTCGGCATCCAAAAGACAATCAGGCCTGAAATGTCAATAGTCTGCTATTGAGACAGACATAAAGGAAATCACTGCTTGCCCTGAATCAGTAGCATGGAGCGTTGCTACTCTTTGGGATTCCGGAATCTTAGTCATCTTTGGAATTCTAGAATGTTGCTATTCTTCGAGTTTCTGCCGGGTACTTGCGACCTGGATTGGCCTCTGTTGGAGATGGACTATTGGTCTGACCCAGCATGGCTATTGCAGGAGACATGGACACAGCACTTTCCACACAAATGTACATAATAGTTGCAAATACGTATATTTTTTCACATATAGATGATTTGTTTAATGTTTATTTGTAGAGGCATTTATTTATACTTTGGGCTCCTTTTATTAAGGTGCGCTGGCGTTTTTAGCGCACGCTAACCACGCGCTAAATGTAAAATACTAACGCAAGCTCAATGGAGGCGTTAGCGTTTAGCGCTGTGATAATGTAGCTTGCGCTAAAAACCTTAGAGGAAAGGAGAGACAAGGGAGATATGATTCAGACGTTCAAATACTTGAAGGGTATTAACGTAGAACAAAATCTTTTCCAGAGAAAGGAAAATGGTAAAACTAGAGGACATAATTTGAGGTTGAGGGGTAGCAGATTCAAGAGCAATGTTAGGAAATTCTACTTTATGGAGAGGGTGGTGGATGCCTGGAATGCGCTCCCGAGAGAGGTGGTGGAGAGTAAAACTGTGACTGAGTTCAAAGAAGCGTGGGATGAACACAGAAGATCTAGAATCAGAAAATAATATTAAATATTGAACTAGGCCAGTTACTGGGCAGACTTGCACGGTCTGTGTCTGTGTATGGCCGTTTGGTGGAGGATGGGCTGGGGAGGGCTTCAATGGCTGGGAGGGTGTAGATGGGCTGGAGTAGGTTTTAACTGAGATTTCGGCAGTTGGAACCCAAGCACAGTACCGGGTAAAGCTTTGGATTCTTGCCCAGAAATAGCTAAGAAGAAAAAATAAAAAAATAACAAATAATTTATCTGCCGTCATCTACTATGTTACTATGTTACTATGTTACTATTGCACCTTAGTAAAAGGAGCCCTTTATGTGACTGGATAATTTTTTTTGCCATAATATGGGAATTTCATGATAATATACTCCTTCGTGTAACTGGCCTTATTCTAAGGAGACGATAGGGCTCTTAGTATTTAGCATGTATTAATTCTCTTAATATGCGTTAAGGACCTAAAACTACATGAAGGCCCTAACATTACTTAAAGAATTCCCCCCCCTCCCTAAATATTGCTTTGGTAAAATTATTCCTCTTATGGCACCTTAATTTGAGGGTGCTCTGTTGAAACTACAAAAAGCATTGTTTCTGTACCTCTGGTCTCCTTGTTGATTCTATCTGTAGCCCTCTACACGATTTCTGCTCTTCCAAATGCCACCATTGCAACGACTGGATTAGATGCTCTGGTACATAACTATTTCACGTCAGTTTTATTCATGCCTTACTAGGAGGTACAGCGGGATTATTCTTGTGACTAGCTATTATTCGTCTTGAGGCTTTTTCAGCAAAATGTCACTTGCACTCCCTGACTTAATTAGAGTCTAATTCTAATGAGACTAAAAACTACAAAGGATGAAAAGGAAATAGAACTGAAGAAATATTTGGACAGAAATGCATTCATAGTTGCTTTTATCCAGGTTCCTCCATACGTGGAGGGGCATTTTCAAAACATACTGTACATCTAAGTCCAATTTGGACGTATAGCGTTAGACGTCCAAAGTCGGCAGTAAGGAAACGCCTATTTTTGAAAGGCAAGCCACCATACTTCTAGAATTCCTCTATCTGAACATCCAGGCCATTGGAACGCCCAGACCGCCAGGACATCTATCTTTGTACCACATTTTCAACCAAAATTTTGTCCAAGTCCCAAATACCCAGAAAAAGACCATTTGGACATGGGAGGGGCCAGTCCTATAATGGAATGACCACCCAGACATGGCAAACAAAGCAGTGGGGCACCTTAGAGGGCACAGCTTTGAACTTCACATAAAGGGTACCAAATAAACATCTCACTAGAACTCCCTTATAGGTTATGGTGATCCACCCAACCCTACTATACCCACCTGTCTACAACCCAAATAGCCCTTATGGCTGCAGGTGGCATCTAAATGGCAGTAGAGTAGGGTTTGGGGGCCTCACATTTTCCACCATGAATCTAGTGGTTAGAGTGGCTTATGGGACTTGCTACCCCTCTCTATGGTTCACTAGCCAACCCACCAGGCTACTTAAGACACCTGTGTGCAGCTCTGCTAGACTTTCCTATACCAGGTGCTGATGTTCTTGAGGCAGGTATGCATGTTTGTATTCTGATCTTTGTGGGTATGGGGGAGCATAGGGATGCCTTACCTTGATTCATGCAGGGGGTCATCTGATCAGTTTGGGCACTTTTGTAGCACATAGATCCTTCTAAAACAGGTCTAGTTCCAAATGTATTTCTGTCCAGGATGTCTTACAAAAATGTTTCATTATCACTGGAAGACATCCATGACTAACCTGCCCCTGAGACTGCCTAAAGCCCACCCATAACACGCCTCCACCACGCCCATCTTGTGCTCTGAACATGCAGAGGCTGGAACACCTCACTAGACGTTGTCACGGGGGCTGCCCCTGTTCCTAGTGAGGAAGCCTTGCCAGAAAAAGGAAACGGGGTTAAAACTCTTGAAAGTATTCCTAAGCCTGCTAAGGAGAGTCCCAAAGCAGCTCCTAGGAATACTTATAAGCCAAGCCTTCCAGCAATGAAACCTCCTAATGCCCTGCCTAAAGCAGGCAGATCTGCTTTAGTTTTACCTAAAGCCAGTTATAAGAAAACAAGTGGAAAGACTACATCTCCCAGCAGGCATAGAGCCAAGGAAAGGAAAGAGCAGGGCTGGAATACAAGCCACTCCCAATCAGGCTCAAATTGGTTTAAGCCAGGTGAGGAGGTCTCTGAGAGCAGGTTACCCTAACATGCCTGCAGGGAGGACTAATCAACCTCCTGCAGTGAAATTGTAGTTTATAAATCTTCTGTTAAGCCTCCTTGTTCTTAACTACCAAAGAAATATCAAAAGATCTACTCTCTACCACTCTAGCAAATCTATTGTTCTCCCATTGTAACCCTGTTTATAAATCTTTTGTAAGCCGCCTTGAACCGCAAGGTAATGGCGGAATAGAAATCCCTAATATAATGTAATGAAAGAAAAGGGATTAGTTTTCTCAAAGCAGAGGAACCAGCTCCAGAAGCAGTTGGAGAGCCAGCTTCAGAGTATACACCTGCTCCCGATCCAGTCAGTAGGTTGCAAGCCATGGATTGCCAGCCCAGAGAATCAGGAAGCCACAGTCTACCAGCCCAGGCAGAGGTTGGTGAGATAGAAGCCACAGAGAACGGTGAGTCTGTGTTTGGGCAAGACACTGAGATGGCTGATGAGTACCTTGGTTATAATATGGAGATAGGAGAAGCAGAGTTGGCCAGTATAGAAGGAATAGAAATAAGCTAATCTTTTCCTGTTAAAGAGAGCTGGGATAAAATTTGGACTGTGTACTAGATTAAGAGAAGGCTGAGATTTTTGTTTGAAGAAAACTTTACAGCTGGATCAAGTTTTATTTCTCTTTTGAGCTAGTGGGCTTGGAACTGACAATTGTATGTGTTTTGAATGCTGCAATTATATACCAGGTGATTCAAACCTGAAGAAACTAAACTAAACTAAACCTTAGGTTTGTATACCGCATCATCTCTACATTCGCAAAGCTCGACACGGTTAACAAGGGTTAGGGTAGAAAGGAACTCCAGTGAAAAGAAAAGACAAAATGAAGAGAAAATTTAGGACAGAGTAACCAGAGAGAGGAAGAGTTACATTTTTGAAAATAACCAGGTTTTCAGATGTTTACGGAAGAGTTGGAGGGACCTCAGATTCCAAAGTGAGGAGGTAAGGTTGTTCCAGAGCTCAGTGATTCTGAAAGGGAGGGAGGAACCTAGTTTTCCTACAAGGGAGACGCCTTTTCGAGAGGGAAAGGAAAGTTTCAGTTTTTGGGTAGATCTGGTGGAATTGGGGTTAGAGGAATTCCAAGAAAGAGGAATAAAAGGGGGGAGGATGCCGTGTAGGATCTTGAAAGTAAGGCAGGCACATTTGAAGTGGAATCTGGAGATTATCTGGAGCCAGCGGAGCTTGGACAAAAGCGGTGAGACGTGGTCGAATTTGCTTTTTGCGAAGATAAGCTTAGCAGCGGCATTTTGAATCCGCTGGAGTCTTTGAAGGTTTGTTTTGATTTTTGATCAATAAAATATACCAGGAAATTGCACCTCTGTCATTAGACCTGTTTTTTAAAAATTATTCCAATACCAAGCTATCAATAGAACCTCGCGTAACTGCTTGGCTGAGGTTTTGTGTGCATTGGGTAAGGCCACGCCCGGTCACAAAGTACATAAATATGTTTTTGATTATCGACACTTGGATGTCCTGGAGATTAGGTCATCCAAGTGCTGATTTAGGATGCTTTTTGGACATCTGTGTTTGTTTGTTTTTATTATGGGCCCCTCAAGTCATATATCCCAAGCTAGAAACCTAATAAACGCATTAACAAACAAAGAAATAGATGGGGGTTTAGAGGGGGGTCTGGAGGTATGTGGAGGGGGGTTTTCAGGGAGTGGGTATGCGGTCGGGTTGAAGGGGTGGAAGGGGGGGGGTTGTCCGGCAGGAAGGATTGGGCACTCTCTTGCCGGTGGTGTTGTGGGGGGGGGTTGTGTCTGGCAAGAGGGATTGTGCACCCTCCTGTCGGTAATTGCGCAGGTGTTGGGGGGGGGGATTGGGCACCCTCCTGCTGGGAGGTTTGGGGAGATTGCGGCAGGAGAGATTGGTCATCTCTCTAGCCACGATCGTTACTGGTGCGGTGGAGGAGGGGGGAGGGGTTGTTCAGGTTGCCTGGGCAGCTGAATTGATCACGGCAGCCATGATCAGCTTAGTGGTGTAATTAAGAACGTATACCTGTTTTGATTTGGTCTAAGTCAAAACGTATAAGTTCTGTCTGGCAACCTGTCAAAGTTTTTTGGTTATGGCTACCAGACGACTTAAGTCTCGGTTGGCTCACCTCCCGCCCTATCCACTCCTCCAAAAACGCCCCTTTTCACTATCTAAATGGTGCCAGTTTTTTTAGGCGCTTGTAGGTGCTCAGTGACAAATTCTGTTTAAACAATGTTTTTCACTGACTTTCAAAGCACATACTGGCCCCTAAAAAAATTGGTACAGGAATTGTGCGCCTTCGTTAGCGTTTTACGGTGCCTAGAATCGCTGTAGGTGTGGCTTAACACCAGAAGTGGCATTAGGTGCCGTAAACGCCTATGAAGACGTGATTCACATCAAAGGTAGGCCCCAGAAACCTAGTCCTAGCAAACCCTGTCCTATATTTCTGACGTCTACCTGTGTCGGAGGCGCAATTCTCTAACTGGCGCCTTCGCGTGATTGATATGTGATCGGCGGCTGCTTTTAAGGCATCCACCGACAATGGTGCCAATTAGAGAATCCGGGCTTTTGGATAGCCACAGTGCGCCAGCAGACTGTTCTTTTCCGTTTTAAATGCATTGCGCTTTGTCCGGCTACAAATACATTTTGTTGTTTAAAACCATTAAACTTATTGTGCAAGACAGTTAAGTGCACATTACTATGACCTTCTGTGGGATGGGCGCAGGACCTACTATTACTAGAACAATGGTCCACAACTTGCCAAAAAGTGTAAGGTTATGCACCTTGGCAGCGGAAACCATGCAGAACTTACACCCTGAATGGTGAGACCTTAACAAGAACTGTTGCAGAACGGGACCTAGGAGTAATCATTAGTGAAGATATGAAGACTGCCAATCAAGTGGAGAAAGCATCATCCAAGGCTAGACAAATGCTGGGTTGCATCCGTAGAAGTTTTGTCAGCCGAAAGCCCGAAGTTGTAATGCCGTTGTACAGGTCCATGGTGAGACCTCATCTGGAATATTGTGTTCAATTTTGGAGGCCACATTATCAAAAGAATGTGCTGAGAATGGAGTCGGTTCAGTGAATGGCCACTAGGATGGTCTCTGGACTCAAGGATCTCCCATATGAAGAACGTCTAGGTAAGTTGCAGCTATACTCTCTCGAGGAACGCAGAGAGAGGGGAGATATGATAGACATTCAAATATGTAACTGGCCGTATTGAGGTAGAAGAAGACATCTTTGTCCTTACAGGACCTACGGCAACAAGAGGGCATCCGTTAAAAATCAAGGGTGGGAGATTTCATGGTGACACTAGGAAGTATTTCTTCACCGAAAGGGTGATTGATCGGTGGAATGATCTTCCACTTCAGGCAATTGAGGCCAGCAACGTGCTTGATTTTGAGAAAAAATGGGACAAGCATGTAGGTTCGCTTCGAGGAAGTGCTTAGGGGGGAGGGTTCTTGGAGTGGACAGACTTGTTGCCCTTTTCTGCCGTCGTATTCTATGTTTCTATGATCACATACAGGACAAAAGTTGCAGGGTTCTTCATTTTTAAGTCGTTCTATTGCTAGAGATATCCGTGTCAAGTGATCTGGTCTTAATTCAGGGGTTTACAGCGACGTTTATCAGTTGCCTGCAGAGCCTGGGTGGCTTTCTTTCTGCTGCTGCCTGCTTAGATGTCTGTGATGCTCTGCTTTGCTGAATTTAAATCAGTTTTTGCAAGTGAAAGTCTGTTTGCTGGGAGCAGATGTTAATGCTTTAAAATATGCCCCAGTCTGCTATTAGCGTAGGCAGCTTAAGGCTAATACACAGAGGCACAAAGCTCCATGGGGGGGGGGGGGGATGGGGGTGTTTCTGATTCTAAGGGAAGCATCCCCCCTCCTGGGAGCATGTCTGAAATTCGGGAGTTTTTTATTCACAGGTCTGGGGACTATCTCTTGCATGACTCAAGAGGCCTATTTCCAGGCCTATTTTTTCCTGAGCGCTCACTGAGTTGTGGCCTGCCATGAGGCAGTGACAGATGCAGCCTGGCTGAACCGCCATCGACGCCGCTTCCGACTGTCTGCATCTATTTTGAAATGCAGAGTCATGGAGCAAATTGGTAATAACATTAATTGCTATGGATGTTTTCAAACTTTTTCTTCATAATAGACAGAGAGACCAGTCAATCAGTGGATAGGCAAAATAGGTTTTACATCAAGCAAGTTGACAGCCTGTGAATTTATTTGCTGTGGAGACAGTTTGCTGTCAGGATTTGGATATAATGTATGAAAAAGCAATTTTAAAAAGGGATAAGAGCAGTGAACAGTTGAGCGAGATGACTAAGCCCCATGATGAACAATTTATCCTTAGGACAGGGTTTATCTTTAGACATTATTTGAGATTCAAGTGGTTAGAGCAGCAGGCAGAGAACGAGGGAAGACACGGGTTAAAACTAGGTATGATCAGCCGCTCACGACGACTGGAGGCATGTCGATGGCATTTCTTCTGTGATTTCCTGTTGCTGACAAAATTAAAATGGGCGGGGTTTCATTTGCCAAAGACAGTCATTTGCAAACGGCAGCTCCACCCACCCCTCTTCCCCTCCATGTTCTAACTTCCCGGTAGTCTAGCAGGGTCCACTGAGGCAACAGCAATGCTGATCCACGCCTACTCATGGAAGGGGCCACTACCGAAAAGATATGAGCAATTAGATTTATAAAAAATTGCATACTGTATAAAAAGTCTGTACCATATAGTATTTTCAAATGGTTTTTCTCAATATTTCAGAGCTTCCCTCTCTACGCACCTCGTGCACACATCACAAAGATGTCATACTGTGCTTTATTAATTTAGGTCCCTGTTTTAGAAGCAGCCCCACATGTAAATTGCAGGATTCAAACAACCCAAAGTGGATGACGCTGCTGCTTGTGACCCTGGGCAAGTCAATTAATTCCACATTGCCCCTGCACATTACCCTGTTTCCCCGATGGTAAGACACTGTCTTATTTTTTTTGGAAGGCCAAAATATGCTCTAGGGCTTATTTTCGGGGGGATGCCTTATTTACATTTTTTTCTAAAAAGGGGGGGCTGTCTTATTTGACGGCTGAAGAATCGGTCGGCCGAAAAATCGTACCGTGTATGGCCAGCTTTATCCATCATACCATATATTGTACCATTTAATGTCCCCAATGTTCTCCATCAGGGAAACACAGTAAAGAGATTATTCTGTGGTGCAGCATCAGAGGGGACTTGACAATGTGAAACCATTGTTTATATACCGTATGCATTTGAAACAGGCTTTATATACAGTAAGTGGTATTGCTCACAGCAAAAGAAACCTGTCTGCGTGTCTCACTTTTGGATGTTCTGGCCGTGAACAAACTCCTGCAGTCTCCGTTAGGGAGGGTTGAGGGAAGCTGCCTGTGTTTCCTGGCACGGAGTCACGTGCGCGCGCTGCAGTCCTGTCACTTCCTCCTCTTCACTTCATGACGAGGCGCGGCACGCAGCCATGGAGGCAAATACGGTAGACGGAGGGACCACACGGAGTCACCCACTGTACCACCCGATTCGGGTAAGCGCAGGTATCGGTGGGTGGCTTATTTGCGGGGGGGTGCCTTATTTTACATTTTTTTCTAAAAAGGGGGGGCTGTCTTATTTGATGGCCCTGCCTTATCATCGGGGAAACAGGGTAGATAGTGTGTAAGCCCACTAGGACAGATAGGGAAAAATGCTTGAGTACCTAAATGTAAACCACTTGGGCTATAAGTGTTATATAAAATAAAATAAATGGTTATACTGCCATGCCATCCATCAAAATGGATGTCAAGTACTTAGCAGTAATATTGTTCTATTACCTCTAGGGGTCAGGCTTCCGTACATGGATCTCGGTTCATAGACATAATCGCGGAAGACAAAGGCGCGCGCCGACAACTGAGTGCAAGACGGAGGCGTGCACCGAAGAAAATTACTGTTTTTAGGGGCTCCGACGGGGATTTTTGTTGGGGAGCCCCCCCCCCCCCACTTTACTTAATACAGATCGCGGCGGCGTTATGGGGGGTTTGGGGGGTTGTAACCCCCCACATTTTACTGGAAACTTAACTTTTTCCCTAAAAACAGGGAAAAGTGAAGTTTTCAGTAAAATGTGGGGGGTTACAACCCCCCAAACCCCCCACAACGCGGCGCGATCTGTATTAAGTAAAGTGGGGAGGTTCCCCCCCACACACACCCCCGTCGGAGCCCCTAAAAACAGTAATTTTCTTTGGCGTGCGCCTCCACGCTGCGCTCAATTGTCTGTGCGCGCCTTTGTCCCGGCGCGCTTTTGACCTGACACCATGGATCTCTAATGCAAAAGCAGCAGGATGTCTTCAGAAGTGGATACAATAACCAATCACTCTTACCTCATCCAAATTCAAAAGGGCTTTAGTTGACTGAAAGTTCCCCTTTACAATACAAGCAGGTAAATATATATCTCCCCCTTTGAAAGTCCACTAACAGCTGGAGGAAAGCAAGATAGCTAAAAAAATACTACAGAGTTTTCAAAATAATATCCTGGGATGTAGCTCAGTCAGTGTACCCTAACCCATTACTTTTTTTGTCCTACAAAGAAAAGTAATCACAGTGTAAACACTATAAAGCAGATTTTAGAAAGAATTGAGATATCCAATATTTTATAAAATAATAATAATTTTATTTTTGTGTACCGCAGGGGTAGGCAATTCCGGTCCTTGAGTGCCACAGACAGGTCAGGTTTTCAGGATATCCACAATGAATATGTATGAGATGGATTTGCATGCACTGCCTCCTTGAGATGCAAATCTATCTCATGCATATGTATTGTGGATATCCAGAAAACCTGCCTGTGGCTCTCAAGGACTGGAATTGCCTTCCCCTGGTATACTGCAATACCACAAGCAGTTCAGAGCGGTTTACAGAGGAAGAGACTGTATACAGACAGCGATGTTACAAAAAAGGCTTTCAAATTACATTAGCATGTCAAGATTAGTCAAGATTTATTTGGAAGCATTTCAAAGATACAACATGACAGGAAAGGAGTCAGAAATTTATCACAAAGAGATAGGTTTGAATTGACTTCCTGAAGATTTGGTAGGAGGGTGCATTTGAAATGAAGTTGGTTAGACATTTCACGACCTTAGAATTACATGGTTCTCACTGAAAAAACATTGCAATGCTGTTGGCTCGCAGTTAGAACCTTGTAATCCCATGCATAGACTAATTTCTGTACATAGAACCATGTAATTTCATAGGCAATAAAGGAATGGTTAAGTTGCAATAAATCCTCGTGAGTGTTGTAACATCTACATGTCGGATAGAACCCGGAAGTTAAAAATACTGGAAATTGTTACTTAGAACCCTGTAATTTTAAGGTCGTGATTTATTCCATTTGGAATGATAATGAACTATCAAGGAATCTCTTGTAGATACAGCCCTTCAAGGATGGAAAAGCAAACAGGTAAGTGAAAAGGATTCAGGTCCCAATTCCTGCCCCATACTTTCTCTGTCTCTGTCATATGTAAGTCAGGTACCTGGGGACACATCTTAAAGACCAGAAACCATCTTTCAAATATGTCCGTCTTTTATTATGAGTTTCACATCTTTTATACGAATCAGGTTTGCCAGCATGTGTCAGCATGTGACGTAAATGCAAACCATATATGGATACAGGTCACATGAAACTTTAAACACATCAGCATTTTTCCTATCTAGAGATTGAAGTCCAAAAGGTAAGAAAAAGCCTTGACCAGCAGAGCTTCTTAACTAAAGCTGTCTGTAAATACGGCTTAACAAAACAATTGAATTCACTTCACATTATCTCTGTTTAAACATTATCTGTCCTTGTATTCTCTTCAAGGAAGGGAAAGATAAACAGGGCCTACCTTTGCATCTTTAAACAACATATGCCTAAGGACACTTACTAAAGTTCTGATACGTGTCCCTTCAAATCCCCTCTTACGACATGTAAATGACGTCACAAATACACAGCATGAGCTGGAAGGGAGTGATACTCTAGGTATGTCTCTCAAGGAGGGGTCTTTTTAGGAGCTGTAATACGAATAACACAGTACATGAGCAGTCAAGACAAGAGTGCAAATAATAAGAGATTATGCATTCAACTAAAGTGCTGATCCCAAAAATTAGATAAATCAGAGTTACATTTGAACTCAGCAAAGAGGTCTGCTAATTTCTGAATGTCCATAGTAGGACCTATATTGTCAGAAAGAAAAGTACAACAGCTTAAAGTACTGAGGAGAATTTTTCAGAATTCTCAGCTAGAATCATATCTAGGGCCATATGATTTTGAGAACCATCTAAGAAGTGGAGCCTAATTGATCAGTAATACTTTGCAAGGCGTCCCTAGAATAGTTCACAAAGCGTTGCTGATTATAATAATTTTAACTAATCCGATCAACATTCTTATTAATAGTAATAAGGGAATAAGGAACTCAAACCCAGCCTTAACCTGAGCTCGGGCCTTAAATTCATCTGGGACCCCTCTTGGGACCCCTATAGCATCTATGTATACATGTGATCAGATTTATATCAAGACAAATAAAAGGAAAAACCATGTGAATAGGAAGGATGCCTTTCAGAAAGAATATGCAGGAGCATAGTAACCTTAACTAAAGTGCACTGGCCTATCCACTGGCTGGGTAGCTTAACAGGGAGCCAAAAGTCTCCATAAAGCCAGTAAATATCAAATCTGATGCAGCAACAATAGGGCATACCTATGAGCCAAGACAGAACAATAACCTGGGGGTAAATTACCTACAAAACTACTCTGTGTCAGATTAGAAACATGACATGTGTAATTGCCCTTATAGATGATAACGGCAATATCAAGCTTTTGCTGTCCTGGCAACAAAGGGTATTTAGAACACTACAGTGCACAAAGGGGATAGGTAAATAACCCAAAAAAGCATGGTTGGATACCAGGAGGGAGGTCCAGAGATACGGTTCCTAGATGGGGTCTAGCTTGAGCACATATGTAACAATTACTCTTATTATGTTGATCAGCAGTGAATTTCATCCATTCTAACCAAAGGTTACGTTCTGAAAACCCTACCTCAACAGCCACAATATCTTCAAAAGTGGGATTGGCAATAGCCATCATGTCAGTAAGTTTATTGAATGTAGGGGCCAGTGGGTTAGTATTTTTTGGGGCCCCCACAAAATGGCGGGAGAGGATGAGTGGAGGTAGATAGATCCCATAAGAAAACTGATGATAGCTAGACCCACCCTTAAACCACATGTCCATAATGTACATACCTTCATCAGTAGGTCTAGGGTTGTCAATAGTAAGAGAAAGCTTAATAATTTGTGCAGGAACACTTTTCCTATAACAGTGTCCAACCTTATGAAGGGTCATACAAGTAAGCAGTGATTTACCATTTTGGTCCACTGTTTTTCAGAGTATTTTCTAGTTTATAAACCCAGTCAGTATTAATATTCCACCCTACCACTCCCCAGAATGCACACTTATCCCCCCAACGTAAGTCAGTAACATATACATATATGTCCTTAGTTTTAGGAATCTCTGAGGACCAATGGCACAGCCTTGGGATATCAATTGATGAACAGTCCACAATGTCACAATACTCAAAGGAGAAAGTGGCAACTTGCACACTGCTGGAATTATACCAAAGGGTAGCATACTATCGGTCTTTTCTGGATTCCAATTGAAGGACAGCCTTTGCGAGGGAGTAGTCCAACTTGACATCGTGTTCGCAAAGAGGTGTCGGGGGTGCTGTTTACAGCAGGAGTGTCATTTACAGATGGGTATGGGCAGAAAGTGTCATGAACCCAGAACACATCATCCCTGTAGACCCAGTTAGAAATGATCCATACAGGGAGAAAAACTAGCAGCAGCGGTGCCAGTATGAGAATGATAAAGTTGGTAGAATGCTGCAATGAGATCATCATGTTGTTCCACTGGAGGAGGTGAAATCTGCGCAGGGAAGACTTGCTTCTGGGGTTTTAGGTTAACCCTCTTCAAGCGACTTGCGTGGATCCAAACAGGAAACTCCTCAGTGAGTGCAGCGGGCCTGGTCACAGCGATCACAGTAGTGGGAAGGCCAAAGGGGAAATCTGTCTGCTTCCGATCCTTGGAAAGCTGCTGGATAATCACCAGGCTGGAAAAAATGGGTAGGAATCTGTGGAGAGAAAGGAGAAGTGCAAGACACGTTTCTTTGAACAAGCCCTAATATTTCAATTAGCTTTTGGACGTATTCCTCCTGTATCAAGGGAAAATCTACCCATGGGGCGGGGAAAGGTCATCCGTGAGAACCTCAAAGGGAGAACAGCCAGATGTCTGTGCATACAGAAAGAGATACTTGAAAAGAAATGCTTGGAAAGCATTCCAAATATCATTCAGCAGCTGTACTCCAATGTGATCCAAATAAGAGATAGAAAACAAGAGAAACCATGTTACCTGTACTGAATGTGGCAACATGTAACAATACCAATTCATGTACTTGACATAGCTATGGCAAAAGAGAGACAATACTCAGTTACTTAAGGTTCTTAATTGAACAATCCAAAAGGATATGTTTTTATCGTGCTGCATATAACTATTATGCACCTCAGAGAAACCATACTGATGTACTGAATGTATTCAGAAATGTATATTGAATGGATCATATGTAGGGAACACCACGAAATAAACGCTGTATAAAGTAAAACTTTTTCTTATAACCCCTAACTAAACTATATTCAGAATATAAAAGCTAAAAGTAAAAGAACATTGCGCAGTTAGGCTAGTAAGAAGTGGAAAAAGAGCTCTAAAAATGGCCAATATTATGTATCCTAGGGTACCCATTAAACTAAGACAAGTAGACATGACACAGACAAAACATAAAGATTTTAAACGTGGAGCTATTTCTCCATCTGTCAAGTGTGCAGGGCTGAATTTAATTCTGCAAATAAACACATTGATATAAAAAAAACCAAAACAACAAATAATGTATATCATAACCATCTCATATTTGAAAAAAGGCATAAAGCTAATGTCTCTTTGGAGCGTCTCTATCTCTGCAGTGATAAAGAGGACCCGTGGAAAACATTAGAAATATCTGTGCCAAAATGGATCTGGGATGGCTATGTATAAATCCGGAAAAAACATTTTAAATTAGCAACATCCTAATTTCAGCTAAAACAATAGAAAGGAATTGTATTTTCCAATTTATTTTCAATTCACAACCATGCCAGCTGTAATTATTGAGCTATATATCTCTGTATCAAGGAGCAAAAGGTCAAGAATGAAAATATCACTAGCAAGAAGTTAAAATGTCGAGCGAGCACTACGATAACCAATACCATGATATTGAGCAATGAATAAGGGAGAGCTAGCAGCTGGTATCCAGGGTTTCCCCTCTTTGCACCAAAGTCCGTCCAGAAGGGCGGCTTTGGGCACCTGCCAAATACCAGGCATCAAATTCAGAGGAGGGGGTGGTAACAAAGGACTGAAGCTGTGAAAAAAGAGAGGAAGAGAATCCTGTTCACCCTTGAGACCCAGAAGCCTATTTAAAAGAAGGGCTTGGACATCGTGAAAAGTATGAAGGGTAATGGGGTGACCTAGGATCAGAGAAGTAACCATCTCTACCACAATAGCACAAGCAGCCAGGGCTTTCTTGAACAAGAGTGACTATAAAAAAAAGGCAACAGAGCGTAATTTACCGCCATGTTCTCCCTTCATGGTGTTACAATAGTCCCAAACAAAGAGATAAAACATGTGGGCATAAGCAGGGAAACCCAAACTTGAGCTAGAAACCAAAGCACATCTTAAATGTCCAACATTTCATAAGTCCATCTGATAAGAGCAGTCATTTCAGAAACCAGGGTCTGTCTCAAAATCTGGTCATAGAAGGAACAAGCAGAGATCCATTGGCGGCAGTGACCAATCATAGCAAGAAAAGTAAGCATGTCTTTCTTGGTAGCTGGGCGGGGCAGACACAGAATAGCAGCAGTGCAGAAAGTGCAGATTTTCCTCTGACCATGAGACAGGACAAAACCCAGGTATTTCACTTCAGATGTACACCAGTGCAGTTTATTTCATGACACCTTGTGACCACACACAGACAACCATTATAAAAGATACAAACTATCAGCCTGACAGGTCTCCTGAATTATGGAACACAAAAAGTTGTACAAAATAAGAATAGGACCATGAGGGGCAGTGCATGACTTTGTAGAATAGCCCGAAGGACATTCCACACTGGGTATACTGTTGTTTAAAGGTGAAGGCAAAAAAAGGGCTGAAAAGCTTCACCAACAGGGACTAAAAATAAAACATTCATTAGGAAAATGACAGAAAAAAATCATTGGCTGCCGGTGGAATGGTGGAAGAAACATAAGTGCAATGAGAATTACCAAAACTCTAACAGCCCGAAATCTAGGATGGGCGTATTATAAGAAGAGATGGTGGTTTTGATAATGCCGGAGAAAAGTCAAGAGACGAGCAGTGGAATCTCACCTTACTGCTTTATAAAACCAAGAATGAGTAACTTCAAAGAAGCACTATAGGGGGTCAGTGGAAGCCCAAACAGAGAAGTCTGGGGGAAGGGACAAAAACATTCATGCACAGACCCTGATAATGAAAGCAAAGAACAGATTAGCTTTGCTCTGCACAAGAAAGAAAACCTTTAAAACGGAATTTTTTCTTTTTCTTGTTTCTTTTTTTTTTTATGATCCAGCACAGAACACAAAGAAAGCAGCCGGTAGAAGAAACGCACAAAATTGTACAAACTACAAGGGAAAGATCTTAGACTGATTCAAACAGCGCTTTCAATTCATTCCACATAACAGCACGTCCTACCTCAGTATTAAACATTGGTGACACAGAAAGATGGGAGCAAAAGGAAAAAATGTCATACACACACACAGCCGTACAAGTCTCATTTGTCTAGGAGTAAGTGCCTTTATGACTCATTACAAAACCCAATATAACAATGCAAACTATTCGCTTATCTTACCTTATAAGCGAGGTACAGTAATAAGAGACAATAAAATCTTATACTCTATAAAAAACCTTACAAATGACAGAGTGGGCAGGGGGGTTCTATAAATAATTTCATTCTTTCCGAAAGAATGGCAGCTGCTTATATTTATGAGGGGTGCTTACCGAAAGTACCCCGAGATTTTTCCCAAAAAAAAACTCCATAATAGAACCCAAAGCTTGAACTTAAAATAAAGGGTTGGGTACAGGTCACCACTACCCAGTGAGTATTAAAGAACAGAAAAAATTCAGAAATACTCACAAAATACTGGTGATATCATCTGCCCATCGCGGACGTGCCCCCAACTGAAAAGGATTCAGGTCCCAATTCCTGCCCCATACTTTCTCTGTCTCTGTCATATGTAAGTCAGGTACCTGGGGACACATCTTAAAGACCAGAAACCATCTTTCAAATATGTCCGTCTTTTATTATGAGTTTCACATCTTTTATACGAATCAGGTTTGCCAGCATGTGTCAGCATGTGACGTAAATGCAAACCATATATGGATACAGGTCACATGAAACTTTAAACACATCAGCATTTTTCCTATCTAGAGATTGAAGTCCAAAAGGTAAGAAAAAGCCTTGACCAGCAGAGCTTCTTAACTAAAGCTGTCTGTAAATACGGCTTAACAAAACAATTGAATTCACTTCACATTATCTCTGTTTAAACATTATCTGTCCTTGTATTCTCTTCAAGGAAGGGAAAGATAAACAGGGCCTACCTTTGCATCTTTAAACAACATATGCCTAAGGACACTTACTAAAGTTCTGATACGTGTCCCTTCAGTAAGCACTACGTGTGCAAGTGGTGCCTGGAAATTTGAAATGGTGCGATGGGTAGATTGAACCTGTTATGGTTTTGAAGCAGAAAGAGGCAAACTTGAAAATGACCCTTGCTTCCACCGGCAGCCAGTGTAATTTTTTTGTAATACAAGCTTACATGCTCCAATTTTTTGAGACCATAAATGAGACGGATGGCGGCATTCTGAATGACTCAGTTGTTCGATGGTTTTCTTAAAAGATCCCAAGTATATAATATTGCAGTAATCTAAGATGCTTAAGATCAGAGATTGAACGAACAGTCGAAAAGAGAGGAAGCAAAATAGTGTTTAATGGTACGAACATTTTTTAAAGGTGAAAACATTTTTTTAACCTGAGCATTAGTATGATCTTCAAAAGTCAAGCATCGGTCCAGGATGACTCCAAGGATTTTGATAGAATTAATTGGATAAGCTAACCCGTTTAATCTCAAAGAAGTATTCATGATCTTGTAATTAGGACTTGCCAAGAAAATCTTGTTGTTTTTCTGAGTTTTAATTTAAATTGTGTAGTCCATTGTTCTACCTTAGTGAGGACAGATGAGGTGAGCTGTTCTGTCTCTTCTGTAAGTGAGGTTATGGGAATGATAATTGTAATGTCATCTGTGTATATGTACGAGTTCAATTTTAAGTTAGATAGCATATGTCCCAATGATGCCATGTAGATGTTGAAAATTAAAGGGGAGAGAGGGGAGCCCCGTGAACTCCACAGGGATTACACCAAGACTGAGAGAAGGTTCCTTCACTGTAAACCTAGTAAATGCGGGTTTTTAAGAAGCCCGTAAACCAGTTTAGTACCTGTTCAGAAATCGAGGCATCTAAGCAGAATGCATTGGTCAACAAGGTCAAAGGCACTGCTCAAGTCGAACTGAAGTACCAGTGTGCTTTTTCCCAGGGAAAAAAAATGGAAAAGGTTATCAGTCAACGAAGTTAAGACTGTTTCCGTACTGTAATTTGTGCGATAACCAGACTGGGAGTCGTGTAGAATGCTGAACTTCTCTAAATATTTCATGAGATGAATGTTAACCAGTCCTTCCATTAGTTTAAGAAAAAGTGGTATGTTGGCAATAGGTCTGTAGTTGGCAGATGAAGAAACTGACTCCTTGGAGTTTTTAATAATAGGGGTCACAAGGTTATGGCTGAGTTCCACCGGAAAATAGCCAATACACATACATAAAGAAACCCAGTTAAAAAGTTCAGCTTTGAAGGGGAAGGGAGCTAATTTCATGATATTTGGTGGACAGTTGTCTAATATGCAATTGGATTTTGCATATTTTGAGTAAAGCTTGAGAAAATGGTTCCAATCTGGTTTTTCAAAATGATTCCAGATCATATCAGCAGTTGAACCTTCATTTTCTAAACAAATTGAGTGATTGGTAGATCTTTGCTTGTACCTGCAAGAGACGATCTCAAATTATGAATTTTTGTGGCAAAGTAGTCTGCTAAGTTTACAGCAGAGGGTGGGAGATCTGGATTAGGACGTTTATGGAGATCAATATCAAACGGAGAATTGACTTATGAAAAGTTATTTGCCGTATAGTGAGAGATTGGAGAAACTGGGCCTCTTCTCCCTTGAAAAGAGGAGACAGAGGGGACATGATCGAAACATTCAAAATACTGAAGGGAATAGACTTAGCAGATAAAGACAGATTGTTCACCCTCTCCAAGGTAGAGAGAACGAGAGGGCACTCTCTAAAGTTGAAAGGGGATAGATTCCGTACAAACGTAAGGAAGTTCTTCTTCACCCAGAGAGTGGTGGAAAACTGGAACGCTCTTCCGGAGGCTGTTATAGGGGAAAATACCCTCCAGGGGCAGATAAAGACAGATTGTTCACCCTCTCCAAGGTAGGGAGAACGAGAGGGCACTCTCTAAAGTTGAAAGGGGATAGATTCCGTACAAACGTAAGGAAGTTCTTCTTCACCCAGAGAGTGGTGGAAAACTGGAACGCTCTTCCGGAGGCTGTTATAGGGGAAAATACCCTCCAGGGGCAGATAAAGACAGATTGTTCACCCTCTCCAAGGTAGGGAGAACGAGAGGGCACTCTCTAAAAGTTGAAAGGGGATAGATTCCGTACAAACGTAAGGAAGTTCTTCTTCACCCAGAGAGTGGTAGAAAACTGGAACGCTCTTCCGGAGGCTGTCATAGGAGAAAACACCCTCCAGGGATTCAAGGCAAAGTTGGACAAGTTCCTGCTAAACTGGGACTTACGCAGGTGAGGCTGGACTCATTTAGAGCACTGGTGTTTGACCTGTGGGCTGCCGCGTGAGCGGACTGCTGGGCACGATGGACCTCTGGTCTGACCCAGCAGCGGCAGTTCTTATGTTCTTATTCAACGTAGGAGAGTGTGGCGCAGTTGTTAACACTACAGCCTCAGCGCCCTGAGGTTGTGGGTTCAAACCTGCGCTGCTCCTTGTGACCCTGGGCAAGTCACTTAATCCCCCCATTGCCCCAGGTACGTTAGATTGATTGTGAGCCCGCCGGGACAGACAGGGAAAACTGCTTGAGTACCTGAATAAATGCATGTAAACCGTTTTGAGCTCTCCTGGAAGAATATTGAATAATAATAAAAAAAATAATAATTGTTTGGGAATAATGTTTACAATGTTTTTCTTTAATCATTCTTTTATACTATTTAACCTTTAGCCGCCAAATAAGTCTGTCCTCATCTTTCCCTGATTTACACCATATTCTTTCCAATTTATGTACTTCTTGCTTTAAAATCATTAATAATAATAATAATAATAACTTTATTCTTGTATACCGCCCATCCTTAAGATTTCGGGCGGTTCACAAAGAAGAAGAACTGTACAATCAGTGAAGTATACATAAGATTCTGTAGAACATAATAATGAAATAGAAAGTAAAGAAATAGAAATCAGTATCATACCAGCTGTCTGATAAACAAAGTCTTTTCCTACATTCTTTCAATGGTGCAATATTGTTTAGAACCTGGTCGCTAAAATTTTTCCATCCTAGGATGAAATTTGGATCTAAGTCCGAGTTAGATATTAAGCTATAGTGCATCCAAAATTCTACTGGGTTCAGTTGTCGTCTTGTCCAAATAGTTTTCTCTTTGAAATTGTTCCTTGGTTTCATTTTGGGGTTTTTTAATCCAGCATAATTCAAAATTACATAAGGTGGTCCGACCAAGGGGTATTAGCCCAGGTTTCATCTTTAAAACTTACCCTGGGGGGTAGTTGAAACATTGGAAAGAAATGTAAACAAATCTAAGTGGTGACCTTTCTGATGGGTTTTAGTCGGAGATGGTTTGGAAAAGCCTAGAGATGTAAGGAAGGAAAGTAGATCAGGTACGTTGGAATTATCTTCCTCTTCGAGATGTAAATTAACATTATCGGCTAAAAAATTGTAGGCACCAGCTACCAAGTTTGCAAGGAGGAATTTGTAGAGTTCCTCTTTTGCTAGGTGCCATTTGTTAGGGAGCAAATAAAATATTGTGACGATCAAATTATCTTTACAGTCCTCTTTAGATATTTTGCAAGTGAGAATTTCCAGATCATTGGTTGGTTTAAATTCTAGTAGAAACATAGAAATAGACGGCAGATAAGGGCCAAGGCCCATCCAGTCTGCCCACCCTAATGTCCCTCCCCTACCATTGCCCTGTGAATAGATCCCTCCTCTTCTTTTGCCCTGTGAATAGATCCCACGTGACGATCCCATCTGGCCTTAAAATCAGGCACGCTGCTGGCCTCGATCACATGTAGTGGAAGACTATTCCAGCGATCAACCACCCTTTCTGTGAAAAAGAATTTCCTGGTGTCAGCTCGTAGTTTCCCTCCCCTAATTTTCCACGGATGCCCTCTTGTTGTCGTGGGACCCTTGAAGAGGAAGATATCTTCCTCCGTCTCTATGCGGCCCGAGAGATACTTGAACGTCTCGATCATGTCCCCCCTCTCTCTGCGCTCCTCGAGTGAGTATAGCTGCAATTTGTTTAACCGTTCCTCGTATGGGAGATCCTTGAGTCCTGAGACCATCCGAGTGGCCATTCTCTGAACCGACTCCAGTCTCAGCACATCCTTACGATAATGCGGTCTCCAGAATTGCACACAGTATTCCAGGTGGGGCCTCACCATGGATCTATACAATGGCATAATGACTTCCGGCTTTCGGCTGACGAAGCCTCTGCGTATGCAACCCATGACTTGTCTTGCTTTGGATGAAGCTTGCTCCACTTGATTGGCAGCCTTCATGTCCTCACTGACGATCACCCCTAGGTCACGTTCTGCTTCAGTTCTTGTAAGGATCTCGCCATTTAGGGTGTAAGTCTTGCATGGATTTTGGCTGCCCAGGTGCATAACTTTGCATTTTTTGGCATTGAAGCTGAGTTGCCAGGACCTAGACCAGCGCTCCAGTAGGAGTAGGTCGTGCATCATGTTGTCGGGCATTGAAACATCATCTATTGTGCATTTGCCCACTACATTACTTAGTTTGGCGTCATCGGCGAATAATGTTATTTTACCCCTAAGCCCTTCTGCCAAGTCCCTTATAAAGATGTTGAATAGGATTGGGCCCAAGACCGAGCCCTGTGGCACTCCACTGATCACCTCCGTCATTTTAGAGGGTGTGCCGTTCACCACCACCCTTTGAAGCCTACCTCCAAGCCAGTTCCCAACCCATTTCGTCAATGTGTCACCTAATCCTATAGAACTCATCTTGTTCAGCAACCTGCGGTGTGGTACGCTATCAAATGCTTTGCTAAAGTCCAGGTACACGATGTCCAGGGACTCCCCAATATCTAGCTTCCCCATCACCCAGTCAAAGAAGCTGATCAAGTTGGATTGGCACGATCTCCCTTTTGTAAATCCATGTTGACGGGGATTTACAAAAGGGAGATCGTGCCAATCCAACTTGATCAGCTTCTTTGACTGGGTGACGGGGAAGCTAGATATTGGGGAGTCCCTGGACATCGTGTACCTGGACTTTAGCACTTGAAACTCAAAATGATCTTGAAGAATTATTGCTAAACTACCTCCTCCTCCTTTTTTTTTGAGTTTCTTAAATTCAGACAGTCTTTGCCTCCACCTTCTCTTCGGGGAAACTATTCCATACATCTACAACCATATTTGTAAAAGATATTTCCTTAGATTATGCCTGAGCCTATCACCTCTTAACCTCATTCTATGCCCTCTGACTCTGGAGTCTCCTTTCAGTTGAGACTCATGCATATTTATGCCATATAGGTATTTAAATGTCCCTATCATATCTCCCTCTCTCCCACCTTTCCTCCAAAGTGTACATATTGAGATCTTTAAGTCTGTCCCTGTACGCCTTATGATATATACCACCAACCATTTTAGTAACCTTCCTCTGGACCAATTTCGTCCTGTTTATATATTTATGAAAGTGCAGTCTCCAGAATTGCACGCAATATTCTAAATGAAATCTCACCAGGGTCTTATACAAGGACATTAATACCTCCTTTTTCCTACTGGCCATTCCTCTCCCTATGCACCCTAGCATCCTTCCAGCTTTTTCTGTCACTTTTTCAACCTCTTTTGCCATCTTAAGGTCGTCATATACTATTACACCCAAGTTCCGCTGCTCTTTCGTGCAGAAAAGTTCTTCACCCCCCCTAAGCTGTTCCATTCCCTTGGGCTTTTGCAGTCCAAATGCATGACCTCGCATTTCTTAGCATTAAATCTTAGCTGCCCAATTTCAGACCTTTCCTCAAGCTTCATGAGGTCCTTCCTCATGTTTTCCATACCATCAGGCATGTCTACTCTATTGCAGGTTTTGGTATCATCTCCAAAGAGGCAAATCTTACATCAGCCCTTCAGCAATAATGTTTAAACTAAACTAAGCCTTAAGTTTATATACCGCATCATCTCCACGGAAGTGGAGCTCGACACGGTTTACAAAGCTTAAAAATATAGGAAGAGAGAGGAAAAGATTTACAAGAGCATATGAGAAGAGGGGATGTAAACAGGAGAAGAGAAGTTATATGTTAGAGAAAAGCCAGGTTTTCAGTTGTTTTCGGAATAGTTGGAGGGAGCCCAGGTTCCGCAGCGGGATAGTGAGATCGTTCCAAAGGCCCATGATTTTGGAGAGGAGGGATCTTCCCAGTTTACCTGTGTGGAGGTTGCCGTGTGGAGAGGGGAAGGATAGTTTATGTCTGTGGGCTGATCTGGTGGTAGCAGGCGTCAGGGCGAGGAAGGATAGAGGGATTAGGGGCGGAAGGATGCCGTGAATGATCTTGAAAGCCAGGCAGGAGCATTTGAAATGGATTCTGGAAAGTACTGGGAGCCAGTGAAGATTGGTAAGTAGTGGGGAGACGTGATCAAATTTGCGTTTAGCAAAAATCAGTTTGACTGCAGTATTCTGGATAAGCTGGAGTCTGCGAAGACTTTTTTTTATTAGGCATAAATAAATGGCATTACAGTAATCGAGTTTGGAAAGGATGATGTATTGTACAAGGACGGTAAAGTGTTTTTGGTGAAAATAGGATCTAACTTTCCTCAGCATGTGGAGGCTGAAAAAGCATGATTTTGCCAAGGAATTCAGGTGATCGTTGAGGGAGAGGGAGGAATCGATAGTAATGCTGAGGACCTTGCTTGAACATTTACAAAAATGTTAAAAAGAACAGGCCTAAGAACCGAACCTTGAGGCATACCACTGGTAACATCACTTTCCTCCAGAGTGATCTCCATTGATCACTTTCCTTCCAAATCAACCAGTTCCTGACCCAGTCCGTCATTTTGAGGCCCATACTGAGGGCACTTAGTTTATTTATTAGACACCTGTGTGGAACATTGTCGAAGGCTTTGCTAATCTCTAAATACACCATATCTAGCATTTTTCCTTTATCCACTTCTCCGGTCACTCAGTCAAAGAAATTGACCAGAGTTGTTTGATAAGACTTGCCTCTAATGAATCCATGTTGCCTCGGGGCCTGTAATTCACTGAATTCCAGAAACTGCACTATTCTCTGTTTTAAGTGTGAAGTCAGACTTACCAGCGTATAGTTACCTACTTCTTCCTTACTTCCACTCCTAACTCCAGAGAAGCTTTGAAAAGGTCAACCAGCAGAGTTGCCAAAACTTCCCTAAGTTCCCTCAATGCCCTCAGATGTATACCATCAAGCCCCATTGCTTTATTCACTTTTAGTATAGTGAGGTTTTCAGGAACACAATTCTCTGAAAATCAATCGGTGTCTACCACATCTCCAGTCTAATTTGTGCTTGTCTTCTGCGGTCTCGCTCCCGGTGCTTCAACTGTGAACACATAACATAAATATTTCTTACCTAATTCAACCTTATCTTTATCAGCTTCTACATATTCCTCCCCTGCACCTTTGAGTCTCTCAATGCTACTTTTGCACTTTCTTCTATCACTAATATCTAGAAAATGTATTTTTCTCCCATTTTACCATGTGGGCTATTTTTTTCTTTCATTTGCATCTTTGCTTTTCTGACTACTCAGTCAGCCTCTCATATAGTAGCAATATACCTTTCTACCAATCCAGAGCAAACTTTGGCTTCTCCCATGTCTGTCTCAATAGAAGACTATCGACTTTTCCTCCAGGAACTTGGCCAAAACTTAAAAAAAAAAAAAATCCAAGTGTGCTAACTCCTGTTACCACATCCTCGGTCAATGAGTTCCAGAGCTTAACTGTTCTCAGAAAAATCTTATTTTTAAACCTGACTCCTTTAAATAATGGTAAATGTAAAGCCAGAATATCATAAGAACATAAGAATAGCCTTACTGGGTCAAACCAATGGTCCATCAAGCCCAGTAGCCCATTCTCACAGTGGCCTATCCAGGACCCTAGTACCTAGCCAAAACCCAAGGAGTAGAACATTCCATGCTTCTGATCCAGGGCAAGCAGAGGTTCCCCCATGTCTTTCTCAATAACAGACTATGGACTTTTCCTCCAGGAACCTGTCCAAATCTTTCTTAAAACCAGCTACGCTATCTGCTCTTACCACAACCCCTGGCAATATGTTCCAGAGCTTAACTATTCAACCTTATAACATTATCATGGGTTGGAAAAATAATCAATGTGCCTTAATTAGCAGCTCTGTCAAATTTGCCAGCAGAGTAAACCAACCCAGCCACCACATTATGCAATACTTGCAGGTTCTTTAAAAGGGTGTTAGTACATCACACAAATAACTAATTACAATAGTGTATTTAACATGTATCAAGGCTTGTACAATCAGTATAAATTGGACAAGCTCACAGCAGTGCCTAATTCTCCTTAATCATCATAAATAGTGTAATTCCTGATGCTGATGTCAGGGGACATAAAGGTGCGTTCTGCTTCTGTAACAGAAAATACTGCAAAAACCAAGCACAAAGGATGAAAACTGTGGAGTTGATGACCTTGATTCGATAATCGGTTTATTAAATAGTCGTCACAATAAACGGTGCAGTTCAATAAATAGCGCGCAGAAAAATTACACCCCCAACAATTGCGCTCCGTCAAATGTGCGCACCGACAAGTGCATGCATGAAGGGAGCGGAATTGTCGAGGCGCTATTGTAAGTGTAGTGTGGGGGGGTTTGCGGCAATCTTCTAATTCAGAGTGCGTTGGCATTGTACACCCCTCCCCCCCCCCGATCGCATCATTGTAAATGTTCCCACACACACACACCCTCTCAGAGCGGGTCATCCCCCCCTCAGAATTGCTGACCCCACCTGAATGAGAACGCGAGTGTTCTGGGGGTTCCCCTCAGAGCACAAATGGGAAGGAATAGGGTGGCAGAGTGAGTTGTAATTGTAGTGGGATGGGGGGTTCCCCTCACACATCCCCTCTATGAGAGTACGAGTGTAGTGGGGGTTTCCCACACACACACACACACCCCTCAGAGTGCAAATGGGAAGGCATAGAGGCAGTGCACAATTGTCTTGCTTGTAAATGTTGGGGCAGAATTGTCAGTGCTGTGTGGAGTGCTGTGGTATGGACCCGACACAGTCCATGTTTCGGTCACAAAGACCTTCTTCTGGGGTCCTATAGGAATATATGAATGTAAGAATACAATGAACCCTCGATCATCCGAACCTCGTTTGTCCGGACTTCAGATTTAGCGGAACGCGTCCCGGTGACTACAGCTCTCAGTTTGCGAAGCATCACCCTCTTCAGCGATGCTCTTCGTGTGACGCCAGTGCAACGTTCAGGAGCTGAGCAGCTACTTCCCAGAGGAAAAGCTTCCGGGGAGGGAGTTATTCAAGGGAGGTAGGGACATTTGGATTTTCCGGACAATTGGGTTTAACGGACACCCCTCCCCCCTGAACTGTCCGTTAAATTGAAGGTTCACTGTATGTAAACCAAAGAGAAATTGAAAAAGATGGGCGAAATGTCGTGTGAGCGAGAGGCATATTAGAATGTCAAAGTGAGAAAGCGAGAAACGGAGGCTGATACGGGAGAAACGCGGTGAACGAGAGTGCCACGGAAGAACGAGTGACCAGTGAACAAGAGTCCAGAAAAGCGAACATATAAGGCTGGTGACGCTATGAAGGTGGGCGCAGGACAAATACAGCTGTAAAGTTTAGCCTGATCCAATCCTGCCCAAAATATGCCCAGATCACACACCCTTCCAATTGGCACACATTTGTGATTTAGACACCTGAAACCAGAATGTGTATGCGATATTCTGTGACCAGTGACATAGTGAGGGTGAGAGGCACCCGGGGTGGTGGTACCCCTCCCCCCTCTTATCTCTGCCCCTGCTCCTTTTCCAAACCCCCCCTGCCGCACGTGCATTCCCCTTCCCCTGTACCTCTAGTCGTTCATTGCCACAACCAACAACTTCAATGTTCTCCTCATGACTGCGTCCTCTCCCTCTGATGTCACTTCCTGTGTCCTCTCCCTCTGATGTCACTTCCTGTGTCCTCTCCCTCCGATGTCACTTCCTGTGTCCTCTCCCTCCGATGTCACTTCCTGTGTCCTCTCCCTCCGATGTCACTTCTGGGTTTCGGCACCCAGAAGTGACATCAGTGGGAGCCAACGTGATCACGAGGAGCACATTGAAGTTGTTACTCGTGGCAGTGAAGGGGGGGTGGTGCATGCAGCAGGGGGGAGAGGAGGAGGGGTACCGGCATCCTCACCATGATGATGCCCAAGGTGGACTATCCCCCACCTGGCTTTACTATGCCACTGACTGACCAGGTCAGGTTTTCAGCATTTCCATAATGAATATGGATGAGATCTATTTGCATACAATAGAAGCAGCACATTCAAAAAAATTAATGCATATTCATTGGGGAAAGCCTGAAAACCTGACTGGACTGTGGCCCTTGAGGACCGAGGTTCTAATTTCTGTACTAGATAATTAGGGCTCCGATGCTAACCATGTGATAATCAGATGTGCACACAAAGGCATGTGTGATATCCAATACAACCAATCTGATTTATATAATGTGTCCCAACAAGGATCCTGGCTTTGGAAGTAAAAACTGTCTTTTTCAGGGGACAAACCCAACTACAAATAAACAAAAATATAAACCATAATATAAAAAATATTGAACAAGCATGGCATAATGAAGATAACTATAATCATTTAAAAGAATACATAAAAACAATGGGAATGGACAAAACCATACCTGATGATGAAATATAAAGGGTGTTTCGACGTCTGTGCCCTTTTCAAGAGTCCAGAGGACTATGTGAAAATAGAATAAAACATAATTACAAACTAAAACATAATAAATGTATGGACATAAGAACATAAGTAATGCCTCTGCTGGGTCAGACCAGAGGTCATCATGCCCAGTAGTCCGCTCACGCGGCGGCCCATCAATTCCAGGACCTGTATAGTAATCCTCTATCTATACCTTCTATTCCCTTTTCCTTCAGGAAATCATCCAATCCCTTCTTGAACCCCAAAACCGTACTCTGTCCAATCACGCCCTCAGGAAGCGCTTTCCAGGTGTCCACCCCCCTCTGGGTGAAGAAGAACTTCCTAGTATTGGTTCTGAATCTGTTCCCTCTTAATTTTTCCGAATGCCCTCTCGTTCTTGTAGTTTTCGAAAGTGTGAAGAATCTGTCCCTCTCCACTTTCTCTATGCCCTTCATGATCTTGTAAGTCTCTATCATATCCCCTCTAAGTCTCCGCTTCTCCAGGGAAAAGAGCCCCAGTTTTTCCAATCTTTCAGCATATGAAAGGTTTTCCATATCTTTTATCAAGCATCAAATAATCAAAATGTAACATGAATTCAGACATAATATGGTTAAAAGCATCTTGGAAAGCATATGTAGAAACATGAAAATATCAAAAGGTATTAATAAATTTGTGTTCATGGTATAAATGAAAATAGAAATGAACATAATTACAAACATAATCACATGGTCCCCTAGACTCTTGAAAAAGGCACAGATGACAAAACACTGCCAGCAATGAGTGTGTGTGTATGAGAGAGAGTGTGTGTGTGAATCTGTGGGTGAGAGTGAGTGTGTGTGTGTGTGTGTGTGTGTGTATGTGTGAGTGTGTATGTGTGTGTGATCATATTACAACTGCCTTCCTAGACTCTCACTGGCTACCTATGCAAGCACGAATTCAATTCAAATTATACTGTCTATTATTCAAAGCATTAAACGGCTCTGCCCCCCCCCCCCTATCTAAACAACCGCCTAAACCAGATCCTCACCTCAAGACAAAGAAGAACTCCGAACCCTTTTGCCTTTCCTCCACTCAAAGGCACTCACCGCAAAAAGATGTTTGATAACCTTCTGGCGACGCAAGCAGCAAAACTTAACCACTCCATCGCCAACCTGTTGACGGCAACGGGTGACTTCAAAACTTTTCTAAAAGAAATCAAAACCCTACTTTTCAAAAAATTTATCCAGATATCTTAACCCAACCCTTCCCCCTCCTCCTAGATAAATTCTCCCCCAAAACCTCCACTTAAATAATCTCTTCCTCCCCAAAACACCAACCAAGTATTCAGATCCCTGAAATGTAACGTAATCTTATTTGGACTCTAACTGTAATCTATTTGTTATATCACACAGTAACGTACAGTCAATTTAATATCCAATTTGCAAGTTCTTCCGGAATTAATCCAGCTACCTCTCCTCCCTTGTAACCAAAAAAAAACAAACCAAAACTGTTATAACTTCACTGGAAATGTCCAGTTAGTTCTTTTGTAATCCACCTTGAACTGCAAGGTATAGGCGGAATAGAAGTCCCTAATGTAATGTAATGTAGTGTATGTGTGTGAAAGAGTGTGAGTGTGTGTGAGAGAAAGAGTGTGTGAGTGTGTGTGAGAGAAAGTGTGCGAGTGTGTGCGTGAGAGAAAGAGTGTGTGTGAGTGTGTGCGTGAGAGAAAGAGTGTGTGTGAGTGTGTACGTGAGTGAAAGAGTGTGTGTGTGAGTGTGTACGTGAGTGAAAGAGTGTGTGTGTGAGTGAAAGAGTGTGTGTGTGTGTGTGAGAGTGTGTGTGAGTGAGAGTGTGTGTGTGTGTGAGAGAGTGTGTGTGAGAGAGTGTGTGTGTGTGCGTGTGAGAGAAAAAGTGTGAGTGTGTGTGTGAGTGTGAGAGAGAGTGTGTGTGAATAAGATAGTGTGTGTATGTGAGTGTGTCTGTGTGAGAGTGTGTCTGTGTGAATAAGATAGTGTGTGTATGTGAGTGTGTCTGTGTGAGTGTGTGTGTGTGAGAGAAAGAGTGTGAGTGTGTGTGTGGGGGGTTAGCTTAACAATAGAGATTGAGTTTGCTACTACTGCGTACTTATAATTTCTATAGTTATTAAATGCAGTGGTGTGGTAAGGGGGAAGGAGGCGGTCCACCCCGGGTGCCGTTTTGATATGGGTGCTAGCACCCCCTCCTTCGCTCCGCTCCTTCCCCCTTCCCCGCCACACGTGCGCTTTCACTTCCCCCCTACTGTACTTCTATCTCTTTGCTGGCGCAAGCAGCAACTCTAACCTTCTGCTCGAGAGTTGCCTCTCAGATTGACATCACTTCTATGTCCACGCCTAGGAAGTGGGGTCAAAGGGAGAGCCAACACGGGCAGCGGGTTGGCAATGCTTCTTGTGCCGGTGAAGTAAAAAAAGGTACAGGGTAGGGAAGCGGTACGTGTGCGCCGCAGGAGGGGTGGGGAAGAAGTGGGTGGGCAGAGAAGAGGGCAGGAAGAGGCGCCACTGCCCCCGGGCACCTCTCACCCTTGCTAGGCCACTGACTAGATGTATGCAGGACTGTACATTATACATTCAAGATACAGTCCCTTCTCAGTAGAGCTTACAATCTAATCTGGTTGAAAAACAAAACGAGAAGAGGTTTAGGGAGTTTCTCAGAGAGGGAATGATGAAAACAGGCATTGGGAGTTCTACGTGCGAGTTATGAGTTAAAAGCAATCTCAAAAAAAGGGTACTTTTGGTCTACATTTGAATATTAATAGAGACGGAGCTTGATGTACAAACTCTGCCCACCTTGGGGGTTAGCGCCCAAGAAAAGGATCTGGGTTTCATTGTAGACAACACGATGAAACCTTCCGCCCAATGTGTGGCAGCGGACAAAAAAAGCAAACAGGATGCTGGGAATTATTAAAAAAAGGAATGGTTAACAAGACTAAGAATGTTATAATGCCCCTGTATCTCTCCATGGAGTATTGCGTTCAATTCTGGTCTCCTAATCTCAAGAAAGATAGAGCAGCACTAGAAAAGGTTCAAAGAAAAACGACCAAGGTGGTAAAGGGGATGGAACGCCTCTCGTATGAGGAAAGACTAAAAAGGTTAGGGCTCTTCAGCTTGGAAAAGAGACGGCTGAGGGGAGATAGGATTGAAGTCTACAAAATCCTGAGTGTATCGATTTTTCACTCCAACAATTACAAAGACTAGGGCATACTGGATGAAGTTACAGGGAAATAGTTTTAAAACCAATAGGAGGAAATGTTTTTCACTCAGAGAATAGTGAAGCTCTGGAACGCGTTGCCAGAGGATATAGTAAGAGCAGATAGCGTAGCTGGTTTTAAGAAAGGTTTGGACAAGTTCCTGGAGGAAAAGGCCATAGTTTGTTATTGAGAAAGACATGGGGGAAGCCGCTGCTTGCCCTGTATTGGTAGTAAGGCTATTCTTATGTTCTTAGGTGTAAGGTGCAGCAAGAGAGAAGGGACCCAACCTGGAATTGGCAGTAGAGGAGAAGGGTACAGGTAGGAGAGACTTACCCCATGAGCACATTTTCCGAGTTGAGAATAAAAAGAGCTCGGTTTAAATCCTGCTGCAGCCTCTTATCTTCTTGAGCAAGTCATGTAATCCTCCATTGTCTCAGATATAAACCAAGATGGTTGAGCCCTCCAGAGACAGAAAAAAAAAAAAAAAATCACTCTACCTGAATGCACAGTACTTAAATGGCTTGCAGGCATTAAAGTATAATAACAGTAATAATAAAAACCTTTCCTTTAAACTTGATCCAATCTACTTTTGTATTGTAGCAAGAACTCAGTTTGTTCTATAATCCCTTTACTTAATAATAATAATAAAAATCTTCTTTTGCATCAGTGAAATGATGAGTTCTCTCTTTTTTGGGGGGGTTGTCCCTTTGTTGTTTTAGTGGCTGGCGAGATCCCTGTAGAGGACTTTGATATATTCATATGGCAAAATTAGATTAACTCTCAATTGCTCATTTTCTCTCTGCGTAGACCCATTATTGGACATTTTTCAACCTATGCAACCACCTTGGGCACTTTTAATGACCCCCTGTTTATACCCTTTCTAACATCTGGGCTCCTTTCTGCGAGAGGAGCCTAAAGTTGGATCCTATCTTGCACATCTGTCTGACGAACGTGAAGAGACTGGATGATAAGAGCATCCTTTAACTCTGATCCCAGTTCAACGCATGCACCTGTCTCTACTTTTTGGCACTAAAGACTCATTTCTAATTCCTTGTCAAGTAAAATTCTCCCCCAATATTCGTGGGGGTTCCGTTCTAGGAACTCCCGCGAATACGGTTTTTAGCAGGGGAGACAGAGGGCAGCCGGAGCGCCGGAGAGTGAAGGAAATCGCTCGCGGTATGCTCCAACCGCCTCTTCCTGTATTAAAGTCGGGCCTCGCCAATCAGGAGCTGCTTTGATACGCAGCTCCTGATTGGTGAGGCCCGGCTTTAGTACAGGAAGAGGCGGTCGGAGCGAGTGATTTCCTTCACTCGACAGCGCTCCGGCTACCCTCTCCTGCCCGGTCATTCGTGGTCAGAAAATACCGTGAATGACCGGGATGCGAATCGCGGACCGCGAATTCGTGGGGGAGCACTGTGGTATATTTGTTTTTTGAGGGTTATTATTATTTTTTTTTTCTGGTTAATGCGAGCAATTGTTTTCTTAACCATGTTTTGGATTTAGAAATATGGGGGTCCTTATATTAAGGCACGCTAACTGATTTAGCCCATATGATATAATGGATGCCTCAGCATTTAGTCCGTGCTAATCTTTAGTGCGCAATAAATCGGTTAGCACGCCTTAATTAATAAAAGGACCCCGTTGTTTCAGTTGTAGCTTGAGGGGAATATCTCTTCCCCCCAGTAGTCTCGACTCACCCCAATCCTCTTCATCTCACAGACTTAGGGCTCCTTTTACTAAGGTGCGCTAGTGTTTTTAGCGCACGCAAGATTATAGCGTGCGTTACACCGCACGCTATGTGGCTAGAACTAAGACCAGCTCAATGCTGGCGTTAAGGACCAGTGCATGCAGCAATTCAGCGTGCAATATTCCACACGTTAAAGCCCCAACGCAGCTTTGTAAAAGGAGCCTTTAGGGTTACTGGACATCCGGATTGTCCGGGTTTTGAAAAGCTTTCATCCACATTGCGTCGGGCAGGAGGGCATCTGCGCACGCGCGGAAGTCTTGCCCTACGGGAGCAAACTCTTCTCAGCGATTTGTTGATTGTAACAGCGCATTCAGTTAAGTACCTGGAGGGTTTTTTTTTTTTTGCCATTCGCTGACTCTATCCCTATTTTTACTGCCTCGGGTCTGCGGGTGGGGTTATATTAGGGGCTTTATATGCCAAGTGAGATTTTCTACTGGTTCTGGCACTTTTTGTGGACAGTTTTTCACGAGTTATAATTACATGGACCGCTATGCAGATGGTAATTCGTAACTGGAAAAATTATGATCGCCTCAATTTTCCTTTTTCGTAGGCGAATTTATGCTCCAGCTATAGGTATGAAAAAATGAACGCTGACATGTTGGGGCATAGTAATTTATTTAAACGGGTTTGGGGGCCCGTTGATGTCTTATTACATTACATTACATTACATTACATTTGTGATTTCTATTCCGCCTGTGCCTTGCGGTTCTAAGCGGATTACAGTTAAAAGAGATCAGGACATTACCGAGAGAATTACATTACAACGATTTAAGTAAATTACATGTTGTGGTATAGAAATACAAGTATAAGATATCTGGATTTATCGATAGAATAACTTGACAGGGTTCAAGTAGTTACAAGGTTCAGTGGGGAAAACAATATAAGCAACTGAAGAAAGGTACCTAACTTTGAAGGAATCAGTTAAATGGATACCTAAGGGAGATGCTTATTTAGGAGTTTGGATATTTTTGGTAAATGAGGTTCAAGGGGATGACTAGTGTGTTATTTGCTGGGGAGAGTGCATGTGCGATTGGGGAGGGAAATATTAAGTAAGGACGTGTTTTTTGAAAATAAATGTTTTGATTTCTTTCCGAAACACTTTGATGTCTGTTGTTTTGATCATCAGTTTGGTGATGGTGGGGTCAATTTTCGCTGCCTGAGTTGCTAGAAGGCTGTCGTAAAGTTTCTTACGTCGGGTACCATTATGAGGGGGGAAGGTGAAAAGATTCCGAGTTCTTCTTGATCTGGGTAGTCAGTAGCGGCAAAGACGGTTGTTCAGGTAATTGGGGGCCATACCATGGGTTACTTTGAAAAGTAAGCAGTAGAGTTTGAATTGAGTTCTTGCTTTTATCGGAAGCCAGTGAGAGTCTACATAGGCGGGGGTGACGTGGTCGAATTTGCTGAGCGAGTAGATGAGACTGATAGCTGTGTTCTGAACGGTCTGTAGTTGTTTTATCATAGTATTTGGGCAAGGTAAGTAGAGGCTGTTGCAGTAATCTAAGGAGCTGAGTATTACTTCATTATAGTTGTCTTTTGTCTTTAATTTTTGTTTATTTCCACACACATCCAGGAAAGGGTGAGAGGGTGGGGGGAGGGGGGCTATTTCTATCTTAATCTTAGCTCTTTGAGTATATACATCCAGGGTGGGTTTACATTACTATTTTAAATAGGGAAAGGTTATTAAAAGAATCTATGGATTTGTGTTTTTATTGATTAGTCATTGGGTAGGATAAAATGGTTGCTCATGTATGTCTGTAAGATGAATGTGTTTTTCTTGATTTATTATATGATTTATTAAATGTTTATATACTTGTGTATTGCACTGTTAATATTTGGAAAATCAATAAAGAATAATTTAAAAAATTGCACACGTGAGCGCCCCGATGATGGTGTGTGGCTGGCGTTGCCAGCTCTACTTATATTAAGCACCAGAGCTGCTCTCTCACTATTCAAATTTATTTAACTTTATTAAATGGGTTATTAATTGTCTCTAGGCCAGATCTCTCACTTGACATGTAAGGTCTCAAGGCACGTCCATACCATTTGATTGTGTCTTAAGTATTCTGTTTTCCTTTTTTTTTTGGGGGGGGGGGCAGGGGGTTAATTATTAATCATATGGGGACAGACTTTGAAATCTTAATATATATACTCCAGATAAAAGACGGGAGAGAGGGGATATGATAAGAGAAGTTTAGATATCTCCGTGGCGTTAACGCATAGGAGAGTCTTTTTCAAATGAAGGAAAACTCCAGAAGGAGAGGACATAGGATGAAGTTAAGAAGTGATAGGCTCAGGAATAATGTAAGAAAATACTTCTTTACAGAAAGAGTGGTAGATGCATGAAATAGTCTCCTTAGGGAGATGGTGATAAAAACTGTGTCTGAATTCAAGATAGCATGGGATAGGTATGTGGGATCTCTAAGGGACAGGAAGAGAGAGCGGATGTTGTGGATGGGCAGACTGGATGGGCCATTCGGTCTGTATCTGCTATCATGTTTCTGAAACAGATATATCAGTTCAACCTTCTATATTTTATCTGTAATGTAGCTGATAGTCAGAGCCAGGACATGCAAAGGGATTTTGGGCAGCACTATCCATGTAGAGCCTCTGGAAATCCATAAAAAGGGGATGTATATGTTTAGCAATGACTCTCCAATCTACTAATCACGATCCCAGACTACAGAAAATAAATAAAAACCCTGCTATTCAAGAAATCCATGAAGATTAACACCGTATGAAACATTTCAATCCTCTGAAGCAACCCGCTCTACTCTGTAACACCTCTGGACATGTCCAGAAATCCTCCTCTGTAATCCGCCTTGAACTAGAGAGTTGCACGGGGACAGAAATCCCACCCATCCCCGCCCGTCCCCGCCAGGATCCTCTCCGTCCCCGTCAGGATCCTGTCCGTCCCCATCTATCCCCGCCAGGATCCTCTCCATCCCCTCCAGGATCCTCTCCGTCCCCACCCATCCCCACCAGGATCCTCTCCGTCCCCACCCATCCCCGCAAGGAATTACCTCCATCCCCGCCCGTCCCCGTAAAAAGCAGCAATTACTTCTGACAGGATCATCAATTCCACAGTTTCTCTTGTGTTTGCGCTGCTGTTTTCCTTGTGGAATCTCTTTGGTGGAACCCTTTTTTTGTTTTCTGTTCAGGTAATCAACTTATAAACCGCCTCTTTTACTAAGGCTGACGTGTCCGTTATATTATATGGACGAACCCTGCTTCCAAAGCCTTCCATCCCCGTGGGAGTCCCGTTGGCTGGAGGGGGGTCCCCGTGGGAGTCCCGTGGGCCAGAGGGGGATCCCCCTGGGAGTCTCGTGGGTTAGGGGGAATTTCCGCGGGAACCCCGCGGGATTTCCGCAATCCCCACAATCCCCATTCCCGTGCAGACCTCTACCTTGAACAGCAAGGTAATGGCGGAATAAAAATCACTAATGTAATGTAAACACAAATCCCTTTGAGAACTGACTTGACCCAATCAGCTCTGTTTTTTTTCACAAGAAGTCTAGTGTCTTCTGCAAAAATGTACAATATTCCTATTTACATAGAAACAGAAAACATAATGTCAGATCAGGATGGCGTGTGCTCTGTAATCTGTTCTGTATCTCGCCTTGTTACATCCCTGCATTCTCCAGCTGATCTCTGATTTTCATCTCTGTGCCTACCTCATGCTTTCTTGAAGTCTATTACCATTTCTGTCTCTCTCTTCTTTGGAAGGACATTCCTGTCACCTATTACACTTTCTGTGAAGAAATATAGTCCTCGAGGGAGATATGATAGAGGTCTATAAAATACCGAGTGGAGTGGAACAGGTAGATGTGAATCACTTGTTTACTGTTTCCAAAAATACAAGGACCAGATGCATGCAATAAAGCTACTTACCCCCTGTTTTACTAAGGTGCACTAAGCGATTAGCTCACTCTAATCAAATTAGCGCATGCTAAATGCTAACGTGTCCATAGACTACCATGCGCGCGTTAGCATTTGGCTTGTGCTAAATCGATTAGTGCACGCTAATTGGTTAGCACACTTTAGGGCTCCTTTTGCTAAAATGCGCTAGCGTTTTTAGCGCACGCTAACCATACGCTAAATGAAAAATACAAACGCAAGCTCTATGGTAAAAGGAGCCCTTAGTAAAACAGGGCCTTAGTACTAAATTTAAAACAAACCGGAGAAAATATTTCTTCACTCTATGTGTAATTAAAAAATGGTGAAAGCAGTTAGCTTAGCAGGGTTTAAAAATAAAGTTTGGCTAATTTCCTAAAATAAAAGTTCATAAGCTATTAAGACGGACCCAGGGAAATCCAGTGCATATTTTTAGGCTAAGCAGCATAAAATCTGTTTGAATCTGTATCTCGGGCTTCTACTTGTGCTTTGGTTCAGGAGAATGCTTACAAAGTACTTAGTAGGTGGTACGATACCCCTGAACGGTTGCACAAAATGTTTCCAGGTGTGTCCGATCAATGTTGGCGCTGTGGGGAGCACGTGGGATCCTTTTTACACATTTGGTGGGGCTGTGTGGTTATTGGTCCCTTTTGTACGGCAGTGGCAAGTACCTTGTCCACCTTGCTTGGAGATCCGGTGGGCGTGACTCCTCAGTCGTGTCTTTTGGGGGGCTCTATAATGAAAGGGAACATCTTTGGCAGACTAAACTACTTCGTTGGGGTCTAGCAGCTGCTAAATGTCTCATTGCTAATCACTGGAAAAATAATGTGGCTCCCTCTATCCCTGACTGGACCACTCAACTTTTTTCCCTTAGGAGGATGGAGATGGCGGTGGCTACTCGTCGTCATAAGTTCCTGACCCGATCTGTGACCTGGATCAAAATAAGGGATTTATTGGACACTCTGTAGGGGTCCTTTAGATTATTCTGCCTGGTTGGCTCAGTGGTTGGGGAGAGGGTTTCTGGGGGGAGGGGGGTTTGTTGGGGGTATGGAGTTGGGGATATATGAGATGAGGGGGGATTGGGGTGGGGGGGGGGTCCTGGGGTGAAAATTGTATGGTATATGTGCATTTTTCTTTGTTGAGCATTTTTAGTAGTGGTTGCTAATACTATTGATGTGACTGAAGGTTGATGTTCAATGTCTGTTGTATATTATGAAAATTTGAAATAAAAATTTAAATTTCAAAAAAAAAAAAAAATCTGTTTTAATCTTTTGGGATCTTGTCGGGTACTTGTGACCTGGATTGGCCACTGTTGGAAACAGGCTCCCGGGCTTGATGGTGCCTCTTTATGTTCTTATATAACTTCCACGAAACCTCATTTTTCCAGAGCAGTGTTTCTTCATCCAGTCCTATATAGTCCTAAGGCCAGCTAATGAACAGATCTCTATACACTGAAGGCAGTGCATGCTTATTCATTATGACGCCAGATTGGTCCAGGGGTGCTCCAGTTATTAGCTTACAGAGAACTTCCAGATCATTCTTTCCTTTGAAAAAGGTGAGCTGTATTGTTTCTACCCCAAATGGCCTATCTTCTCTTTCCAGCCTTTCATTGTAACTTTTGAAGAAAAGAAAATATTTAGGGGTCCTTTTGCTAAGGTTTTTAGCACACGCAGGATATTACCGCGCGCTACGCAGCTAGAACTAACACCAGCTCAATGTTGGCATTAAGGTTTAGCACGTGCTATTCCACGCGTTAATGCTCTAATGCACTTTAGTTAAAGGAGCCCTTAGCATTATTGGCTGCTTCTTGGTAATTATGTTTTCTATTTTAACTAGGAATGGAACCATCATATCTTTCGTTAAGCTTTTCCTTATTACTATACTCGAGGAATGTTCTAGCAATCAATTTTGATATATTTAGCTGGACCTTTTCCTTGCACATTCCCCAGCTGTACATTTTTCCTTGTTAATTATGGCTTGTCTTTTTTCTTCTTCTTATACTGTTTGATTCATGTTCTTTTGTTTTGGTCCTGATTTTTTTGTCTCATTATTTTAAAGTCTCTCTTTTCAGATTTTACTGATTTTCTGGTTTAGATATACGGGCTAGTCACATTGACTCATGTTTGAGTCCCGGCAACTTGATGAATTACAAATCTTTTATAGAATCGGGGCCTCTAAGTGCTGTCCTATAAAGCAGTTTCTCACAAACATTTCCAAGTCATGGCACACTGAACTCGGGTGCCACAGCTGGAGGGTTTCTGCATATGCGTAGATGTTGACGTGATGACATCATGTGCATGTGTGATGTCATCACATCGGCATCCACACATAGGACTGCCGGATTTTACTATAGCAAAATCCAGACCCCCTAAACCTGCTTCCAGACCCGCAAAATCCCACCCATCCGCAGCCCTGCCCCCCACTGCCTGCTCTTGTCGGACAGGGAGGAAATCCGTGCATGCGCGGATTTCCTCCTTGCCTCTTGCCGCAATTTGAGGAGGACAAAGTGCCGGGTTTTGAAAAGCTGTCTGGACCCCCAGACGTGTCCAGGGAAATCCAGATGTCTGGTAATCCTAACGGACATGCATGGAGGCCCTCCAGATGGGGCCCTGAGCTTGTTAACCCTGAAATAACTATGACAGTGGATAGATATGCGAAAAGCAGGAGAGGCACCGGTGCTGGTCGACTCGCCTACACAACATGCCTCTCGCAGCACACCTACAACCTTTCTGCGGCAAATGGTTCATAGGCAAAAGTGCGTGACGACAAAAAGCGCGCAGACAATTGAGCGCAAGGCAGAAGCGCACCAAAGAAAAACAGTATTTTAAGGGGATCCGACGGGGGGGTGTTGGTGGGGAACCCCCCTCCCCCACTTTACTTAATAGAGATCCTGCCGGCGTTGTGGGGGGTTTGGGGAGTTGTAACCCCCTCATTTACTGGAAACTTAACTAAGTAAAGTGGGGGGGGGGTTCCCTCCCATACACCCCCGTCGGAACCCTTTAAAATACTGTTTTTCTTCGGCGCGCTTCCGCCTTGCGCTCAGTTGTCTGCGCTAGGTTGTCGGTGTGCCTTTGTTGGCGCGCACTTTTGACCTGTCACCACGGCAAACAGTTGGTGATACACTGCTATAAAAGGTGTATGCCCTTTGGAGAATTACGCATAGTGCTGCATAGTGCTGCTTCCTACAACTAACTTTGGGCGTCAGATTTACGACTGTTGAAATCTCGTGTAAATGCTGGCACCCGAGTTGGGTGCACAGAGCTGGTGGTCTATTACAACATGCGTAACATTTTGAACGCCCCTGCCATGCCTTTGCCCCTCTCACTGCGACACCCTTTTTTGGTAAGCGAGCTTTGATGTCTTATAAAGTAGCGCTCGTCCAGCTGCAATTATTGAACGTTAAGAGCTCACGGACCAATTAATTTGCACAAATTTTGGTAGTGTGTCTAAATTCGGGTGCCAAATATAGAATACGGAGGGGGGGGTGCATTCGTATGTACTAAGCTTACAGAATAGCGCTTAGCGTGTATGCAGCACATGGGTGCGTGAGTATTACATTCATATTTAAGTACATAAGAATTGCCATACTGGGACAGACAGAAGGTCCATCAAATCAAGAATCCTGTTTCCAACAGTGGCTAACCCAGGTCCCAAGTACCTGGCAGAAACCCAAAGAGTAGCAACATTCCAAAGCTGAGATTGTGATGTCATAAAGCCTCATTCCACCAATGCCTAAGAATCAAACTCATCAGTGATGTCATAGTGGCTTGATTGTCCTATACTTGGCTCACATAAGAGCTGCCATACTAGGACAGACCGAAGGTCCATCAAGTCCAGTATCCAACAGTGGCCAACCAAGGTCCCAAGTACCTAGCTAGATCCTAAGTAGCAAAACATTTTCTATGCTTCTTATCTTAAGAATAAGCAATGGATTTTCCCAAGCCATCTCAATAATGGTCTATGGACTTCCCTTTTAGGAATTTAGCCAAACCTTTTTTTTTTTTTTAAACCCTGCTAAAACTAAACAATTTCACCACATTCTCCAGCAATGAATTCCAGAGTTTAATTACACATTGCGGGATAAAATATTTTCTCTGGTTTGTTTTACATCTGCTACTTAGTAGCTTCATTGCATGTCCCCTAGTCCTAGCATTTTTGGAAAGAGTAAACAAGCGATTCACAGTATTCGAGTAGTCGTACCATAGAGCGTTACAAGGGGCGTTATAACATTTTCACTTTGTTTTCCATTCCTTTCCTGATAATTCCTAACATTCTATTTGCTTTGTTAGCCGTTGCCGCACATTGAGCTGAGTGTTTTAGCATGGAGATGTCACACATTTATGCGCTGATTATAGAATTAGGTGGGTTTGGGGGCGATTCGATAACTGGGGGGGGGGGGCCTTTTTAGGTATCCCAGTGCTCTCCAAAATAATGCTCAGTCACTGTCGTTCTAGCTAAGCAACTCTAAGGACCCCAGATGTCTAATGCCACAATACAAACAGAATAACTGCAATCCAAAATGGTCAATATTCCTTTCACCTTTGACTCTTATTCAATGAGATCTCAGTAGTAAGATCTGATGTATTTACATGCTATAGAACATGGTTTAGGCAGATTAGCTGAGGACATTTTTCTTTCTAAGTCAGTGTCTCAGCATGGTGTTAGAAGCCTCTATCGATGTTAAACCAATGACCCAGCATGGTGTTAGGGAGCGCTGTGCTGGCAAGCTACCTCCTTGCTGATCAATTGTTGAACTGACTCGACCCGGTAGGCATTAAAACACAGCATAGCACAATAAGAAAGATGTAAATCCCTGTGATGGAAAGAAACCAATGAATGGCATTTTGGAAAATAACAGCTCCCCCAGGGCTACAAGATCCATGATTTGCAGAATTATGTTTTGGAACTGCTTTCTGCTCCCAACCGTCCCTGGGTCACAGATGACTACAAGTTTTAATGCCTGAAGGTAATATCCAATAACAGGGTTTTTTTTTATTTTTATAAATAAGTACTTGAAAAGGTTGATGTCAATGTATTGCCAAGAGCAGTGTCTGCCATAATATATATTTTTATGCACGGCTTGACGGTATCCCTTGGAAAACAAAAACCTCTACAAGAAGCGTTGCATGGGTAGAGCTTATGCATAGAGAATGACATGGGGACAATTTGTCGCTGCCCCTGCCCCATTCCTGTAAGCTCTGCCTTAACTTCATAAGCCTTGAACACAGGATTTTAAAGTGTTTGAGGCTGGGCAGATGAGGACGGAACTCAGGCATTGGTGGAATGAGGCATTATGACATCACAATCTGAGCTCTAGAATGTTGCTACTTAGGATGTTAAAGTGTTTGAGGCTTGCTCAAATGAGGACGGAGCTTAGGCATTGGTGGAATAAGGCATTATGACATCACAATCTGAGCTCTAGAATGTTGCTACTTATGATGTTAAAGTATTTTGAGGCTGGTGCGGATGAGGACGGAGCTTAGGCATTGGTGGAATGAGGCATTATGACATCACAGTCTGAGCTCTAGAATGTTGCTACTTATGATTTTAAAGTGTTTGAGGCTTGTGCAGACGAGGATGGAGCTTACAGGAATGGGGCAGGGACAGGAAAAGAGCTCACGGAGATGGGATGGAAAAATGAGTTCCCACAGGGACGGGGAAAAATTTGTCCCCGTGCCATTTTCTATTTCGGCATATGCTATCGTAAGAGGTCTTTTCAATTGTGCCTTTCTTGTGGAAATCCAGACACAACTTGCTTGCTTGCCCACCATAGGCTCTTTGAAAGCATTTAGAAGATCACATTTGCAACAAGTTTAGGTTTATGTTCCAGGACTGAACATGGCAAAACAGTGATATCGCAAATAATGCACTGTGCAGGTAGAACTATTTGCTCCATGCAGATGTTGCAGATGTTTATTTAAGAGCTAATGTGACAAGCCGCAGAGCCCATTAGCTCTAAATAAATGAATGCCATTGTTCCCCTAGGAAGTAATGGCTTTTTCCTGCATCATTCTGTGGTGATTCACAGTGACCCACCATTTACCATTTCTTAAAATCTTTTATTTATAGAATTCTGCAAACTTGCAACTTTCATACAGAAAGGAAAATATTCAATAAACGAAGGGGGGAAGAGGGGAGGGTAAATCTCATACACCTTCTCTAGGAAGTCTACAATTATGGGGGGATAGAGAATTTAAAAATGAGAAAATATAGTCCAGAAAATTAGGTTATTTCCACCCAGAGCAAAAAAAAAAAAAAAAAAAGATGTTTATTTATTTCATTGGATAGGATCAAAGTTCCATGCGGATGAAAATACATGCGCAACTCTGTATTAAGGTGCACTAAACGCTAACGCATATATGTTAGTCTATGGACGCGTTAGCATTTAGCGCGCACTAATTGGGTAACGCCCCTTAGTAAAAGAGGGGGATAGTCTCGGATTCTCAAAACGGTGCCAGAATTGACTGGCGCCTAAAAAAACAACAACACAAAACGGTCACTTTTCACTCAAACTGCAGCGCTGTTTTGAGAATTGTGGTCTGCTTTGAAGAGAGGCGCTGGAAATGTTGGTCAGGATGTTACAGGCCTACATTTCCGGCACCTCTCTTAGACGTAGAATCATGTTCAGTGGCGCCAAATGTCAACCCTGCCCATAACCACACCTATTTTGATGTTTGACGCCAGTAAGCGTCTGTGTAGGTGCGATTCAGGTGCCTTTTTTTTAGGTGCCTCATGGCGCTTACCTTTTTCAAAAAAAAAAATAATAATTTGGATTTGAATTGGTTTTTAACAGCGCGGTCAATTACCGCACTGTTAATAGCCAATTGAAACACGTGAAGGGGCATAATCGAAAGGGACGTCTATGTCCGTTTACGTCCATCTCGCAAGTCGTCCAAAGTAAAAAAAACAACCTAGGACATATTATCGAAAAATACATCAAACTTTTTTTTGTTTCAAAAATCGTCTAATTATACGTCCTGCTGATCTGATCATCCAAGTCACTAAATCATCCATCTTTATACCACATTTTTGTCCAGCTTTTCGTCCAAGTCCAAAACTCCTGTTTGACGTGGGAGGGGTCTGCAAAGTGATGGACTGAACACCCAGACATGGTACCTAAATAGTGGGATACCTTACAGGGCACTGCTGTGAACTTCACAAAAAGGGTGCCATGTCTTCTCCTCACTACAGCTCCCTTATAGGTCATGGTGAGCCCCCAAACCACCTCCAGAATCCCCTAGACCCACTTATCTACCACCCCAATAGCCCTCATGGCTGCAGGAGCCACTTATATGCCAGTGAAAAAGGGTTTTGGGGGTGTATAGGGGAGTGCACATGTTTAAGTATCAATGCAGTGATTACAGGGGCTTATGGGCATGGATCCTTCTCTCCATGAGAGTCCCTAACCCACCCCCAAGATGACTTAAGCTGCCTCTGGGCTGGACGACTAGGCTTTCCTATGCCAGGCTGCCAGGTGATGATGGTCTGGAGGCTGAATTTTAAAGTTATGATTAATATTTTTATGGGGGGGGTGTTGGTGATCACTGGGTGTGGAGGTCTTTTTTATGTGTTTGCAGTGCTTATCTGGTGACTTTAGGTGGGTTTTTGTGTCTTAGACCATGTTTTACATGGTCTAAGTCACAACGTCCAAGTTCCATCGATCCTGGGCTGTATAACTTTCGTTTATACATGCTGTATGACTAAGTCTAAGCCGACCCACGTCCCGCCCAACTACCGCCCTCGACCCTCCTCCCGAAACGCCCCGTTTAGCTTTGGACATTGAGCGGCACTATGAAGGCCTAGGCTGTTTACAAATATGTCCAAAACCCGTTTTTAGTATCGGCACTTGGGCGTTTTTGAGAAATGTTCATCCAAGTGCCGACTTAGGCCCGTTTTTGGACATTTTTCTCTTGATTATGAGCCTCTTAACTTTTGAAATCCAAACAGCACCATTTTGAGAATCCAGACCATAGTAGATAAACAAACAACTGCTGAAAGTTTAAGATAGATGGTGTCCAGTGGCATAATAAGAGAGGGAGAAGGCAGTCCTCCCCGGGCGCCATCTTGGGGGGTGGGGTGCCACTCCCCCCGCTCCTCCCCCACCCCATCACCACAATTACGCATGTGCGCCCTTCTTCCGTACTTCCTTAATGTTCCTGGCGCGATCAGCGACCCCCAAGCTGCCGCTCATGCCAGCGTCGGCTCTTCCTGTGATATCACTTCCTGGACCAGGGCCTAGGAAGTGACATCGGGGGAAGGGCAACACTGGCGTGAGCAGCAGCTTGCGGTTGCCGCTTGCGCTGGGAATGTTAGAGGTACGGGGAAAGGGAAGAGGCACGCACGTGTGGCAGGAGAGGGCAGGGAAGGAGAGGGGGTGGAGAAGCGGGTGCCTCTCACCCCCGTTATGCCACCGATGGTAATCTGTTAGTGACACTGACCAATCTGGCTTTTATTCCGGTCATGATATATAACATCACCTCATTTTTTTTTTTATTTGCTTCACAAACACTTGGGTATATTTTATTGGTAGGTTTTATCTTTTAACCCCTTCATCAGACACTCCATCATCCTTCTTATAATCCTAGGACTCCTGGACTACTGTAACATACTTTACTTGTCATGCCCCGCTGACATGTCATGCCAAGGGGAGGGTGTGACGCAGTGCTTAAAGCTACAGCCTCAGCACCCTAAGGTTGTGGGTTCAAATCCACGTTGCTCCTTGTGACCTTGGGCAAGTCACTTAATCTCCCATTGCCTCCAGGTACATTAGATAGATTGTGATCCCGCTGGGACAGACAGGGAAAAAAATGCTTGAGTACCTGAATAAATTCATGTAAACCGTTCTGAGCTCCCCTGGAAGAACAGTATAGAAAAGTGAGTGAATAAATAAACATGCTAAAACAATTACAAACAGTCCAAAATACAGCCCTAAGACTAATATATTCGCTGAAAAAATATGACCCCATTACCTCGGCTTTCCAAGATTCGTACTAGCTCCCAGTATAAGCAACACAAATTCTACTGCACCCTATTCAAAGCCCTAAATGGAAATGGACCAAGCTATCTGGAAAAACACATCCAGACTAAGGAGAGCTCAAGCACACTTTACCCCCCCCCCCCAATCAAAGGCATGCATAGGAAAAAAATATATGATGGTCTACTAGCCACCAGAGTGGCAAAAATAGACCGCCACCTCTCAAATCTGCTGACCATGACGCCCGACTACAAAACCGTAATCCGGAAGGGATTCAGAGGGGAGCCAGGCTGGCGCGAGCAACGGTCGGACATTGCTCGCGCTAGTGGAGATCTACAGAGGTACGCAGCGGGGGGGAGGGGGGGGGGCGGGAGGGATGCCGCAAGCGTGGTGTGGCAGGGCGGAGAGGTGCTGGCACCCCCACCGACACGGCGCCGGGGGCAGTCTGCTCCCTCTGACCCCTCCCCCCATTACTACACCGCTGCATCACAGAGGGATCTTCCCAACATTTACCCCCTGTTTGGCTAAGGTGCGCTAACCGATTAGTGCACGCTAAACGCTAACGCGTCCATAGACTAACACGCACGCGTTTGCGTGCGCCAATTGGTTAGCACACCTTAGTAAAACAGGGCCTTGGGCCCAAGGTACGTGCCTAGTTTGCCTACCTAGTAATCCCACTCTGTATTTTAGGGAAAGCTCTTCACCGAGGAGGCTTAGGGGGGACATGATAGAAACTTTCAAGATCATGAAGGGCCATGGAGAAGGTAGACAAGGATAGATTCTTCAAACTACGGGGAACCATAGGCACAAGAGGGCACTCAGAGAAACTGGAAGGGGAGAAGTTTAGAACAAATGCCGGGAGGTTCTTCTTCACACAGAGGGTTGTGGACACATGGAACGCGCTCCCGGAGGAGGTGGTCGGGCAGAGTACGCTACGTGGATTCAAAGAGGGATTGGATGGATTCCTGAAGGATAGGGGGATTGAGGGATACAGATAAGGGTAGATAAGAGTATGGAAAGAGTATAGATAAAAACAAGGGGGCTATAGGGCTAAATCAAGATAACACGACAGGTCATGGACCTGATGGGCCGCCGCGGTTGCGGACTGCTGGGCGCGATGGACCTCTGGTCTGACCCAGCGTTGGCAAATTCTTATGTTTTTATGTTCTTAACATTTTGGGCACTCGGATTTGCTGCCACCTGAAATACTAAGTAGCTTTAATGAAAAAAAAACCAATCGTAAGTCGAACCGAGTCTCGTTTTTCTTCCCCAAGAGTCTTCACCGGCATAATTCTTTGCAAGCAAATAACAAGTGTCCCCAGCCCCAATGTAAGCACATCGTTAGTTTAATCCTATTTTAGCGAGGTTTATCGCTTCAAATAAATCATTTGCGCTAAATGCACTTTAGCCATTTTCCCCATATTAAGTTTATCTTTGAGCCTAACCAGACAAGAAGGATTTCTCCGTGCCCCACTGGATGTGACATCATGGTGATTTAACTATTCCCAACTCATTTACAATTATGTCAGGGGCTAAGTGGATCCCCGAACAGAGGATTAAATCCGTCATCTCCCCACCTCAGCATAATGATATAACTGTGTCCAATAAAAAATTTGCTAAACTGATTGCTTTAAGGAGCCTTCAGAGCCTCTCGCTGTGTTCCTTATTACTGTCATCACAGTTATTATTTTGTTGAGAGAGGAGCACTCGCGTCACTTATGCTTTCTTAATTAGCCTGCTGTATGTCCTAAAAGGGATGCAGGTACCCCATAAACAGAACCTGAAGGAAGGCAGGAGATTTGCAAATGAGTTCGACTGCCAACGACACGTTCAAGGAATTACAAGGTCGGAGTTTCGGGAGGCTGCTGCTTCTTCCTTAATTAGTCTGCTCCGCATCCCTGTGGAAAATGTAGAGACCCCCAATGTAAACACTGGAGGCTTGAGTAATAAGCTGAACAAGCTGGAAGCGTGAAAGATTGTAAAAAGCAAAACAGAATAATAAAGTGTTCAGGAAACATTTGAAGGGTAGGAGATGCCGCCGGTGTAATTTATGCAAGCCGAAACAAAAATGTTGTGTGTTTTTGATGTGGTTTTTTTTTTAAAGTTTTTAAAACAATATCTTCCATTCCTCATGGGCATCTCAGTTGCACATCAGAAATATGTTTGTTGTTAATAATTTCTCTTTATTTTGGCATGTTGGTAACAAATGTATTTTGACCGGATGACAATTACAGCAAGGGATGGTCCTAGTTTGTGTGAAAAGAACCCTTCCTTGTTTTACTTTGAAGCAAATTGCAGAAAATATATTTCAGTCCATGCATACACAGTGTATGGATACCTGGTTAAAAAATAAATAAAGTCTGAGCAAGTTCCTTGTTGAAAAGTCCATAAATTGCTATTATGAACTGCTATAAACTGGGAAAAGCCTCTACTTACCCCTAGAGGTACGCAGTATAAATCTTAGAAACATGATGGCAGATAAAGGCCAAATGGCCCATCCAGTCTGCCCATCTGCAGTAACCATTATCTCTTTCTCTCTCCGAGAGATCCCACGTGCCTATCCCAGGCCCTTTTGAATTCAGACACAGTCTCTGTCTCCACCACCTCTTCTGGGAGACTGTTCCATGCATCAACCACCCTTTCTGTAAAAAAGTATTTCCTCAGATTACTCCTGAGCCTATCACCTCTTAACTTCATCCTAAGCCCTCTCATTCCAGAGCTTCCTTTCAAATGAAAGAGACTCAACTCGTGCGCATTTACATCACGTAGGTATTTAAACGTGTCTATCATATCTCTCCCTCTCCCGCCTTTCCTCCAATGTATACAGATTGAGATCTTTAAGACTTATGATGAAGACCACACACCATTTTAGTAGCCTTCCTCTGGACGGAATCCATCCTTTTTCTATCTTTTTGAAGGTGCGGCCTCCAGAATTTTACACAATATTCTAAATGAGGTCTCACCAAAGCATTATACAGGGGCATCAATACCTCCTTTTTCCTACTGGCCATACCTCTCCCTATGCAACCTGGCATCCTTCTAGCTTTCACCGTCGCCTTTTCAACCTGTTTGATCACCTTAAGATCATCACATACAATCGGTGTCAGGTCAAAAGCGCGCCGGGACAAAGGCGCGCCCAGACAATTGAGCGCAGCGCGGAGGCGCGTGCCTCTCTAAATTACTGTTTTTAGGGCTCTGATGGGGGGCGTGGGGGGGAACCCCCCACTTTACTTAATAGACATTGCGCCGCGTTGTGGGGGCGTTGTGGGGGGTGTGGGGGTTGTAACCTCCCCACATTTTACTGAAAACTTCACTTTTTTCCTGTTTTTAGGGAAAAAGTTAAGTTTACAGTAAAATGTGGAGGGTTACAACCCCCCAAACCCCCCATAATGCCGGCACGATGTCTATTAAGTAAAGTGGCGGGGTTCCCCCCCCACGCCCCCCTGTCGGAGCCCTAAAAAAAGTAATTTAGAGCGGCGCGCACCTCTGCGCTGCGCTCAATTGTCCGGGCGCACCTTTGTCTTTCGCGCCATTGTCTTTGAACCCATACAATCACATTCAAATCCTGCTCTTCTGTCATGCACATAAGTTCTTCACCCCCTAAACTGTACCGTTCCCTCGGGTTTTTGCAGCCCAAATGCATGACCTTGCATTTCTTAGCATTAAATTTTAGCTGCCAAATTTCAGACCATTCTTCAAGCTTCGCCGGGTCTTTCTTCATGTTATTGACACCATCCGGCATGTCTACTCTATTGCAGACAACCCTTCAGCGATATCGTTTATAAAAATGTTAATAGAACAAGCCCAGGAACAGAACCTTGAGGCACACCACTGGTAACATCCCTTTCCTCAGAGTGATCTCCATTGATCACTACCCGCTGTCGCCTTCCACTCAGCCAATCCTTGACCCATCCCGTCACTTTGGGACCCATCTCGAGGGCACTCGGTGTATTTATTAGACGTCTGTGTGGAACACTGTCAAAAGCTTTGCTAAAATCTAAATACACCACATCTAGCACACATCCTCTATCCAATTCTCTGGTCATCCAGCCAAAGAAATTGATCAGATTTGGCTGATAAGACCAACCTCTAATGAATCCATGTTGCCTCCGGTCCTGTATTCCACAAGATTCCAGAAACCTGACCATTCTCTGTTTTTAAAAGAGTTTCCATTAATTTGCTTACCACAGAAGTCAGACTTACTGGTCTGTAATTCCCTACTTCTTCCTTACTTCCACTCTTGTGGAGAGGGACCATATCCGCCCATCTCCAGTCCTCCGGTACCACTCCTGACTCTAGAGACTCATTGAAAAGGTCAATCAGCAGAGCTACCAGAATTTCCCTAAGTTTTGGTCCTTAGTGTGTCTATCGTTTTTTTGCCATTCTCTAATGTAAAGATGTCCACATGAAAAACACACTAAAGCCAGCTTTTTGGATGTCCTCGCATCAAGCATGATTAGCAAACTGACCACACAGACATCTGAGCAGAGCAGAGGGACACTTAGGGGGTACTGCAGTGAATGTCACATGTAAAAGTCCCAGGTGTTATCTTTATATAAGTACAGTAGGTTTTGGGTGGGTTATAGTGACATGTGTACCTGTTTTTGTTTTTGTTTTTTAAATGCGACATTCACTGCAGTACCCCCTAAGAGTACCCCTCTGCTTTTCTCTGGTGGGCTTAGTTGTCTATGTGGCCCTATGAAGAAGTACGAGGGGTGCTGAAACGTTCTCAGCTCGGCCAAGAAGAGAATGACCTGGATATGGTTCAATCAATGATCCGAAACAATGTCAAAACATAAAATTGCATTTCTGCAAATTGACACCTAATGAAACAAGGTAACATTCTTTTTGGCTACAGGGGCAAAAATAATGCTCAGAATTTTAGGAGTTTGGTTGGTTGGGCTGAGAACTTTTCAACACCCCCTGGTATCTCGACCCTCACTTCACTATGAGTTATAATAATAAGAGCTCTCGAAGAATACAATTGTTTGTTTTTCCCTCATTAAAATTATGTCATTATAAAAGGTTCTTTGAAAGAACCTTTACTTTCCAGGCGGCCAAACCAAATTGTGCTTAATGCTTCTCCTCTTGATTTTAGAAAGCAGTTAAAAACTGAATTATTTAACAGGCCGAGTTCTTAATATATTTTATTATTATAATCTTTTATTCTTTTAAGATTGTTGTACCCTCTTTATATCAATGAAAACAAAAACTGTGGATACAGATGTCCTGGAGATAATTGATTAAACACTGACATATAAAACCATGAAAATTCAATGAAAAAAGAACGATAAAAAATACAGTGGTAAAAATGCACCCGGACCCTACACGGTCCCTACACGGTCCAATGGTTTGCAAACTCACATATAAAGAATTGGACTGAAAACAGTCTATTGTCTTTAAACCTGTGAGCAAAGAACATCGTAGACAAGCTGAAGTAGCAAAAAAAATGTCCATCTGCAGTAACCATTATCTCTCTCCTTATTGGCTAAGGCTCTTAACATTTGCATCTCCTCTTCCTATAGGCTAAGGCTCTTTACACCTGCATTGTGAGGTCATAGGGTTTTATGGTTATAGAAACATTGTAACATGATGGCAGATAAAGGCCAAATGGCTCATCTAGTCTGCCCAACAAAGAAAAATGGAGAAACCCAATGATCTACAGTGAAAACAATCCACCAATGAAAACAAAAAATTGTAGATACAGATGTTCTGGAGATAATTTATTATACACTGACATATAAAAACATGAAAATACAATGATAAAAAATACAGTGGTAAAAATCCACCCGGACCCTACATGGTCCGTGTTTCAGCGAACCCGCCTTCCTCAGGGGTCCAATGGTTTACAAACTCACATATAAAGAATTGGAGTGAAAACAGTCTATTGTCTTTAAACCTGTGAGCAAAGAACACCGCAGACAAGCTGAAGTAGCAAAAAAATGCCCATCTGCAGTAACCATTATCTCTCTCCTTATTGGCTGAGGCTCTTAACATTTGCATCTCCTCTTCCTATAGGCTAAGGCTCTTTACACCTGCATTGTGAGGTCATAGGGCTTTATGGTTATAGAAACATTGTAACATGATGGCAGATAAAGGCCAAATGGCTCATCTAGTCTGCCCAACAAAGAAAAATGGGGAGACCCAATGATCCACAGTGAAAACAATCCACCGATGAAAACAAAAAACTGTGGATACAGATGTTCTGGAGATAATTTATTATACACTGACATATAAAAACATGAAAATACAATGATAAAAATCCACCTGGACCCTACATGGTCCGTGTTTCGGTGAACACGCCTTCCTCAGGGGTCCAATGGTTTGCAACCTCACATATAAAGAATTGGACTGAAAACAGTCTATTGTCTTTAAACATGTGAGAAAAGAACACCGCAGACAAGCTGAAGTAGCAAAACAATACTAAGATTTTTATCACAGTATTTTTTATCATTGCACTTTTTTAATTGAATTTTCATGGTTTTATATGTCAGTGTTTAATAAATTATCTCCAGAACATCTGTATCCACAGTTTTTGTTTTCATCGGTGGATTGTTTTCACTGTTGATCATTGGGTCTCCCCATTTTTCTTTGTTGTACCCTCTTTATATGGCACTAGCTGATGACCCGGCGTTGCACGGGTATTTAATTATAGCAATAACACAGTAAATGGATTGAAATAAAGATACTTTATAGTGGTGAATGAAATTATTTTTTTACAGCTTTATAAAAAGTACAATATTCAAATTATAATGTGAAATATTTGACAAAATGAATACAATACAACTAACACAAAACTTGATTATAAACAACAATTTTAGTTTCACCTCCAGGAGCAAGAACATATAAATTCTTGGGTGAACCCACCCTTGATCAAGCAACATAGAGTTGTCCATGGGAAAAACAGGGGGATCTTAAATCCACTCCACAGTATGTAATAGTCTGTCCCTGTGATTTGTTGATTGTGATAGAGAATGCAAGTCTCACTGGAATTTGCAATCTCTTAAACTGAAAAGGAAGATCTGTTGGAATAAGTGGCATCCAAAAGTTTCAGTATTGATTTAAACAACTCAATATGTGGAAACTCAGGTTGAAAAGAAACTCCATGTAGTTTGTTCCCGGTTCAGAATGGAACCTGTGTTCCTAGTTCAGGATATGTGAGTACTCATGTAATGTAATAACATTATGAACTGGGGTGCATGAAGGAAACAGTTACAAACACAGTTAGAACATACAAACTCTATATGTATGGTGTCCGTGGTAGAATAGAAACGATGTCCCTAGTGGTTATAGTGTCATAGAAAGTGTTTTATAATTGGAATTACAGTGAGAATGGCAGCTTTTTACATTTTTTCCATTGACATGAATGGGTGAAATAAGATTTTCTGTTTGTAGCTCCGCCCATGTGTGCAGGTGGGCCTCGAGACCCCCAGAACATATCACCCCAGGTAGTGAGGGATCTGCATACCAAGTTTCGTTCAAATCGGTGAAACCGTTTTTGAATTACTGTGAGAATGGCAGCTTTTTACATTTTTTCCATTGACATGAATGGGTGAAATCGGATTTTATGTTTGTAGCTCCGCCCACGTGTGCAGATGGGCCGCGAGACCCCCAGAACATATCACCCCAGGTAGTGAGGGATCAGCATACCAAGTTTCGTTCAAAGCGGTCAAGCCGGTTTTGAATTACTGTGAGAATAGCAGCTTTTTACATTTTTTCCATTGACATGAATGGGTGAAATACGATTTTCTGTTTGTAGCTCCGCCCACGTGGGCAGGAGGGCCGCGAGACCCCCAGAACATATCACCCCAGGTAGTGAGGGATCTGCATACCAAGTTTCGTTCAAATCAGTCAAGCCGTTTTTGCGTGATCGCGGCACATACACACACACACACATACATACATACACACATACATACCTCCGATTTTATATATATATATAGAAGATGTATTATATGCATATAACTTGTTGATTTCAATGATTTGCATTGTTTGTATTGCAATTAATTGTTGTGAACCGCCTAGAACTTTTTGGGTATGGTGGTCTAAAAAATAAAATTATTATTAGTAGTAGTATGTAATAAAAGTGAGCCAAGTATAGGACAATCAAGCCATTGTGACATCACTAATGAGGTTGGATCTTATTGGTGGAATGAGGCATTATGACATCGCAATCTCAGCTCTGGTTACCAGAGACTGAAATTATTTGTACTACCAGGGGGGTGCTGAAAAGTTTTCAGCCCAACCAAGAAGAGAATGTAAAAGGAGCCATCAATGAAATAAGGCAACATTCTTTTCAGCTACAGGGGCAAAAATAATGCTCAGAATTAGGGAAATTGGTTGGTTGGGCTGAGAACTTTTCAGCACCCCCTTGTAACACAGACTAGAATGTACCGGGGTTGGTTTTTGGGGTTTTTTGTTTTTTTTTTCTTCTTTACATTTTTGGTTGGTGGGAGGAGGTCGGTAATAAAGTGACAGGTCAAAAGTGCGCGCCGACAAAGTCGCGCCGAGACAACTGAGCACAAGGCAGAAGCCCGTGCCGAAGAAAAACTGTTTTAAGGGGCTCCGACAGGGGGTGTTGGTGGGGAACCCCCCCCCCCCACTTTACTGAATACAGATCGCGCCGGCGTTGTGGGGGGTTTGGGGGGTTGTAACCCCCATTATACTGAAAACTTCACTTTTTCCCTTAAAAAAACAGGGAAAAAGTTGTTTCCAGTATAATGAGGGGGGTTACAACCCCCCAAACCCCGCACAACGCCGGTGCAATCTGTATTCAGTAAAGTGGGGGGTTCCCCACCAACACCCCCCATCGGAGCCCCTTAAAACACTGTTTTTCTTCGACGCGGGCTTCCGCCTTGCGCTTAGTTGTCTCAGCGTGACTTTGAGTATGAACCGGTAATAAGTAATAAGGGGGGGGGGGGTCGTATTTTAATCCCTCCAGTGGTTATCTTGTCAGATTGGCATCTTTTTAGCATTTAGATGATTTTAAAACAGGTCTAGCTCCAAATGTCTAAAAAAAAAACTCTGGACATTTATGTTAAAAGTTTGATTATGCCTGAGGAGCGTCCAAGTCCTAAGCCCGCTCAAAACACACCCCCTTAAGATTTAGACGCACTGGAGACAAAACAATAGAAAGACGTCTGGAAAGTTTGTTTTGAGGATTCCCATTTGAACGTTTTGACTTGTAAGATGTCCAAGTGCCGTTTTATGCTTTCTTTTGGACATCTTTCTTTTTTTGAAAATGAGCCCGTGAAGGGGCATAATTCAAAAAAATGCGTCTAAGTCTGTTTTGGGCCTAAGTTGATAGTCTCCCAAGGTTGGCAGTGCCTGAAATCCATTCTCAAAAAATGCGTCCAAAACATATATAAATATATATATTTTTTCGAAAATCGTCTAATTATACGTCCGGCCGTTTGATCATCCAGACTGCTAAGTCGTCTATCTTTATACCCCATTCTCGTCCAAGTCAAAAACGCCTAGAACAAGACCTTTTGGATGTGGGGAGGGGCCAGCAAAGTGATGGACTGGACAACTAGACATGGCAACACAGTAGTGGGGCATCTTACAGGGCACTGCTGCGAACTTCACAAAAAGGGTGCCACATAAACATCGCACCACAACTTCCTTGTAGCTCATGGAGAGCCCCTCCAAAACCTACTAGAACCACCTGTCTACAATCTCAATAGCACCAGACTACTTAAGCTACCTCTATGCTGCTCTAATAGGCTTTCCTTTGCCAAGTGCTGATGTTCTGGATGCAGGTATGTACGTTTTTATTCCGATTTTTATGGTGTGTTTTTTTGGGGGGGTGTCAGTGATGACTGGGGGAGTGTGGGGGGTCTGTACTTTGTATAGAAGCATAGAAATAGATGGCAGATAAGGGCCATGGCCCATCTAGTCTGCCCACCCCAATGACCCTCCCCTACCTTTCTCTGTGAATAGATCCCACGTGTCTATCCCATTTAGCCTTAAAATCAGGCACGCTGCTGGCCTCAATCACCTGAAGTGGAAGACTATTCCAGCGATCAACCACCCTTTCAGTGAAAAAGAATTTCCTGGTGTCCCCGTGCAGTTTCCCGCCCCTGATTTTCCACGGATGCCCCCTTGTTGCCGCGGGACCCTTGAAAAAGAAGATATCTTCTTCCACCTCGATGCGGCCTGTGAGATACTTGAATGTCTCGATCATGTCACCCCTCTCTCTGCGTTCCTCGAGTGAGTACAGCTGCAACTTATCCAGCCGTTCCTCGTACGGGAGATCCTTGAGTCCCGAGACCATCCGGGTGGCCATTCTCTGGACCGACTCCACATAAACATACATCTGCTGTGGTTATCTGGTCGCTTTGGATACCTTCTGGACACTTAGACCTGTTTTTGCATCGCCTATGTCACAACATACAAGTTCCGTCCAGGCAGCCTCGTTAAACTTTCAGATATACTTGCAGCACGACTAAGTCTAGGTCTGCCCACGGCCCGCGAAAATCCCACCCTGACCATTCCTCCTAAAACGCTCCTTTCAGCACTGGGCGTAGAACAACACTGAAAAGGCCTAAGCTGTTTTTAGGTACGTCTAAAACCCGTTCTGATTATCGGCACTTGGACGAATTAATCATCCAAGTGCCGATTTAGGCAAGATTGTAGACGTATTTCCATTTCGATTATGAGCACCTAGTCTTTTACTGGTACTAACATCTATGAGTGTCGCAGTTAACAGAGAGTGGACAGATCATCACAATGTAAGAAAAAGAACATAAATGATCTTCAATGCCTGATTAATGGTCATACATTGCACTTCATAGTTTTAATGGAAAAAAAAAAATATTCCATGCATATAAACTGTTTTTCTTTAACTAAATGGTAAAAATAAATCCCATCAAGTCAATATGCAGGAATAATTGAAGTCTTCTTAGAGAATTCTGGTTATTGTTTCAATTAAAGTGAGAAAATAACATTTGCAGAAGTTGTTAGCCCAAAGTAATGAAGAATTTTTTGGTCCATCTGCATGATTATGAGTGCTGATGACCATAAAATTCAAATATATTCAACATTGTTTCATTTCTCAGAAATTGTCACGGATGTTCAGGGCTTGATAATCAGAATGCACTTTGTTTATTATGCGTGTTAGTCTAATGGCAGATTTCTCACCGAGGAGTGTGTGAACCTTTTCAGCGGAGAGAAAGAATAACAGGAAATGAAAGAAGAGTAAAGTGAATGAAGTTAGAAGAGAATAAGTGAGTCATAGGGAAAGAGCATAGGAAAGATGGGAAGAGCACAAGATAGAGAGTAGGGGAGGGGAAGGGTGGATGAAAAGTTTATGGGGAGAAGATAAAAGGGAGATGATTTCTTCTTTTCTGAAATGTTGGAAAATTCGGTACAGAGAGATCTTGATGCATATCGGTAACAAAAATCTCATGCACGAACACAGGATGTCCAGAGCGGTACTTGGGGAGACTTCCCAGGAAAGAGACTTGGGAGTTCTGACCAACAAGTCGATGAAGCTGTCCGCGCAATGTGTGGCGGTGGCGGCGAAAAGGGCGAACAGAATGCTAGGAATTATAAAGAAGGGGATCACAACCAGATCGGAGAAGGTTATCATGCTGCTGTACTGGGCCATGGTGCGACCTCACTTGGAGTACTGTGTCCAGCACTGGTCGCCGTACATGAAGAAGGGTCCAGAGAAGAGCGACTAAAATGGTTAAGGGGCTGGAGGAGTTGCCGTACAGTGAGAGAATGGAGATACTGGGCCTCTTCTCCCCAGAAAAGAGAGACTGAGAGGGAACATGATCGAAACATTCAAAATACTGAAGGGAATAGATTTAGCAAATTAAGACGGATTGTTCACCCTCTCCAAGGTGGGGAGAATGAGAGGGAACTCTCTAAAGTTGAAAAGGTATAGATTCTGTACAAACGTAAGGAAGTTCTTCTTCACCCAGAGAGTGGTAGAAAACTGGAATGCTCTTCCGGAGGCTGTTATAGGGGAAAACACCCTCCAGGGATTAAAAAAATAGTTAGACAAGTTCCTGCTGAACCGGAATGTACGCAGGTAAGGCTAATTTCAGTTAGGGCACTGGTCTTTGACCTAAGGGCCGCCTTGTGAGTGGACTGCTGGACACGATGGACCACTGGTCTGACCCAGCGGCGGCAATTCTTATGTTAAGAACATAAGAACATAAGAAGTTGCCTCCACTGGGTCAGACCAGAGGTCCATCTCGCCCAGCGGTCCGCTCCCGCGGCGGCCCATCAGGTCTGTGACCTGTGAAGTGGTTTCAGACCTCTTCTACCTCAAGTTTTATCTGTACCCCTCTATCCCCTTATCCTCCAGGAACCTATCCAAACCCTCCTTGAAACCATGTACAGAGTTCTGGCCTATCACTTCCTCCGGAAGCGCGTTCCATGTGCCCACCACCCTCTGGGTAAAGAAGAACTTCCTAGCATTTGTTCTAAACCTGTCCCCCTTCAATTTCTCCGAGTGACCCCTAGTGTTTGTGGCTCCCCTCAGTTTGAAGAATCTGTCCTTATTTACTTTCTCTATGCCCTTTAAGATCTTGAAGGTTTCTATCATGTCCCCTCTAAGTCTCCTCTTCTCCAGGGAGAACAGCCCCAGCATTTTTAACCTGTCAGAGTATGAAAAATTTTCCATACCTTTTATCAGTTTAGTCGCCCTCCTCTGCACTCCCTCTAGTACCGCCATGTCCTTCTTGAGGTACGGTGACCAGTATTGGACACAGTACTCCAGGTGCGGGCGCACCATTGCGCGATACAGCGGCATGATGACATCCTTCGTCCTGGTTGTAATACCTTTTTTGATGATGCCCAGCATTCTGTTTGCTTTCTTTGAGGCTGCTGCACACTGCGCCGATGGTTTCAGTGATGTGTCGACCATCACCCCCAGGTCCCTTTCAAGGTTACTTACCCCTAGCAGTGTTCCCCCCATTTTGTAGCTGAACATCGGGTTCTTTTTTCCTACATGCATGACCTTGCATTTCTCTACGTTAAAACTCATCTGCCACTTTTTTGCCCAGTCTTCCAGTCTCGTTAGGTTCCTTTGCAGCTCTTCACAGTCTTCCGTGTTTCTAACCCTGCTGCAGAGTTTGGTGTCATCAGCAAATTTGATAACCTCACATTTTGTCCCTGTCTCCAGATCGTTGATAAATATATTGAACAGTAGAGGTCCCAGCACCGACCCCTGTGGAACTCCGCTCGTGACCCATTGCCAGTCTGAGTATTGGCCCTTTACTCCAACCCTCTGTTTCCTGCCCGCCAACCAGTGTTTGATCTATCGGTAGATATCCCCTTGCACCCCGTGGTTCCACAGCTTTTTAAGTAGCCGTTCGTGAGGTACCTTGTCGAAAGCTTTTTGGAAGTCAAGGTAAATGATGTCTATGGATTCCCCCTTATCCATCTGGCTGTTTATTCCCTCAAAGAAGTACAGCAAGTTCGTGAGGCATGACCTTCCCTGGCAGAAGCCATGCTGGCTCGCCTTCAGTTGTCCATTGTTTTCTATGTGTTCACAGATTGTGTCCTTTACCATTGCTTCCATCATCTTTCCCGGAACCGAGGTCAAGCTCACAGGCCTGTAGTTTCCCGGGTCACCCCTTGATCCCTTCTTAAAGATGGGCGTGACATTTGCTATTTTCCAGTCCTCTGGGATCTCCCCAGTTTTTAGGGAGATATTTGGCGAAGTGTCTCTGCTATTTCGTTTCTCAGTTCTTTTATTACCCTTGGGTGGATGCTGTCCGGGCCCGGTGATTTGTCGCTCTTCAGTCTGTCTATCTGTCAGAGGACATCTTCTTTGCTTACCTCTAGTTGTACCAGCCTTTCGTCGTGATCTCCATTTATAATCACCTCGGGTTCTGGGATATTGAATGTGTCCTCTCTGGTGAAGACTGATGAGAAGAATTTGTTTAACCTTTCAGCTATCTCTTTTTCCTCCTTTATCGCTCCTTTCCTGTCTCCGTCGTCCAGTGGTCCCACTTCCTCTCTGGCTGGTTGTTTCCTTTTCACATACCTGAAGAAGGGTTTGAAGTTTCTTGCTTCTCCCGCCAGTCTTTCCTCATATTCTCTCTTTGCTTTCCTGACCTCTCGATGGCATTCTTTCTGGTGTCTTTTGTGCTCTTCCTGGTTTTCCTTTGTTGGTTCCTTTTTCCATTTCTTGAAGGATGATTTCTTGTCACTTATCGCCTTTTTAACTGCAGTTGTTATCCATGCTGGGTTTCTAGTTCGATTTTTTTTTGCACCCTTTCCTAAACCTTGGGACGCACTGGTCTTGTGCCTCGAGCACTGTGCCTTTAAGCAGTGCCCAGGCTTCCTTTACGGTCTTCACCTTCCCAGAGCTCTTGCTGAGCTTTTTACCTACCATTTTCCTCATGTCCTTGTAGTTTCCTTTTCTGAAGTTGAGTGCTGTCGTTGTGGTTCTTTTCACCTTTGATGTTCCCATGTTTAATTTGTACTGGATCATGTTGTGATCGCTGTTTCCTAATGGTGCTATTACCACCACTTCCTTTGCGGGTTCCTCTAGCCCGTTGAGGATTAGGTCAAGAGTGGCATCCCCTCGCGTCGGTTCCGTGACCAGCTGCTCCATGAAACAGTCCCTTATCACCTCTAGGAATTTAGTTTCTCTCGTGCAATTTGAGAGCCCAATGTCCCAGTCTATTCCTGGATAGTTGAAATCCCCCATAATCACCACCCTTCCACTTTTGCACTCCTGCCTCAGTTCGGCCTCCAGGTCCAGGTCGTTTGCTTCTGGCTGTCCTGGTGGGCGATAGTACAGTCCCAATTTGATGTCAGCTCCCTCCCCTCCTGTCAGCTTAACCCATAGTGACTCCAGACTGTCTGCCCTTATTGTTGTTTCTGTTCTGGATGAAGGAATGGAGTCCTTTATATACAGTGCTATTCCTCCCCCCTTCTTGTGTGCCCTGTCCCTCCTGTAGAGCTTGTACCCTGGCAGTGCCACATCCCATTTGTTGTCCTCTGCCCACCATGTCTCTGTGATTCCTATTTTGTCTAGGTCCTTATTTCTGGCTATAACTTCTAGCTCCCCCATTTTAGTCCTTAGGCTCCTAGCATTTGTATATAGGCAATTTAAGTCCCAGTTTGTTACCTTTTCTTTTGGATCTACTCTTGATTTGATGCTCCTGCTGGTCTCCTCACGGGCTGCCTCCTCACGGTCTGCCTCCTGTGATGTGTCTATCCCGTCCTCTGCCCGCTTCTATGCTCTTTGATAGCCCTCTGGTTCCTCCTTGTCTTGCTCTTTAGCTCTGATTTCCTCTCGGGTCCCTGTACTGCATCTTTGGGTTTATGTCCATAAAGTGTCCGTTTTGTCTCTAGCCCACTATCGCCATTTGTCTCTAGTCCACTATCACCAATTCCTGTTTCAGTATCCTTGCTCGATACTGTGGTCCGATGTGTCGAGGTCAGATCGACTGTCGGCTTTCCCCCTGTTATCAGTTTAAAGTCATGTCTATGCAGGTCTGGATGTTTCGTGCCAGCATCCTCGTCCCAGCCGTGCTCAAATGCAGTCCGTCTCTCCTGTAGAGCTTGTTTTTCCCCAGGAAGGTCGACCAGTTCCGTACAAAGAGAAAACCCTCCTCATCACACCATCGCCTCAGCCATCCATTTGTTGCTTGCAGCTCGGACTGCCTCCTCGCATCTGCCCTTGGTACTGGCAGGATCTCTGAAAAGGCTATCTTCCCTGTCCTCAGCTTCAGCTTCCTCCCCAGGATCTTAAACTGCTCGGTCAGTGTAGTCATGTTGAAATTCCTTCTGCTGACGTCATTGGTTCCGACGTGGATTATCACTGCTGTTTCCTCTGTCTCAGCTCCCTCCATAATTCTCTCGATTCTGTCGGAGATGTCCTTTGCCCTCGCCCCTGGGAGACATGTCACTAGGTGATCCGCTCTGCCTCCTGCTATGTGACTGTCCACCTCTCTCAGGATTGAGTCTCCCACCACAATAGCAGATTTTCCTATCCTCAGCTTCCTCCTGGGTCTCAGGTCTGTGTCGATGATTGGGTCCTCCAATCCTTCCTTCTCCTGATTTGTTTCTCCGCTAGGTTCCTCTCCCTCGGCTCCTGGTGGGTCCTGGTGGGTCCCGGTGGCTCCTGGCGGGTCCTGTCCTCCATCAGTTTGTTCCCTTCTGAAGAGCGGGTGTTCCTGTGTTTCTTGTGAACTGGCTCAGAACTACGTAACGCGTTACCACATAGAATTCATGATATTAAATGTTACCACATGTTCCGGAAAGCTGTCAAGGGTCATCTTTTTCCTTTATATCTTACAAATAAGTAATTCGGAGTTTGGAACTACATATGTGGGTTGCTGTTTACAGCTGTATTTAATTTGGGTTTGTCTTTATTCTACCAAATTAGTTGTGTTTTCCCTTTTTTTAGAATTTGATGTATTTATTTTTGGTATCTGATTTTATGTATTTTTTTTAATGAAACCTGCTTAGGTTTTAAGTGGGTGATAAATTTTAAAATAAATATTTGTTAGATTAGGTTAGAATTTACATTGATTTCATGAAAATGAACGGTTCAAATATTGTATACAATTCTGGAGGCCGTACCTTCAAAAAGATATAAAAAGGATGGAGTTGGTCCAGAGGAAGGCCACTAAAATGGTGCATGGTCTTCATCATAAGGCATAGGGGTATACACTTAAAGATCTCAATCTGTATACTTTGAAGGAAAGGTGAGAGAGGGGAGACATGATACCTATGTGGTGTAAATGCGCATGAGTCGAGTCTCTTTCATTTGAAAGGAAGCTCTAGAATGAGAGGGCATAGGATGAAGTTAAGGGGTGATAGGCTCCGGAGTAATCTAAAGAAACACTTTTTTTACAGAAAGGGTGGTAGATGTGCGGAATAGCCTTCCGGAAGAGGTGGTGGAGACTAAGACTGTGTCTGAATTCAAGAAAGCCTGAGATAGGCACGAGGGGTCTCTTAGAGAGAGGAAGAGATGATGGTTCCTGCGAATGGGTAGACTGGATGGTCCATTTGTCCTTTATCTGCCATCATGTTTCTATGTTTCAATGCCTTTATCTAGTCTTCTTCAGGAGCCTGATTCTGTATAGGACATCAATATTGGTGGCCGCCAATCACATGTCAATCACGCATCAGCATCCTATTCAGAATCGTGTCTACATCCCTGGACAGATGCCTTAAATATAGACCAGCATTTTTCAGGCCTACATTCAAAGCATCTGTCTCAAATCTACAGAGATGCATACTGACACTTAAGCCCACTTCCAGGGAAAACCATGCCCATGCCCTGTCTTTAGCATGCTTGGGTATGCGTCTCCGTAGATGCACTACAGAGGCCTACAATGTTGGTGTCCTGCCTCACCTCAGACACTTTATTTTATTTTTTTAAATGTGCATTCTCATTGACTGCCAGACAACAGTGGAACGCCTACCGTTCCCTGCAATTGGGACGTACGTTTCAAGAATGAGGCCCCAAGAGCCTATATGGTCTTACTCCAAACTATTCAAAGAAAAATTTAATAAAATATGATCCAAGCTGGTCTTTGGGATATGCAAAGTTTCTTCTCTCTTCTTTCCCGATAGGCTGGAAGTTAGCCAGATCTCTGATACCTGCTTTTTCCTAACTCTGGAACATTGTTGCAAGGGGGGGGGGGGTTCCTTTTGAAAAGGAGGATCCGATATATGAAAAATTTTTAAAAGAATAAATTAAAAAAACAACAAAAAAAATAATGTAAAACTTTCTTCGCTGTGAGTGCAATCTGCTGTTTTCAAGACTAACATGAAATGAAAGGATTAAGTATAGACAAAAATAAGTAAGAATGAAAAAAGGAAAAGACAGCATGAGGGGAAAAAAAAATATTAGTTCCATTATCATGATAATTCTTCTATCAGATTCCAAGTTTCTCATTGTCTCATCGCCTGTGAAGTGGGTTGCAATGAGGCCTCATCCATTCTTTGACTATATTACACATTATAATAAGCTTCAATGATAATTACTTCATAATTGATTATTACCACGTCATTTTTCATTACTTCGTGACAGTCGCACACTGTTTGTGAGCAAATATTTTTTTTTTTATATCTTTATTCATTTTAAAACCAAAAATAAGTGCAATATATTATACATACATTTTATACTTTAATAGCAATTAAATTTTATCAAATTACATTTTATGACAAATACATATATCATCCCCCCCTTCTACATATCCAACAATTGCCCTCAAATTAAAATGTTTTTCCTGCATTACCATATTTGTTAAATTTATATCAAACTCAACTAATAAAAGGTTGTATTACAGGTACCATGGCGGAATCATTAACTAAAGTCTTGCCAAAGCCAAATAAAGATCCCACGCTAGTTTCAAATTACAGGCCTATTTCTTTAATTAATGTAGATGGAAAACTTTTAGCTAAAACTTTGGCTATACGTTTGGCTAAAGCTCTCCCTTTTATTATTGGAATGCCCCAAACAGGATTCGTTGCTCAAAGACATTCTTCTAATAATACTAGGCCTTTGATCGTGTTGAATAGACCTTCATGTATCAAGCGTTGGAATGGTTTGGTATTGGTTCAGGATTTATACAAATGGTTCAAACATTGTACAGCTCCCCTGTTGCTAAATTGTATATTAATAATAATTTTTCAGAAGGTTTTAGGTTGCAGAGGGGGGTTAGACAAGGCTGTCTCTTATCTCCTCTGCTTTTTGATATTGTATTGGAACCCTTGTTATTAGCTATTCAGCAAGCGGAGGAGATTCAGGGTATTCCTCGTAGAGATCGGGAATATAAGGTCTCGGCTTACGCGGATGATATATTGCTCTATTTGAGAAATCCTGAGACAACCATTCCGTGCTTACTTGAAATGATTGAGATATTTTGAAAATTTTCAGGTTACAAGATAAATTGGAGTAAATCAGAAATTCTTCCACTCAATGTTCATTGTACAAAAGGTTTGTTTGATTCATTTCCCTTTCTTTGGAGGGAGGATGGAATAAAATATTTAGGCATTTGGATTAAAAATACGATGGAAGAAACAATGAAAATAAATGAAAAATCATTATTACAGAAGGTTACAGAAATGTGGTGGGGGAGAGTCCAAACTATCAAGATGATGATTTTGCCTGTGGTTTGTTATCAGATGGGTATGTTGCCGGTTTATTTTCAAGGGTCCTTTTATAAAAAATTAAATAGCATTCTTATAAAATTTATTTGGCTGGGTAAAACTCCTAGAGTGGCCTTGGTATCTTTACAAAGACCAATTTCAGAGGGAGGGGTAAAGTTTCCCAATTTTTATAGGTATCATCAAGCCTATATTTTGCGTCAGGGTATGTATTGGGTCCTCCCAGAGCTCATGGAAAAACTCCCAGATTGGTTGTGGCTAGAATGGCAACTCATGTCTCCATTACGCCTTTGCCATGTGCTCAGTATCAAAATGTCTAGTTACAGTAAAGAGAACAGAATGTTAGCTGATACATGGAAAACATTGCGTTATTTAAGTAATTTAACAACTATTCCAATTCACAAATCTACAAATCAATCTATATGGCTGAACTCCAAGATTCAAATTGGCAGAGAAAGGCTCGCCTGGAAGCATTGGATGATAGCAGGAATACGTTTATTAGATGATATCTCTAATGGTAAAATGCTTTAATTTTCACAGTTGCTACATAATTATGGCCTTAATAAATCGGAAAGTTTTAGATGGTTGCAGTTGAAGCATGCCATTCAGGCGGGGTTCCCTGACTGGAAAAACCTTAGTAATCAATATAGTTTGGAGTTCTTATGTTTTCAGGCGGACTTCTTGGGTCATCAGGCCGCCAAGTGGTATAAATTGTTGACTGGATTTGTTAAAAAGAAACCAAACACTGGTCTGAGAGATATTTGGAGCATTGAGATTAAGCATCAAATTACTGCATCTCAATGGCCACGAATTTGGTCTTGGAGGATGAGATGTACAGTGTCGGTATCTATGAGACAAACTTGGTTTTTTCTGTTACATAGAGCATTTTGGACCCCTGTTTGTTTACAAAAATTAGATAGCTCTAAGTCTAATAGATGTTGGCACTGTCATCTCGAAGCAGGGACTTTAGATCATTTATTATTCTATTGTCTATTTATTATGAATTTTTGGAAATCAATTTGGGACCAAATTAATTGTTTATTAGATAACCCAGTGGCATTATCATATGATACAGTGTTGTTTGGTATGGAAATGAGAGCATAAAGTCAGATTTCTACAAATAATAACAAATTATTACTTATAATGACTGGGGTTGCCATTCAACAAATTACGTATAATTGGAAAAATTGGAGTAGATTAAATTATAATTTCTGGTGGAACTCCTTATGTCATATTTATAAAATGGAACGATTTATTGCAATACAGCGGGGATGTTTTAGGAAATTTCAAGATGTGTGGGAGCCATTAACAAAATATTGTACTGATTAGATGACATTTTTTTCCCCTTAAATTTACAAGTTCAATAGTGAGGGTGGAGGGGGGTAATTGTATTGTTATATATTGTATAAGGTATTGATTATATGATAGGAAGGGTGGAAAGGGGGGGAGATAAAAGCATTTCATTTGTACCATTGATGATTATTAAGTTATGTTTAATGTTAGTTTGTTTGGACATTTTATCACACTTATTCTAAGTTTGAAAATGAATAAAGAATTGAAAAAAAAAAAAAGTTTTTCCTGCTGACAACTTCTATGTTAAATCCTCAGGGGATTTTTTACATACATTTTCCCTTGGAGTTGAAAAAGAAATGTCAGCTGCCTTTGACTCAAGAATTTTCAATACGAACAAGGGCAGGATTAAGAAAAGACAGAGATAAATGGGAAAATATGACAAGAATGGAATTTAATGGCAAATCTTATTACAAAGGATTGTTTTAACATTTTAAAAAAAACCAAAAACATAGAAATATGAGGGCAGATAAAGGCCAAATGGCCCATCCAATCTGCCCATCCGTAGTAACCATTATCTCTTCCTCTCTCTCTAAGACATCCCACGTGCCTATCCCAGGCTTTCTTGAATTCAGACGCAGTCTCTGTCTCCACCACTTCATCCAGGAGACTGTGCCACACATCTACCACCTACTCCTCAGCCTATCACCTCTTAACTTCATCCTATATCCTCTCATTCCAGAGCTTCCTTTCAAATGAAAGAGACTCGACTCGTATGCATTTACGCCACGTAGGTATATAAATGTCTCTATCATATCCCTTCCCCTCCCCCCCTTTCCTTCAGAATATACATATTGAGATCTTTAAGTCTGTTCCCGCATGCCTTATGACGTAGATCAGTGGTTCTTAAACCATTCTTGGGGGTCTCCCATTCAGTTGTGTTTTTAAAGATATCCCTAATGAATATGCAGGAGTGAGATTCACCTATAAAATAGCTGGTAGGCATGCAAATTTCTCTCCTGCATATTCATTAGGGATTTGTTGAAAATCTGACCGTTGGAGTTTCCCCAGGACAGGTTTAAGAACCACTGACGTAGACCATCAACCATTTTAGTTCCCTTCCTCTGGACCAACTCCATCTTTTTGAAAGTGTTGTCTCCAGAACTGTACACGAGTTACAGACACCCAACTTAAATATGACTCATACTTAAGAATATGGTTGCAGTTTCATTTGATTTCACTGAGCAGTGTTTCCAGTGGCATCGACTCCTACACTTCTCCTGTAGCTAAAGAATTAGTCTTGTTAAGTTGTTCTTTTGGTTAATAGCAACGATCTTGACTCTTTTTTTTTTATTCTTTTTTGTCATCTTATTGCAATTTCTAATTAATGACTGTTAACCGAATCGAGCTCCAATCTATGGAGAATGATCCGATCTACAAACTTAAAGTTTAGTTTAGGAATGATGCGTGGCCACATGAAGAACAGCGTGTGGTTGTGCCTGCTGTATCTTAGAGGGAAGACTGGTAGGGGCAGTTGGCCCTTTTGTCAGCTGGGAGCAGAGGTCAGCAGCAAGAATCTTAAAATCTACAAGTACAAATCCGGGTTAAGAACAGCTTTAAAAACCTAACTCGTTCTTAACCCGGGGACTGCTTGTATAGGAATAATCAAGTCTTTGTGACATCACTGATGAGTTTGGCTCTTAGACATTGGTGGAATGAGGCATTATGACATCACAATAACAGTTCTGGAATGTTGCTACTTACGAACGTGTTGGTAGCCTCATTTGATTTCACTGAGCAGTATTTCCAGTAGATAGACTCCTACACTTCTCCTGCAGCAGATTCAGGAATGACGCTTGGCCACATTAAGAACAGTGTGTGGTTGTGCAGTTGGCCCTTTTGTCAGCTGGGAGCGGAGGTCAGCAGCAAGAATCTTAAAATCTACAAGTTCTGAGTTACATACAAATCTGACTTAAGAACAGCTTTAAAAATCTAACTCGTTCTTAACCCGGGGACTGCTTGTATAGGAATAATCAAGCCTTTGTGACATCACTGATGAGTTTGGCTCTTAGACATTGGTGGAATGAGGCATTATGACATCACAATAACAGTTCTGGAATGTTGCTACTTAAGAACGCGATTGTGGCTTCATTTGATTTCACTGAGCAGTATTTCCAGTAGATAGACTCCTACACTTCTCCTGCAGCAGATTCAGGAATGACGCTTGGCCACATTAAGAACAGTGTGTGGTTGTGCATGCTGTACCTTAGAGGGAACACTGGACAGTTGAGCCTTTTGTCATCTGGGAGCAGAAATAAGCAGCAAGAATCTTAAAATCTACAAGTTCTGAGTTACATACAAATCCAACATAAGAACAGCTTTAAAAACCTAACTCGTTCTTAACCCAGGGACTGCCTGTATTCTAAATGAGGTCTATTTTTCCTACTGGTCATTCTTCTCCTTATGCACGCAAGCATCCTTCTAGCTTTCGCCGTCACCTTTTCAACCTTTTTATCCACCTTAAGTTCATCCCATATTATCACACCCAAGTCCTGTTCCTCTTTCGTGCTCGGAATATTTGAATCCCTTGAGCCTGAGATAGGGCCCGATTCACTAACCTGCCCGATCACGACCGATCCGTGTCCAATCCGGGCAGGGCCGATCGATTCAGGAAGGAAGAATATTCAAATGGGGGGGGGGGGGGGGGCAATCGGAGGCACGCCCCCATCCGACTACACAGATCGCTGTGTAGCGATCCCGACGCATGCGAAGACCATCTACTTTGCCTGCAGATGGTCTGCGCAGGCGTTAGCACCGTAATAACTTCTTTTTTTATTGCCTCGACGCTGCTGTTCTCTTCCCCGGGTTGTGTTTCCCGCCGCTCGGCCTGGTGCCCCCTCCCATGCAGGTCTGCCCACGTACAAATTCCAGAGAAAAGAGCAATTTGACTCTCCTGCAATTGCCGCCACGACTTCGTCGGGCCCATGGTTCAAACCCGCCCTGGCTCTCCTGCTCTCTGCTGCCTTCCCCGCAGTGCAGCCCTGCGTTTCATCCGCGGGTTAAAACCACAGACTCGCACTGCGGGGAAGGGCGGCAGAGAGCAGGAGAGTCGGGGCGGCAAGAACAGGGCATGACAAGCTTGTTCTGTGCAGTGGAGCAGGGCAGAGAGCAGAGAAGCCTGATTGGGGCAGAGAGCAGGGTTTTAGCACAAATGACTGGTCCTCACCAGTCGCTTGTTTTTTGATCGTCCAGCCGGTCGGTGTGCCAGAGAAAAGTGTAGTGAAGCGCGTCCTTCCTGTTTTGCATGCCGTTTCCCCTCATTTGCATGCACGGATTGGGATCGTATTGGAGGATGATTGGCCACCAAGTTAGTGAATTGGGTCGGAGGGAAATCGGGTTGCAAAGGAGTTGCAAAACAATCGGCTTGCTTAGTAAATCTAGCCCATAGTCCTTATAATTACTAGTTCCAGGTGGGGATTATGCAGGAAAGAAAACAACTGTTAAGTAAATCTGACGCATCGAGTCAGAAGATGATATCTTCTGGCTCATGGGACCCTCGACCACCAGAGGGCATCCGCTGAAGTTCAGGGGAGGGAAGTTTCATGGCGACTCCAGGAAGTACTTCTTCACTGAAAGAGTAGTGGATCATTGGAACAGACTCCCACTCCAGGTGATAAAGGCCAGCAGCGTGACGGATTTTAAGAGAAAATGGGATACTCATGTGGGATCTTTAAGGGAGTAAATTCAGGGGAGGGGATACTTGGAATGGGCAGACTTGGTGGGCTATAGCCCTTTTCTGCTGCTTTTTTCTATGTTTCTAAGTTTCTCTATAATATCTTCCTTTCTGAGCACACTACCAAGATCCTTATCCACACTTACCACCTCAAGCCTAGATTATGCAACTTGGCGTCTCAGAGGTCTTCCTCCAAACCAGGGGTGTCAAAGTCCCTCCTTGAGGGCCGCAATCCAGTTGGGTTTTCAGGATTTCCCTATTGAATATGCATGAGACCTATTAGCATACAATGAAAGCAGTGCATGCAAATAGATCTCATGCATATTAATTGGGGGAAATCCTGAAAAACCGACTGGATTGCGGTCCTCGAGGAGGGACTTTGACACCCCAGCTCTAAACCATCTCTTTCCCTTTCAATCCATTCATAATTCTGCTGTATGGAGGGCCGGATTTTCCTATAGGCTAACTAGGCTTCAGCCTAGGGCCTCAAGATCAAGAGGGGCCTACATTCAAATTGTTAGCAAAATTAAAATTACACTATTCTAAAAACAGTGAACACTGAACCGAAAATAAGGAGAAATTCTACGCTTCGAGATTGGAACCGGCTCCGGCCGCAACGGGGCGCCAACTCGGCTTCTCTCTTTCTTTTTCTCGCCCTGGGAGGAGGATCGGGGAGGGAAAGACGTCAGTCCGGAAACAGCTGGGCAAAGCCCAGCCCCGCGGGGAGAGAGGCAAAACGCGGATCCGTCAAGACAGGGCGGCCCAGACTGGCATCGGGGTGGGGGTGGGGTGAGGAAGGACGCACTGGAGGCACTATGGACATAGGAAGTGGCAATGTTGTGTGTTATGTTTGATTAGTTATTGTTACAAGTACTATAAATGGTACTGAGAATAAATGTCCAAATAAATCTTCTCGACTTTTTTTTTATTTATTATCCGTGTCACATTTTTTATAAAGGTTAGTACCAATAACAACATGTTTCATTTAACATATTGATATATATCACAGTAATGATGTATTTTATTATCTCTCATGTAATTTACAAACTTAAAAATGGGAGGTGAAAGGGCCTCATAAGTGGAATAGCCTAGGGCCTCTTTTCATCTAAATCCAGCCCTGGCTGTATGACTCGTATTCCGTCAGCGCTGTTACACTCGCCTTAGCCCTCTCCTCAAGTCACTTCATTGGTTCCATTTCCACATACTGTACAGCTCAAACTCCTCTTATTGACTTCCAAATGCATTCACTCTGCAGCTCCTCAGTACCTCTCTCATCTTATCTCTGCTTACTCTCCCCCAGGGAACTGTATTCCTCGGGTATGTCTCTCTTATCTGTACCCTTCTCATTTACTGCCAACTCTACAAAGATTTCATTCCTTCTATCTTGTTGCACCATGTGCCTGGAATCACTCCATGATGCGACCTCATTTGGAGAATTGCGTTCAATTCTGGTCTCCTTATCACAAGAAAGATATAGTGGTGCTAGAAAAGGTTCAAAGAAGAGTGACCAAGATGGTAAAGGGGATGGAACTCCTCTCGTATGAGAAAAGACTAAAAAGATTAGGGTTCTTCAGTTTGGAAAAGAGACAGCTGACGGGAGATAGGATTGAAGTCTACAAACTCCTGCGTGGAGTAGAACGGGTACAAGTGGATTGATTTTTCGCTCTGTTAAAAATGACAAAGACTAGGGGACAGTCGATGAAGTTACAGGGAAATACTTTTAAAACCAATAGGAGGAAATGTTTTTTTCACTTAGAGAATAGTTAAGCTCTGGAACGCGTTGCTAGAGGATATGGTAAGAGCGGATAGCGTAGCTGGTTTTAAGAAAGGGTTGGTCAAGTTCCTGGAGGAAAAATCCATAGTCTCTTATTGAGAAAGACACGGGGGAAGCCACTGCTTGCCCTGGATCGGTAGCATGGAATGTTGCTACTCTTTGGGGGTTCCGGAATCTTTTGTTACTCTTTGGGATTACGGAATCTTGCTATTCTTTAGGATTCTGAATGGAATGTTGCTACTCTTTGGGATTCCGGAATCTTGCTATTCTTTAGGATTCTAAATGGAATGTTGCTATTCCTTGGGTTTTGGCCAGGTACTAGTGACCTGGATTGGTCACCGTGAGAACAGGCTACTGGGCTTGATGGACCATTGGTCTGACCCAGTAAGGCTATTCTTATAGACTTCATGGGACCCATATTCAGAGCGATTTAAGCAGCCAGAAAGCTTTCCTTCCCACTGAAATCACTTGCCGCCGCCTATGTTGGGATGCTCAGCATCACTTTACCGGAAAGTGAAACTGAATATCCCCTCAGGACACTCAGGACACTTCACTTTGTGGACGATGGCTCTGAATATCAGGTCGGCACCCACATAACATATTTTCTGTAAATAAATGTTAAAAATAAATCCTGCACCCCCCCCCCCCTGCTGAACATGCCCCTCTTGCTCTCCGTCTCCTGACATCTTTCGAACATGCTCCCCTGCCCTTCCCCCCAGGCTGCAACAACCTCCCAGAAGGCTCCCCTCAAACCCTCTAATGCCACCCAATGTATAAGTAACAAAACATAAAAATGCACTTATATACCGCTGTACGTTTCAGTTCAAAGCACTTCACAAAGTACAAAAGTTATACCAGCATAACAGATTATAAAAATTAACAAATAAGTCTTTAGTGCCTTTCTAAAAACCTGATAAGAACTGGAATCCTGTATTAGTTTACCAAAATTTATTTCCCATAACGCAACCTGATAGACTAAAATTCCTTGCCCCCTCCCCCCCCCGCACACACACACAAACACTTATAGACACAACCTTTAAATGAAAGAAATGCAAAAGTAGTAAGCTTGACAGTGTTAATTTTCTATCGGTGGAAAAAGAAGTGATCAATGAAATAATTTGGCGCAAGGCCCGATAACATTTAAAGCATAAGCATCCCAATTTAAAGAATATCCTTGCCTCCCTGGGCCTATACTTTGTCCCTGGTGGTCCAGCGGGGTTCGGTGGGGGCAATGGGCAGGAAATGGGTGTGGAAGCGTTATCATAAGAACATAAGCAGTGCCTCTGCTGGATCAGACCAGAGGTCCATCATGCCCAGCAATCCGTTCACACGGCGGCCCATCAGGTCCAGACCTGTTATGTAACCCTCTATCTATACCCTTCTATCCCCTTTTCCTTCAGAAAGTTGTCCAATCCCTTCTTGAACTCCAATACCGTACTCTGTCCTATCACACTCTCTGGAAGCGCATTCCAGGTGTCCACCACCCGTTGGGTGAAGAAGAACTTCCTAGCATTGGTTCTGAATCTGTCCCCTCTCAATTTTTCTGAATGCCCTCTCGTTCTTGTAGTTTTCAAAAGTTTGAAGAATCTGTCCCGTTCCACTTTCTCTGTGCCCTTCGTGATCTTATAAGTCTCAATCATATCCCCTCTAAGTCTCCGCTTCTCCAGGGAAAAGAGCCCCAGTTTTGCCAGTCTTTCAGCGTATGAAAGGTTTTCCATACCTTTTATCAAAAGTGTCGCTCTCTTCTGAACCCTCTCGAGTATCGCCATATCCTTCTTTAAGTACGGCGACCAATATTGGACTTAGTACTCCAGATGCGGGCGCACCATCGCCCGATACAACAGCAGGATAACTTCTTTCGTTCTGGTTGTAATACCCTTCTTGATTATACCTAGCATTCTATTCATCTAGCACATTCACATTAGCCCACTCGGGATAATGCAGAGTTAATGAGAGAGACCCTAGCATAGGGTCCTTGAGGGCCCCAACCCATTTGGGATTAAGATTTTCACAATGAATATGTACGAGATTGATTTGCACGTGCTACTTCCATCGCACACAAATACTGTAGATCTCGTGTATATTCATTGTAGAAGTGGAAAAAGAGAAACGTGATGACCGATAAAGGCCAAATGGTTCATCCACGCTAATATCCACTGTGGAGATGGTGATGTTCAAGATGCAGGCTTTATTCAAAATACAATTTAATAATCCACATCAAAAATATCTAGGACCCAACACGGTCTGTGTTTCGACGATGATGTCTTCCTCAGGGGTCCCTAAAGATCCACAAGCAAAAAAAACACAGCAAAATTCTCATCCGCGCAGAGTCATAATTCAGTTTGGTTTTTAAGTTGTTATACCACAAGCTTTTATATCTGGATCTTTAGAGACCCCTGAGGAAGACATCATCGTCGAAACACGGACCGTGTTGGATCCATAGCTCCTGATTGGTGCAGCCTGACTTTACTACAGGAAGAGGCGGTTGGAGCAGACCGCGAGTGATTTTCTTTTTTTAATATTTAAAATTTTTATTGAATATAAAACAGTGAAACAAAATAGAACACTGCAAAATATAAATCAGGGATAACAATTAAGGGTACAACACTATCCATACACATAACCATTGCCATCCATAACATCAAAAACTCCCACCCCTCCATTAACTCTTATTACTCCCTCCGTCAACAATCAACCCTCCCCATTCCCCTCTACCCCCTTCCTCCCAAGTAAAAAATACTTAACTTAATTATCCAATCCCTCCTATCCCCTTCTCATGAGAGATCCAATTTCTGGGAAAGAACAGTCCAGGTTTCTAAGGAAGATATATATGAACCTCTGCACTTGGCCACATACAATTCCATTTTCCCCATCATAGATAATTTCACCCTCCAGCCATTCACAGTAGGTACCAATGTCTTTTTCCAATGAGCTGCAATAAGACATTTGACAGCTGCCAGACCCAGCCACATTAATTTAGTCTGCCAGTTAGTCGCACATTAGTTAGTCAACCCCAATAAACAACTTTGTGGAGTATGGGGTATAGCAACTCCCACCATCTTAGACAGAGTTTGCATCACTTGTGTCCAAAAGGGGACCAGGCTCGCACACTCCCACCAGATATGGAGAAAAGATCCTATTGCCCTTTGGCAGCGCCAACATTGATCAGAAGACTGGGGGTACATCTTATGAAGTTTCTCAGAAGTGTACTACCAGCGACTCAGGACCTTATAAGCATTTTCTTGAATCAGAGCACAAGCGAGTGATTTTCTTCACCCGCCGGCGCTCCAGCTGCCCTCTCCTGCCTCCCCTGCACTTAGCGGGGGGGGGGGGGGGAGTTCCTGGAATGCAACCCCCGCGAATTTCAGGAGAGTACTGTAAACACTTACTTTTTGTTTGAAAACCCACAAAGCCTGTCCATTCCATCCTTAAGGCATCATCAGTTTGTGGAGACCTGAGTGGTATAGTAAGGGTAAGCGGTGCCCTGATGGTGGCACCCCTCCCCCACCCTCTTCCCTGCCTGCTCCCCCCAACCGTTGCACGCGTGACCCCCTTCCCTTTTGCCGAACCCTGTTAACTTCTCCAGCGTGATCAGCATACCCACGTCGGTGTTGGTTCACCCTTTGATGTCACTTCCTAGGTGCGGGTCCCGGAAGTGATTTCAGAGAGAGGGCCAATGCCGACGCAGGCAGTGACCTTGCACCAGGGAAGTAAAAAAAAGATATGGGGGAAGGGCAAGGGTTACACGCACTTGGAGAGGAGGAGGGGTGTCACGTCTTTAGGAAGACCGCACCCAGGATGGACCACCCCCCCCTTTTGCTACACCACTGCCTGAGATGTTAATAGGTTAGCCCCTAAATCTGAATCAAAGTACAATACTCCCTGAAATTCGTGGGGGTTCTGTTCCAGGAACCCCTGTGAATTTTGAAAAACCACAAATACGTTTTTTCATCTATCAAAAGGCAGGGGAGGAAGGAGAGGGCAGCTGGCACGCCGGCAGGTGAAGAAAATCACTCGCGGTCTGCTCCGAATGCCTCTTCCTGTAGTAAAGCCGGGCTACACCAATCAGGAGCTACGTGATTGGTGTAGCCCGACCTTACCACAGGAAGAGGCAGTCGGAGCAGACCGCGAATGAGCGAGTCAGCGATTTGTGAACCGCGAATGAGTGAGTCTGTGATTGCGAACCGTGAATTCGCGGGGGAGCACTGAACTTCCAAAAAATGTGAAATGGAAAACGAAAATGCACACCCTGGAGACATTTTGTTCCCATGTCATTACCAGTGAAAAGGTGGATAATTGCCAAATATTCCCACGGCAGATTAAAATCAGGAAATGGAAATATGCTTGTAAAGAATAAAGTGCTGAAGTCCTGGATTTCTATCGCGCATGCACCAAATGCATTCCACGCTTGCAAAATGCAGCTCTTTTGTCATTTTCAATCATAGTCAACTAAGCAAGCGAGACGTATTTGCGGGGCTCTTTATGCCTCAGAAACTGGGCTTCTCTTCATTCTTCACCTTGATGTGAACTGCTGCTTCTGGTTCTTCAAATTCCCGACACACACACAAAAAAGCTCTTTCAATAATGGCATCGCTGTACTGTCAAATTAAAAAAAAAAATGCACAAGAAAATAAAAATCAATCAATCAATCAATATGCACATAAACAAAATATATCCACATTAAAAAAAAAAAAAAAAAGAAAAGCTTTAAAGCTGCATTGTCTCTATGTTTTGGAGTTTTAGCATTAAAAGGCTGGATGCCATTGTTATCTTTAACACGTTTAATTAAAATCGGAAGGAGGAGGAGAATAGTATACTGTATATAATTGCTTTTCTAATTGATTTTGCTGTTTTGTTTTGAGCCTCGTGTTCTATTCAGGAGACAGCAGGCCAATGGTACCAGTACAAACCTCAGTGTCATAATGCAACAAACAGACCATTGAATTCAATTGGCCCCTGGGACCTCTACAATCTCTCCATTAACGGCAGCTTAAAAGAATTTATGTGGGGGTTTTGGGGGGGGGGGGGTTTAATGCATTATCAGGTCATCCTGCTGCATTTTTTTTTCTTCCCTTCCACACAGTTCCTTGCAAACTTGTTTGACGATTTCAGGTAACCCACAACTGCTTCACACAATACATTTACTCATTCAATTTTCTATACCGTTCCCCCAGGGGAGCTCTGAACGGTTTACATCAGGGGGGTCCAACCTGCGGCCCTTTGAAGTATTTTGTGCGGCCCTGGTCGAGGGCGATGCAGTGTTTTCCTCTGCTGCCCCCTGGTGTTTACCGTCTTGCCAGCTCCCTCCTCTGTCTTGCTGCAGTGTTTTCCTCTGCTGCCCCCTGGTGTTTACCGTCTTGCCGGATCCCTCCTCTATCTTGCTGTGGCGTTTGTGAGGCCCCAGAAAAATTTTTTTTGGCCAATGCGGCCCAGGGAAGCCAAAAGGTTGGACACCTCTGATTTACATAAATCTATTCAGGTACTCAAGCATTTTTCCCTGACTGTCCTACGGGGTGGGGGCTCTCAGTGGGGGCAATGGGGGGATTAGGTGACTTGCCCAGGATCACAAGGAACAGCGTCTATTTGAACCCACAACCTCAGGGTGCTGAGGCTGTAGCTTTCAACCACTGTGCCACGCTCTCCAAAGCAAGTCAGGTTGCCTCGGCTCTCTTGTATTATCATAATAATTTTGTTTATCCTCGCGGCAGGACTCAGGACTTAAAGTGCAATCAAATAGGTCTTTTTATCAGCTTGTAATACATATTAATTCATGTTATTCTCTGTGGATTCCATTATTTGTGATGTGGACTATTGAATAATGCATGTTAATGCACCTTGCAGGTTGATAAATAGACTTTACCGTTCTTTAAGGGCTATTTGCAATAGTGCCCAGTTGAAAATCATCTTAAGAGCTCACAGAGGTCAGCCAGTTTGCTTTTTTCCCTGCTGCCTGTGTAGTTTGAGCTGTAGCATAAGAATAGCCTTACTGGGTCAGACCAATGGTCCATCAAGTTCAGTAGCCCGTTCTCAAGGTGGCCAATCCAGGCCCCTAGTACCTGGCCCAAACCTAAAGAGTAGCAACATTCCATTCAGAATCCTAAAGAATAGCAAAATCCTGGAATCCCAAAGCGTAACAAAAGATTCCGGAACCCCAAAGAGTAGCAACATTCCAATCAGAATCCTAAAGAATAGCAAAATCCTGGAATCCCAAAGCGTAACAAAAAGATTCCGGAACCCCAAAGAGTAGCAACATTCCAGTCAGAATCCTAAAGAATAGCAAAATTCTGGAATCCCAAAGCGTAACAAAAAGATTCCGGAACCCCAAAGAGTAGCAACATTCCAGTCAGAATCCTAAAGAATAGCAAAATCCTGGAATCCCAAAGTGTAACAAAAAGATTCCGGAACCCCAAAGAATAGCAACATTCCAGTCAGAATCCTAAAGAATAGCAAAATCCTGGAATCCCAAAGCGTAACAAAAAGATTCCGGAACCCCAAAGAGTAGCAACATTCCAGTCAGAATCCTAAAGAATAGCAAAATTCTGGAATCCCAAAGCGTAACCAAAGATTCCGGAACCCCAAAGAGTAGCAACATTCCATGCTACCGATCCAGGGCAAGCAGAGGCTTCCCCCATGTCTTAATAACAGACTATGGACTTTTCCTCCAGGAACTTGTCCAAACCCTTCTTAAAACCAGCTACGCTATCCGTTCTTACTGCAACCTCTGGCAATGTGTTCCAGAGCTTAACTAGTGTCTGAGGGGGGGGGGAGGGGTTAAATATTTGACCTGGCAGGAATCCCCAGTCCCTGTCAGCTGAACACCTCTTCATAAGGGCCCTAAACTCCCCCAGGACAGCTCGGCAGTCAGCATTAGCTTTAGTGAGTCTCTGAAGCCGGCACCTGGCACATGCTCAGATTATAATATACTTATACAGTGGTACCTCGGAATTCGAACGCCCCAGAACTCAAACAATTTGGAATCCAAACTTTTTTTTTTTCCTTCATTTTTGCCCCGGAATCCGAACTGCAAGCAGTGCTCAGCCCAAAGTTTCCCCTCTGACGCAGCTGCCTGTTTCCGCCTGGGAGGGAAGCTTTGGGCTGAACACCGCTTACAGCTGCCGTTGCCGATCTTGCTGCCTCTGCTGCGGGGGTCCCGATCTTGCTGCGTTTCTATTCTTTTCAATGGGAAAACTTGTCTTGGAACTTTAACGTTTTGGAATTCGAACGGGGTTCTGGAACGGATTAAGTTTGGATTCCAAGGTAACACTGTACTTATAATCATGATCAATTATGTTAGGCGTAGAACTACTGCAGATATTCACATCTAAATGCCAGAGAAACACACATGTAACTTATTGTGTTCAATAAGTTATGCATGTGTGAGTCCACCCATGTACATGTCCACTGTGTAAGGTATACAGATATTTACTGAACTGCATTTGGGTAGACTTTTGACATTTATGTGCATCAGAACACACATTTTAATGGTAAGAAATAGGACTAGATACCAGATTAAATGCAAAAGCCTCAATTCCCACTCCACCGCTGTTGTCATTTTGAACCGCGGGAAGAAATTATGTGGTGACTTTCATCACTGGCTCTTGTGCATTAACCAGTAGTCCAATACTAGTGTTTAGTTTTTTTTGCATTTAAATTTGGTATCTAGTCCTATTTCTTACCATTAAATTACTGTATTATATGGACGGATATTAAGGCTGGAATAACACAACTAGCATAGCCATTATTCAAGTGCTTTAAGAACACACATATTTTCTGGTATTCTGATATTCATGCAAATTGTTGCATAAAATGATAGAACCTTATTTGCAAAATTTACCCTAGACTAATTTTCCTAAGATAAGATATAGAGGTGGGTCACATCAAGGCTAGAATCACAATTATACAGCAGGTCCACAATCAATAATAAAAACCTTGAGAAATTAGAATGGTTTCTAATTTATTTTGAGGGTTTTAATTACAGTAAATCTATTCATTAGTTGTTGTTTTTTTTTTTTTTTTTTCCTGTTTTTGATTTATTTGCCTTTCTATCTAGAAGACTGCTTTAATTTTTCTTGCATAAACAAAAAAAGCTAGGGAGGTGTGGTTGGGTGCACATATGTAGGCGACCACAATGCGCGCGCTTGCATTTTTCACGCCTACAGAGGCTGTCCGCCGATGAGTGAGGAAGTGTAAGTGGGCGGCGTCTGGTTTTCATTTTTGACAAAATGAAAGCAAAAGTTGAACGACGCTACTGCATTAAATTTTGGGTAAAGCTTGACGATTCCCAAGTGGAAACGATCTGCAAGATTCAACAGGCCTTTGGGGACGAAGCAATGGGCACCGCACAGATAAAGGAGTGGTACAACCGCTTCAGAGATGGCCGCACATCAGTGGGGGGAGTGAAGCAAGTTCTGGTGGACCCTCAACATCCAGAAATGAGATCGTCATTGACCAAGTGAGGACCCTGGTGTTGCAGGATCATCAAATCACCAAGGGGTACTACCAAGCGTATCTGCTTCGCCTTCATAACGCTGTGAGATGCAAAAGGCCAGACCTGTGGGCAGTGGGCAATTGGCAGCTCCATCACGATGGGCACCTGCCCATCCTTCACATTTGATACGGAGTTTCCTGGCCAAACACAACACACCTGAGATTCATCAGGCTCCCTACTCTCCCCATATGGCTCCGTGTGACTTCTGGCTTTCCCCCAAGCTGAAAATGCCCCTGAAAGGAGCCAGATTTCAGTGAAGAGAAGACATCATGCAGAATGTGATGGACCAATTGCGAACAATCTCAAAAGAGGCGTTCCAGCGCTGCTTCCGAAAGTGGAAGAACCATTGGATGAAGTATGTGGCAGCCCAAGGCGATGACTTTGATGGAGATTAGTATAAGATTGTTGTATCTGAATACGAGTATTTTTTATGAATAAAGGTCTGATACTTTATGAACAGCCCTCGTATTCTTTATACTTCTGGGATATTCTAGAGGGGTCATAAGCTAATCAAGTTTCAAGTTTATTAATTTTTAATATACCGACCATCAATGAGTATCTAGCTGGTTTACAATAAAATGCTAAAAATAGAGATAAAAGTAACACTTGTAAAAGTGATGTTTTTAGAGAGGACATTGACGAGATGAACTTGAAAGTGAGGGTTAAAAAGTAGGGAAAGGGTAAGGTTACATTATTAGAGATGAAAAAAAAAAAGAAGGGTTGAAAGGAAAGGGAAAATACAATAGGGATAGGATCGCTTCATTAAAGCGGTTGGTTGATTGAAGATGGGAAGATTCAAGAGCAGTTGATAAAGCGTGAAAACTGATCGTGCTCTGTGTACCAGCACTGGGTAACTCACTAAAGCTGCCGCCAACTGAAAGAGTTCAGGGCAGCTTCCGGAGGATCCCCCCCCCCCCCCCCCCCCAGCTGCAGCAAGGATGTGTCTCCCCTGAGTTTGCTGAGCCTAAAGTGGGTGGAGCTGACTCATTAGGAACTACCCATGGCTACAACACTGAGTTTGAGTATTTGGGGAAATGTATCAAGCAGTGACGTAATAAAGAGGGGGGATCGAGGGGGGGGGGGGCGGTCTGCCCTGGGTGCCATGTTGGTGGGGGCACCGGCCCCCCTCCTCCTCCTCTAATCTCCTCCTCTTCCCATTCCTCCCCTCCACGTACACGCCCCTTTCTCTTCCCCATATTTCCAGTTGAAGTTGTTTGCGGCAGTCAACAACGTGTTCTTGACGACCCTGTCGGCTCTCCTGCTGATGTCACTTCCAGGTGCTGTGCATAGGAAGTGATGTCAGAGGGACAGCCGATGAGGTCGCCAGGAGCACGTTGTTGACCGCCATGAGCAACAACTTAAACTAGAGGTATGGGGGAAGGGAAGGGGGGGGCGCACGTGGCATGAGAGCGGAGACGGAGGATGAGAGAGGGCCGCCACCGCCCTGGGTGCCTCTCACCTTCGCTGTGCCGGTGGTATCAAGTAAACAAAGATCTGGAAATGCCAGTCTGGTCTTCATTAGCTTCTCCCAGGTTCTCTTTGGGTCATTCCATGTCAAGTGGTCCAGAGCTCCCCACTTGACCATCTCAGAAATTGATGACATTTTTTTCAGGGATTTCTAATAAAGATATCTAAAGTTTTGAGGGATGGTCTCAACTAGGTACAGAGTTAGGGGCTCCTTTATTTGGGCCACTTTTTTTGTATTTGTGGAAGATGTCGAGCGGGGACCCTCCTTTGAAATTGTACCAGTTGACATGGAATTACCCCTTTAGAACTTGACCTAGAGTAGCATTAAACACAGTACTGCTTTTATACCCAATAGCATCTCAAACGGAGGTGGGCAACCGTGGTCCTCGAAGGTCGCAACCTCCGTTGGGTTTTCAAGATTTTCACAAGTATTCAAGAGATTGATTTGCATGCACTGCCTCCATTGTATGTAAATAGATCTCGAAAACCCAGCTGAGTTGTGACCCTCGAAGACTGTGGTCGCCTACACTTGATCTAGAAGAAGAAGTGTGTAACAGCTTCTAGTAAATATCTTTCTCTGGCTTTGCAGAAGCAACTATGATCCTGTGATTTCTGGCTGTTGTAGTTTATTCATTTAGTCCCCCTTTTTATCAAGCGGGCCGGCAAGGTAAATTCTCCAGCACTCATTCAATTCCTAGGAGCGTTGGAGCATTTGCCTTGGCAGCCTGCTCTAATGTGTTCTACCACAGCTTGCTAAAAGGGGGGCGTATGCATTTATTTATTGAATTTTAATCACCATTTTACTAGGATTAAAATAATCCCCCACCACCACCTTTTTTACTAAGCCATGGTAGAGGTTTCTCCCATGGCCCAGAGCGTGAAACGCTGTGCCGTTCATAGCATTCCTGTGAGCGTCGGAGCAGCGCTGGAGCATTTAGCGCTCCGGGACGTGGTAGAAACCTCTACCACGGTTTAGTAAAAGAGGGCCAATATTTGTTTAATGTTCTTTACAGTAAAAATAAGAGAACAACAACAACAACAAAAAATCCAAAGCCGCTAATTGTTCTAAAATCATTCTAAAGACTAAAGACCACTGGTTTGTTTCTCCGTGAATTTCCCTGACGTTCAAGCTCCACTGGAGGGAGTCCAGGGGCTACTTCTGAATAGCCCCAGCTGTCCAGCACACTCTAAGCACAATTTGTCATGAAGGAATTGCCAAGAAACAACCTTGGCTAGAATGCAATCTCCTTGTTGGTTGATCCTATTAAATTCTGCATTAAGAAAACTTGAAAGATCTGCATCTTTGAAGGAATAGCTAAGACAGTGATGACATATTGGTCATGGCATCTGGATTTACATATTTATTATGGATAAGCTGTCAAAATATATGGTGTCAATTTGACTTTGCACTCAGAATTTAATGATACAGGGGGAGGTCAATTTTCAAAGCAATTACCTTGTGTAAAAAGCATTTTAGGTATGTAAATCAGCTGTCAGAAAATTTCCCGCAGTTGAACAGTTGTGTGGAGTTTTTTTGGTGTTTTTTTTTTTTTTTTTAAAACCATGTTGAGAGGTGTATGATCCTGGGGGGTTAAGAAAAATATACACGTAAGAACTGAGCATAATGCGTGTTAAGATTTTCTGTGGCAATATTTAGGGAATTTAAATTATTTTTTTTCCAGGTCCTGCACTGATTTTTCAATTAGCAGATGAGAATTGCAAGAAATAAATGCAGTCACACTTACCTCCTATTTAGGAGTCACTAACGGCTTCTTTTACAAAGCCGTGTAACAACAGCCCCTAAGCCCTTTAAATCTCTGTGGGCTACGGAGCCGCTAGCGCAGCTTTGTAAAAGAGGCCGTAAGGCCTATAAATTGAGTAGTGCTGCGGGCCCTGGTCTTTGTAATTTTTGACGGAGTGAAAAATCGATCCACTTGTACCCGTTCTACTCCACTCAGGATTTTGTAGACTTAAGTCATATCTCCCCTCAGCCATCTCTTTTCCAAGCTGAAGAGCCCTAACCTTTTCAGTCTTTCCTCATACGAGAGGAGTTCCATCCCCTTTACCATCTTGGTCGCTCTTTGAACTTTTTCTTGTGCCGCTATATCTTTCTTGAGATAAGGGGAGCAGAATTGAACGCAATATTCCAGGTGGGAGGGGGGGGGTCACACCATGGAGCGATACAGGGGCATTATAACATTCTTGGTCTTGTTAACCATCCCTTTTTTAAATAATTCCTAGCATCCTGTTTGCTTTTTTTGGCCAAGGCAGCACATTAGGTGGAAGGTTTCATTGTAATGCCCAGAGCCTTTTCATGGGCGCTAACCCCCCCAAGGTGGATCCTAGCATCCGGTAACTGTGATTCGGGTTATTCTTTCTAATGTGCATCTCTGTAATTCAATTGTCTGTTTTTGCAGTTTCACACTGAGATCTGTACTGGTACTGAAAAGCACATGACAGACAAAGAGAAAAATATACAAAGCAAAATCAATCTGAGAAGTAATCGGGTATACCAGTCCCTTCCTCCTTCCAATTTTAATTAAACACGTTAAAAATAACAATAGTCTCCAGCCCGTTAATGTCTAAAACCCATGAAAAATGGAAACAAGGCAGCTTAAAAGCTTTAAGTGTGTGTATGTGCATATCTATTTTATTTGATTAAAAAATGTACAACAAAATAAATGTATACATAATTTGATAGAACATGTCCCCTCCAGAAAACAACAAAGCCCCAGAATAATACACAATTACCATGCACATGCAAATTTCCACAAAACAATGTAATATGATTAGTAGTAAGACTTTTTGGGCATGCTAATCGTTCAGTAGGGTTTAACACTCTTTAGTAAAAGAGCCCCTTCTAAGGAGTAATTCTCTAAAAAAAGAAAGGTGCTAATATTTACTTGGCAGATGTACATATAAAAGACTAGAATACTAGTATATATATATACTAGTTGTTTAGCCCGTTACATTAACGGGTGCTAGCAGCCCTTCTCCCTTACTTTTACCTCCTCCCTGTCCAGCAGCACCCCCACCCATTCCCTGCTCCCCCTATATAGCAGTAGCCCTTCTCCTTTTATCTCCCCCTGTTCAGCATCACCCCATTTCCAGCTCCCCATATCCAGCAGTAGCTCTTCTCCTTTGCAGGAGCCCTTCTCCCTTCCTTTTACCTCCCCCCCCCTGTCAAGCAGCACCTCTTCCCTGCTTCCCCTATCCAGCAGTAAGCCTCCCTTCCTGTTACCTCCCCCCCTGTCCAGAATCACCTCTTCCCTGCTCCTCCTGTACTGCAGCACCCCCTTACCTGCTCCCCCTGTCCAGTCCGGTGATCTCCAGCCATCAGGCTGGCTCCTGCAGGGGGGCTAGTTCCTGTCCGGTCCCCGCCAGGCGTACGAGCCTGCTCCGCCCCCTCCCGACCTGCCGGGAGTATTTGAATTAGACCCGTCGGTTCCTGTTGAGGGAAGCACTCCTCACCGGACTCAGCGGTGAACTCCAGCCATTGAGCCGACATCCGCCTTGTTTTTTGTTTTGTTTTTTTTAGTTGAAAGACGCGGCGGTGGCTCCTCTCATGATCCCCGCCTGCGTCGGAAGTCCGACGCAGGCGGGGATCGTGAGAGTAGCCACCGCCGCGTCTTTCAAAGAATCGTAAGCCGCGCATGCGCACTTCCTATGTGTCGCTACAGCTCACGGAAAACCGGCACACACTTAGGAAGTGCGCATGCGCGGCTTACCATTTTATTATATTAGATATGCACATATGCAAACCATCTCGCTATGAGGTATTATGCAACTACATCCAGATCTTCAAAGAAATATGATGGCAGATAAAGGCCAAATGGCCCATCCAATCTGCCCATCTGCAGTAACTACTATCTCTTCCTCTCTCTAAGAGATCCCACATGCCTATCCCAGACACAGTCTCTGTCTCCATCAATTCTTCTGGGAGACTGTTCCACACATCTACCACCCTTTCTATAAAAATGTATTTCCTTAGATTACTCCTGAGCCATCATTTCTTAACTTCATCCTATGTCCTCTCATTCCAGAGCTTCCTTTCAAATGAAAGAGACTCAACTCGTGCACATTTACACCACGTGGTTATTTGTCTCTATTATATCTCCCCTTTCCTGCCTTTCCTCCAAAGTATAAATATCGAGATCTTTAAGTCTCTCCTCATATGCCTTATGATGGAGACCACGTACCATTTTAGTAGCCTTCCTCTGCACCAAAACTCCATCCTTTTTATATCTTTTTGAAGGTGCTGCCTCCAGAATTGTACACAATATTCTGAATCTAATCTAATCTTCCATTTGTATGTTACACAAAGCTGTGTGCATTATGTGAGACACCTATTACTAACTTTGAATCCTTTCTCGCCCACCATTGGAAAATCTTTGTAAAGTCTTTTTGGTTCCCTGAGGCAGGAACGAAACATGGCACGTCAGAACCTGCAAGCTAAAAGATAAGTTTGAGTTCTTATTGGTAGATATGACGTACACAGTTTAAGAACTTTTAGCCCGTGTGGCACTTGAACATATAAAGATAAAATATGGTTCTTTGTTGACATTCCCTTCATGCGATGATTGGGCGGTGAGGCGGTAGTGTCGGGGTTTTTTTCCCCCCGTTTACCACCTCCATGATTCTGAGCATACAGTTTGCTAATTCATAAGTATTATTTAGAGTGATTTTTTTTGTTTGTACATGCTTATCTTTATCACTTTTTTTGTATATTTGCCCTGGATCGATAGCATGGAATGTTGCCACTGTCTGGGGTTCCGGAATCTTTTGTTACTCTTTGGAATTCCAGAATCTTGTTCTTCTTAGGATTCTGAATGGAATGTTGGTAGTCATTGGGGTTTGGCCAGGTACTAGTGACCTGGATTGGCCATCGTGAGAACAGGCTACTGGGCTTGATGGACCATTGATCTGACCCTATGTTATGTTCTTCCATCTAGCCCAGTACCCTGTTTCCACAGTGGACAATTCAAGTCACAAGTACCTGGCAGAAACCCAAACAGTAGCAGCAATATTTGTTTTGTAACATGAAATATGAATGTCGAGCACTTATGTCTTTTAGGTTGGCGCTGGATGAGGTGCTTAAGGAGAGTGTTTTGTAATTATTTGTTACTTTATGAATGTCTGTAATTAATATTATGTGAACTTTTGTGACCCACTTTGATAAAGGTGAGCTAAGGTAAATAAACTATAAACTATTCCATGCACCAATCCCAGTGCAAACAGTGTCTTCCCCATTTCTGTCTGACTATGGACTTTTCCTCCAAGAGCTTGTCCAAATATTTTTTAAACCCTGCTACCCTAACCACTGTTACCACATCCTCTGGCAATGAGTTACAGAGCTTAACTATTTGTTCAGTGAAAAATATTTCCTCCTATGTGTGTTAAAGATATTTCCATGTAACTTCACTCAATGACCCCTAGTCTTTGTAATTTCTATACTTTTCAGGATTTTGTAGACCTCAGTAATCTCTCTCCCCCCCTCCCCCCTCCCTGTCTTTTCTTTTCCATGCTGAAGAGCCCTAATCGCTTTAGCCTTTCCTCATATGAGAAGAGTTTCATCCCCTTTTATCTCTTCTTTGAACTCTTCCTAATTCCAAAATCCCCCTCTTTTACCAAGGTTTTGCTAACCGATTTAACATGCGCTAATCGATTTAGCGTGCGCTAAACGCTAACGTGTCCATTATATTCTACGGACGCGTTAGCATGCGCTAAATCGGTTAGGGCTCCTTTTTACTAAGGTGCGCCATGCTTTTGATCGTGCGCTAAATGCTAACGCGTGTGTTGGTCTAGGGACGCATTAGATTTTGGCACACGCTAAAACACTTAGTGTACCTTAGTAAAAACAGGGGGCTAATCTTTTTTGAGATATAGTGACCAGAACTGTATTTAAATACATAAAGTAAGGTCCTACCATGAAGCGATGCAGAGACATAATCGTGTTGGTTGTATTTAGCATTCATACGAACATAAGAAGTGCCTCTGCCGGGTCAGACCAGAGGTCCATCGTGCCCAACAGTCCGCTCGTGCGGCGGCCCATCAGGTCCAGGACCTGTGCAGTAATCCTCTATCTGTACCCCTCTATCCCCTTTTCCTTCAGAAAATTGTCCAATCCCTTCTTGAACCCTAATGCCGTACTCTGTCCTATCACGCCCTCCGGAAGCGCATTCCAGGTGTCCACCACCCGTTGGGTGAAGAAGAACTTCCTAGCACTGGTTCTGAATCTGTCCTCTCTCAATTTTTCCGAATGCCCTCTCGTTCTTGTAGTTTTTGAACGTTCGAAGAATCTGTCCCTCTCCACTTTCTCTATGCCCTTCATGATCTTGTAAGTCTCTATCATGTCCCCTCTAAGTCTTCGCTTTTCCAGGGAAAAAAGAGCCCTAGTTTCTCTAATCTTTCAGCGTATGAAAGGTTTTCCATACCTTTTATCAAACGTGTCGCTCTCCTCTGAACCCTCTCGAGCATCGCCATGTCCTTCTTTAGGTACGGCGACCAATATTGGACGCAGTACTCCAGATGCGGGCGCACCATCGCTCGATACAACAGCAGGATAACTTATTTCGTCATGGTTGTAATACCCTTCTTGATAATACCTAGCATTCTATTCACTCTCTTAGCAGCCGCTGCGCACTGTGCCGTCGGCTTCATTGTCATGTCCACCATTACCCCCAAGTCCCTTTCTTGGGTACTCTCATTCAATAACATCCCTCCCATTGTATAGCTGTACCTCAGGTTTCTGCTTCCTACATGCAATACTTTACATTTCTCTGCACTAAACTTCATCTGCCATCTCGTCGCCCATTCCCCTAGTTTGTTCAGGTCCCTTTGTAATTCTTCGCAGTCCTCCTTAGTCCGAGCAGCACTAAATAGTTTGGTGTCGTCTGCAAATTTTATTATTTCGCACTTCGTCCCTGTTTCTATATCATTTATAAATATATTGAATAGCAGCGGTCCGAGCACCGACCCCTGCGGAACACCACTCGTGTCCCTCCTCCAGTCCGAGTAGTGGCTCTTTACTCCTACCCTCTGCTTCCTACCCGCCAACCAATTCCTGATCCTTCTATGTAGGTCTCCTTCAACCCCATGGTTCATCAGTTTCCGAAGTAGGCGTTCATGGGGTACCTTGTCAAAGGCTTTTAGGAAAATCTAAATATATAATGTCTATGGGGGTCCCCTTTGTCCATCCGTTTGTTAATTCCTTCGAAGAAGTGCAGTAAGTTCGTTAGGCACGATCTCCCCTAGCATCCCGTTTCCTTTGGCAAACAAAAAATATTTATATTGCATAGCAAAAGCGACCGTGGGAGTAAGACCCTGCATATCTCAGTAAACCCAAATAAACCAACATTATTGCAAGAGATGGAGAGCCGTATCTCAGGCCCTATCAGGCAGACAAAGAAGGAATGAACCAATGTAACAAGGCAAAAAAAAAAAAATAAAAATGAAATGTTGTCAGGTTAGAGGAGGCGGAGTGCTAAGCATGCATTTTATTTGCTTCCTTTTGTTCATACCATCAACTTGCTTTGAAAAGAAATGCTGAAACTCAAATCTTGCAGTAAAAAAAAAAAAAAAGCCACCAAAATGTGCTGAAACCGAGTTTCCGTGTCAAACAGTGGCGCTTCAATCTCCTTTGTTAAAGTTTTACAACTGAGTTCGTTTTTGTCACAAAAGAGATAAAGATGCTTTTCTGATGTTAATTAACCTGCAATAAATTCGTTTTTTAAAAAGATGCTATTCGAGGTTAGGAACGAGTGAACTTCAAACCTAATTAATCAGAAGCTAAAAAAAATTCCCATTCAGGCAGAAAATCCGTGGCATTGAAGCTTCAACCAGATCTGAGTTCATATCGCTGAAGAAGTATACCACATTTCGTATTGGTGAATTGCTGATAGGACATGTGTTATTTTGTAGAGATTGCTGGTTTCAATTATGTGTTGTGCTGTTTGCTGGGCACTGCGTTCTTTAAAAGAAACTGTCCAAGATGCTTATATCCCTGAGCGGCGCTTGGTGGCGGCCCTAGATTAACCATTAAGCAAAATAAGAGGGAAGAGGGGCACCACAGAGTCCCCTCCTAGCTATCAGGTCCTTAACTGCAGTGGCATAATCTTGTTTGTCTGTCTTGCTTGTTTAGATTGTAAGCTCTTTCGAGCAGGGACTGTTTTCTTACTCTTTGTGATTCTGTATAGCACTGCATATGTCTGGAAGCACTATAGAAATAATTCGTAGTAGTGGTAGTAGTGTGAAGAGATTCAGTCTTTGGGAAACAGAGCTGAGATTGTGATGTCATAATGCCTCATTCCACCAATAAGAGCCAACCTCATGAGTGATGTCACAATGGCTTGATTGTCCTATACTCCGCTCTGCCCTTCAACCCAGACAGCAGATTGTCTCTAGCCATGACATCCTGTTTGTCTGTCTTGGTGTTAGATTGTAAGCTCTTTGGAGCAGGGCTGTCTTCTTTGTGACTCTGTACAGCACTGCATACGTCTGGTAGCTTTATAGAAATAATTCATAGTAGTAGTGTGAAGAGTTTCAGTCTTTGGGAAGCAGAGCTGAGCTTGTGATGTCATAATGCCTCATTCCACCAATAAGAGCCAACCTCATGTGTGATGTCACAATGGCTTGATTGTCCTGTACTCCCCTCTGCCCTCCAACCCAGCCAGCAGATTAACCCTTCCCCTTAACTGTATCTATGACATCCTGTTTGTCTTAGATTGTAAGCTCTTCCGAGCAGGGACTGTTTTCTTACTCTTTGTGACTCTGTGCAGCGCTGCGTGCGTCTTGTAGCGCTATAGAAATAATTCATAGTAGTAGTAGAGTGGACAGTGGCACCCCTCCCTGCCTTCTTCCCCTCCCCCCAGCCACACACATGCCACCTTCCCTTTCCCCGTACCTTTTGAGCTTCTCCGCCGTGAGCAGCATGCTGCCCACATCGGCGTCAGCTCGTCCTATGATGTCATTTCCTAGGCACAGGTCCCAGAAGTGACATCAGAGAGAGTGCAGATGCCGATGCAGGCAGCAACCTCGCACCGGGGAAAGGGATGGGAGAAGGCAAGGGGAGTGTACGCGGGGCAAGGAGAAGAGCTAGGAGCGAGTGCGAGCGGGCGGGCAGAGGGAGGGAGGAACGGATAGTGGAAGGGGTGCCGCTCCGCCCTTAGGAAGGCCACACCCAGGGCGGACCACACCTCTGCATCCCCTTACTAGAAATCTTTCCTGCCCCTGATGAGGCCACCTAACCACCGGGTTTTAAAGGTACATTTAAAGGTCAGGGAGGAGAGGAAAGAGGTACTAGACCAGGGGAGAGAGGAGGGGGAGGGAAGATGAAAGGAAAGGAGAGAAAAGAAATGAAATGCCAGACCAGGAAGGGGAAGGGAGAGGGGAGGAGAGATGCCAGACCAAGGAAGTATAGGGGAGGGGAGATTCCAGGCCAGACCAGACTAGAGAAGGGGGAGGAAGGGAGATGCCAGATCATACCAGGGATGGGGAGGGGAGATGCCAGGCTAGACCAGGGAAGGAAGGGGATGGGAGATTCCAACCCAGACTAGGGAAGGAAAGGGGACAGGAATTGCAAGATCAGACCAGGGAAGGAGAGATGCCAGACCAGACCAGGAAAGGGTAAGGGGTGGGAGATGCCAGATTAGACCAGACCAGGGAAGGGAAAGGGAGGTGAGATACCATACTTTGTAAAGGAGAGGAGAAAGATGGCAGATCATAGGAGGGGCAAAGAGGAAGACAGACATGTCAGAACATTGGGAGAGAGAGGTAAGAGATGGTGCACAGGGATGGGTGGGGAAAGAAAGAGAGATGGAAGAAATGCTATTAATGGATAGTTGGGAATAGGGGGAAGAAAGGAGGATGAGATGGTACAAAGAGATGGGATTAGGGAGTGGAAAGGAAGGGCAGAGTGAGGGAAAAGATGGTGCACATGGATAGATAGGAAAGGAAGACATGGGAAAATTAGATAGATATGAGAGGAAAGCAGAAAAATGAAAGAACGTTGAATGTTAAAAGTTAATGCCAAAGGTGAATATAGGACAGAAAGTGAAGAAGGAGAGCAAAATAGCAAATGGATAAGAAGGCCCTGGAAACAGAGTTAAGAGCACAGACAAAGGAAGTGCAACTAGAGACTGGGAAAAGATGGTTTGAAAACCAAAATCACCAGACAACAAAGGTAGGAAAAATGATTTCATTTTCAATTTAGTGATTGAAATATGTCAGTTTTGAGATTTTTTTACATCTGCTGTCTATATTTTGCACTGTTCAGGAAGAAAGTCTGAGCTGCTCCAATGGTCATAGAGTTCCTATGAGCGTCGGAGCAGTGCAGAGCATTCAGTGTGCCGGCGCTAAAAAACCTCTTGCGTGGTTTTATAAAAAGGGGTGGGGGTAAGTTATTTGTGTGCGATATTCTGACGGCTGTTCCTGATATGTTTTAGAAGTAAAATTATTGCCTGCACTAAAATATCTCTGGTACTGATCTGATGCTTGGCTTCCCGAGTGCAATGCAGAACCCAGCATGCCTCACAAGTTGCACTTTTATTGATGTTCTTTCAATCGAAATGAAAGTTAGGAAAATAAGCAAACAAACCTACTACAGACTTAAAATGCTTATTTGCAATGCCTTAGGCCCATAAAATTGCATGAAATAATCTTTCTGCTTTGAGTAGGGAGATGCGGGGAAGAAAATTAAGACTGGTGATGAAAAATATGCTTCGCTGTGGGGATGGTGAGGGGACGAGGATGGATCTTTGTCCCCGTGTCACTCTCTAGGTTTGAGCCCCTTTCAGAGTTAAACTTTGTTTATATTCCTGTCCCTGATATTTGGGTGGTGTGGTTTTTTTTTTTTTTTCCCCATTGAGTCATTCTTTCAATGTTTCCTGCCATAATAACTTTTATTCAGCCGAGTCTAAAGTCAGCAATAATTATACTGTAAAATGAAGTAGCACACTACATGTCTCTTATTGCTCAGGGGTCTGTTAATTGGAATTTATAAAGTTCAATAAAGTGTAATCCAATAAGACCTAACCTCTGATCCATTTATCTTATGGGTAATATCCAGCTTGCCAGTGAGAATCAAGCAAGTGTGAAGCGGCCTAGTCGTAAAAATACACAAAAGTAGGGGCATTCTTTGCATGACTAAACTCACAATTCGGTAAAGTTGTGTATGGCGTGTTATCTAGAGCAGGACTTCTCAACCCAGCCCTAGGGGTATATTAAGTCCCATCAGGTTTTCAAGATATCCGCAGTGAATAAGCAATAGACAGACCGACATGCTCTTCCTCCTCGGTATATCAATGTATCTCATACATATTCATTGTGGATATCCAGAAAACCTGATGGAACTTGCAGTGCCCCAAGGATTGGGTTGAAAAGGCCTCGCTTCACCAATAGCTGACACATCGCCATGCCTGAGGTGTGCGGTTGGGGCCTCCAGGGGATTCACCCCACCTCCTCAAGGCCCCGAGGGCACTGCTCTGAATGTGATTGGTCGAGCAAGCAGACAAGATACGGCTCAGCCAGCCAAATTCAGACCAGTACTGTCGGGGCCTTCAGGAGGTTCGGAGAATCCCCAGCCCAAGAGCCCTGCCTTTTTTTTATTTTTTTTTTTTTTTGGGGGGGGGTACTTTTTGTTTGATACAATTTGACTAGATGAACGGGCTGCCTACTCAACCAATCAAACTGCATCAAACAAAATATAAATAAACACATATAAAAAGCAGGGCCTTAGAACTGGCGATTCACTGAATCCCCTGAAAGCCCCCATTGCACACCACCGGGTTGCCTCTGTAGCCCTCCGTCACAATCAGCTCACCTTGAATGTCCCGGTCATAGACCCTTTGTGTCTGTGTTGCACTTGGTCTGAAACAGGGGTCTCAAAGTCCCTCCTTGAGGGCCGGAATCCAGTCGGGTTTTCAGGATTTCCCCAATGAATATGCATGAGGTCTATGTGCATGCACTGCTTTCAAAGCATATTCATTGGGGAAATCCTGAAAACCCGACTGGATTGCAGCCCTCAAGGAGGGACTTTGAGACCCCTGATGTAGAGGGTTCCTTAGAACTGCTTAGAACAGGGGTGGGCAACTCCGGTCCTCGAGGGCCGGAATCCAGTCGGGTTTTCAGGATTTCCCCAATGAATATACATTGAAAGCAGTGCATGCACATAGATCTCATGCATATTCATTAGGGAAATCTTGAAAACCTGACTGGATTGCAGCCCTCAAGGAGGGACTTTGAGATCCCTGGTCTGAAACTCCCTTCCTTGAAAGCTTCATGCTGAATTTTCTCGCAATAAATGCAAATCAGGACTCGAAGACCTACTTATTCCAACACGCTTACCCTTTGTTATGCCTCCCAGTTTACCTTACCCTTCCCACCAGTGTCAAGGAGGGATGAAGGGGCCCTTTTACTAAACTGCAGTAAGCACAAATACATGTGCACTGCCTTTAAAAGAGTACTGTCATATGGCATAGGCGCCCGGGAATATTTGTTGCATGAGTGCTAAAAAATGAAACTATAGAATCATGACCTGACAAATGCATGCAGGAGAATGGGTGTGCCGTCAATTCCACTCCTTAAAGCGGATACTTATTGGTCTTATTGAGGGTTGTGAAGTTAACCCTCTTTTTTGAGGAGGGTGCGCTGCCCCCCAACTACACTTAAAATATTCACTTGTCCTCTAATTTTAGGGTAAGCGAATGGCTGGCCCGGACCTTCTCTCTGATGTTATAATTGACATCGGGGGAGGGGGAGGCTTGTGGGTCAGCTGCATGCATTCGCCTGGCCCTTCCCTTCCTGCAGTTACGGAGGCGAGCAGCGGGCATAGAGCAGCAACGGCTGTGGGCGGTGGTCAGCTCACATAACCTCTACCCTATAGGACGGGCAACTTTTGGGGAACCTATGGACCCTGTGCCACCCCCCTCTCCCCCGTTCCGACACCTATGGGTGGTTACATATTCAAAGTAGTGATTTGTTATTTTTACAGGTTTATTTCAGGTCATTACAAGGCTTGGGTGTTGTCTAAAGCAACTTCCATTTCACCCTTAGCAGTTTGTCCTTGGTGCTGTCCTCCAAGCCCTCTGAATATGGCCCCCTCCCCTCTCAGTGGTCTTCTTCTGCTTTTTCTTCATGGATGTTGCTATTATCAGCACTCTTCAGCATGTTGTGTACTCAGGACATATGAGTTCTTCCTTCACCGTCTTGTGACTATCTTTCCATGCCACCTCATGTTGTCAGTTTTTTTTAGTCACTATCTTGTGACCCGTACTTCTGTATGGAAATTTCCCCAGTAGCTGTTTTGGGATGTTTGTCAGTATCTGGATCAGAGATGAAGTTTTTAGAAACTATGTTGTTCACTTATGAATTTTAGATAGAATCCATTTTGTTCTTGGCCTGTTTTTATTGTGGGCCTTGTCCTTCAGTTTGCCTCAAGGTTCCTTCAGGTGGTTCTTCTCTCACTTCAAAGACCATACGGGTAGTTTAGAGCTCAGGCGCTAATGGTCACATGCAAATGGGGAACTTAACGTATGACCGTTATTGCACACATGTGAAAAGTGTGCCACACTAAAAGTGTCCTCAGCACACAGGAAACAAGCACGCTAGTCATAATACAGGCCACTTCTTTGCACTGCTTGGTAAAAGGTCCCCTAAGAAAAACAGTAAAAGTTGGATTTAAATGGTTAATTTGATGCTTTAAATCAGGGGTGTCCAACCTGCGGCCCCGTGAAGTATTTTGTGCGGCCCCGGTCGAGGACAATGCAATGTTTTCCTCTGCTGCCCCCGGGTGTTTACCGTTTTGCCGGCTCCCTCCTCTGTCTTGCTGCAGCGTTTGCGCATTTCTGCGGCCCCAGAAACATTTTTTTCGGCCAATGCCAAAAGGTTGGACACCCCTGCTTTAAATTTTGAAGTTTAAAACCTTCAAGTATAGTTGTTTACATGATATTGTATCTTTTCCTGTTCCTTTGCTTTCCTGATGTTTATGATGGAATCCTGCATCTCCCTTTTCCCTGTTAATATTTTAATGAACTTTTAATTTGTAATCCACTTTTGTTAAGTCAAGTGGAAAGGCAGAATTTTAACATCTAATAGACTATACCTATACCTATAACTTGGTTGAAAAGCATAGCCAACATGGAGTGAAAATAGATTGCATTATTTATGTATGTATGTATTTATTTTAATTCATACTGATTTATGATGAAACTGGACTTCAAAAGCATTCAGCCAGTAAAATGACTGGATTAGTTAAATATACCGAGCTGACTCATGTGCGGCACAATTTTTTAACATTAGCAAAATGATTTCATTGTCACTGGAAGTATGTGGGAGGAGGGGAATTATAAACTAAAACAGAGAAATTGCATCTGACAAATTGATATATTCTTGAAAAAAAAAAAAAAAAACAGGTAGCATATAGCCTATATTTAGAATATTGAATGCAATTCTGGAAACCGCACCTTCAAAAGATATAAACAGGATGGAGTTGGTTCAGAGGAAGGATAGTAAAATGGTTGGTGGTCATCATCTTAAGGCATATACACTTCCCCCTCCCCATTCGCGGTTCCTGCACTCGTGGTTTCATATAATCGCAATTTTTTTTCTGGGGAGGGGGAAAATTTAAAAAAAACAGTCTTCATGTTAAAAAAAATCCATTTTTTTTCCTCCCTGCCGCCTTCCCGGCCTTACCTGGTGGTCTAGAGGGCTTTCGGGGCAGGAGCGATCTTCCTACGCTCCTGCCCCGTGCAGATCGCCATGAGAAAATGGCTGCTGGGAGTTCCCATAGTCTCTCGAGACTATGTCAGGAACTCCCAGCAGCCATTTCCTCATGGCGATCGCTCCTGCCCCGAAAGCCCTCTAGATCACGAGGTAAGGCCGGGAAGGCGGCAGGGAGGAAAAAAAATGGATTTTTTTTAACATGAAGACTGTTTTTTTTTAATAATAGGATGAAGTTACGAGGTGATATGCTTAGGAGTAATCTAAGAAAATACCTTTTTACAGTAAGGGTGGTAGATGCATGGAATTAGGCTCCCAGGAGAGGTACTGGAGACAAAGAATGTGTCTTAATTCAAGAAAGCGTGGGAGAGGCATGTGGGATCTCATAGGGCAGGAGTTGACAATTCCGGGCCTCGAGAGCCGGAGCCAGGTCAGGTTTTCAGGATATCCACAATAAATATGCATGAGATACATTTGCATCTCAAGGAGGCAATGCATGCAAATCCATCTCATACATATTCATTGTGGATCTCTTAGGGCAGGAGTCGGCAATTCTGGTCCTCGAGAGCCGGAGCCAGGTCAGGTTTTCAGGATGTCCACAATAAATATGCATGAGATACATTTGCATCCCAAGGAGGCAGTGCATGCAAATCCATCTCATACATCTTCATTGTGGATATCCTGAAAACCTGACCTGGCTCCGGCTCTCGAGGACTGGAATTGCCTATCCCTGTCTTAGGGAGAAGAGGAGACACTGGATGCTGTGGATGGGCAGAATGGATGGGCCATTTGGCCTTTATCTGCCATCATAGTTCTGTGTTTCTAAGACACAACACACTAACTCCCAGATTCCTTACATATGGTGCTTAGATTTGCATACGCTCCCAAGAGGTGCATGCAAATTAATTGGCTAACGAGCCAACAGACATCAATAATTGTATGCTAGCAATAAATTATTCAGCTGCTCTCCTGAAAATGTATAGTTTTAGACACCCTCGGTGACCTCTCACTTTCAAAAAAAAATGTACATATAAACCCTCAGAAGAACCACCTAAATACTCAAAAATTTTATTGTATCAGGTTTTATGTACTACTTCCTCACTGGGTCTTGTAATTCATATCAAACTATTATTTTATTACCTTAACTGCCTTAAATAAGTACGGACGTTTGGATACTTAGCTTCTATTTGTGGTCCTACTTTCAGGAACTATATTGCCAACATGTTTGAACCAGAGGGTTTTCTCAAGGCACTTATCCCTGGTGATATAAATAACACATAATGATTATCGTTAAAATACTATTCAAACTATAAAAACACATCTACATTATACTTAGTTATCTCAACCTTTACGACATACCTTTATTTAGCTAATCGCCATTGTAACCGACCACTGAATGTCATTTCAAAATGGTTGCGACGTCCTTCTAATTGCTTAAAATAGCCCTCTCAGAACAGCTGGTGGTGTCGTCTATATGTCGTCACCACCAGCTATTCTGAGAGGGCTATTTTAAGCAAAAGGGGGTGTGGCCATGGGAGTGACATGGGCAAGTCAAGGGAGGGACCTGGGCGAGTCGTCTTGCATGGGGACTACATAGACTACCTACCAGCATGCAGATAGCACACACATGTTTTTGTGAAAACCATAGCATGTAAGTTCCGGCATTCTTAAGGGATGGGAGAAAATGATTGTTTTATGTATTACTTGTGTAGTTAATAGTGCGTTTTATGCAGTATTTTATGTTCAATTAATTGTATTTCACTGTCGAAGTTTGAAAATTAATAAAGATTTTTTTAAAAAAGTAAGTTCCGGCATTCTATAAATTTTGCAAAGGAAATTGGTATCTAACTTTAGACAAGCTGTTACAGAGTGAAAGAGGAATATATCTTAATCATTTTCTATTAAAAAAAAAATGTTTAGAACATATGTTCAGAATTTGTCCTTCCCACTTTGCTTTGGACCTAATTCAGTATTAGAGCTCACTGGTCCCTTATGGAAGGGAGTGGGCATGAACTTGACTGGAGCAGTCACTGATGAGGTAATGCATGAGGAGAAAACGTTTGGAGAAGTGGCACATATGCATTGATTTACTGCAAACCAAGAGCAGGAGTTATTTATGCTCTGACAGTTTCTGCAAGGCTTAAGTGCTGGTCTCCTCTGCTTCTTCAAAGATGAAGATGTGATGTTATCTTAGTGACTGCCACCCGATATGCTTCGTACAGGCATGGCTCGAGCTAGTCCGAGAAAAATGTCACAGTGAAATGTACAACAGATGGAAACAGCGACGGAGATGCACAAAATAGATGGCAAGAATCAAGTTCAACTGCCTTTATTGAGGAAACAAATGGATTACATTAAAAAAAAAAAAAAATCAACACGATTCGTGTTTTGGCCAATAAGGCTTGCAACAAGAGTCTATGAAAAAAAACAAACAAACAAACAATGAGCCAAATTAAAATAAACTAGACAACGGGAACTCACGGCAGCCATTTTGATGACGGCTCTGCACGGGGCAGGAGCATAAGAAGATCGCTCCCGCCCCGTGTCACCGCTAGACCACTAGATAAGGTCGGAGACGCAAAAGGGAGGCAGGGGTGGGTCAGAGCCGGCCCAAAAAATTATTTGCGATTTTTACCTATTAGCGGGCCGGCTCTGCACCTAAGCCCCGCGAATGTGGAGGGAGAACTGTACTGGATTCACATACCAATATAGTGTTAAAATTGGAAATAAATCCTTCTGGAACGAAGAAACTTGATACTAAAACATCACAGTGCATCAATAAACTTAGTTCCCCTATTCAATCTACTATGAAGGTTTTGGGTGTAATACTGGACCAGGGCCTAACCATGAAAGACCAGGTAGACTGTTTGGTTAGAAAGGGTTTTTTTTACTCTCTGGAAGCTTCGGTCCATTAGAGCATATTTTGATGCATCATCATTCAGAATTCTGGTACAATCCCTTATACTGAGCCAACTTGACTACTGCAATATCGCCTACAACGGCATTATGACTTCAGGTTTCGTCAGCCGAAAGCCTGAAGTCATAATGCCGTTGTACAGGGCCATGGTGAGACCTCAACTGGAGTACTGTGTGCAATTCTGGAGGCCACATTACAGTAAAGATGTGCGCAGAATTGAATCGGTTCAGCGGACGGCCACCAGGATGATCTCGGGGCTCAAGGGTCTCTCGTACGAAGAGAGACTGAACAAATTGCAGCTCTACACTCTCGAGGAACGTAGGGAGAGGGGAGACATGATCGAAACATTTAAGTACCTCACGGGACGTGTCGAAGTGGAAGATGATATTTTCTTTCTCAAGGGACCCTCGGCCACAAGAGGGCACCCGCTCAAACTCAGGGGCGGAAAATTTCATGGCGACACCAGAAAGTATTTCTTCACAGAGAGAGTGGTTGATCATTGGAACAAGCTTCCAGTGCAGGTGATCGAGGCAGACAGCGTGCCAGACTTTAAGAATAAATGGGATACCCATGTGGGATCCCTACGAGGGTCAAGATAAGGAAATTGGGTCATTAGGGCATAGACAGGGGGTGGGTAAGTGATTACAACTAGTGCAGAATGCGGCAGTCAGGCTGATCTTTGGGTTGAAGAAGTTCGACCACATAACTCCTTCCTACCAACTCCTGCATTGGCTGCCGATGGAGGCACATGTGAAGTTTTTAAGTTAGGATGTTTTTGCTTTAAGGTACTATTCGGTTTATCCCCTAAATAAATAATTGACCTTTTCTCTTTCTCAACCAATAGACATAAGAGAAGCTCACACTTGAATTTTGTTTCTCCACCGGTTAAAGGATGTAAATTTAAAAGACATCATCAACATCTCTTCTCACATCAGGCAGCATTATGGGGTAAAGATCTGGAACAATTACTTATGCTTGCTAATACTTATGGGGAATTCAGGAGACACCTAAAAACATGTCTGTTCCTAAAGTACTTAGATAGCTGATTTGCACAATCTTTCCCACAATAACTGATCTCTGGAGCTGTTAGTCACTAGTTTTTATCTAGGTTAGTTCTACTCAATTTGTAGCGTTTTTAATCATTGTAAACCGCATAGAACTTCACGGTCCTGCGGTATATAAACTGCTATTATTATTATTATTATGTATGAATCAAAAAACATACATAAAGAGGTGTATATACACTTCTCCCTCGTCATTCGCGGGGGATACGGGCAGAGCCGGACCGCGAATGCCGAAAAACCGCGATTATCCGGCTCTGACCCACCCCCACCTCCCTGCCGCCTTCCCGGCCTTACCTGGTGGTCTAGAGGGTTTTCGGGGCAGGAGCGATCTTCCTACGCTCCTGCCCCGTGCAGATTGCCATCAGGAAATGGCTGTAGGGAGTTCCCGACGTAGTCTCGAGAGACTACGGGAACTCCCAGCAGCCATTTCCTCATGGTGATCTGCACGGGGCAGGAGCGTAGGAAGATCGCTCCTGCCCCAAAAGCCCTTTAGATCACCAGGTAAGGCCGGGAAGGCGGCAGGGAGGAAAAAAAGATGGATTTTTTTGTACATGAAGACTGTTTTTTTTTTTATTTTCCCCCCTCCCCAGAAAAAAATCACGATTATATGAAACCGCGAGTGCAAGAACCGCGAATGGGGAGGGGGAAGTGTATAAATTAAAATGCTGTGTAAACACTTCTCTAAACGGTCCACATTCAATGAGAGAATATTAAAGAAAAAAAGAATACTAACGAACAACTAAAAATGTGTATTTGTGATAAATCTAAACATTAAAGTAAACCTAATTAAATACCTAGAAAAAAATGTGTGTGTATACTATAGACCGGATTCTGTATAGGACGCCTGGTCTCAGAAGCTGACAGGTGTCCTATACAGAATCGGACCTAAAGCCAGCTAAAATAAATCCGATTCTATAATAATAATAATAACTTTATTCTTCTATAGCGCCACAATCTTGCGACTTCTAGGCGGTTTACAATCAAGATAGCTGGACATTCAGCGAAATACAATGTTACAGACGCCGGATACAGAACTGGGTTATAGTAGACATGGCCACTACACTTATTGCAGCAAGGGATCTCCCTGCCGCGATAAGTATAGCGGCTGTGGCTGTACTCACCAGTCTTCCCCCTCCCCCTAAAACGAATGAGGCAGGAGGGATGCCCAACCCCTCTTGCCAGAAGGTCATAGAAACATAGAAAACATAGAAACATAGAAAGATGACGGCAGAAAAGGGATATAGCCCATCAAGTCTGCCCACACTATTTACCCACCCTCTTAAGTCTACTGACCCCCTGAAGTATAATTGTAATTATACTGTCCCTCTACTGACCCGCTCATTCAAGTCCTAGTGACCCTATCCCTTGGCATGACCTCGTAGGGATCCCACATAGGTATCCCATTTGTTCTTGAAGTCTGGGATGCTGCGTGCCTCGACCACCTGCACTGGAAGCTTGTTCCATTGCTCAATCACTCTCTCCGTGAAGAAGTACTTCCTGGCATCTCCACGAAACTTCCCTCTCCTGAGCTTGAGCGGATGTCCTCTTGTGGTCGAGGGTCCCTTGAGAAGAAAGATATCATCTTCCACCTCGACCCGTCCCGTGATGTACTTAAATGTCTCAATCATGTCTCCCCTCTCCCTACGTATACTACCATACTCTTTAATCCATTGCATGAGATGTATACCGCTATACTCTTTAATCCAATGTACGTAAAGTTTCCCTTTATTGTATTGAGATATACACTGCTATACTCTTTAATTCATTGTACGTAAAGTTTCTCTTTATTGTATTTACATTTTCTTTCATTGTATTCACAGATTCTTTATTGTAAACCGCCTAGAAGTCGCAAGATAACTGGCGGTATATAAAAATAAAGTTATATTATTATTATTACGCTCTTCGAGAGTGTAGAGCTGCAATTTACTCAGTCTTTCTTCGTACGGGAGACCCTTTAGCCCCGAGACCATCCTGGTGGCCATCCGCTGAACCGATTCAATTCTGAGCACATCCTTACGGTAATGTGGCCTCCAGAATTGCACACAGTATTCCAGATGAGGTCTCACCATGGCTCTGTACAATGGCATCATGACTTCAGGTTTCCTGTTGATGAAGCTTCTCTTGATACAACCTATCATCTGCTGTGCTTTAGATGAAGCCTTCTCCACTTGAGTGGCTGCTTTCATGTCAGCACTGATGATTACTCCTAAGTCTCGTTGTGCCGTAGTCCTGGTTAAAGTTTCTCCATTCAGGGTGTAAGTTCTGCAAGGATTTTTGTTACCGAGATGCAGGTCCCCCTGAAGTTCGCTGGCAGGAGGGTGCCCAACCCCTCCTGCCGGAAGACCCCCACCCCCTGAAGTTCACCAGTAGGAGTGAGCCCAACCCCACCTGCCAAAAGGCCACCCCTGTGAAGCCCCCCCCAACCCAAAGATCCCCCCTCCAGACCCCCCCTACACTAACCTTAAAAGTTGGCCAGACGGACAAATTTTCCAACCATCTGGTCAGCAGGCCCACCTCCGTCGAAATAAGGCGGGCCTGCCTCTTCCCGGTGCATTGTGGGATGCACCAGGGAGGGGCCTAGGCCTGATTGGCCCAGGCGCCTAAGGCCCTACCCAAAATTTTGAAGATTTTTGTAAAAGAATGTATACAATCAAGAAAAAGTGCTGGGTTTTGAAAAGTCGTCCAGACCCCTGGATGTCTGGTAAACCCTACTCCTCCTGTCTCTAATCATCTTATTCAGAAATAAAACATTTTGAACAAAAAAGTACATTAAAAAAAATAATTTCTCCTCTCTTATCTCTCCTTATACACCTCCCAGAGAACTCTATTCCTCAGATAAGCTGCTCTTAGCTATGCCCTTCTTTTCCCCTGCCAAATCTAGACTTTGTTCCTATCATCTAGCTGCCCCGTATGCCTGGAATAAACTACCTGAGTTTGTTTAAAAGCAGACTGAAAACACAACTTTTTGATTTAGCTTTCAATCCATAACTGCACTTCCCACTGCTCACTACCCTAGCCAACAGATTTACTATCCCTCCTAATCGTATGTGCCATTCTGGAATCCTGTCTGTCTTATCTGCTTAGATTGTAAGCTCTTTCGAGCAGGGACTGTCTCCTTCGTGACTTTGTACAGTGCTGGGTACATCTGGTAGCTCTCTAGAAATAAAGACACAATCTCAATGTCCCTGGTAATGCTTTCCACAATCGTGGACTTGCCATCGAGAAAGTTGTTACTTTGGTTTCTGAATATCTTGTTCCTGTCATTCTCCTGGTAGATAATCTTACTGTTGCTCACATCGTAACTGTCTGCCTGGTCAATAAATTGTCAAAACCTGCAAAAAGTGCCATGGTGATTTCTCATTCATAATTCTATGAATTATTGTCAAAATTCTATACTGCACTCAGTGCATGACAGGCAGCCATTGCAATTGTTTCAACAAAGTTGTCACCTGTTTCCATGTGGATCAACAAAGGGGTGGGGGATGGGTAGTTGATGATTGGGCGGGACATGGACAGGTCAAGCGCATTCACTTAAGATGCATACACAACTTGCATGACAGCAGTGGCATAGCAAGGGCGAGAGGCACCCTTCCCCCACCCTCTTCTCTGCCCCCCCCCACCTCCAAGCACTCCTTCCCTACCCCCTCATGCTGAACGCACATGGCTTCCCTTTCCCTGTACCTTTGTAAAGTTCCTGGCGTGAGCAGCAATACCCAACTTTCTGTCGCGCTAGGGTCGGCTCCTCCTCTGAGGTTGCATCCAAGGGGTGGGTCCAGGAGGCGATGTCGGAGGAAGGGCCGAGGCTGGCGTAACATCAGGTTGAGGGGCTGCTGCTTGCATATGGCATGGCGTGCATTTGCGGCAGTGTGGGACGGGGAAGGAGCGGGGAGAGCAGAGATGAGCATGGGTGCCTGCGCCCTCACCAAGACGGCACCCGGGTTGATCCGCCCCTCTCCCCCTTATTACGCTACTGCATGCCAGGTTTTATATCTGGTTCACTTAGTATAAATTCTCAGGTTCCAATTTGAACACAGATCCCAATGCCATACCCTATAGGCAGTTAGGCCCTCTTTTATTAAGGTGCGCTAAGAAGTTTAGCGTGCGTTTAGCGTGCGCTAAACGCTAACATGTCCATAGGATAACATGCATGTATCAGCATTTAGCGCACGCTAGAAAGCAAAGCGTGTCTTACCCCCTCTTTTACAAAGGTGCGCTAAGCTTTTTAGCATGCGCTAAACGCTAACGCATGCATGTTATCCTATGGACATGTTAGCGGTTAGCACACGTGTAGATTTAGCGTGCACTAAATCCACGTTAAAACGCTTAGCGCGCCTTTCCAAAAGAGGGCCTTAGTAAAAGAGGGGGGTTATTGCAGTAATGTGCTAGGGGTAAGAGTGCTAATTCATGCACCATTGGGTGCATTTTAGTAAATAGATGCTGTGAGTTGTGATAAACCAATCAAACGCACATTAGCATATGGATTTGAAAAAGTGCATGAAAAAAAATGTTTAACATGCTCATTTAAAAAAAAAAAAAATTGTAACAAATGTATGAGAAAAACTGAAAAAAAAGATGCCCTAAACTAGTGGGAAAACCCCCCAAGCAAGCAGAAAATGAGCCATCCCCAGAAATTAGAGGGGGGCGCCTTGAACGCGGGAAAGAGGAAGAGTGGGTATTCTGCAGGCCTGTGGGTATTCTGCGTTATCAGGTGTAGCAACATAATTTAGCTCACTCCCAATAACCCAACACGCTCTTTCAAAATGAAGGATAATAGCCCAGATATCTTATGTTAAATTGATGATCCTTAAAAGTGCTCCATAAATTGACATAAGTAAATAAGTGAGCAAATCCATTGTCTGTGGTAATTGTTACTACAGCCAATAACAGATGCCCCCTGCTGAGCTTCACTGTTGATGAGATTTAGTGAAAACACTCGGAAGTAAAAACAATCGCCCAACTAGTCATTTCTAAATCCTGCTGGGCCATTGAAATGTCGATTCTGAACCAGGGTAGCCCTTCCGACTAAAATCAGACTGAGGCGAGGGAAATCTTTACATCCCATGCTGGAATGGTTCCGATACCGTTACGAGGGGCCGCTGACAATTTCTCAGCCCAACCGAGAAGAGAAAGAACAAGCTCCGATCCCGTCTAGGGAGGAGCGCGGCCAAATCGGCCGAAGCCGGAGCGAAAGGATGGGAGGGGGGAGGGGGAAGGGAGGAGAAGGAAGGGCCAATCAATGAAGAAGCGGGGGGGGGGGGTTAGGGGACAGGGGTGAGCGGAAGGGAGGTCGCCCTTTCGATACGGCGATCTCAAGAGAGAGACGCGGCTTCCCTTCCTCCCACCCTTGACTTTTCCTTCTCGCGGCTCCCCTGATTTCTGGATTGCACGTTTTACTTTTATGAGATTTCTGCTGGACATATGTGTGGACGTGCTAACGTTTTCTATGGTTCTGCTTTTGGATCTAGAGCACAGGTGTCAAAGTGGGTCCTCGAAGGCTGCAATCCAGCCGGGTTTTCAGGATTTCCCCAATGAATATGCATGAGATCTATTAGCATACAATGAAAGTTGTGCATCCAATTAGATCTTATGCATATTCATTGGTGAAATCCTGAAAACCCAACCGGATGGCGGCCCTCGAGGACTGACTTTGACACCCCTAGAGCATTACTCGTACATTGTCCTCTATGCTTATAGCTATACTGTTATCACAATATGTTTCATTATCTGAGTTCTTTATTATTCACATTTTTCAATAGAGTTTTCTTGAGCTAAAAAAAAAAACCCAACCTGTCCACCATACAGTCTGGTTTTCAGGATTTTCCTAATGAATATGTATAAGAAGTTTACAAATAATGAAGATGCAGCCATGTAAATCTCTCTCATGCATATTAACATAAGATTTGCCGCTGCTGAGTCAGACCAGTGGTCCATCGTGCCCAGCAGTCCGCTCACGCGGCGGCCCTTATGTCAAAGACCAGTGCCCTATTTAAGTCTAGCCTTACTTGCGTACGTTCTGTTCCAGTAGGAACTTATCCAACCCTGTCTTGAATCCCTGAAGGGTGCTTTCCCCTATAACAGCCTCCGGAAGAGCGTTCCAGGTTTCTGCCACTCTCTGAGTGAAAAAGAACTTCCTTACGTTTGTACAGAATCTTTTCCCTTCTAACTTTAGCGAGTGCCCTCTTGTTCTCTTCACCTTGGAGAGGGTGAACAATCTCTCTCTCTGTACTAAGTCAATTCCCTTCAATATCTTGAATGTTTCGATCATGTCCCCTCTGCCTCCTCTTTTCAAGGGAGAAGAGGCCCAGTTCCTTTAGCCTCTCCGTTGTACGGCAACTCCCCCATTCCCTTAACCATTTTCGTCGCTCTTCTCTGGACCCTTAAGAGTAGTATTATGTCCTTTTTCATGTACGGCTATCTTATTCTTTTTGAATCTGAAGGTAATTCACTTTGAGCTACTACTGAATAGGCATCAGCTAAGTCCAACCCTCCTTTGATGTTATTTAGCACTTATAAGTTGGTCAGTTTAGGAGGGGGATCATGATGGGGAACTAGTTGATCAATAGGACATAGAATGGTGGTTAATGAAAGCAAAGTGATATATGAAGCTTCCCAGGGCTCATTACTGGCACCATATTTTTTTTTTCTCAATCTCTACATTAGCAATTTCGCTGAGGAACTCAAAGGAAAATATACTGTTGGCAGATGATAGTAAAACCTTCACCAGAGTACACGTGCCAGAAAGGATATAAAAAATAATAGAAGACTTGAAGAAAAAAAAACCAACAAACCGCAATAAATGTCAAGGATTTTGGAAAATGAGTTTCAGTTTGAAAAAGTGTGAAATTCTGCAACTGGAATGCCTAAAAGTTTAGAGATTTAAAACAAATCATCTTAGAGCAAGTGAAGTAGCAAGTAAAGTAGCAAATGACTGTAGTAAGGCCAAGTGAAAAGCCAACAATATATTTGATTGTATGAGTATATTTTGGGGGGGCACTTTTATAAATGAGTTTGTATATATATATATATATATATATATATATATATATATATATATATATATATATATACAAACTCATTTATAAAAGTATACTGTATACACTGTGAAAGAGTGAGTGGTATAGATCAGTGATTCCCAACCCTGTCCTGGAGGAACACCAGGCCAATCGGGTTTTCAGGCTAGCCCTAATGAATATGCATGAGAGAGATTTGCATATGATGGAAGTGATAGGCATGCAAATTTGCTTCATGCATATTCATTAGGGCTAGCCTGAAAACCCAATTGGCCTGGTGTTCCTCCAGGACAGGGTTGGGAACCACTGGCATAGATAACGTGACCATTTATTTTTTTCCCTCAAAATAGGACCGACCTCCCCCCCCCCCCCCCGGATTCTCTCCCAGACTCTCCATGGATCCCAGAATCCATTAAATATAGTGCAAAATATAGACAGCAGATATAAATTCTCAAAACTGACACATTTTGAGTACTAAATTGAAAAGAAAATATTTTCCTACCTTTGTTGTCTGGTGATTTCATGAGTCTCTGGTTGCACTTCCTTCTGACTGTGCATCTTTTCTTTCTATCTTTCTCCCTGCCCCCTCCCCCCTTCTTTCTGTCTTTTTTTCTCTCTCCTGCCCCACTTCTATCTTTCATTCTCTCTCCTGGCCCGCCACCACCTATTTCTACAAGCCACCGCCACATTAACATCATCTTCGTGCAGCAACTTGCACTAGGGATCAAATCTCATGTAAATTTATTCCTTCGACAATGAAATATTTTGCCTATTTGGACATAAGCCTAGCAGGGCTCGTTTATATTGTACAGTCAAACCGTGGATAGCGAGTAACATGGTTTGCGAGTGTTTTGCAAGACGAGCAAAACACTTGGTTAAATTTTAACTCGATAAATGAACATTGTCTTGCAGTCACGTCATCAGAGCCCACAGTTGAACTGCGCATATCTTACGCTGAGCGCGGCTGAATGTAATAAGAGTCACGCCCAATTTACCCCCAGTACAAGCATGCACGACATTCGTTAATCTTACGCCGAGCGCGGCTGAACGTAATAGAAACGTCACGCCCAATTTATCTATATCTCAAGGGCTCACAGCATACAGTATTTTGTATTACAGTTTTTTGGGTTGTGGAACGAATCGGCCGAGTTTCCATTATTTCGAGTGCTGTGGATTACGAGCATGCTTCCGGAACGAATTATGCTCGCAATCCTTGCCAGACTGAAATAGGTCGTCATCGTTTAATCAAAGTGAACAGCAAAAAATGATGTTGCTGAGAAGCCAGCATGCCTAAAATTGTCATGTGAGTGTGTCTGTGTGCTCGAGGGGACAGGGAGGAGAGGAGGAGCCAATGCATTATGGTGACGAGTCGAAACCGCACGCAGGATGTCAGCATGCTGGATTAAAACAATTTTAAAGCGCTCCTTGGGGTTGTGTGGGGGGGAACCCCCCACTATACTTATGTACCATGCTTTATGGGCTCCTTTTCCTAAAGTGCGCTAAGCATTTTAGCGTGCACTAAACACTAACGCGTGCATGTTAGTATCTGGACGCATTAGCATTTAGCGCATGTGTAGATTTACCGCGTGCTAAACGCGTGCTAAAACGCTTAGCGCACCTTAGTAAAACGGGGTATTTATCTCGCAACTGAGCAATATATTGGTTGCTAGTCAGTCTTATACTTGCATGCTTTTCAAAGACAGAAAAGTTGGGGGGGGGGGGAAAGCTGGCTCGATTGATTGCCTCTGTATGCACACCATGGAAGACAATGCAAATCCAGACTTAAATTGTACTTCCCTACGTTCACATTTGTTTCCAGCAGTCATTAATTTTTGCAATCCAGCTGGTGCTGGTAGCGCTGTCATGTTTACTAGTAACGCCATTGACTGCATGCATTACAGTCAATCTTCCTTTTACTATGCCTGCTAGAGTACGGACGTGTTAATTACTTCTCAGTCTCGAGATGGTGCCGCTTTAGGTTTGGGCTTTAGTGATGCTCAATAGGTGAGAAACGAAGGGAATGCTGCCGCCGGCAGTGTCAAGTTACTTTTGCTGGCGCATCGCCGTCTGCGTCGCGTTCGGTAATTCTACAGTAGGATCGTCGGACTGCATCGGAGATAGAGCATGACTTGTGCCGGGGGGTCGGCGATTCTGGTCCACCAGAGCCACAGGCAGGTCAGGTTTTCAGGATATCCACAATAAAGGTGCATGAGATAGATTTGCATCTCAAGGAGGCAGTGCGTGCGAATCCATCTCATACATATTCATGGTGGAGATCCTGAAAACCTGACCTGGCTCCGGCTCTCGAGGACCGGAATTGCCTAGCCCTGACCTAATGCTATATTCTTAGCCTTAGGTGCGATTCAGTTGTTTGCATCCTGGTTTTGTTCGCCGGTCCGTCCGATTAACAGATTTGTCATTTAATCTAAGAATTGAACTCTTATCTATAAAGATTAACTGGCCAGTTTACTAAAGCGGGCAAAGCGGTCGGGCCCTGACTCTATAAAAATAGGTGCATATCTTATTTTTTGTAATTGGTTAATTGGCGCTGATAATTGAAAGCGCCATTAAAAAAACAATGATTTATTTATTTAAAACATTTGTAATCTGCTTTTCTCCAAAGCGGCTCACGGTTTAACGTACATAGGTTAGACTCGTACATTTTAAAAGAATCGCATATAATACATTGCAACGGTCTTAAGAGAGGTAAACATCATTTTTAGAGAGACAAAGTGCTAACCGAGGAAGGCCTGAGCAAAAAGATAGGTTTTGTCTAATTTTCTAAATTGCAGCAAATTTCCAAAAAACCTCAAAGTGCCAGTCATGGCATTCCATAAAACTGGCCCAGCGGCTGAGAAACCAGATTTATTTTTTAGTTCGCATATATCGGACACTGGCCATTTCCCTTGTATCAAGTAACCAACGTTTTTCAGATCTCAAAACACTCGGTGGGTTGTACAATGCCAAGCATTCAGCCAAATAATTTGGCAACGTGTCATAAACACCCTGTTGAACAAGTTTTAAGATCTTAAATTGAACACGAGATAGTATTTAAAAAAAAACAACAAAAACCAGTAGGCGTTTACCACCTTGCGGTAGGCGTCTACACCAAAGCGCCTACTGGTGCCTACCACCCCCGTTACTACAATAATGCCGCTGAAAATTCACAGGGGCTGGATAGGACACGTCCGGATAACAGCTTTGGTATACTGGGTCAACTACTAGAATATGAATGAAAATACTTCTTGCTGTATTGGTCTTCGGATAATCTAAGCCATAAATTGTTAAACCAGGAAATAAAGAAACACGAAGCATTGATGTTATTCCGTGGTAGCATCCAGTGTCTTATAGGTTTCTTCTATTGTATGCAGTGATTTCTCAAAAGGCAGAGTTTAAGCACTACAAAATCAATGAAGCAATATATTCACATCTCTTAAGAGGATCAACAGATCTTCAGAAAAGTTGCTTTGAAAAACCCTGGAGGGTTTATATAAATAGTATTCATCTAACACATGCAAAGTTTTTTTTTTTTTTTTTTTTCTAACTACTCTGGAATAGTGTTCCTGTAACTATAATGTCTCATTTTCTCACAAGATATAGAAAGTGTGTCCTTCCCTCTTCACAAGTGAGAATAAACTCTTTCCTTGAAAAGTGGAATGGGTGAAATGATCTGTGAGTCGCATTTTGCCGGATGCCTCACACATTTCCAACCTGTCTACCATGTTGCAAAAAAAAATGTCATCACATTTTAAAGCCCTTTCAATCTTTTATTTTGCCCTAGTTAAAAATGTCCCTTAGAAATAATGATGTTACCATGGAAATAATAGTACAAGGCTGAGAAAATTGTGTACAGAATCCTTTTGGGAAGTAGGTACTAACGTCTACATTCTCTTGGTAGGCCAACTGGTTCTTAATTGGTTTTCTTAGAACAGTGTCCCGCTCGTTAACAAATTATTGTAAGTTATGAATGCGACATTAATATTATTATTTAAATTCTACTGCCTACTATTTAAGACTTTATACGGAGACAGTCCAAACTACCTGAACAACCGCCTCATCCACAACACCGCAACCAGACATAGGAAAACTCACACCCCATTCTCATACCCCCCAATTAAGGAGTTCAAACGGAAAAAAACTATATGATGGCCTCCTGGCCACTCAAGCAGCCAAACTAGACAACCAAATCGCCAATCTACTGACGGCATCCCTCGACTACAAGACTTTTAGAAAATAAATAAAGACCATACTCTTCAAGAAAACTCTGAAAAAAGAAATAATACCGCAAGTCTCAAACTCCACCTCTCACTAAAGCCAACTACCCCAAACAAATAACCTTACCCATTTCTTACTTTCTTTGAAAATGACCAATTTTTTTTTTTTTTTGTAAGTTCTTGTTGTAATACATCTTGGATAATTTTTTTGTAATCCACCTTGAACTGCAAGGTAATGGCGGAATAGAAATCCCTAATGTAATGTAATATAATTATTAGTAACATTATTTCCCTTTGATTCATGAAAGATTGTTATACACATCCAGGAGGGGCGGAGGGAGGGTTAGGTTGGGGGGGGGGGTTAAAAAGCTTTATATTATTTGTTGGAATAAAGTGCAGTATGTTATATTACTTGATTGTTCATATGTTTGCACTATGTGTTTGATATCAAAAACGAATAAAGAATAATTAAAGAAAAAAAACAGAACAGTGTCCCACAAACTTTCTTGAGCTGCAGCACACTAAAGGCAGTGGCCACAGCTCGAGGCACCCGGAAGTGAGTGGGTGTCACCGTGATGTCATCAGACACATGCATTACCGTGATGACGTCCGCGTATGCGCAAAGGTCCTTCTGAGGGGCCCTGAGACGCCAGTGGGGGGGGGGGGGGTGCCAGCAGGTAAGAGGGCTGGAGAGAAGGAGAGGTGCTGGCGCCGGCTGATTGCCTAAAAGACATGCCTTTTGCCTCGTGCCGGTGCCTCTCTTCTTTCCCAGTGCACACAGTTTGCGATACACTGTCTTAGAACAGAAGAATAGCCTTACTGGGTCCATTAGCCTGTCCTCATGGTAGCCAATCCAGATCCCTAGTACCTGGCCAAAACCCAGAGTAACAACATTCCAGAATCTCAGAGTAAACAAGATGCTGGAACTCCAAAGAACAGCAACATTCCATGCGGAATCCCCAAAGAGTAGCAACATTCCATGCTACCAATCCATGTCTGTCTCAATAACGGACTATGGACATTTCCTCCAGAAAACTGTCCAAACCTTTCAGGGCCTGGAACATCTGAATTATGGGTTCCATCGCTAGGATCAACATGCATGCAGACCATCCTCTCTCCTCTTGCTACTATTTTAAACTCTGCCCAGTTCTTCTGATCTGATTTGGCCATTTTTGGAAGTAGGATACTGATCTTGATGGCCCAACAGTCTGACCCAGTACGGCTAATCTTATTAGATAACGAGGCATTAAAAATCAATTATTAACATTACTTGGCACTAATTTGGACTTACGCATACATCTGCCTTTGTACTATTCGGGATCCGGAAGGTTCGCCCCCCACATTTCGCCCCCAGCAATTCGCCCCTCACATTTCGCCCCCGCACATTTCGCCCCCCGGATGTTTCGCCCCCACACATTTCGCCCCCACACATTTCGCCCCCCGGATGTTTCGCCCCCACACATTTCGCCCCCACACATTTTGCCCCCGCCTTTGAGGGAAAAAAGAAATCGGTCTCGGAGCGAAGCCAAGGGGGGGAGGGAGTCGAAGTCTGGGGATGAAGGGGGATCGGGGCTTGGGGATCGGGGCCAGAGCGAGACAGCGGAAAGGGAACATGAGCTGTGCACGAGCGAAGCCAAGGGGGGGAGGGGCCAGAGCGAGACAGCGTCCCGCCGTTCCACGTCCTCCGTGCTATGTGTGTCATGCACTCATGGAACGTTAAACAATGGCCACATAGCAAAGTGTAGCTGCTGGTGTGTGCGCGAGCGAAGCCAAGGGGGGGAGGGAGTCGAAGTCTGGGGATGAAGGGGGATCGGGGCTTGGGCCAGAGCGAGACAGCGGAAAGGGAACATGAGCTGTGCGCGAGCGAAGCCAAGGGGGGGAGGGGCCAGAGCGAGACAACGTTAAACAATGGCCACATATCAGACATTCCATTTCTCCCTCTTCTTTTCCCCATGCCCCTTTCTTTTTATGCAATGTGTCCCAACCATTTTCCCCTTTTAGCGTGTTTTGTCTTTAATACCATGCAGTCTGTCTTTTTACTACCCCATTTTTACTTATATTTTAAATTTTGTACAATGTAAACCTCTTTGGTAATTAACGCAGTATATCAAAGCTAAATAAACTTGAAATTTGTATACATTTTGGCTTCTTTTATGCACCATGAAGAATATGCGCTCCCTGTGAAGAGTGCACACCATTTGCAGAGAGCATATATTGGGCATGACCTGGATTGGCTACTGTTGGAAACAAGAGGCTGGGCTAAATGGCCACCATCTCCCTGTGAAGAGTGCACACCATTTGCAGAGAGCATATATTGGGCATGACCTGGATTGGCTACTGTTGGAAACAAGAGGCTGGGCTAAATGGCTGCTCTTATATTCTTATGGCTGGATTCTATAAATAATAGATCATAGATACAATAATAAACTAAACTAAACCTTAGGAAGGGAAGCAATGGTAACTGCACCAACTTAAAATAAAAACATAAAAAATCCAGCTTTCAACTTAAAACAAAAACATAAAAAATCCAACTGCAGATCGGTGCTCTCTAGTTCTTCTAGTGGGTTCATGTTGCCATAGATTCTTTTTTGGGGTCATTTGAGGCAGCCATGCAAACGTTGGAGCGCAACAGCAATTTCTTTTGTGGTACTCGGGTAAACTTTTCTTTTCATGCCCCCGGATTAAAATGATGAAAAAATAAAATAAAAAAAGTTAAAATGATTAAGTAGGTATTTTTTACCTGATTTTTGTCAGAGAAGTCACTGGTCCGCCGGGACCAAAACAGGATTTTTCAGAATTTGAGAGGACCAAAATACATAATTTACTTTTTTTGCTTTATTTTATCATGTTAAAATGGTGATTTGTTTCAAAAATCGAAAATTTGGTGGAGATGTCTCCTTTATCCCCAGAGCGAAGTCATTGATTTCTGTGATGTTTATCATTTAATTTTTTTAATTTTTTACTGTGCTAAACAAAACAGTCAAATAACATTCAAATAACAAGTAAAATGAAATACAGTGATAAAGTGAACAAAAACTAACCTGTCAAATGAAATAACAGTCCAAACACAACACAGTCAAATAACAAGTAAAATGAAGTGATAAAGTGAACAAAAACTAACCTGTCAAATGAAATAACAGTCCAAACACAACACAGTCAAATAACAAGTAAAATGAAATACAGTGATAAAGTGAACCTAAAAGTCAGAAGCACGAACGTCAATCAAAATTCAAAATTGTATGCTATTCCTCTGAGATAGTCGATCAAATTTCGATTGTCCAAGTCCTCCACAATACGCCGAATTCTTGCAGAAATAGCCGCGTATTTCTTGTTTCGCGCATTGACAGGATTGCCTGCTATAATCTGCGTGATTTCAAAATTGTGAAGGCCTTGCTGTCTTTTCAAGCAGTTGATGAAGCGGTATATATTGGGGAAAAGTGAGCCGCAGGTTTCTTGAAAGCTGCGATGCCAGCCCTCGACGTCATTGTTCGTCCGATGTTGGCCTTTCAACGTTCGTTGATGAACATTCCAAAACACAACTGGAAACAATGGATTCTGGCGTCCTCTTCGGTTCATTCGACCAATGTAGGTGTCCTCGAAATAGTTGGCAATGGGTACTGCTTCTTGTGGAAATTTGGGATCGTCCAGCAGCTCTTCAAATGATTGCACAACAATGGCCGGAGGCAGAAAAGCAAGAGCTGGTATCATGCGGATCCACTGGGCAAATTCGTGGTCATTTTGGTAGCGCACTTTCAATCCTTCATTCTGAACTCTTCGCCATATTGACTGCGACAAGTGGAAGAAGCAGCCTGTTTTCTCCATGTTAGGAAACTCGATTTCAAACGCTTGAATTGCAGCTTGTTCAAAATCGGTCATCAACTGCTGCGGTTGGAGACCTGGCTGCATATTCTTAAGCTGCTGCAGCATCTGTCGATAGGTTGTTCGGGTCTTGTTCGGCAACAGCGCGTACAATGCTGGAATGATGACACCACCGTGAACTGCATGAATCGTATAAAGCTGCTCGAACAAAGCTGGTGCAGTAGAAAACGTGCCATCAGCGAACCATTCACTGCTCTGTGCCAACGAGTGGAGATTATCCCTCGTTCCAAATATCAATATTCGGCTGGTTCCATTCCCTGAATAAAAATAAAAATAATTTAGGCATAAATTTAGGCGGTGGATGGAGGAAACCCCTCAGTTGGGACGGGACATACATGGGCTTTTCAAAGTCCAAAAAAGGGTCAGAAATAGTCAGGGGTGCAGAAAAAACACCATTTTTCGACGAGCTCTATTCGCTGGCATCAAAAAATTCCGAAAGACAAAAAAAATATTTTTTCTTCATTTTTTTGAGCTATTACGTTAATGGAATGTTTCACAAATTCTACTAAAATTCTACCAAAAATTGTACGAAGTAATTTAGTAAAATTAAATGTGGAAGATTATATAGCAACAATAATTCAAGATAACGCTTAAAACGGCTTGGAAGACTCAGACATACTTGTTTGACCAATTCTAATAAATTAAGAAATTTTGGGCCATTTTATGTGCCACAAAGTGATATAAAGCAAATAACGCCTACATGTACGAGTACATAATGCTAATAGCGTGAAGAGAAAAGGTTACCCGAGTCCCACAAAAGAAATTGCTGTTGGACGCCATTGATAATGATCTCCTGAAATTCTGGCGGGATGACGAGTTGATCAATGGTTTGAGGCAACCGCGGCATACCCTCGACTTGTCTTGACGATCGAATTGATCTCTTTAGCGAATCTTTTCTAGGCAGAAGCGCTCCAACGTTTGCATGGCTGCCTGAAATGACCTCACTGAGAATCTGCTGTGGCATCTCCTGTGTCGACCTTGCCCTGGAAGTAACCTCATTGATTAATCGAACTACTTCAGGCCTTGCTGCCTGTGCTGCATGATTATGTATATTTACGATTTTCACAACTTCGCCATCAATTCCTTCAGTCCAAACGCGTCCTTTACACCTTGACCGCTTTTCGCATACCCAAATAGCATGGCTGTCATCTGCTGTTCGTTTAGAGAATACATAAATATGATTTTCGTAAACTAGCTTCTTCTTGCCACGCTTTGAAAGAACTGATTCCATAACTAAATAAATCACTACACAGATCAGTTAATCAGGAAATCGAAAGGAGTAAATGACCAAGAGGCAAGAACATGTCATATTTATAGAAGCGCTGGCGGTTAAGCTCTGGTGAATTTTGCAAAGTCATTGGCGCCAGATTGACCGAATTTAGCACATTTCGCCCACGCACATTTCGCCCCTGAGCGTTTTCCCCTACTTCAGGCCTTGCTGCACTTATCAGCGCACTCCAGGGGGATAAGCTCATGTTCCCTTTCGGCGGACCTGCAGCTCGTCGGAGGCGCGCGGCGTACGCTCGCGGGACGCTGTCTCGCTCTGGCCCAAGCCCCGATCCCCCTTCATCCCCAGACTTCGACTCCCTCCCCCCCTTGGCTTCGCTCGCGCACAGCTCATGTCCCCTTTCCGCTGTCTCGCTCTGGCCCAAGCACCGATCCCCCTTCATCCCCAGACTTCGACTCCCCCCCCCCCTTGGCTTCGCTCGCGCACAGCTCATGTTCCCGTTCCGCTGTCTCGCTCTGGCCCAAGCCCCGATCCCCCTTCATCCCCAGACTTCGACTCCCCCCCCCCTTGGCTTCGGTCGCGCACAGCTCATGTCCCCTTTCCGCTGTCTCGCTCTGGCCCAAGCACCGATCCCCCTTCATCCCCAGACTTCGACTCCCCCCCCCCCTTGGCTTCGCTCGCGCACAGCTCATGTTCCCGTTCCGCTGTCTCGCTCTGGCCCAAGCCCCGATCCCCCTTCATCCCCAGACTTCGACTCCCTCCCCCCCTTGGCTTCGCTCGCGCACACACCAGCAGCTCCACTTTGCTATGTGGCCATTGTTTAACGTTCCATGTGTGCATGACACACATAGCACGGAGGACGTGGAACGGCGGGACGCTGTCTCGCTCTGGCCCCTCCCCCCCTTGGCTTCGCTCGCGCACACACCAGCAGCTGGACTGAGGGCCCGTGAGGTAAGGATTTGCGATCCGAGACGGATTTCTTTTTCCCTTCAAAGGCGGGGGCGAAATGTGTGGGGGCGAAATGTGTGGGGGCGAAACATCCGGGGGGCGAAATGTGTGGGGGCGAAATGTGTCTGGGGGCGAAATGTGGGGGGCGAAATGTGAGGGGCGAATTGCTGGGGGCGAAATGTGGGGGGCGAAACTTCCGTGAACCGTACTATTCTACTGTATAATTCTGCACACCCAAATTATTTCTTTATTTAAAAAAGTTTCTAACCCGCTTAAATCTTAAGCGGGTCCCAAAATACGTAATAAATATCATTAAAACAAGTATAACAACAATACCATTATTCTTACATCTTCCTTCTAATATTAAACAAAAAATAAACATACTTCTTAAACCCCCCCAAAAAAAAAAATCCACCCACTAATCATATGATTTAAAAATAGCATTAGGAATTACATATATTAAGCCAACCTCTGTTGAGAAAAAAGCTTCAATAAAGGAATTTTAAAAATTGTTTCAAGTTACCTATCATCCGGAACTTAAAAGGGGAGGGGGGGGGGTTTGGTCATAGAAATATGATTGCAGATAAAGGCCAAATGGCCCATCCAGTCTCCCATCTGCAGCATCCATTGTCTCCTTCTCTCCCTATTGGCTAAGGCTCTTAACATTTGCATCTCCTCTTTCTATAGGCTAAGGCTCTTTACACCTGCATTGTGATGTCAAAGAACTTTATGTTTATAGAAACATGATGGCAGATAAAGGCCAAATGGGCCCATCCAGTCTCCCATCTGCAGCATCCACTGTCTCCTTCTCTCCCTATTGGCTAAGGCTCTGTGCACCTGCATTGTGAGGTCATAGAGTTGCCCATCTGCAGTAACCATTATCTCTTCCTCCTCTAAGAGATCCCACATGCCTATCCCAGGCTTTCTTGAATTCAGATACAGTCTCTGTCTTCACAACCTCTACCAGGAGTCTGTTCCATGCATCTACCACCCTTTCTGTAAAAAAGTATTTCCTTAGATTACTCCAGAGCCTATCATCTCTTAACTTCATCCTATGCCCTCTCATTGCAGAGTTTCCTTTCAAATGAAAGAGACTCGACTCATGCGCATTTACATCACTTAGGTACTTAAACAGCTCTATCATATCTCCCCTTTCCTGCCTGACCCACCTATGCCATGGAAGGGGCACAGGTGGGTCAGAGTTATTCACAAAAATTGGGTGCAGTGTTATGGAATAGTGTCATTTACATACCCAGCTGTCATTAGTTGTTCACTAGCATTTTCATGTTTCAGCAGGCATAAAAGTTCAAGAGCGACCTTTATAGCATAGTGCTTAGTGTGGATTCTTTCCTGGCATCTAATGGGCACCGTTTTCTGAATCTGGCCTATAGGGGCTTCAGGCCCTTCATATATAGAATCAAGAAACTTGGTCGTCACTCCCAACCCTCAAGGGCAACCAACCGGCCAGGTTTTCAGGATATCCCTAATGAATATGCATAAGAGAGACGTGTATACAAGAAAAGTAGTGTTAGGTGCTATCGACTCGTGCTTGAGTCCTAACGACTTAATGAATTACAGATCCAAAAAGAAATTGGTTTTGTGCTAGTCCGGTAAAGTCCTCTAGCATCATCCCCATGGTTGTTTTCAATGTGTCCAGCCATCTGATTGCAGGTCATCCTCTTCACCTAGTTCCTTCGATCATAACATAAGAATTGCCACTGCTGGGTCAGACCAGTGGTCCATCATGCCCAGAAGACCGCTCATGCGGCGGCCCTTAGGTCAAAAACCAGTGCCCTAACTGTGACTAGCTTTACCTGCGTACGTTCTGGTTCAGCAGGAACTTGCCTAACTTTGTCTTGAATCCCTGGAGGGTGTTTTCCCCTATAACAACCTCCAGAAGAGCATTCCAGTTTTCTACCACTCTCTGAGTGAAGAAGAACTTCCTTATGTTTGTACGGAATCCATCTCCTTTTAACTTTAGAGAGTGCCCTCTCGTTCTCTCTACCTTGGAGAGGTTGAACAACCTGTCTTCATCTACTTTGTCTTGAATCTCTGGAGGGTGTTTTCCCCTATAACAGCCTCCGAAAGAGCGTTCCAGTTCTCTACCACTCTCTGGGTGAAGAACTTCCTTATGTTTGTACGGAATCTATCCCCTTTCAACTTTAGAGAGTGCCCTCTCGTTCTCTCTACCTTGGAAAGGGTGAACAACCTGTCTTTATCTACTAATTCTATTCACTTCATTATCTTGAATGTTTCGATCATGTCCCCTCTCAGTCTCCTCTTTTCAAGGGAGAAGAGGCCCAGTTTTTCTAATCTCTCAATATACAGCAACTCCTCCAGCCCCTTAACCATTTTAGTTGCTCTTCTCTGGATCCTTTTGAGTAGTACTGTGTCCTTCTTCATGTACAGCTACCAGTGCTGGATGCAGTACCATGGCCCAGTACAGCAGCATGATAACCTTCTCCGACGTGTTTGTGATCCTCTTCTTAATCATTCCTAGCATTCTGTTTGCCCTTTTCGCTACTGCCGTGCATTGCGTGGATGGCTTCATTGACTTGTTGACCAGTACTTCCAAGTCTATTTCCTGGGGGGTCTCTCCGAGTACTGCACCATACATCCTGTATTCATGTATATGATTTTTGTTATCGACATGCAGCACCTTACACTTATCCATGTTAAACCTCATTTTCCATGTCACGGCCCATTTCTCGAACATTAGACATCCGATCAAACAGCTGAGGGATTAGAAATCAATAATAAAAACTATGAAATATATATATATATTTTTTTTAATTTTGTTTGAAATACCTTATAAACAGGCTCAGTCCTGATGCTAATAACCAGGCTCTCCCAAACTATATTACATTACAATACATTAGTGATTTTTATTCCGCTTGTACCTTGCGGTTCAAAGCGGATTACATAAGAAGAGAACTGGACATTTCCAGGAGGGTACATGACATTGGAGAATACAGATTGAGGATATAGACTTAATAACAGAATGATGGTAAAGACTTAATAACATTGGAAGATAAGTCAGGTTACATTACATTACATTACATAATAAGTAGTCTGATTCCGTACGTTGGTGGATAGTCGATTTCGGTGAGATAATTTAGGTTTCAGTTAGCTTTATTTTCCTTTTTTTTTGGTTTATTGTTTTTTATTGGTCGATTGAGGGTATGGTGCCAGGGAGTGAGCAGAGCCTGGTCGGAGAAGTGGGGAAGAGGAGAAGGAGATTAGGTAGATTGTTTATACTTTTTGAACAGCAGTGTTTTGATTTCTTGGGGAAGAGGAGAGGGAGATTAGGTAGATTGTATATACTTTTTGAACAGCAGTGTTTTGATTTCTTTACGGAATGCCTTGAGGTCAGATGTTGTGGTTAGCAATCTGGTGATGGAGGGTTCGAGTTTTGCTGCATGTGTTGCCAGGAGACTATCATAAAGCTTTTTGCGATGAGTACCCTTGAGTGGTGGGTATGAGAATGGTGTCAGTGTTCTTCTTGTTCTGGGTGGAAGGTTACGGTTTAGGCGATTGTTTAGATAGGTAGGTGCAGTACCGTTAATTACTTTGAAGAGTAGACAGTATAGTTTGAATTGAATTCTGGCTCGAATCGGTAGCCTATGTGAGTCTAGGTAGGCATTGGTGATGTGGTCAAATTTTCCGAGTGAGTAGATTAGTCTAAGAGCTGTGTTCTGAACGGTCTGTAGTTTTTTGATCATGTTTGTGGGGCATGGTAGATACAGGATATTGCAGTAGTCCACAAGACTTAGTACCAGGGATTGTACAATGATCCTGTAGTGCTCTTTGTCAAAGAATTTACTTATTTTTCTTAAGTTGCGCATTGTGAAGAATGCTTTTTGAGTAGTTTTGTTGATTTGAGTCTGCATAGTGCAGCATCTGTCTATCAGCACTCCCAGGATTTTGAGTGAGGTCTGGATTGGGTATTTGGTTGCTTTAATTTCTAGGTCTTTTATGGAAGGGTTTTTGTCCGTTTCAAGCATTAGGAATTTGGTTTTGTCCGAGTTTAGTTTCAGTTTGTGGTTTGTCATCCATTTTTCTACTTCGTCCAGAATTATTTCCAGGTGTCCTGTTGAGATGTGGTCTTGGGTTTCGAAGGGGAGGAGAATAGTTATGTCATCTGCGTAGCTGAATGATGTTACATTTAGGTTGTCTAAAGTGGTACCGAGGGAGGAGATGAAGAGATTGAAAAGAATGGGCGATAGTGGAGACCCCTGCGGGACTCTGCATGGATTTGACCATGGGTTAGATTTTGTGTCGTTTGTCTTAACTCTGTACGTTCTTGTTTTAAGGAATCCTTGGAACCAGTTGTAAACCACCCCTGAGATCCCTATTGCATCAAGTATCTGGAGTAGTATGGTATGATCAACTAGATCGAAGGCGGCGGAAAGATCTAGTTGGATAATTAGGATCCTGTGTCCTTTACTGAGGTATTGTCAGGCTATGTCTAGTAGTGTTGCTAGTAGTGTTTCCGTGCTGTGGTGAGATCTAAATCCTGATTGAGAGGAATGAAGTATATTATGGTCAACTAGGTAGTTGGTGAGGTATTGAGCCACAAGTCCTTCAATCAGTTTGACATATAATGGGATCGAAGCAATAGGTCTATAGTTGGTAGGAGCGTCTATAGGACCTTTTTGGTGTTTCAGTAGGGGAGTGATTATAATCTCTCCAAGATCTTGTGGGAATTGACCTTCTATGAGAGTGCTTTGTATCCATTGCATGAGGCTGGTTTTGAATTTAAGGGAGGCATTTGTAAGCAGATACGATGGGCAGTAGTTCAAGTCGCATGAGGTGTGGCTGTATTTTTTGTATAGTCAGTTCAAATCAGGCCATTGTAGAGTTGGGAAGGTGGTCCATGTTCTGTCTGCAGATATGGCTTCTTCCGTTGTGGGGGTTGTTATTATCTCGTAGAGTTTGGTAGTTGAGTTGTTGAAGGTAGTTCTAATTGTAATGATCTTGTGTTTGAAATGGTCTGCTAGTTGGGAAGCTGTTGGTGGTTTATTGCCTTGAGAGGCAAGGAATGGGTTTGTGTCCGTAAGTTTTTTTACTAAGTTGAAGATTGTTTTTGTGTCAGATGTGTTTGTGCCAATTAGTTTAGTGTAGTATGTTTTGCGCTTTTCCTTAAGTTTGATGTTATATAGTTTGATTTGGGTTCTCTAAGCAGATTTGGTTTGATCATTTTTCTTTTTTCTCCAAGATCTTTCAAGTTGTCTGCAATGCCTTTTTTGTAGGAGGAGTTCGGAGTCGAACCACTTGTCTGAGGGTCTGCAGGTTCTATGTTTGGTTTTGTCAGGGGCTAACTCTTTCAAGGTTGTTTCACTTAGGGTGCGCCAGTGATTTACGAAGTCAGTAGGGTCAGTGGGGATGATTACAGGGTCCACTTTATCCCAGAATGTGGCAGGTTCAATTTTCTGTCTAGATTTGAAGGTTGTTTTTTGTGGCTTGGATTTTATGTTATTTTGAGGCCAGTTGATGGTGAAAGTGTATTTGTGGTGGTCTGACCAAAGAGAGGGATGCCAGGTACCATTGGTGATATGAATTTTTGGGGTGTGGAGGTTATGAGACGTGAATGCTGCTATATCAAGTTGGTGGCCTTTTTCATGCGTGGGTTCAGGATTGAGGATCTGGTAGGATAGGGCGTCGAGGTATGAGAGTATATCGTCTACTTGTTTGGATGTGTGGTCCTCGAGGTGGAGATTGATGTCTCCTAGGAGCAAATTGTATGTGGAGGTTAGAGAGTTCTGGAATAAGAATTCTTCGAGTTCAAGTTTTGAGGTGTTCCATTTTCCTGGAGTGATGTAGCATAGCAGACAGTTCAAGGTGCCTGTGAGTTGGCATGCAAGAAGGAGAGTTGGCATGCAAGAAGGTCTAAGTGAGGGGTTGAGTGTTTGTGTAGAACTTTTAGGTTGAGGTTGTTTTTTACTAGAATAGCTAGTCCTCCCCCTCGTTTGTTTTCTCGACAAACCAGCTCTAATTTGTACCCTTTGGGGCAGAATTCGGTTATGCATGGGTCCGAGTTGGATGTTAGCCAGGTTTCGGCTAGGAAGAGACAGCTTAGTTGTTCTTTAATCAGCCAATCTTTGATTAGATTTGCTTTTGGGCTAATTGATCTTATGTTCATGTAAGCACAGGTTAACGAGGTATATTTTGTGTTGGAATTAAGGTTGCAATTAAGGTAGAGGATATTTTTTGGTGGTGTTTGTTGTTTTTGAGTAGTAGTCTTGTGCTTTGGTGGAGGTCTTTTTCCCCAGATGGTGGGAATGTGGTCTTGGCTGGTCAGTGGGCAGGATGTTAGGGTTCTTGTGGTGTGGATTTTTCTGGGTGGTTGTGGTTGTCTGTAGGTTGCTGTCAGAATTGGGATGGGTGATAGGTGATATCCTGTGGTTTGCCAGTTGGAAATGAGTAGTGAGAGTATTAGGAGGGCAAGTATGATTTTGTATGTGCGATTTTCCATTTTGTTTGTGGAGTGGAAGATTCTTTGGTTCTGGTATGTCTCTGGTTTGAGCTGTGGTAATGATGTTGGTGATTTCGAGAAGATTTTTTTAATATTATTCTATCACGGAAGGGGAAGGAGAGTTTCTGTTCGCTCACCTCTCTGGAGAAGGTAATCGCCTTTGTGTTTAATCTCTGGCAATGGCTCCCGATGTAGCGTTTCGTTAAAGAAAATCCCTGACTCGGGGGAGGGGCGGAGCGGGGCGCACACGCACGCCTCGCTGTTGCAGGCTGGGCTGGCTCGGTCGGCAAACGCTTCCGATGGAGCGATTCTTTAAAGAAAGAAAATCCCTGACAAGGGGGAGGGGCGGAGCGGGGCTCACACGCATGCCTCGCTGCTGCAGGCTGGACTGGCTCGGTCGGGCCAAATCAATGTCAAGTCGTTGTTACCACCTTGTCAAGAGGCATTAATGTTGTCTCGAAAATCAATGGAAACCTTCAAAAGGCATGATTATGTTTATCTAAACAATGGCTCACCGAGGACCCTCAATTTTCTTTTGCTAAGCAATTTTGATGTCCAAATCATTCCTGTCCTAAGCTTCTTTTAGTTTGCTGGAGTTCAAAAAAATCTGACCTGAGAAAATTCTTACTCGTATGGTAGAAGATGCAGTTTGTCAGGAATTGTACTGAAGAAGGTGATAAAGCAGATAAACATCATCTGAAATGGGCATTTGTATTTTATACCCTACTAGAAGGAAGTCTTAAAGAAGGGTATCTTGTATTCTACATGAAAATACTACTACTATTATTTCTATGTGTCTGACCCTTGGATACTCTGTAGGCCAGTTCTCGCCATGCTTTTCTGTTTTCCACAGTTTCTTTCAATTGCTTGATGTTCATTCCCATGTCATTCTTGATGATATCCAAACAATGGACCTTTGGTTTCCCCTGCTTCCTTTTACCACTAGCTATTCTGAGTACCACCTCCTTTTCTAGTGAATTTGCCCTCATAACATGTCCAAAATAGGTCAGTTTCTGTTTGGTAATCTTGCCATCCACGGACGAACATCTTTGTTGGTGATCCTAATTGTCCATGGGATTTGTATAAGTCTTCTCCAGTACCACAGCTTGAAAGCATCATTTTTTCTTCTATCTGCTTTCATGAGTGTCCATGTCTTGCAAACATATGTTACAATTGGGAACACAACAGCAGACTTGTCAGAGTAGGACATTGAGAACCTTAAGAAAGGACATCATCTACATTATGGATGACTTCAATGCAAAAGTTGGAGAAGGAGAGGATGGTCATCAGGCATGGCCTAGGGGAGAAGAGTGTTTGGAAGGCATGGCCTAGGGGAGAGGAATTAAGCTGGGGACCACCATGTGCAGTTCTGCCAAGAGAACAAGCTTAGATCACCAACAACTTCTTCACTCATTTTGAGTCAATCAGGGTCTTAGGCCCCTCCCACTGCATCCCAAGATGCATTGGGAGGGGGAAGGCCCATCATTCTCAGCACGCAGTCCTGTAGGCAGAAGGGAATTGGCTTCCCACCTGCTGATTTGTCCTTAGAAAGTCCAGGGGTCCAGGGATGTGGAAGGGGATCCAGAAATATTGGGGGAAGTGGGAGGATGTGGGGGAGAGTCTGGGGATGTCAGGGGAGGGGTGGAGGGCTCCACAGGTCAGCTGATCCTGGTAGGGGGAATCCCCATCAGCTAAAACCAGCTCAGCAGATGGAAATTTCTCGGCCACAATCAGACATGGTAGTTGGGTACATCTACAAAAGTTGCTTTTGTGCGTTTTTCATGTGGACATTTTTATTTTTGAAAATGGCCAAAAAAGATAAGACGTCCTAAGGACCAAAACTTATACATAGGTCATTTAAAAACAAACAAAAAAAAAAAACACAGATGTCTGGCAGTTTTGAAAATGGACATTTTTTTCTGCTGGGTTTATGGGCGTCTTACCCCAAACGACTAACTTCAGACTTAGAGGTCCTATCGAAAATGCCCCTCTATGCATGCTAAAGTGAACAGCAACTCGTAACATGGGCTTAGCACATGGGAAAAAAAATCCACAATAGCATAAACTAAGCCCATTTACCAGTGCACTTCAGTAGATATACCCCAAAGTGTTTAAAAACTACACACCTCATTTCTATGACAGTACACGCATTATCAAAATTTTTTTAAAAAGAACAGTTGTTCAGGATAAACTGTTCACTCAGCATCTCCCTGCCGAACTGTAATCTTCTTCCTTCCTACAGACCAGAAGTAACTTTAGCCTTTCCATGCCCTCTTTATAGCTACTGGCAGCTTGAACTGCGCCAAGACTGATTTATGGTGGCTGAGCTCGCTATTAAGTTTAAAGTGATGAAATGTGTGGTGTTCAAACGTGCTGGTGAACGTCCCTTTCATCCTCACGAGTTTCTAGGCAGGCTTAACATTCACTCCAATTCCCCCAAGTATTCAGTAAATGGAGACAGAGCGAAATACTGTGTATTTCCACAGGGGCATGATAGAGAAGCAGGTCTGCACAAGCAACGAGGTTGACCCTGGTGACTCCACAAAAAGGCATCGCCTGCTACTTAAGATGAAGTTGCCCCAAACTGTAAAGTCAAGACGTTGCAAACATCATTTACTCTAAACTAAACTAAAGCTTAAGTTTGTCTACCGCATCATCTCCATAAAGATAAAGCTCGACACGGTTTATAGGTCAATAAATTCAATAAATGAGGGAAGGACATAATAAGAAATTAGAGTTTATGAAGAGGATAGCTAGCTTTACATTTTCAATAGATAGCTTTACGTTTTGGAGAAAAGCCAGGTTTTCAGATGCTTTCGGAATAATTGGAATGAGCCTAGGTTCTGCAACGGGACAGGGAGGTTATTCTAAAGCTCAGTGAATTTGAAGAAAAGGGATTTCCATAATTTACCTGCATACATGATGCCTTTTAATGAGAATGAGAAAGAGAGAAAAAAAGAAGAGAGAGAGAGAAAAAAGAGAGAGGGAGAGAGAGAGAGAGAAAAAGAGAGAGAGAGGAAAAGAGAGAGAGAGGAAAAGAGAGAGAGAAAAAACAGAGAGGAAGAGAGAGAAAAAAAGAGAGGAAGAGAGAGAGAAAAAAGAAGAGAGAAAAAAAGAAGAGAGAGAAAAGAGAGAGTGAGAAAGAAAAAAGAAGAGAGAGAGAAGAGAGAGGAAGAGAGAGAGAGAGAAAAAGAGAGAGAGAGAGGAAGAGAGAGAGAAAAGAGAGAGAGAGGAATAGAGAGGAAGAGAGAGAAAAAAAAGGAGAGAGAGGAAGAGAGAGAGAAAAAGAGAGAGAGAGAGGAATAGAGAAAGAAAAAAAGAGAGGAAGAGAGAGAGAAAAAAAGAGAGAGGAAGAGAAACTAAACTAAACCTTAAGTTTGTATACCGCATCATCTCCATAAAGATAGAGCTCGGCACGGTTTACAGGTAAATTCAATAAATGAGGGAAGGACATAATAAGAAATTAGAGGTTATGAAGAGGATGGCTAGCTTTACATTTTCAATAGATAGCTTTACGTTTTGGAGAAAAGCCAGGTTTTCAGATGCTATTGGAATATTTGGAATGAGCCTAGGTTCCGCAGCTGGGCAGGGAGGTTGTTCCAAATTTGAAGAAAAGGGATATCCCTAATTTACCTGCATACATGACGCCTTTTAACGAGGGGAAAGATAATTTGAGTATGTGGGCGGATCTGGTAGTGTCAGGTCTCGAAGAATTCCAGGATAGTGGAATTAGAGGAGGAAGAATGCCATGTAGGATCTTGAATATTAGGGAGGTGCATTTAAAGTGAATCCTAGAAATCACCGGAAGCCAGTGAAGTTTTGACAGAAGCGGGGAAATATGGTCAAATTTGCTTTTTGTGAAGATCAACCTAGCCGCAGTGTTCTAGATTTCCCTGAAGTCTTTGAAGATTTTTACTCCTCTTTTTTTAAGGAATATCGTTGGCTCCCAGTTCAATTTAGATGGATCCATAAGGCAGGAGTGCCCACACTTTTTGGGCTTGCGAGCTACTTTTAAAATGACCAAGTCAAAATGATCTACCAACAATAAAATTTTTTTTAAAAACCCACAAAGCACACTGAAAGGCAGAGAAAATGTTAATTATCATTCATATTCCGGGTTTTTTTCAAAGAGGTCAAGGCAGATGACTCTATGCAATGTCATCTCAATAACAACCATACAAAAATAGACAAATATAGCCCCTCCCTTTTTACTAAACCACATAGCAGTTTTTAGCGCAGGGAGTTGCGCTGAATGCCCCACGCTGCTCTCGACGCTCATAGGCTCCCTGCGCTAAAAACTGCTATTGTGGTTTAGTAAAAGGGAGCCATAGTGCAAAATATAGATAGCAGATATAAATTCTCAAAACAGACACATTTTGATCACTAAATTGAAAATAAAATCATTTTTCCTACTTTTGTTTGGTGATTACATGAGTCTCTAGTTGCACTTTCTTCTTCTGACTTCTTCTCACTTCACTCTGGCTGCACTTCTTCTGACATCTCCTGATTTCAGCCCACTCCTTCTTTCAGCCTCCTATATGCTTTCTCTCTTCCATACCTCATTCTCTCCCCCAACTTTTTCTTTCTTTCTCCCTGCCTCCTGTTCTTTCTTTCTCTCTCTCTCTCCATGCCCACTTTCTTTCTGTCTCCCTGCCCTCCCCCAAGCCACTAGGTTTGCCACCGGGGAACAGGCCTCCAAGCCACCGCCCCCCAAGCTCTGCATGCAGAAGCCTTGCACTGACCAGCATTCTGCTCCCCTTCAATTCAGATGTCGGAGAGGAAGTTCCGGGCCAGCCAGGCAGCGATTGGCTGGCCCAGAAATTCCTCTCCGATGTAAGAATTGATGTCGGGGAGAGGAATGCTGGTCAGCGTGAGGCTTCTGCAGGCCCAAATCTCTGGATCCCCAGGGCCGAGGAAAAGAGAAGAAAAAAAGCCAGTCTTCCATGAGAGCCGTTCCAGTCTCTTTTTAGCACGACACTCAACTTCCCATTTTCAGGCTCAAGACGTCAGAGCAGCAGCAGCAGCTCCGGCATTTTTGGGCAGAGCACCTCCTGCTCCCGACCGCCTTTCTCCAGTTTGGCTTGTCAATTCCGCCAGGGGCAGCCGGCGCTCAGCTCTCAAGGGTCGTGACTTCCCTCCCGCCTTCTCCCGAAGGAAGTGACATCATCCCCCAGTCGGAAGACGGGTTCTGGCAGTCGGGCAGGAAGGGTGCAGCAAGAATGAGTGTGCGTGGGGAACCTTGGGGAGAGGAAGGCTGATCGGCCGGCCGATTGGAACGGCAACACGAGATCGACTGGCGTTGCCTTCCCGATCGACCGGTCGATCGCGATCGACGTGTTGGGCACCCCTGCCATAAGGCTTTAACTTTAGCATTTAAGGCCACACATTCAGGCCAACCTTGTTATTTTCCAAAACTCTTGGTTCCATATTGCCCAGCTCGGAGTTTGAGATCATCCAATGCTCATCATTTGTGATTGCCTTCCTTTCACAAAAGCGTAGCGTGTTTGTTAGCGTCGGCCACGGTGGTAACAGCTCCTACGCCCCATAGGAATTCTATGAGCATCAGCGCTGTTACCACCGCAGCCGGCGCTGAAAACCACACTACGCTTTTGTAAAAAGGAGGTTAGTTAACATCTACTCGTAATTCTGCATTTTTTTATTTTTATTTTTTTTGCTTCTGTCCCATTTTTATAGAACTCCCTCCCATTTGAAATTCATTGTGAATCATCTTATCCTAAATGTAGAGTTCTTTTTAAAATTTATCTGTTTAATTTAGCATTTACGTAGGCCCTCTTTTACTAAGGTACGCTAAGCGTTTTAGCACTCACGCTAAATCAACGCATGCGCTAACCGCTAACGCATCCATAGCATAACATGCACGTGTTGGCGTTTAGCGTGTGTTTACCACGTGCTAATAGCAAACTTAACATTGGGTTGAACGGAGTAGGAGAGAACGGGAGCCTCCCTGACACAGCCGCTGGTTGGCGAAACAAGAGCCTTGTTGAATATTAACAGCTTTTCCCTTATCTTCATCCCAACATTAAGTTTGCTATATCAGGAAGATCGTTACGCTGGATTGAGCATTATGTGCTAATTGTGGATATAAGAACATAAGAATTACCATCTCAGGATCAGACCCTGGGTCCATCAAGTCCGGTGATCTGCACATGCGGAGGCCCGGAGGCCCCCACCAGGTGTACCCTGGCCTAATTTTAGTCCCTATATCACTGTATGCTTCTCAAGGGAGATGTGCATCTAATTTACCCTTCCCCGTATCACTCTATGCCACTCTTAAGGAGATGTGCATCTAGTTTACCCTTTCTATGTTTCTATAACCATAAGGCTCTATGACATCATAATGCAGGTGTAAAGAGATTTAGCCTATAGGGAGAGGACATGCAAATATTAAGAACCTTAACCAATAGGGAGAGGAGGAGATAGTGGATGCTGCAGATGGGAAGACTGGATGGTCCATTTGGCCCTTACTGCCATCATGTTTCTATAACCATAAGGCTCTATGACATCATAAGGCAGGTGTAAAGAGCCTTAGCCTGTAGGGAGAGGACATGCAAATAATAAGAACATAAGAATTGCCATCTCCGGATCAGACCCTGGGTCCATCAAGTCCGGTGATCTGCACACGTGGAGGCCCCGCCAGGTGTACCCTGACCTAGTTTTAGTCCCCATATCACCGTATGCTTCTCAAGGGAGATGCGCATCTAATTTACCCTTCCCCGTATCACTCTCTGCCACTCTTAAGGAGATGTGCATCTAGTTTACCCTTAAATCCTAGAAGGGTGGATTCTGCAATTACTTCCTCTGGGAGAGCATTCCAGGTGTCCACATCTTTGAAGATAAGTGGATTTTGTCGCTTGTTCTTTTTCTTGTTCCCTGTGCACAGTGGTGGGATGATTCCCAGTTTGAAAAATTGCATTTTGAAAGTTTGTGGAGTTTTTTTGCCCATGGTACAGAATTAGAACGGCTAAAAAACTCATTGGATTGCTGTCTGCCTATTACATAAAGTGGAGGCTTTTTCTCCACTGAAGTTAAATGATTTTTCAGAGGGTACCCCCACCACTTGGCTAATAACGTTTCTTTAGAATTTTTGAGTTTATATTTTGTTATTATTACTAGTATTCTTGAGAGACGTTTAAATACCTACGTGATGTAAATGCGCATGAGTCGAGTCTCATTTGAAAGGAAGCTCTGGAATGAGAGGGCATAGGATGACGTTCAGAGGTGAAAGGCTCGGGAATAATCTAAGGAAAACCTTTTTTACAGAAAGGGTGGTAGATGCGTGGAACAGCCTCTCAGAAGAAGTGGTGGATACAGAGGCTGTATCTGATTTCAAGAAAGCCTGGGATAGTCACGTGGGATCTCTTAGAGAAAGGAAGAGATAATAGTTACTGGGGATGGGCAGACTGGATGGGCCATTTGGCCTATATCTGCCATCATGTTTCTAAAAGAGAAGAGTAGGTATTTTTTGAGAAAGGATAGATTTTATTTATGCTGTTTTCCCAGGGGAGCTCGGCAGTGTTGGCGTTAGGGGGGGGAGCAAACAGGACAGATGCCCTGGGCCCCACAGCTACAGGGGCTTCCGATTGCCTGGTGAAATAGTGTAGTGAGCTTCTTTTCCTTCCAATCGTTTACTGCTCTCTCTTTCTCACCACTGCCGAAGCCTGTAAACAAATTTAACCTGCACTGCGGGGCTCTAACAGTGCGTGCGTGCAGCTGCTGGATTTCCTCCTCCTCCATCACTGTTAGAGCCCTGCGACACATGTTAAATTTGTTTACAGGCTTCAGCAGTGACGGGAGGTAGCAGTAAATCTAACAGTGCGCATGAGGGGATGAAGGAGGAGGGAAGCTGTCAGCTGCATGTGCACTGTTAGAGCCCCGCGGCATATGTTAAATTTGTTGACAGGCTTCGGCAGCGGGCAGGAGAGAGCAGTAAATGAGTCGAAGCTGGCAGGCCTGGGAGGGGAAGATGCTAGATGGAAGGGCAGTCAGGAAGAACAAGAAATATGTTGGAGCAGGGATGAGAGGGAGGGAGAGAGAGAAGGGGAAATGTTGGACAAGGGCAGGAGTGGGGGGCTGGATCATAGTGTGACAGGGGGGGAGAAAAGCAGGAAAGAGAGCGGAATCAATCTTGGACCCTGAGGGGGAGGGAAGAGAGAGGTGGTGAGATGACTGATTATGGGGGGAGGGACAGGAGGGAAGAGAGATGGGATAGGAAGATAGTGAAGCAAAAAGGACAGGGAGATGTCAGGCCATGAGAGAGGGAGAGGAGATGCTGGGCTACAAGAATGGAGGGAGGGGATATGCTGAAAATTGTGAAATTGTGGGAAAGACCAAGGGATGGGGGTGACAAGGAGATGAATGAGAGGAAGATAATGAATACAGAAATAGAAATATGGTTGTGAGGAGTAGATGAAAGACAGAAGGGTATAGGAAACTGGGAAATGTGTGAGATGGGAGAGCTAAGCATGAGAAAAGGAGATGGAAAGTTGGCAGGTAGCTGAGAAGGAAAAAGAAGGAAAGGGTGGCATTTGAGTGGATGGAAGAGCAAAAAAAGGAGAGATCAGTATATTAAAGACAGGTGTAGTGAGGGAATGAAAGAAGACAGGAGAGAATAGGGTTACCAGACGTCTGGGAAAACCCAGACATATTCTCTCTTCAGAGGACTGTCTGGGTGCCTTGATGGACTTTCCAAAACCTGGTAGTTTGTCTGGATTTTGGAAAGCCCCGACCTCCCGGCCACATCTGGAGGGCCTCTGAGCATATGTGGATGAAATCTCATGCATCCGTGCATGCTCAGTGACCCTCCAGATGTGGTCCTAAGGTCGGAAAACAGACGAAGCTTTGCAGGGTTAGGACTAAAGACAGAAAGGGCGGGGCTGAAGGCAGAATGGGGCGGGGCCATGCATCCAGGTTTCTCCAGACAAAAATCCGGTAACCCTAGGAGAGAGGAGAAAAGACTTATGGACAGTGGCCACTGGGCAGGGAATTATCAGAAGACACAGAATGCAGAAGAGACAAAATGGGACCAGCATTTTGGAAAAATAAAATATCCTAACAACAAAGATAGAAGAAAGTGTTTTATTTTGAATTTATTACCTGGAATACGTTAGATTTGGGATTTGTGCATCACAGATCTTCATATTATATCCAGTGGCTTACCAGACAGCTGATGGGGGAGTGAGGGGTGGGGTTGAGCAGTAGCCCTGAGCCAAAGTGGAATGAGAACCCTCAACAGAATACTTCTAAATCTCTCTTCCACAAAAAAATCTGCCATACAAACGTGTTTTCCATTCCATGCTCACCTTTCTAGGCGTAAAAACTTGGAATGACCTTACTGGAATGACCAGGACGGAACCAAATTCCGTCACCAAATAACCAAATAACCAAATAACCACACCAAATTCCGGAAGAAACTGAAAACTCATCTATTTGACATTTAATCACCTGGATCCTCTCTTCCCCTCTCCACTCCTCTCCCTACTCCCTCCTTTTATCTTCTCTTCTCCCACCCCTCTTCCTCCTCCCCCTTTTCCTTACTCCCCCTTCCCCCCCTCTATAAGTCGCCTTGAGCCTACCTAGGTATGAGCGACGCAGAAATAGATTATATTAGATTAGATTTTCTTCCTGTCCTCTCTTCCCTCCCCTGCCCAAATGCAAATAAATACCTAAGTTGGGGATACCAAAGCTCTGCCAGCTGCAGACCTCTTCCTCCAGTTCAACAGCCAGAGCTCTTCAAGCTCTGCAGCTGGCGGCAGCTCAGGGACTATTCTTATGTTCTTATATTAACTTCAGAGCTTGGAGATTTCTGGTCTTCAACTGGAAGGGCTTTGGGATCCCCAACAGCCACAACATGGGGTGGGGGGTGGTTCATTTTTGGTGGATCTGTGCCCAGGACCCCAGTGTATTCAGTACTAAAATATGCCCCAATAAGATGGTTATTTCTTCAATAGTACTCTAGCTTGGTAGCGCATATAGCTCACAAATACCTCTTATTCCAAGTGGCATTATAAATGAATGGTCGGGTGACGATGGAGTGATTGTGGGAAACAATCCTTGAGAAAGCATTGAATATGCTAAACATGTCGGATCCGAGTATTCCCGATCATAAAAACTGAGATAAGTCATAAACCTTTAGTACATATGTAAAAGCATTTGACTAAAAGCACTTTAAGGCACTTTTTAAGCACTTTGAAACTGTTGCACTTTAAATATTGAAATCCGATTAGGATAAAAAAGTGGGCCAGTGAGGAGACAACACTTATCTCTATGATAAACATTTGAGCGATGAGTGGCGTTTCAGAGGTCCGAAGCTTCAGTAAAGTTATGAAATTTATAGCTATTAAGAGTGGTTGAATCATATATCACAACGGAAATTTATCGCTTGGAATAAGCAGTACTAAAAGATGTGCATATTTGGTTTTATTTCTCCATTGTTTTGATACTTGATGAAGTATAATTTCTTGGAGTTCCCAGTTCAGTTTCTATTTGTGATCCCTTCTTGATTTTGTAAAGGTCTGTCTGGGTTTTGTTGTGAAGAAGTCAGTTAAAGTTGTATTGTTTGTGGTCGTAATAGCAGGTGGGGGAGGGGAGTTGCAGGGAGAAGAAGGGATCAGGGGTTCCCTCCTTAATTTCTGCCCTGGGCCCTAGCATGTCTAAAACCGGCCCTGGAGCTCAGAATAGTTTACATGAATTTATTCAAGTATTTAAGCATTTTTCCCTGTCTATCCCGGTGGGCTCACAATCCATATAATGTATCTGGGGCAATGAGGGGATTAAGTGACTTGCCCAGGGTCACAAGGAGCAGTGTGGGTTTGACCCTACAACCTCAGAATGCCGTGGCTGTAGCTTTAACCACTGTGCCATTCTAGAACTCAAAATGCAGTGAAAGTAAGTCAAGTATAGGACAATCAAGCCATTGTGACATCACTGATGAGGTTGGCTCTAAGACATTGGTGGAATGACACATTATGATGTCACAATACCAGCTCTGGTTATCAGAGACTGAAATTTGTCACACTATTTATTCATTCAATTTTCTATACTGTTCTCCCAGGGGAGCTCAGAATTGTTTACATGAATTTATTCAGGTACTCGAGCATTTTTCCCTGTCTGTCCTGGTGGGCTCACAATCTATTTAATGTACCTGGAGCAATGGGGGGATTAAGTGACTTGCCCAGGGTCACAAGGAGCAGTGTGGGTTTGAACCTGACCCCGCCCCAGGTGGCTGAGGATGTAGCTTTAACCACTGTGCCACATTCTTTCCCTTGCTGAGTGAGATTATCTTAGGCCAGGGATAGGCAATTCCGGTCCTCGAGAGCCACAGGCAGGTCAGGTTTTCAGGATATCCACAATGCATATGCATGAGATGGATTTGCACGCACTGCCTCCTTGAGAATGCAAATCTATCTCATGCATATTTATTATGGATATCCTGAAAACCTGACCTGCCTGTGGCTCTCGAGGACCGGAATTGCCCACCCCTGTCTTAGGCAGATGAAGGAGACAAGATGGCTTATGTCAGGGGTGTCAAAATCCCTCCTCGAGGGCCGGAATCCAGTCGGGTTTTCAGGATTTCCCCCCAATGAATATGTACGAGATCTATTTGCGCGCCCTGCTTTCATCGCATGCTAATAGATCTCGTGCATATTCATTGGTGAAATCCTGAAAACCCGACTGGGTTCTGGCCCTCCAGGAGGGACTTTGACACCCCTGGCTTATGTGAAGAATAATAAGATAGCCTGGGGTGGGGAGGCCCAAAATTTTAAAAATAAAAAAGCAAAAGAAGTTAAAAGACGGCACTGGACAATAAGAGAGTGATGACTTATGAGTAAGACAACATTACAGAGACTTGACTAGAATGAAAATTACAATGATATACAATTTGCATAGACTTTGATCAATTGCCTCTGCTCTGGAGCAATTTGAACTATTTATGAGCATTAACATGACCTTAGATAACTTTCAAGAAGTATGTTTTTGGTTTTATTCACCTGTTAAAGGCTTTTGAACAGTTCCTGTGTGGTTAATTATGCTTAAAGCTAGCCCAGCTCAAAATGCTACTGTATGCCTTTATTAGTGCAACGTGACAATCGGACAGAATTTATTTCTTCCTTTATGCCATAATGTCGAATATCATTTAATATTAGAGGTAACAAATGAAGGCATGCCCAGCTGGTTCAGCAGGCAGAGCTAACAGATTGTTACCGCGCATGAAATATTTCTTATATTCCATCGCGCTGGTAATTTCTTTGAATCAAAACGCGAGTCCCTTTGGGGAGGGCGGAGGGAAAAATAACACGGCAACCCAAAGCTTAAATCTGTTTTTCATTACAACCTTGCCGAGGTAGGACACAGGAATGATGAAGAAAATGAATAGAACTGAAGGTTATTTCTTTGGGAGTTGGAAGTGTCGTGCTTTATGACTCTTTATGAGGTGCATTGACTAGTCTTCAGGCAAGAGATTATTACTTCCTTTATTAAAGCTTTCTCTCTCCGTTTCCTTCCCCCTGATAACTAGGTGGCATGTTTATTTGCAGCCCTTTCACAGAACTGTATATAAGAATTGCATTTAGGAAACACGGTTAGAGATGGTTACTTACAAACCAACAGGATCATTTGCCGTTGGGAATGAATCGGAGCGCTGTTCTGTTCAGAGTCCACCGCAAAGCCATTATAGAGACCCAACGCTCAGTTTCGTTCATGGCAATTGCTATTCGGAATCATCTGGGTTTAAACCCAGAAGACTCTCTTTTTGCTAAGCCGCGGTAGAGGAATTCTATGAGCGTCGGAGCATGTAGCGCTCGGTGCCGGGGTAGAAACCTTCACCGCTGCTTAGCAAAAGGGGGTTAAGTGTTTCAAAGCTCAGTCACCTTGGATTTACAGATGTTAAAAGAGCTGTACTGGCTGCCTAGAAATGCAAACCTGCTTTCATGCAGCGGTATGCCTACGTTGTCCCGTATATCGTTTTTTGACGGCGCTTTGTCTTAGAACAAATCGGAAGAAATGACTCGACAGAACAGACCTAAATGTACTAATCCTCCTGCCCACCTCAAAGAAAAAAGAAGCTCTGGATCAGTGGGCCCCACCAGTCAGTCAATGACATAGTAAGTTGGGCGGGGAGGGGGGGGCGTCCTCCCAGACGCCATGTTGGTGAGGGCGCTGGCACCCCTCTTCCTCTCTCCCACTCCTCCCCTTGCCACACGCCTACACACCCCCTTCTCTTCCCCATACCGCAGGTTGTTCACCGCCGCGAGCAACAATTTTAACGTGTACTTCACAGCCGCGTCGTCTCTCCCGCTGACCTCATTTCTGGATGCCGCTCATAGGAAGTGGCGTCAGCGGGAGAAATGACGGGGGTCATGAGGAGCACATTGAAGTTCTTGCGGCGATGAACAACTAGTGGTACGGGGAAGGGGGCGTGCCTGCGGCAGGGGGGATCGGGGAAGGAACAGGAGGCGGAAAGGAGGGCGGAGCGGCACCTTACCCATATTTGTTTCTTTCTTATTTCCTATTGTATTTCTTACCTCCCTTCCCACTGGTAATGTAATTGCAGTGCTGCCACGCAAATTCGCAGTCGGCGGTTCGCGGTTCCTGTCATTCGTGGTATTTTCCGACCGCAAATGACTGGGCAGGAGAGGGCAGCCAGAGCACCGGTGAGTGAAGGAAATCACTCGCTGTATGCTCCGATCGCCTCTTCCTGTACTAAAAACTTTCCTTACCAATCAGGAGCTGCGTGTCAAAGCAGCTCCTGATTGGTGAGGCCCGACTTTAGTACAGGAAGAGGCGTTCGGAGCATACAGCGAGTGATTTCCTTCACTCACCGGCGCTCCGGCTGTACTCTTCTGTCTCCCCTGCCTAAAAACCTTATTCACTGTTTTTCAAAATTCACAGGGGTTCCTGAAATGTAACCCCCACAAATTTTAGGGGAGTACTGTATTGATATGTTAAGTCCACGTCTCATATATTGTACTTCCCTGACTGTTTTTAAATTTTTTATTTTTTTGTGTTTCACTTAGAAGTGAGATTAAGCGATTAATCAAATTTTAAATAGCACTTGAACCCCCCCCCATCCGGGACACCTTTCACCCTCGCTAAACATATTCATTAGAGATATCCTGTAGAGAATGACATGGTGGCGGTTTACCCGCGGCCACCGCATTTTAGCCGCGGGTCACCCGCCGAAAACAGGGAAGAAAACTAGCAGTCGCTGCGGCGACGGGGACAAGGCCATTCACCGCCCGCGGGGCGGTGAATGGGTCTTGTCCCTGCAGTGAGGCATGAAGGATCGCGCGGTCCCCGCAGCTCACACCCGCCTGCCCTATCGATTCTAGTGTTTAGCCAGCTCTCTCCCTTCTCCTCACCTTAGTTTGTAGATTTTCTTTTTCGGCGACCCGCACGCTATCAGAGAGCCGTGCACCCGCTGCTGCTCAGTTTCGATCTTCTGCTCTGACACAACCGGAAACAGGAAGTTGCAGCAGAACAGAAGATTGAACACTGAGCAGCCGCGCGTGCGCGGCTCTTTGGGAAAGCGTGCAGGTCGCCGAAAAAGAAAACCTATAAACTAAGGTGAGGAGAAGGGAGAGAGCTGGCTAAACACTAGGATCGATTGGGCAGGCAGGTAGTGGCTGCGGGGACCGTGCGATCGCTAGTGTTCCGGGCTCAAATTTTAAGGAGGGAGTGAAAGGGAAAATGATTCTGGGCCAAGGGGATGAAGTCGGAAAGGCTTATATGGATGCAGCGGGGACGGTGACGGGGCGGTGAATGGGATGGCAGTGGCGGTGACGGGGCGGTGAAAGGGATGGCGGTGACGGTGACGGGGCGGTGAAGGGAACGGCGGTGACGGGGCGGTGCAGAGGATGGTGGGCCGGTGATGGGGCGGGGGCGGGGACAGATTTTTTCCCCGTGTCATTCTCTAATATCCTGTAAACCCGACTGACAGGTGGGGGTCCCAGGACAGGTTCCAGAACCACCAATACAAAGCCTTTATTAAGGACTTTAGAATGTAAATTCTGCCAATTCTTCTTCTGGCCATCAGTAGCTTAGATGAGAAGTGAGTACTGGATATGCTTTTGAATTTGCCCTACATGGGAGGTTTAGAAAGTAACCAAACAGTTTTGTTGTGGGTGCCAAGGTCAAAAACCTGCCACATCAGAACCACAAATCAGGAGGGATGGTTCAACTCAGAGCTGCTACTGACTAAGAGGGACCTCAGAAAATCAGAACGACTATGGCTAAAGTCCGGAACCCAAGAACACAGAATTGCCTGGAGACTCAAACTAAAATTTTTACAAAAACCTTGCCAAGGAAAAACGGAAAAATTTCTACTCCCACAAAATTGGCAACATTACAACTAACATCATCAACCTCTTTAAACTGGTTAATGACCTCTACAACATTGAGACTCTCACTAACAACCATGAAGATTCCACACTAACCGCTAACACCCTAGCGGATTTCTTTAACTCCAAGATCCAAAAACTAAGGTCAACATTACCTACCCTGACCAATCCCCTTGAGCTCTTTCCCATTCTTCCTGACATCGACATTGCTAAACCAGACCCAGGGTCTAGATCTGACTTAAACTGGAATCAATTTACTTCAATCGACTGGAAAACCTTCAACAAATATTATAACAAATACTCTAACTCCTTCTGCAAACTAGATACCTGCCCCCCAAACGTTATGAAAACTGCTCCGATCCACTTCAAAGCCAACATGCTTTCATGGGTTAACTCCCTACTATCCTCAGGAAACTTCCCGCCAGAGCAAGGCCATATCTTGATAACCCCAATTATAAAAAACATGAAGGAACCTCCCAACGCCCCTTTTTAGGGAAAAAGTTAAGTTTATAGTAAAATGTGGACGGTTACAACCCCCCATAACGCCGGCGCGATCTCTATTAAGTAAACTGGGGGGGGCTCCACAACAAAAACCCCCGTCGGATCCCCTAAAAACTGTAATTTTCTTCGGCGCGCACCTCCGTCTTGCGCTCAGTTGTCGGCGCGCACCTTTGTCTTTCGCGGGGTTGTCTATGAACCAGAAACATAGATGGAGAAAAAGAAAGGTCCCAGGACAAAGCCTCACCAACTGATTACAGAATGGCAGTGGAGGAGGATCCTCCAGAGCTTACGCTAAAAGCATGATGGGAAAGATAACAGGAAACCCAAGCGAAAATTGCATATGGATGGTTATGTTCTATTATGTATGGTCTTATATCCCGCCAAATCCTCAATAAGTGGAGTTCAAGGCAAATTATAATTAGCGGTAATGATTGTTACATAGTAGTACAGCGCAAAGTCAAAAGTAGGCTCAAGGTCTTAACATAATTTAATGAGACGGAGTCAGCATGGGTTCGGCCAAGGGAGATATTGCCTCACCAACTTGCTTGACTTCTTTGAAGATGTGAATAAACATGTGGATAAAGGTGAGCCGGTTGATATAGTGTATCTAGATTTTCAGAAAGCTTTGGATAAAGTTCCTCACGAGAGGCTCCTGAGAAAATTAAAGAGTCATGGGATAGGTGGCAAAGTTCAGTTGTGGATTAGGAATTGATTATCGGATAGAAAACAGAGGGTAGGGTTAAATGGTCATTTTTCTCAATGGAGGAGAGTAAACAGTGGAGTGCCACAGGGGTCTGTAGTTGGGCCTGGTGCTATTTAACTTATTTATAAATGGAACCACGAGTGAGGTGATTAAATTTGCAGATGACACTGAACTGTTCAAAGTTGTTTAAACGCTTGTGCATTCTGAAAATTGCAGGCGGACCTTAGGAAATTGGAAGACTGGGCGTCCAAATAGCAGATGAAATTTAATGTGGACAAATGCAAAGTGATGCACATTGGGAAGAATTACCTGAATCACACTTACCTGATGCTAGGGTCCACCTTGGGGATTAGCACCCAAGAAAAGAATCTGGGTGTCATCGTAGACAATACAATGAAATCTTCTGCCCAATGTGCGGCATCAGCCAAAAAAGCAACTAGGATGCTAGGAATTATTTAAAAAGGGATGGCTAACAAGTTTAAGAATGTTATAATGCCCCCTATATCGCTCCATGGTGTGAACTCATCTGGAATATTACGTTCAATTCTGGTCTCCTTATCTCAAGAAAGATATAGTGGCGCTAGAAAAGGTTCAAAGAAGAGCGACCAAGATGGTAAAGGGGATGGAACTCCTCTCGTATGAGGAAAGACTAAAAAGGTTAGGGCTCTTCAGCTTGGAAAAGAGACGGCTGAGGGGAGATAGGATTGAAGTCTACAAAATCCTGAGTGGAGTAGAACAGATACATATGGATCAATTTTTCACTCTGTATTTGCTGTTTGCACCATACGTTTTGCTATGTTTGCTGTGGTTTTTGAAAAATTTAATAAAACATTTTTGAACTTAAAAAAAATTACAAAGACTAGGGGACAATCGATGAAGTTACAGGGGAATACTTTTAAAACCAATTGGAGGGAATTTTTTTTCACTCAGAAAATAGTTAAGCTCTGGAACATGATGCCAGAGGATGTGGTAAGAACGGATAGCGTAGTTGGTTTTAAGAAAGGTTTGGACAAGTTCCTGGAGGGAAAGTCCATAGTCTGTTATTGAGAAAGACATGGGGGAAGCCACTGCTTGCCCTGAATCGGTAGCATGGAATGTTGCTACTCTTTGGGATTTGGCCAGGTACTACGGACCTAGATTGACCACCATGAGAACGGGCTACTGGGTCTGAAGGACCATTGGTCTGACCCAGTAAGGCTATTCTTATGTTCTTATAAACAGCATTATTGTTATATAAAGACAGTAGTATATAGTGCAAGATGAGGTTGAGCTGACAGATATTTATGGAAAAAGCCATGTTTTCAGATCTTTCCGGAACTGAATATAATCAGAAGTCCAAATTCCTATGGGAAGTGAGTTCCAGTGAATTGATTTGTATTCTATTCCTTTTAGAGATGGGAAAGATAAAGTAAGATTGCCAGAGTTTCGGCGTTTTATAGATCTGCAATAATAATAATAATAATAAACAGTCAAGGGGAAGAAAAATTTAATTGAACTATCTTACTAGGTGACTTTCAGACTTGGGGAAAAAAGTAAACTTGGGCTTCAGTAATTTTTTTTTTTTTTTTTAGCAAAGTCAGTTTAGGCAATAATGTAGCCTTTAAAGTCTCTGTTAGGGTTTTTTTTAAAAAATATATAAAAAGTGTTTTACGGCCTCTTTTACAAAGCTGCTGTGCGGCAACAGCCCCGAAGCCCTTTAAATCTCTATGGGCTTCGGGGCCCACTAGCACGGCTTTGTAAATAGGGCCATTAGTCTACATTAGTATTTTAGGTTGTATTTCAGAGCATATGATAACATAAGTTAAGAGCATAGCTAGCAGTTGAGGAAAGCTTAGTTTTAGTGTTTAACATTAGTTTAAAATACAGCTTAGTCTCGGAAAAAGCATAGATATCTCTAGTAGTAAAAGCCAATAAGCAAAGGTAGGGTCACATTTGTGTTTATCTGTTTGAGATAGGAAAGCAAGAGCAACTTTATTGGAGAAGAAAAACACCGACAGTCAAAATAAAAAAAACCCTCACTGCATAAGTCCTGATGTATTAGGCATTATCGCTCATTTTTGTGTCTGTGGGAAAAATGTTTCATTTATGTGGCCCAAAATATAAAATATTGTTAGCAGCCACTCTGTGAATAGAAGGTTATAATTCATTCTCCGAGACCGGCAGCTATCTATTAACTGCAAGAACATGACATCTACATCATCCCTTCAGTGAGTTATACGCTTGTGGTTACTTGGCATATGACTTTTATTATGTTCTCAAACAAATTTAAGACTCTCGCCATACTTAGACAGAGAAATGCAGGGACTTTTTAACACTCTGTAACTCCTTCCACATTGAGCGATGTGGGACGGAGAGTGTGGTTCACTCGTTCATTTTCACGCCTACCTAAATATTATGGGAACCGAGATTGCAGCTTGCCACTTCTTAGCACGGCCTTGTTGATATCAGCCTGTAAAAAAAAAACACACACTTTTGCATCTCTTATTTGCATTCTCTGTGGTTTTTGAGTAGAGTATAAGCTCTGTGGAGATGAGGATAGTCTCTCTCTTGTTAGCATCTATACCACAGTGGTATAGCAAGAACCATTTGATGGTGTAACCCAAGGTCAACATAGGGATCACTCTGTCCTTGGCCTCTCGTTGGTCGCTTTGTCATTGGTCGGTACCATTAACTTAGATTGCCTTAAAAAGCATGAGGGCACAGAGTCTGCAAAATCCAAGGTGGAGGTAAAAGCCAGCAGACTGAATGAAAGAATGGTTGGTTAGTAAATTTATTATGTGTCTACAAGTCTTTGTGGGTTAATATACAGTGCCTCACACTGCCACTTACCACAGACTGTCAGGGCCAAATAAATTAGATCAGTGTTCTTCAATCACTGGTCTATGGACCACAGAAATTTCCTGCCGGTCCACAGGGCCAGCAGCCACGTGCATCAGGCCCAAAACAGTGTTCTTCAACCGCCGGTCCACAGTGCGATCGATGTGGCGTTATCTTTGAGCCGGCTCCCTCTTCCTCACTGATTCAGTGCACAAAGCCACGGGCAGCGGCTCCTACGGGCATCCTGCGCCTGAACCGGAAGCCTTCTCTCTGACGTTGCAACGTCAGAGGGAAGGCTTCCAGATGAGGCACAGGACGCGCAAGGTGCAATTAGTACTATTATGGGGGCGGAGTCTGGGGTGGAGATGGGCGGGGTCTGTCCCACGACTTAGCCCAATGTTCTTCAACCGCCGGTCCACGGACCGATGTCAGTCCACAGAATAATTTTTTTTATTTCTGTCGGTCCATAGGTGTAAAAAGTTTGAAAAACACTGAATTAGTCAATAAGAGGAATTTGAACTGTATGCGGAAAGAAGCAGAGAGCCAGTGAAGTGACTTGAGGAGAGAGGTAATGTGAGCATAAGGACACTGGCAGAATATGAGGCGTACAACAGCATTATAAACAGATTGAAGGGGAGAGAGAAGGCTTAGTGGAAGGCCAGAGAGAAGCAAGTTATAGTAGTCCAGGTGAGAGGTGATGAGAGCGTGCACTGCCCTACATGTCCTCTCTGTCTGCCCAAATTAGATTGTAAGCTCTTCTAAGCAGGGACCATCTATTGCACGTTAAATGTGAAGTGCTGCGTACACCTTTCAGCACTATAGAAAAGACAAATAGTAGTAGTAATATGAACATAACACCATATAAATAATTACTAAACCAGGCCCTTTACAAATCTGCGCTAGCGTCTTTAGCACCGGCTGCCGTGGTAACAGCTCTGACGCTCATATGAGTTTCTGAGTTGTTACCACAGCACCTGATGTTAAAAATGCTAGGGTGACTTTGTAAAGAAGGGTGAAAAAGAACAAATTACAAATCAAAACAACTAACGAACACGCTGATTTGTACGTAACATTTCTATATAAACAATGGTTCATAGTCAGTAGCGCGCAAGACACCAGTGCGCCGACAATCCAGCACTGACAATTTGGCGCAAGAAAGAACCGCGCCGCTGAAAAACTTATTTTTAAAGAGCTCCGATGGGGGGGGGGGGGGTAATGCATAGTGTTCGCGCTGCTGTTGGGGGGTTGGAACCCTCCATTATAGAGAAAATGGAACTTTTTCAGGAAAAGTTCTGTTTTCTCTATAATTGGGGGGGGGTTGCCCCTCCACACACACTCCCAACGGCAGCACGAACACTATGCATTAAAGTTAGGGGGGTTCCCCCCACACTCCCCGTCAGAGCTCTTTAAAAATAAGTTTTTCGGCGGCGCACTTCTTTCTTGTGCTGAATTGTCGGCGCGCTGGTGTCTGGCACGCAATTATCCCGTCACCATACACAATTGCTAAAACAAATGAAAATAGTCTCAATACAAAATTATAACACACGATAAATAACTAAATAAATAAATAACTTCCATTAAAAAAAGAGTATAGAAATGTATATGTGCATATATGTAAACCCAGGGATGTACATATAGAAGGCACAGAGAAAAAAAATCTCCAAAACGGTGTATGTGTAGAATAAGGTATGAGCAATTGGTCAAAGCAAAAGGGTGTATAATACAAACAGGGGATAATGAGGATACTGAAATAGTAAGACATACCAAGTGATGTATGTTATAACAGCAGTGTAACAGAAAATGCATATTAACCTGCTTTTATTGTATGTCAGTAGTCACTTACCCCCCTCTTGTACTAAGGTGCGCTAACCAATTAGAACACGCTAAATGCTAACGCGTCCATAGACCAACGTGCACATGTTAGCATGTAGCGCGTGCTAAATCAATTAGCGTGCGCTAATCGGTTAGCGCACCTTAGGAAAAGAGGGCCTTAATCACCATGCTTTCTATCCCTCCCTCTTACCATAACCACGGAAGCGGTTTTTAGCGCAGGCCGGCACGCTGAATGCTCTGTGCTGCTCCTGATGCTCATAGGAACTTTCGCGGTTTTGTAACCGGGGGTGGGGGTGGGGGAATCGTAGCAAAAAATGCTTGTTTTGGAATATATTGAATAATAACAAACTGCCTGATATTCAGAGCTATTTGGCTGGGCAGGAACGACTCCTCGTCAGCTTTATTGTTGCAAGCCAGTCGACCATTAATATTCAGTTGGGGACAACTGGATATCTCTCACTGAAAATCCCAAACATCAGCTAGTCCAGCCAATGCCAATGTTCATCGACTGAGCAGCTAGTTTTAGTGGCCAAAAAGACCCTTCTATATAGCTGGTTTATCTTTGGCCACTAAGTCAATCTTAATAATGGCTTAAGAACGTCTATCTCTTTTAGGAAGTGATCCAAATCTTTTTTAAGGCCTGTCACGATAACTACTTTGACCACATACTCTGGCAACGAATTCTAGACTTCAATTACACATTGAGTGAAGAGATATTTTCTGCAGTTTGCTTTAAATCTACTACTTAGTAGTTTAATTGCATGCACTCTAGTCCTAGTCCTTGTCCCAGCATTAAATTTCTAAGATGACCACGGACCACAGGAGGTAGCCAGATATGAATCACTTGTTCTCTCTTTCCAAAAATATTAGGACTAGGGGACATACGATGAAGCTACCAAGTAGCATATTTAAAACAAACTGGAGAAAATATTTCTTCACACAACGTGTAATTTAACTCTGGGATTAGTTGCTGGAGGATGTGGTGAAATCGGCTTAGCGGGGTTTAAAAAAGGCTTGGATAATTTCCTAAAATATAAGTCAAATAGGCCATTATTGAGATGGCTTGGAGAAATCCACTGCTTATTCTTAGAATAAGCAGCACAAAGTCTGTTTTACTACTTGGGATCTAGCTAGGTATGGGGACCTGGGTTGGCCACTGTTGGAAATAGGATACTGGGCTTGATGGACCTTCGGTCTGTCCCAGTATGACAGCTTTTGTGCTCTAATGTGAGCCAAGTACAAGAAAATCAAGCCATTGTGACATCACTGATGAGTTTAGCACTTAGGCATTGGTGGAATGAGACATTATGACATCACAACTCAGCTTTGGAATGTTGCTACTCTTTTCTGCCAGGTACTTGGGACCTGGTTTGGCCACTATTGGAAACATGATACTGGGTTTGATGGACCTTCGGTCTGTCCCAGTATGACAGCTTTTATGTTCTAATGTGAGCCAAGTACAAGAAAATCAAGCCATTGTGACATCACTGATGAGTTTAGCACTTAGGCATTGGTGGAATGAGACATTATGACATCACAACTCAGCTTTGGAATGTTGCTACTCTTTTCTGCCAGGTACTTGGGACCTGGGTTGGCCACTATTGGAAACATGATACTGGGTTTGATGGACCTTCGGTCTGTCCCAGTATGGCAAGTCTTATGTTCTTATGTAGCCAGATGGCCTACCAGGTCCAATGTGACTAGCATATTTAATAAATTGATTTAGTATGTGTCTGTAACAATATACATGAGTGTCTGAAACCAATTGAGTCACATACAACATTTATACACTTCTCCCTCCGTATTCGCGGAAGTTAGGGGAAGAGACGGGCCATGAATATTAAAAAACTGCGAATAATATTTGGGCTGGTTCTGCCCCTAACCCCTACTTCCCCAGGCTATTTTAAGCCTTGTAAGCTCCCCCCTTAAGCCTTACCTGGTGGTATAGCGGGTTTTCGGGGCAGGAGCAATCTTCCCACGCTCCTGCCCCGTGCAGATCACTCACAGGAAATGGCTGTCTTGAGCTCCCATAGTCTCTCGAGCCATTTCCTGTGAGCGATCTGCACGGGGCAGGAGCGTGGGAAGATCGCTCCTTGCCCGAAAACCCGCTAGACCACCAGGTAAGGCTTAAGGGGGGGGCTTTCAGGGCTTAAAATAGCCCGAAAAAAGAAAAACTATTTTAAGGTTTAAAACCGCGAATAAGCGAATCCGTAGATACGGAATCTGCGAATACAGATTCACGATAGCAAGGACCTGCAGAAAAAAACAAAAAAAAACATATGGCTCCTTTTACTAAGCTGCGTTAGCGTTTTTAGCGCATGCTAAACCTGCGCTACGTGGCTAGAACTAACGCCAGCTCAATTCTGGCGTTAAGCGTCTAGTACGCGCAGCAATTTAGCACGCACTATTCCTAACGCGGCTTAGTAAAAGGAGCCCATAGAAGGCAGGATGGTGTAGCACTACTGCATGTGGCTCTGAGCCCCACCAAAATTCAAAGTCTGGTTATGCAACTAGTTTGCAGATATTGAACCATTTTCCTTCTGTCATATTACACCAATTCTGAAGCAGATACTTTGGCTTTTTTTTGGTACAACAGAGAGTAACATAGTAACATAGTAACATAGTAGATGACGGCAGATAAAGACCCGAATGGTCCATCCAGTCTGCCCAACCTGATTCAATTTAAATTATTATTATTTTTTTTTTCTTCTTAGCTATTTCTGGGCGAGAATCCAAAGCTTTACCCGGTACTGTGCTTGGGTTCCAACTGCCGAAATCTCTGTTAAGACTTACTCCAGCCCATCTACACCCTCCCAGCCATTGAAGCCCTCCCCTGCCCATCCTCCTCCAAACGGCCATACACAGACACAGACCGTACAAGTCTGCCCAGTAACTGGCCTAGTTCAATCTTTAATATTGTTTTCTGATTCTAAATCTTCTGTGGTCATCCCACGCTTCTTTGAACTCAGTCACAGTTTTACTCTCCACCACCTCTCTTGGGAACGCATTCCAGGCATCCACCACCCTCTCCGTAAAGTAGAACTTCCTAACATTGCCCCTGAATCTACCACCCCTCAACCTCAAATTATATATAAGTGCTCTCAATTGTACATCGGGTTTTCTATCCCTCAGCCCCTGGATGTTTTCGAGATTTGTTGGAGTTAGATTGTCCAAGATTGTCACTGATGACATACCAGGCTCGGGAATTCTCGATAGTAGGGGTGCAATTTTGGAACTCATTGACAGGTCAGATACGATTATGCAAATCCTAGGGATACTTTTAAGAAACTTTTGAAGAAACAGGGGTCGTTTTACTAAGGCGTACGAGCCGTTTCAGCACGCGCTAAACGCTAACGTGTATGTTATATCCTATGGACACGTTAGCGTTTAGCGCACATTAATATTTAGCACGTGCTAAAATGCGTACCGCGTCTTAGTAAAAGGACCCCACAGTTATTTGTCAGTGTATTTAAGTGAACAAAAATACAGTAAGTATTTCTGTGATACTTTTAAAAACTTATGAAGGTTTAGTTATGCTTTTATGCGGACAAAATGAGCATGTTCCTAGTGGAGGATGTAGGAGACTCTATGAGTCTATGTTGTATTGTCGTTATATATTTGTATATTGTTTTGTAAACTGCCTAGACTTTAGGTGGTATATAATTTTTAAAAATAAATAAAATAAAAATGCTGCTGAGGTAGATTTTTGGAATAGAAACATAATGGCAGATAAAGGTCAATGGCCCATCCAGTCTGCCCCATCTGCAGCATCCACTGTCTCCTTCTCTCCCTATTGGCTAAGGCTCTTAACATTTGCATCTCCTCTCCCTATAGGCTAAGGCTCTTTACACCTGCATTGTGATGTCAAAGAACTTTGTGGCTATAGAAACATGAGGGCAGATAAAGGCCAAATGGGCCCATCCAGTCTCCCATCTGCAGCATCCACTGTCTCCTTCTCTCCCTATTGGCTAAGGCTCTTAATATTTGCATCTCCTCTCCCTATAGGCTAAGGCTCTTTACACCTGCATTGTGATGTCAAAGAACTTTATGTTTATAGAAACATGATGGCAGATAAAGGCCAAATGGCCCATCTAGTCTGTCCATCCACTGTAACCATTATCTCTTCCTCTCTCTACATGACTATCCCAGGCTTTCTTGAATTCAGACACAGTCTCTGTCTCCACCACCTCCTCCGGGAGACTATTCCACGCATCTACCATCCTTTCTGTAAAAAAAATTTTCCTCAAATTACTCCGGAGCCTATCACCTCTTAACTTCATCCTATGCCCTCTCATTGCAGAGTTTCCTTTCAAATTAAAGAAACTTGACTCATGCGCATTTACGCCACATAGGTGTTTAAATGTCTCTATTGTATCTCCCCTCTCCCGCCTTTCCTCCAAAGTATACAGATTGAGATCTTTGTCTGTCCCTATACGCCTTATGACGAAGACCACGCACCATTTTAGTAGCCTTCCTCTGGATTCATTTCAGTTAGAAACTCAAATTTGACCATGTTATAATCGCTATTGCCAAGCAGATCAAACGCAACTACAATGTCTTCCAAGTCCTGCATTTCACTAAGGACTAGTGAAAAGGGCTCCCTCCCCAATCAGTTCCTGAATCAGTGCTCTATGGAGAAATCATTTCTTCTACCCGTTTCCTGATGTGACATTCATTCCAATCAATATTGAGGTAATTGAAAATATCCATTATTATAGCTTCCCTAATTTCTGTTCAACATAATGAGTTCCAGTGGTGAAGGTAGCATCATACTATTACCTGGGAAAAAAAAAAACTGATTGAAAATCAGGAGGCAAAATATTACATAAACATTTACGTAATCTCAGTTTATAATTGCTGTGCTTACTTCTCTCTTCATTTGATGAATCATTAATAATTATTTATCTGTCTCTTGTTTCCAGATTAGGTACCTGGGATGCAAAAGATAATTATATTTTTTAATTGTCAGTGTTTGAAGAGAGATAACAGTACAGTTTTTCTGAAATTTAAATTGAGCTTCCCAGCCACTAACAAGCGTGCAAACTGAACGCTCGGGGGCTCCTTTTAATAAGGTACGCTAGCGTTTTTAGCGCACGCAGGAAATTAACGCACGCTTCACGGCTAGAACTAACGCCAGCTCAATGCTGGCATTAGGGTCTAGCGCACGGCAATGTAGCGCACGCTGTTCTGTGCGTTAAAGCCCTAACGCGGCTTAGTAAAAGGAGCCCTGAATATGTCAACTGCTACTTTAAAAAGATAAGACGTAGAATAGTTGAACTCCTTGTTTTACTTCCTTAAGAACATAAGAATATCCCATCATCGCAGAGGCCAATCCAAGTCACAAGTACCTGGCAAAAAGCCAAATAGTTGCAGCATTCCAGAGCTGATATTGTGATGTCATAATGTTTCGCAATGGCTTGATTGTCCTATACTTGGCTCACATAAGGACATAAGGAGAACTGTTCCAGCAGTTGACCATTGAACCGACGTGGATTGTGAAAAAAATTGTAGGCCGACCTTAGAAAATTGGAAGACTGGACGTCCAAGTGGCAGATGAAATTTAATGTGGACAAATGCAAAGTGATGCACATTGGGAAGGATAACCCCGAATCACAGTTACTGGATGCTAGGGTCCACCTTGGGTATTAGCGCCCAAGAAAAAGATCTGGGTGTCATCGTGGACAATACGATGAAATCTTCTGCCTAATGTATGGCGGTGGCCAAAAAAGCAAACAGGATGTTAGGAATTATTAAAAAAAGGAATAGTTAACAAGACTGAGAATGTTATAATGCCCCTGTATTGCTCTATGGTGCGAACTCATCTGGAGTATTGCGTTCCTTATCTCAAGAAAGATATAGTGGTGCTAGAAAAGGTTCAAAGAGAGACCAAGATGATAAAGGGGATGGAACGCCTCTCGTATGAGGAAAGACTAAAACGGTTAGGGCTCTTCAGCTTGGAAAAGAGATGGTTGAGGGGAGATATGATTGAAGTCTACAAAATCCTGAGTGGAGTTTAATGGGTACAAGTGGATCAATTTTTCACTCCATCAAAAATTACAAAGACTAGGGGACACTCGCTAAAGTTACAGGAAAATACTTTTAAAACCATAGGTAGTGGTAAGAGCAGATAGCGTAGCTGGTTTTAGGAAAGGTTTGGACAATTTCCTGGAGGAAAAGTCCATAATCTGTTATTGAGAAAGACATGAGGGAAGCTATTGCTTGCCCTTGATTGGTAGCATGGAATGTTGCTACTCTTTGGGTTTTGGCCAAGTACTAGGAATCTGGATTGGCCACTGTGAGAATGGGCTACTGGGCTTGATGGACCATTGGTTTAACCCAGTAAGGCTATTCGTATGTTCTTATGTATTCTTATAGTCTCTTCTCAGAAGAGCTTACAAGTTAATTATGAGTGATGCGCGGGACAAAAAGGGGAGTCAAAACATTGTGCTCATGTAGGAAATTAGAGGGGGCTGATGAGATGGTAGGGTATTATTGAGGGGATGACAGACAGATATATTGGTATGGTTAAGGGATTTTCAGCCAGGATTTGAATACCGCCAGAGATGGAGCCTAACGTAATAAGCCTGACATGTTGTTCTATGTATGTGGCACTGCAAGGTAGAAGGGATGGAGATGGAAACTGGCAGTAGAGTAGAAGGGTACCGACAGGAGGGACTTTGATGAATGTAGTTCCTGGGGAGAGTATGAGGAGTAATAACAGAGGATAAATACAGAGGAGCAGCAGAATGAGTACACATGAATGCCAGTAAGAGGAGTTTGAAATTTTTGCAGAGACAGACTTGGAGCCAGTGAAGTGACCTGAGGAGAGGAGTAATGTGGCTATAATGACCCTGGAGGTAGATGCGATGCACAGCAGTGTTTTGAACAGATTGAAAGGGAGAGATATGGCTTAGCGGAAGACCCACGAGTAGCACATTGCAGTAATCCTGACGAGAGCATAGATGAGCATGGCAGCGTGTTCAGAAAGGAAACGATGGATTTTAGCAATAGTTTAAAAAAAAAACACATTTTGGCATTTTTGGGAATATGTGAGGAGAAGGAGAGAGACAAGTCAAAGATGACCCCGTGGTTGAGAGCTGACGAGACATTGAAGATGAGTGTTTCCACCGATATAGAGAATGGGGTAAGGGGAAAGGTGGGTTTAGGAGGAAAGATAAGGGGTTCAGACTTGGCCATGTTTAATTTTAGATGGCAATGAGACACCTGAAGTTAGACACCTAGATCGGCATACCTAGCCAATCTTGGCACCTAACTTAATTTTCATCATTGGCCTAATCAGCATTGATAATTGAAAATGCCATTAAAAAAACAAATTATTAAAAACAATTAATTAGTTGTCGAGTGCCCAACTCACTTAGAGCCAACCACTTCGAAGTAGGCATCTACACCGAGGTTTTTACCAGCATTTAGGTGTGGCTAGGGGTGGACTTTGGACATGGCTTGACTTAGGGGTGCTCATGTAGGTCAAGAAAATCCTGGCCAAAGTGGCAGTGCACCTAAGGATTCAATGCCTACCCTCACCTAACACTACTTAGGTGCAACTAGGCCCAATTCTATAAATGGTGCCTAGTGGATGATTGACAATCGCACTCAACTACTACTACTATTAATCATTTCTAGAGTGCTATCAGACGTACGCAGAGTCACGAAGGAGATAGTCCCTGTTTGAATGAGCTCCCAATCTATGGTGCCTAGGAGTTAGGCACCTTTTATTGAATCAGGCCCTTACTGTAATTAAGTGTAACAGACTCACAGGTAAATGTGTTTTATCACTTAAATGCAAAATTGGTGGCTAACCTTAGGGGACTTATTATGTAGAATGAAGAGGATAGTTACTTGTACTCAGTCTAAGAATACTACATGCTTCTATTTGGCCTTAAACAGTTTGAACATGTCACCCGTTACTATCGAGAATTAAATTGGTTACCAATTGAGGCACGCATTATTTTTAAGTTGGGCTGCTTCAATTATAAAGTCTTTGTTGGTCAGGCTCCATCTTATCTTATTGAAACATTTCTCAGTTCTATTCAAAAGCTTCGAAGATCGCATGCTCTGTATGTTTTTCCATTGGTCAGGGGTTGCTAATTTAAAAGATATCATGAACGGTGCACTCTTGTATCAAACACCAACTTGGGACAAGGTCTTCACTCTCCTATTTACATTTTAGAAGGCAATTGAAAACTTATTTGTTTTCCAAGTTTCCGAGTAATTAACACCTCCAAAATTATTTCTTCTTCTACTTTATTTTGATATTCAAGTTACCTTCTGCCGATCTCTCACCCTGATGTTAATAATTATTTAATCTTTTGTAAACTGCATAGAACTCTTTGGTTTATGCGGTCTAGAAATCAATTTTATGTTATGTTATGTATGAATGATAACAAAAGATGTTCAACCCATTAAACTTTATTTTTCATTAAATATTTTAGACTGATAAAAAATATCAGGGGATTAAGAAACTTTACTCTCTTAATCCCTTGTGTAAAGTCCTGGATGAAACGTGAGGACATTTCTTTATATATACATCTGTTCTCATTATAAGGTAGGAGACACATGTGCACGTTTCGGCCTACCCAACACAATCCCAGAATTTTTCTGCATATTAACCCTCTGCGTGTAAACAGTAGCTTTATAAAATCATTGTTTGGGGGGTAAATTCAGGAAGGGTCAAAAAGGTTAGGTGTGAGAAAAACTGGGCACCAGGTTAGTATCCTCTAGCACAGGGGTGTCAAATGTCGGTCCTTGAGGGCTGCAACCCAGTCGGGTTTTCAGGATTTCCCCAATGAATATGCATGAGATCTAGTTGCATGCACAGCTTTCATTGCATGCTAATAGATTCCATGCATATTCATTAGGGAAATCCTGAAAACCCGACTGGATTGCAGCCCTCAAGGACTGACATTTGACATCCCTACTCTAGCAGCAGACTTGCATGCCAAATCTAGTATAGTACTAGTGTAAATCTGTAGTCACAGTCTGTGCCAAACTATAGGTGCAATCACTTGTACGAGTCTAGGATGATGCATCGTGGCTGTTTAATTACTGTCATAAGAACATAAGAACATAAGAACTGCCTTCTCCGGATCAGACCTTCGGTCCATCAAGTCCGGCGATCCGCACACGCGGAGGCCCTGCCAGGTGTACACCTGGCGTAATTTATAGTCCACCAAATCCTTATATGCCTCTCTTAAGGAGATATGCATCTAGTTTGCTCTTGAAGCCTAGGATGGTCGATTCTGTCATAATCTCCTCTGGGAGGGCATTCCAGGTGTCAACCACTCTCTGAGTAAAGCAGAACTTCCTGACATTAGTCCTGAACCTGTCCCCCCTCAGCTTCATTACATGTCCTCTAGTCCGTGTCAAATTGGACAATGTAAATAATCTTCTCTGCTCTATTTTGTCGATTCCTTTCAGTATTTTGAAGGTCTCGATCATATCCCCACGCAGTCTCCTTTTCTCAAGGGAGAACAATCCTAGTGTTATAAGTCTGTCCTCGTATTCCAGTTTCTCCATACCCTTCACCAGTTTTGTTGCTCGTCTCTGCACCCTCTCCAGCAGCTTTATATCCTTCTTTAGGTAGGGGGACCAATGTTGGACACAGTATTCCAAGTGTGGTCTGACCATTGCCCTATAAAGCGGCATTATAACTTTCTCTGATCTACTCGAGATTCCTTTCTTTATCATGCCCAACATTCTATTTGCCTTCTTTGCCGCTGCCGCGCATTGTGCCGACGGCTTCAGGGTCCTATCTATCAGTACACCCAGGTCCTTTTCTTGTTCACTCTTCCCCAGAGTTGCACCTGACATTGTATACTCGTATTCCTTATTTTTATTGCCTAAATGCATTACCTTGCATTTCTCCACATTGAACTTCATCTGCCATTTCTCCGCCCATGTTTCTAACCGACACAAGTCGCTCTGGAGTTTCTCTCTATCCTCCTGCGATCTGATTGCCCGGCATAGTTTTGTATCGTCTGCAAACTTGATGATCTCACTGGATGTTCCTTCCTCCAGGTCATTGATATAAATATTAAAAAGGATCGGCCCAAGTACCGAGCCCTGGGGTACACCACTAGTCACTTTCTCCCAGTCGGAGAACTTCCCATTTATGCCCACTCTCTGCTTTCGGTTTTCCAGCCATTTGCCTATCCATCTTTGTATATCCCCCTCTATGCCATGACTTTGTAGTTTCCTGAGAAGTCTTTCGTGTGGAACTTTGTCGAACGCTTTCTGGAAGTCCAAGTATATTATGTCCACCGGCTTCCCACTATCAATTTGCTCGTTCACGGTCTCGAAAAATTGGAGTAAATTAGTCAAACATGATTTCCCTTTCCTGAATCCATGTTGACTGGGTTTCATCAAGTCGTATGCGTCCAAGTGCAGGACTATGCTATCCTTGATCAGTGCTTCAACCATCTTGCCAGGGACAGACGTAAGACTAACAGGTCTATAGTTGCCCGGTTCCCCTCTCGATCCTTTTTTGAAAATTGGGGTGACGTTCGCTATCCTCCAGTCGTCCGGTATCTGTCCAGTTCTGATTGTCAGGTTTGCAAGTTTTTGCAATAACTCTCCGATTTCAAACTTCAATTCCTTTAAGACTCTCGGATGAATCCCATCCGGTCCAGGGGATTTGTCACTTTTAAGTTTGTCGATCTGATAGTATATCTGGTCTAAGTCCACCTCAACTGTGGTGAGGCTGTCTTCTATTTCTCCTGCAAACACTTTCTCCGCTTCAGGTATTGTTGAGGTGTCCTCCTTCGTAAAGACGGACGCAAAGAAGGAATTTAGTTTGTCTGCGATTTGTTTATCTTCCTTGATGTACCCTTTTCTTCCCTGGTCGTCCAGGGGTCCCACTGCCTCTTTTGCAGGTTTTTTCCCTTTCACGTATCTAAAGAAGGGCTTGAAGTTTTTGGCCTCCTGGGCTATTTTTTCCTCATATTCCTGTTTTGCATCCCTCATCGCCTTGTGACATTTCTTCTGATCATCTTTATGTTTGTTCCAGGCTTCGGTTGTCTTTATGCATTTCCATTTTTTGAAAGAGTCCTTCTTTTCTTTTATGGCTTCCTTCACCTGTATGGTAAGCCATGCCGGTTCTCTTTTGCTCTTTGTTCTCCGATCTTTGGAAATCCTCGGAATGTAGAGATCTTGTGCTTCTGTGATAGTATTTTTCAGTACGGCTGGCCACGATAAAATAACCACAAAGAGAGGATCCCCTGCTGTGGGGGGAGGGTGGGTTCATCGGGGGTCGCTCTTTCGGGGGATTTCATCAGGTTATCTACGGTGGGGGGTGGGAGTTTCTGGCAGGAGGGATTGGGCACCCTCCTGCTGGCAATCTTTAGGGGGGGGGGTGTTCCGGCAGGAAGGATTGGGCACTCTCCTACCAGCAATTTTCAAGGGGGGTTGTTCCGGACAGAAGGGATTGGGCATCCCTCCTGCTGCATTTGTTCAGGGGGGGTATGTTCTGGGCAGGGGTGATTGGGCATCCCTTCTGCTGCTTTTGTTTGGGGGGAGAGGGTGTTCCGGGCAGGAGGGATTGGGAATACCTCCTGCTGCATTCGTTTGTAGGGGGGATGTTCCGGGCAGAAGCGATTGGGCATCCCTCCTGCTGCGTTTGTTTGTAGGGGGGTTGTTCCGGACAGGAGGGATTGGGTATCCCTCCTGCCGCATTTGTTCAGGGGGGGGGGGATGTTCTGGGCAGGAGTGATTGGGAATACCTCCTGCCATGCTCATTCGGGGGATGGGGAGACTTGCAGCCGCTAAACTTATCGCGACAGGGAGATCACTTGCCGCGAAAAGCTTAGCAGCCACATCTACTTACAATGTAGGTCAGCATTTTGCTGGCCTATATTGTATGCGTCTCCCGCTGGACTAGAGAGACGTGTACAGCCACCTATGTTCACCTAAGGCTAGTTCTGGGGCCTCCCTAGGCTCCCAGAGATGCTTTCAATGAAGGCGGCCTACTGCTGCCTACAATCGGGATGCCATTTATAGAATCCGGGCCTGAGTGTATAGTCAGTCACCCTATATATTAAAGGCTTGGGTGAAGAGCCAGGCTTTCACCTGCTTCCTGAAGTAAAAGCAGTCTGGAGTTAGCCTTAGCCTCTCTGGGAGTAAATTCCACAGCATGGAGGCTACTCCTAATACTGAGCTCAAACTTTTAATTTTTTCTGCACGTGAGAAATTTGGCTTCTTTTTAAGAGTACAGTGGTGCCTCGCATAACGAACGCCTCGCACAGCGAACGCTGCGCACAACGAACTTCAGGTCTTGCTTCCTACAACGAACTTCGTTTCACACAACGAAGTCGCCCGAGCTGCATCCTTCCGCGCAGGCACTGCGCTTCACTGCCCTCTCTCCGCCTGGCTCCCTGTGCAGTGGCGGACCGTCGGCTCGCAGGGGCCCGGCGCCTACTGCTGATGCGTTGGGGGGGGCGGAGCTACTCTCGCCGCTTCCCCGATGCTAGAAAAAAAAAATGAACAGTTAAGTCCCAGTTTTTGCCGCTGAGACTCTGCCCTCTCTCACTGTAAAATTAGACTCTACTTAGTCTGTCTTTAAATTTAAAAAATGTGTGTTGTTTTAAAAAACAATTATGTTTTTAGATGTATCTAAATAAAAATAATAACAAAACATTTATCTTTTTTTATGTCATCTTAGCATATTTTATGCTACAGAACGAATTATTTTTTTTTACATGTATTGTTATGGGAAAACGCGTTTCACATAACGAACTTTTCGCATAACAAACTTGCTCCTGGAACCAATTAAGTTTGTTGTGTGAGGCACCACTGTATATGAATGAAAACAAGTGAAGCGAGTCTGGAAATAGATTCTCCAATAATTTTTTTCTGGAGCATGGTCCTTTAATGATTTGTTGCTTTATAATTTATGATACCTCTTTACAAAGTAATGTTATCATAATAGCCTGAGGTTGCCATTGACTTTGAGTTTTTTTTATTTTTTGCTTTAATAGTATGTACTTTTTAACATATTTTAGTGGAAGATTATGGCATGTCTCTTATCCCTCCATAAATGAGGCCCATGAAATAAAACTCATAGTAAAAATGTTTTACGATGCATTACAGCAAAGTTTTTTTAATGATCACTTCAAAGCAACCCTTAATGAGCCAATGATAAAATATTTATCAAGGTCACAGTAAAGTTTGCTTTCAATAGTGTGTCTGCTATAATGTAGATGTTTACAAAAAAAAAAAAAAAATTGTTTAAGGGGCAATTTTAATAGCTAACAAGGTAAAGTGAGGTAAACTGGAAACATCCACAATGGCAAATCTCCCCACTTCCGAGTGTCTAATCAAGAGAGAAGTCTAGAGGGTCTCCAACACCCACTCAATTCCACACCGATTGTGTAGTACACATGTCTAGTGGGTAATGTATATTTTTGACCCTTATTATCACCTCCTCCTTATTGTTGTTTTATGGTCCAGTGAAACAATTCAAATAAAACATCTCAACAAAAAGTGTTTTAACTTACCTTTTAATGTGCAGAATCGCCAGCCTGCCCCCGACGGGACCCGTTTCACGAACCTAGCCCTAAAAGAGTAAGGACACTTGAATGGAGCTTCTTAAGAACCTTGAAAAAGCCTTTTTGTGGCAAAACGGATCCCTTCGGGGCAGGCTAGCGATTCTGCACATTAAAAGATAAGTTAAAACACTTATCGTTGAGATATTTTATTTGAATTGTTTCACTGGACCACGAAACAACAAAAGTGTTAAGCAAGACATCAATGAGGAGGTGATGATAAGGGTCAAAAATATACATCATGACTCACTAGATGTGTGTACTACACAATCGGTGTGGAATTGAGTGGATGTTGGAGACCTCTCTTTACTGGACACTCAGAAGTGGGCAATTTTAATAGCCCCTTTAAAAAGCTATTGAAAACACAATTATTGGTTGATGCTTTTATGTAAAAGGACTGTAAGTTCGACAGAAGTGTAGATGTTAAGACAACTTAATTTTAGTTGTAATATCTATTGGATTTTGTTTTTGTTTCATATGTTGCATGTTTTTGGGAAACCACCTAGGTTTAGGCGGTGCATAATTATTAAATAAATAAATAAATAGGCCTTTCCATAGTCAAGATTAGGTTCTTGCTAATCTTCCTTCTTGTAAACAGGACTGGTAGTCTTGACCATCAGGTTAAATCTCCATTAGTTGCAAGGGTTGTAGAGAGCTCATTGTTTGTTTCCATGCTCTACCTTCCATCACTCTGAGATGAGCTCCGCCCTCTCAGTCAGTCCCAAAGCTTCTAACGAGTCCTAGAGTGCAAACATAAGAGAGAGGTGCGGGGAAACTCTCCAAAACTACATAAGTCTACTGTGCTCTAAATGCAAACATTAAAGAATAATGCTGATTAACCACAACTAAATGAAACAAAGTAGTAATAAAAGGAACCACATACCTGTATGCCATCTGCACCAATAGTTCTGTCACTATTATGAGTGAATTCTTCATTCGTGACCATACCAGGCAGGCAATAGAAACAAAGACATCTGACTATAAACAAGCATGTCTGAAACAGAAAGCAGGCTAGTATATGTCAGACAGGGTGAGTGTCAAGACTACCATTTCTATTTACAAGAAAGAAGATTAGCAAGAACCTAATCTTTCCTTCTTGTGCAACAGGACTGATAGTCTTGACCAGCGGGATGTATCAGAGCAGTTCCTGGTTTCTAGGGTGGGATAGATGAGTTTGTTGCCAGTACTGAGGACCCAAAAGCAGTGTCAAGTCCAGCTGCTACATCCACCTGTAAAACTTAGTGAACATGTGGAAACTAGACCAAGTGGCCACATTGCAAATCTTCAGGTGAGACTGTTCTAGACTCTGCCCAAGATGATGCAACACTGCGAGTGGAGTGTTCCTTCACCACCACTGGAGACTACTGTTTACTTCCAATATAGGTAGAAGATATGGCCATCCTGATCCACCTGCTTTAGATGCCGGTCTCCCCTGATGTGCTATATTCATAAGTACGAACAGGTGATCATACAGTCAGAACTCATTGGTCACCTCCAAGTAACAAAGCAAAATTTGTCACACATCCAGATCTTTCAACACACTATCTGCTTTCTTCACTCCCCTATGTATGGGAGTCATGCCTCCTGGTTCATGTAAAAACTGGACACGACCTTCAGTAGGAAAGAAGGGTCCATTTGAATCAAGATGCTAGCCTCTGAGATGTGAAGAAAGGGTACCCTGCAGGACAGAGCCTGAAGCTCTGACACCCTTCTCGCTGATGTCACAGCCATTAAGAAAACAGCCTTAACCATCAAATCTATCAGGGATGCCTCCTCAAAAAGCTCATACAGGGCCTTTACAAGGGCCTGCAAGATCAGAATAAGGTTCTATGATGGAAAAGGCTGTCACACTGGAAGGTAAAGACATAAAGCTTCCTTCAAAAATCTGGATATATCTGGATGGGTCACCAACGAGCGTTTGCTGACTTGCAACCTAAAGCAGGAAAGTTTGGCTATATATACCTTGAGAGAGCCAACTGCCAGATCCTTCTTCAGACCTTCCTGCAGGAAGTTGAGCACCACCAAAACTGGTGTGGTTAATGAGTCTGAGCATTGTCACTCGCTTAAACATTTCAGGCTTTTGTGTAGACTGCTAATGTAGACTGCTTCATAGACCTCAGGAATGGAAATAACTTCAGGTGAATAACCTTTATGCCCCAAGGCTTCACGCTCAAGAGCCATGCTGTATGACCAAAGTTTCAAGTTTATTGACTTTTTAATATACCGACCATCAACAAGTATCTGGCCGGTTAACAGTAAAATTTTAAAAAGAGAGAGAAAAAAGAAAATAAAAAAATAAATATTTAAAATAATTAGAGTGAACATCAAATACATTAACTGGACAGACTTGAAGGTGAGGGGAAAAGGGAAAGGAGGGGAAAAAGTTACATATTTTTAGAGGAGAAGGAGAAAGTGGGTGTGGGGTGAAACATATTGGGTAGGGTCGCTTTTTTAAAGCGGTTGGTTGCATAAGAGAGGAAAAGAAAAATGGAAGGAAAGAAAAAAATAAAAAAAATTCTGGATTCTCAAGGGCAAGGGACACTGTGGGAGAAAATTTGAATGAGAAGGAAGCCTGAGAGCCTTGTCCCTCTACAAACATACTATCTGCATACCACAGCCACCTTGACCAATCTGGAGCTACCAATCTGAAGCACTCTATCATTGGAAACTGAGAGAACAGATAATGGAGCTCCTCCGCAGGCCAGGGTTGTATTCAAGACATTAAGCTGAGTGCTTCTAGGCTCATACCTTTGGCTGAAGAAACAAGCCACCTTTTTGATGGATGCTAAGGCCATGATGTTGAACGTCAGTTGCCCGCAGCGCCTGACTATGCAGTTGAAGACCCTCTCAATCTCCTCTGTAAAGCTTCAGTAGCCTCTTATATCCTGCATGTAGACTGGGAGTATAACTACTAGAAGTTCTGGATTTCAGATTTCTACCTGAAATCTTAAATTTGGATTTTACAACCTATTTCCTGCAATTTCCTATATCATTGGTACTAAAATGCACCAAGATACCTGACTCCTCCCCAGCACTGTCTAAAATCCTTTGTAGGTAAAAAAAAAAAAAAAAAAAGAGGTCTGCCACTTTCACGCTAGCAAGCAAGTTATTAAGGGATCTTCAGGTTCACCAACCACCCAACTGTCTATGTTGCTAATGATTGAATCACCAACTACAATGATCATCTTAACCCTTTCCTCCTGTGCATATGTTTCCTAGACATACATCCTCAGTGCAAGACTTTATTATATCACCTGGATAGCTAGAGCATCACTTCCTGCCAAATCGTGATATAGTTATTCCAGGTGATTTTCTCCTCCTATACTGCATGGAGGCTGCCAGACTGGAGGTTGAACTTCTCCACTATGCCCTTGAAGGTCTCTGTACATCTGCCATAGCCCTTCCAAGTCTGTTATTTTGCTGAGAGCCAGAAGCTCTTTGCAGAAAGTGCACATATATGACCTCTCAGCAACAGGGGAATAATCAGATGTGCGGCGCATGGTATAAAAGTCGGACTATCCCCTATCCTCTTGCTGGACTGCTTTCTTGCCAATGATTTTGTCAACAAGTGAAGTTTTCAATGGATGGTAAAAGAGAATCAAGGAAGTAATTTTTCTCTCTTTATTATTGGCAAATTAGAAGAAAAATAAATCTTTTCTGGTACCTGCAATACATAATTTATTGGATTATATTCAGTTTTGAGTGAAATATTGATATTCAGTTTAAAGTACTGAAGGCTACTTAAATTGAGGCCTTCTTTTACTAGAGTGCATTAACCGACTAACGTGCGCTAAATGCTAAGGCGTGCATTTTAATCTATGGACGCATTAGCGTTTACATAGAAACATAGAACATGACGGCAGAAAAGAGCCACGGCCCATCTAGTCTTCCCACACTAATGGCCCACCCCCTAACTACCTCCATGAAGAGATCCCACATGCCAATCCCATCTTTTCTTAAAATCTGGCACGTTGCTGGCCTCAATTACCTGTTGTGGAAGATTATTCCAGCGATCAACCACCCTTTCGGTGAAGAAATATTTTCTGGTGTTTGCCATGAAATTTCCCACCCCTGATTTTCAACGGATGCCCTCTTGTCGCCGTGGGTTCTTTAAGGAAAAAGAAATCCTCTTCCACCTCGATACGGCCCATGACATATTTGAACGTCTCGATCATGTCTCCCCTCTCTCTGCGTTCCTCGCGTGCTAATTCGATTAGCGCACCTTAGTAAAAGAGGGGGTGAGTTTAATCACAGCGACATCTACAAGCACGAAATCAAAACTTATTGAGTTAGAAAAATCTGCACTGATCATTAAGCTGAAAAGCAATTCCTTTAGAAATGAAAACAAACTATAGGATAGTTCTGTTGTGTCAGCTTAAACATCTTTCAAACATTAAAACAATCCTCTTGTAAAAAAAAAAACACTTTGTGCCTTTGACATCTGCTCTAGTCAAGGTCGGTACAAAACAATTGCTCGTCTTGTGCAAGGTCCCTTCCATTCTGCAACGATGTCTCTAGGGTACGGATTTGTCTGCGAGAGTGCAAAAGGGAGTCCCTCCGGGGTATGGGCTCCTCACACTGAAGAAGTTTCTGCAGATCCTGAAGTCAAAAACAGTAGCTCAGTTTGCTAAATCAATCACCCCCTGACCTCCTTTCTCCATGGACGAGTATAAAACACACTGCAGGAATCAATCCTTAAGTGTCCCTAAAGAAATATAACAACAGATTTTTGTACCATTGGCAGGAACACTGCGTGGAGGCGGGGAATCGGAACGAGCCAAAGAATTGAAGTAATTCGATTAAGGATTAAAAATACGCCTGCAGAAAAATTAAATTTCATCTATGTAGTCTACTTTCATTTCCCCCCCCCCCCCCCCCAAGGGTCACTGCCTAATTCCTTGCAAGGATATCTTTAATTCCTAAAAATAGATGTAAATACTTTAAAAAAACAGGGTGTTTCATTTCAAAAAGGGTCTCCTTATCTCAAGAAAGATATAGCGGAGCTAGAAAAGGTTCAAAGAGCGACCAAGATGGTAAAGGGGATGGAACTCCTCTCGTATGAGGAAAGACTAAAAGAGTTAGGGCTCTTCAGCTTGGAAAAGAGATGGCTGAGGGGAGATAGGATTGAAGTCTACACTGCTGGACCGCCAGGTTTTATGGCAGGCCCGGAGGAGTCCTGCAACAGAGGGGGATGGGTGGGCACTAACCCGAATATAAGCCGAGACCCCCATTTTGGGCCATTTCTTGGCCCCAAAATCTCAGCTTATAATCGAGTATATACGGTAACAAGAAACTCTGACTCGAGGGGGCATAGGATGAAGTGGAAAGAAATAATCTGAGGAAATACTTCGTAGAAAAGGGTGGTAAATTCATGGAACAATCTTTTGATGGATGTGTAATGTAATGTAATTTATTTCTTATATACCGCTACATCCGTTAGGTTCTAAGCGGTTTACAGAAAATATACATTAAGATTAGAAATAAGAAAGGTACTTGAAAAATTCCCTTACTGTCCCGAAGGCTCACAATCTAACTAAAGTACCTTGTGGTGGACACAAGTGCATAGGATCTCTAAGGGAGACAAAGGGATAATAGATGACATGTATGAGCAGACTGCATAGGCCATATAAGTCTTTATCTGCATCAAGGTTTCTCTAGTTAAAGGGCTGGAGGAGTTGCCGTACAGTGAAAGATTAGAGAAACTGGGCCTCTTCTCCCTTGAAAAGAGGAGACTGAGAGAAGACAGATAAAAACATTCAAGATAATGAAGGGAATAGACTTAGTAGATAAAGACAGGTTTTTCACCCTCTCCAACATAGAGAGAACGAGAGGGCACTCTCTAAAGTTGAAAGGGAATAGATTCCGTACAAACGTAAGGAAGTTCTTCTTCACCCAGAGAGTGGTAGAGAACTGGAACGCTCTTCCGGAGGCTGTTATAGGGGAAAACATCCTCCAGGGATTCAAGACAAAGTAGATGAAGACAGGTTGTTCAACCTCTCCAAGGTAGAGAGAACGAGAGGGCACTCTCTAAAGTTAAAAGGGGATGGATTCCCTACAAACATAAGGAAGTTCTTCTTCACTCAGAGAGTGATAGAGAACTGGAATGCTCTTTCGGAGGCTGTTATAGGGGAAAATACCCTCCAGGGGCAGATAAAGACAGGTTGTTCACCCTCTCCAAGGTAGAGAGAACGAGAGGGCACTCTGTAAAGTTGAAAGGGGTTAGATTCCGTACAAACGTAAGGAAGTTCTTCTTCACCCAGAGAGTGGTGGAAAACTTCGAACAGAGGAAGATCTAGCACGGAACATTAAAAAAGGGGACAAATCCTTTTTCAGGTACATTAGCGACAGGAAGAGAAACAAAAATGGGATAGAACGCCTTAGGCAATCAGATGGAAACTAAGCAGATTCTGATACTACCAAGGCAGAACTGCTAAACGAATACTTCTGCTCAGTATTCACCTGTGAAGCACCGGGAGCTGGTCCACAACTACAGATAAGAGACAGCCAAAATGACCTGTTTCATGATTACGAGTTTACACCCAGTAGCGTCTACCACGAACTTTCAAGACTCAAAGTAGACAAAGCCATGGGACCTGACAATCTACACCCCAGGGTACTCAGAGAGCTGAGTGAAGTTTTGGCTAAACCACTATCCGTGCTCTTCAATCTTTCCATGCGCACGGGAAAAGTACCCCTAGACTGGAAAACAGCTAACGTAATTCCACTCCACAAAAAGGGCTGCAGAACAGAGACAGAAAATTACAGACCGGTGAGTCTTACATCCATAGTGTGCAAACTCATGGAAACACTGATCAAACAGAATCTTGACAAAATTCTAGACGAAGAAAATTTACGTGATCCACACCAACACGGATTTACCAGGGGAAGGTCCTGCCAAACTAATCTGATTGACTTCTTTGACTGGGTGACCAGTCATCTGGATGCCGGGGAGTCCCTGGACGTGATATATTTGGACTTCAGCAAAGCTTTTGATAGCGTCCCACACCGCAGGCTGTTGAACAAACTAAAATCAATGGGATTAGGGGATACATTCACTAAATGGGTAAGGGTTTGGCTAGATGGTAGGCTTCAGAGGGTGATGGTGAACGGTACCCCCTCCAAAACGTCAGCAGTGACGAGTGGAGTACCTCAGGGCTCCGTCTTAGGGCCGATTCTATTCAATTTATTCATAGGAGATTTGACCCAAGGGCTTAGAGGAAAGGTATCACTGTTTGCCGACGACGCCAAACTATGCAACATAGTAGACAAAAGCAGTGTGCCTGACTTTATGATGCAGGACCTACGACAGCTAGAACAGTGGTCATCAACTTGGCAGTTAGGCTTCAATGCTAAAAAATGTAAAGTAATGCACCTAGGCAAAAAAAATCCACACAGAACTTAAACATTAAATGGTGAAACCTTGTCCAGGACCACGGTGGAACGTGATTTAGGAGTGATCATTAGCAATGATATGAAGGCTGCCAATCATGTGGAGAAGGCTTCGTCCAAGGCAAGACAAATGATGGGTTGCATCCGTAGGGGTTTTGTCAGCAGAAAACCTGAAGTTATAATGCCACTATACAGATCCATGGTGAGACCTCATCTCGAGTATTGTGTTCAATTCTGGAGACCACACTACCGGAAAGATGTGTTGAGAGTTGAGTCGGTTCAACGAATGGCTACCAGGATGATCTTGGGGCTCAGGGATCTCACGTATGAAGAAAGGTTAAAAAAAACTGCGGATGTACTCACTGGAGGAGCGAAGAGAGAGGAGGGACATGATTGAGACCTTTAAATATATCACGGGGCGTATAGAGGTGAAAGATGATATCTTCAGCCTTACAGGGCCCACAGTAACCAGAGGACACTCGCTGAAAATCAGGGGAGGGAAATTTCAAGGTGATGCTAGGAAGTACTTCTTCACCGAAAGGGTGGTCGATTATTGGAACGAGCTGCCTCAGCAGGTGATTGAGGCCAACAACGTGTCAGATTTTAAGAGAAAATGGGATATTCATGTGGGATCTATAGGGGAGTAAGAATCAGGGAGTGGATCATTGGTATGGGCAGAATCGATGGGCTATGGCCCTTTTCTGCCGTCAATTTCTATGTTTCTATGTTTCTTCCGGAGGCTGTTATAGAGGAAAGCACCTCCAGGGATTCAAGACAAAGTTAGGCAAGTTCCTGCTGAACCAGTACGTACGCAGGTAGGGCTAATCTCAGTTAGGGCACTGGTCTTTGACCTGGGGGCCGCCGCGGGAGCAGACTGTTGGGCACAATGGACCACTGGTCTGACCCAGCAGCGGCAGTTCTTATGTTCATGCTGATGTAGACTAGCGGAGTCACTGGAATAATGAGGTATGTTTCGTAACAGCTACGCCAGGTCTTCGTTTTCTTTCACATTTCAGAAAGGCAAAAAATAGATGCCTCCAAGGGAGAGATGCATGCTAAAATGTGAGGGGCCAGCCACATTTCGTAGACATGAACTAACCCCCTCTTTTACTAAGGTGCGCTATGCTTTTTAGCGCGCAATATTAGCACACGCTAAACACTAACGCGTGCATGCTATCCTAGGGGCGCGTTAGCGGTTAGCGCATGGGTTGATTTAGCGCACTCTAAACACGCGCTAAAACGCTTGGTGCGCCTTAGTAAAAGAGGGCCTAAGGGAACAGAGTAGACATTTAGGCCCTCTTTTACAAAGGCGCGCTAAGCGTTTTAGTGCGGATTTAGCGTGCGTTAAATCAACGCTTGCGCGTCCATATGTTAGCGCTTAGCGCATGCTATTTAACGCGCGCTAAAAGGCTTAGCGCACCTTTTTTTAAAAAAATTATTTTTATGCATTGGAAAATTGTTATACGCATTGAAATATATGATACTGCGTAGATAACAAATCTTATTAAACTTGAAACTTATAAAAGAGGGGCTTAGCTTTCCCAAAACTGTTCTACCGATTCATCTTATGTCTTGTGTGTGGGAAGTCTGAAACGGCCATAAAAATATTTTGCTAGAACCAGCTATCGTGTCATCCTACAGCACCGTGTTATTATCGAGGCAAGTCATGCAGCTTTCACAGACAGAGACGCCGAGATGCATGCAAGTGACCAAGCAGTGGTGAAGATGAAGCCTCGTAGTATACTGCAGAGCTGCGGGCTCTTGATTTATCAACGATTTTCCCTACGAGCCCAGAAAGAGAGAACTTCCTTGAATAATGTGGCCCTGTATCATTTAGAGATGAGAAATGTATGTGAGGAAAAAAAAATATCATTCTGAAATATTCATGAAGGTGCCCCAATATTTCACTTGTACTACTCCCAAAAGTAAGAAAATTAAAGATTAAAATGTGTCACTACTACAGAGATAATGAATCATGCTCGGATAGTATGCTGCTCCAGGTCTTCTTGCAAACATGACTACAGTCACAAAGCGTCTTTTCTTTTCATCTTCTATTCAGTCTTCCTTTGCTGTTTTTAGCATTTGTTTTCTAAAAAATAAAAAATTTTAAACTTGTGTATTCACTTGCTAGCAAATTCTATACTAGTGTCGCTAAAACTTTTTTTTTTTTTTTTTAGCTCCAGCACACCAAAGAGAGCAAATGTTTTTTGTGGCACATTAACTCCACTTCGTGTTTCCAGGCACCAACCGCACACGCAATGCCTACCTGTTTGCCTATCCCTCCCCAAAGGGATGTATCTACAAAAGATTCCTTGACAGAACTCTCACATTCCAAGCTGGCAGATGGAATGATTGCCTGTTCCCTCTAAGCTGAGCAGGAGTCCTCCACCCACAGTCTCACCAATAGAGGGTGCTGTTTTACTGTCACATTTTTCAATTGTGAGGGACATGCAAGTTCTGCAGGACTCCAGGGAACATACCTGTCCTTAGCGACTGAAAATATTCCACCCCCTAGTGGTAGCAATGCAGCTGGAGGACACCTGCTCAGCTTAGAGGGACCTCATTTCATATGCTCCATCCTACCTATCCTTCAGGAGATCTCTCAAATCATACCTCTTTGATAAATTTCTCTAACCCCTTCCCTCCCGGCCAAACTACCAAATTCTAACCATCTCCCCTCCTTTTCCTGTCCCTCCTTGTAATTGAAAACTAGTTACCAATACACTTGACAATTACTCTTTGTATCTTCGCTGTATATGTGCAGTCTCTTCCTCTGTAAACCGCTTTGAACTGTTTGTGGTATAGCGGTATATAAAAATAAAATTATTATTATTATATAATTGAAATTATAAAATTGCAAATCCAACCAAAAATTAACTCCTCTTTTACAAAGCCACACCAGCGGCTGCTGCTGCTATAACTGCCATAAAGCTCATACGGATTTAAAGGGCTTCAGGGCGTTTGCTGCTCAGCTTTGTAAAAGGGGTGTGTGTGTGGGGGGGGGGTAAATTAGAGGGTTATTTATTTAAAGTTCTCTATGCTAAGTATGCATAATTGTAACAACAGTGAAACCAGTCACGTTGCGAGGGTGAAGCACCTGGGATGGTGGCGTCCCTCCCCTGCTCTCTTCTCTCCCCCCATCCCTACACGCTCCTTCCCCGCAGGTCCAGGAAGTGACATCAGACGAAGATCCCACACAGGCACGAAAGCAGGTTGAGGGTTGCTGCTTGCGCCAGGAACATTACAGAGTTACGGGGGGAGGGAAGCGACGTGCACGCATGGCAGGGGGGGGGGCAGGGAGGGAGAGGAGAGGAGGATGGGTGCCATGCCCATACCAAGACAGCACCTGGGGCGGTCTGCCCCCCTGCCCCCTCCCCTTACTACACTACTGGGTAAAACTAAAGTAGATAGAATACTATTGCTAATCAATGTGATGGATAACTTTGTATTTGAGTGCAAATTAACTCAAAATGCAGCTCGATAGTCGACAAACAAAACACACTTTTTATCATCCACCGTCTGCAGTCGTTCTATTTTTGAGCTGAAAATCCAAGTTCGCAAAGATAAGAAGATCCAAACGGTAACAAAGCCTTGATTGCTTTGTTGCTCATATTGGGATAAACTACTACATAAAAAATAGTTAGTTTTCAACGACCAATCGCATTAAAGAATGATGCTTATCTGGGCAGTTGTATCCTTAAACACACATATGCTCATAACATTGACAGAGTCTTGCGTACGCGACATAAGTGTACCGTATTTTCACGCATATAACGCGCGCGTTATACACAATTTTACAAACCGTGCATAACCATGCACGTTATACGTGTCAGCGTGTTGTACAATTTTTTTTTTTCATTCCGATCCGGCATCCCCCCTGTGAACCGGCATCCTCCCCCCCACTCGCGTCACCCCCCCCTCCCACGCGATCCTACATCCCCCCCCCAACACCGCAAAACATCTCTTACCCGATTGGGCACCGGCACCAGCACCAATGCACAGGACGTGCCAGTGCCCGAAGATCCTCCCTCGTTGGGCTGGGCTGGGTTGGGCGGTGCGAGGGAGATCCTCCTTCTTCCCTGTGCCGGGCTGGACTGGGCTTTGAGCATTTGTGCATGCTCAAAGCCTTCTGGTCTCGCTCTCTCCGAGATTCTCAGATTGTAGGATTGCGGGGGAGGGGGGGTGACGCGAGCGGGGGGGAAGATGCCGGTTCGCAGACCAGAAGAGTAAGCGGGAGTGGGAGGAGGTTATAGCAGCATGCGCGGTATACGCGTGTGCGTGCTATATAAATTTTTTTTTACTGAAATGCTTTGGACCCGCGCGCTATACGCATATGCGTGTTGTACACGTATGCGCATTATATGCGTGAAAATACGGTAATCTAGTCTAGAATTCCTCAGAGCAACGTCGGAACATTTAGTTTTCTGGACCATGGCCGAAACCTCTACCGCGGTTTAGTAAAAGAGGGCCATAGTTAGGACAGCCTTTTTGCAATCCTAATTTTATGCGGTTACTTAGCCGTTTATCTACTATACCAAACAATTTCTTATATCCCACAATTTTCTACATGTATTAAATGCAGCTTACAACAAGGATTAGAAGCACAAAAAAATGCAATGCTGCCTACAGTAAAACTAGCAATACCAGTCGTGGTAGTAATAGCAGAGATGTCTATTAGTCTCCCGAACCCTATATGTCCTGTCTGTCCAAATTAGATTGTAAGCTTTACTGAGCAGGGACCATCTATTTAGGGGTACCAGACGTCTGGATTTCCCCGAACATGCCCTTCTTTTGAAGACATGTCCAGGAGACCAGCCGGCTTTTCAAAACCCGGCACTTTGTCCAGGTTTTGAGAAGCTGTGTCGGGCAGGGAGGAAGTCGGCAAATGCGCGGAGTGACAGCCACACATGCGCGGACTTACTCCTTGCCCGACAAGAGCAGGCAGCGGGGGGCTAGGGAGGCTCATTGGTGGGATTAGGGCGGGGTGGACGTAACTAAGCGGGCATGTGGGCGGGGCTAGGGGGTCCGGATTTTCCGAAAGGAAAATCTGGCAACCCTACATCTATTGCTTGTGAAATGCACAGCGTTGCTTAAGTCTTTCAGCGCTATAGAAATGATAAATAGGAGGAGGAAGAGGAGGATGGCCATTTATATTGTTTTGAATATCGATACCCATCTCCTGTGTTACCAAAACTAAGGAGGTTGCTGTCTGAACTAGTGAAGATGTTTTTTTTTTTTTTGAAGTATCTTTATTAGCAATTGTAACGGGAACATACAACCAATAATGGTGAAAGCAGAGAAAAACAGAACAAGCACAGAAACAACAATGGAGACTATGACAGCAGATGGTTCATAGTGCAGAAACCTTGTGGCTGGATGCCCCACACAATTGACATTTTGTGTTTAATATACAAAACCCCCAAAGCAAACACGCACAAACCCCAAACTCCCGGCCACAAGCGATCATCCAACCTCCTATGTCCTGTGATCTTACTGCTAGCACACTAGTCGCAAACCAGCGTCTTCAGCGTCTTAAGGGAAATTAAATTTAACAATGCCAGATGATGCAATGATAAGAATAATAAATATGGAGAGAAGACGTGGAGATTTGATTCTATTTGAATATCTTGACTGGTTCTCTAGAGAGGTTATAGCTGGAGACATGCACATGTCACTTACTGGTCAGAATACTGCATCTAATTATTTTTAATTCTTAGAAACCAGAAGGACGGCTGTTTCAAAGCAGCAACCCATATTTATTGCAGCCACCCACATGCATATTTCATGTCTGTGATTAGATTATTCGGCATGGGATCACTTGGTTGTATTGGTGAGCTGGTAGTGCAGCCAAGCTTGGAAGCCTTATCTGGCTTGCTTGAGGCCTTATAAGTCTTTGAGAGACCTTTCCCGAGTCTAGAAACAGGTGTCTCCTTACAATTACTTTATGACACTGGATTCCATAATGCTATTTTTCTATGAAACAGCTTCAAATCTGATGATGTGTATTGATATCTTTCCAGTCACCAGTGCTGGCAAACATTCCCCTGCTTTTACTAAGCCGTGGAAGAGGTTTCTACTGTGGCTTGGACTGATAAATGCTTCGATGCTGCCCCAATGCCCATAGAATTCCTATGAGTGTCGGAGCAGCATTGGAGTATTTAGGGCCAGATTTGGTAAAGGACATCTAACTTAAAGCATCCACAGTGTGGCTGTCCATTGACTTAGGCGTCCGAATAAAGTGGATAATGCCCAATTAATGACTTTAACAAGCATTCATTGGAACTTTGACGTCCAAACGCTGGACACGATTCTCAAAATAGACATCCACGATTTCGTGGACACCTATCAGAAAAAGTCACGTCTCAAAAAATAGGCATGGGCGTGGCACAGGCGTGGCATGAGAGTGGCTTCAATTTGGTTATCTGTTTACAGAATCGCGTGCTGCTCAGCGCCTGAGCTCGTCTAACTAACGCCTAAAATGTAGGCATTGCAAAACCAGGGTTACTTTTGAGTGTGAGCTGGGTGCTAGGTAGACACCTAAAAGGCGATTCTGTAAAGGCCGTCTACTATTTAGATGCATCCAGACTCGCTGAGCGACTCTGAGCTAGATTCTCTATAGTACATCTATGTATTATAGAATTACGCTCAGCATTTTCCCATTGGACATCTAAACGACACCTAACTTTCAGATGTCCTTTACAGAATTTGATTCTTAGTGCCCTGGGCCGCGGTAGAAACCTCTACCGCAGCTTAGGGCCATTGATTGGTAGGAAAGATGGCATTCATATTACTACTGCAAACCTCCTGCTGTATTCTTACCTCGAATGGAAATTGTCAATGAAAAGTCAGAAATCAGTATGACCAGTATTTCTTCACTTGATTCAGGGAATTGATCCATTTAGTGATTGTAGCACCTTTACTCAGTCATATTTAGGAGGAAGGAGTGGCTTCGTAGTTAGAACATCAACCTCAGGTTGAGGGTTCAAATTCCATACTGCTCCTTGTGACCCTGGGCAAGTCACTTATCCTCCACTGCCCCAGGTACATTAGACAGAGTGTGAGTCTACCAGGACAGATTGTACCTGATTGTAAACCGCTTAGATAATCTTGATAAGTAGTATATAAATACCTGAAATAAATACAGTAAATGTTCTTTCAGGCCCTGCCTATCCTCTATTATTAAATAAGAACACAAGAATTACTCTACTTGGTACATCGATCCCAGTATCCTGTTTCAAACAGTAGATTGAATACATCTGTAGAGTTTGAGGCCTTCTCTAGGTCAATAGTGCCAAATATTGGGCTCCTTTTACTAAGCTGCCCTAGCGGTTTTAGCACGCACTACAATGCCGTGCGCGCTAGATACTAACGCCTTCATAGAGCTGGCGCTCATTTTTCCACATAACGCGGGGGTTAGTGCGTACTAATTTTCAACGCAAGCTAAAAACACTACCACAGCTTAGTAAAAGGGGCCCATTGTGTTTTCATTAATATCTATTGTCCGTCAACCATAAAACATGTGTGATCATCTCTGGGGAAAAGGTGATTAAAGTAGTGGATCCATAATGTTGAGAATGACCTTTTTTAAATATATCATGGGTCCTAAACAGCCTGAAAAAAAAATTATGTTGTCTGAAAAAAGTTATCTTTGAACTTCTACAATTTTTTTACTTTTTCATATATTATAAAATCGTATATGAAAATTGTAAAAATACATTAATTCTACAATAAATATATTTTGTATTATCATGAATACCAACAAGAAAACGAAAGGAAATAAATGTATTCAAATCTAATCTCCAGACATAATGGATTTCATGGCCTGTAGTGAAACCCCTAAACCTCACGTGAGTCTAGGTTTAGAACACAAAACCAAAATAGGAAAGTACTAAGTAATTCCTTTCTTTAAACAATTCAGCATCAATGTTAAACATAAACAGTGTTCTTCCTTCTCCTAGTCTGGGCCTCTGTTTTCATTGTTGGCCTGAAATTTTGACTTCCTTATCTGGGACACATCATCTATTCTAGGTTCCCCAAAGGTTCACTGTTGGCCTGAAATTTTGACTTCCTCATCTGGGACACATCATCTATTCTAGGTTCCCCAAAGGTTCACTGTTGGCCTGAAATTTTGACTTCCTTATCTGGGACACATCATCTATTCTAGATTCCCCAAAGGTTCACTGTTGGCCTGAAATTTTGACTTCCTCATCTGGGACACATCATCTATTCTAGATTCCCCAAAGATTCACTGTTGGCCTGAAATTTTGACTTCCTTATCTGGGACACATCATCTATTCTAGGTTCCCCAAAGGTTCACTGTTGGCCTGAAATTTTGACTTCCTCATCTGGGACACATCATCTATTCTAGGTTCGCCAAAGGTTCACTGTTGGGCCTGAAATTTTGATTTCCTTATCTGGGACACATCATCTATTCTAGGTTCCCCAAAGGTTCACTGTTGGCCTGAAATTTTGACTTCCTTATCTGGGACAAATCATCTATTCTAGGTTCCCCAACTATATTCCTATTAAGATGGACTGCGTCTATAGTTCAAAAGGTGAACCAGGAAATTTTCTGTATACTCCTTCATATAACCTTCTCACCTCAACTTTTCTTGGAGAGAGATCTAATTAATAGAATTTAACCGGTATAAGAACCATCTGGACCATGCAATGACCCAAACCCTCAAGAGAGTTGCCATCCAAAGACCTAAACAGTACTAAACTAAGGTCTTCTAGCTGGAAAACCTGCTAGGCTGCATGGTTTGGGAAAGCTGAACTTTTTTTCTGACATAGCCCGATAGCTCCCCTGGCTTTCCTTAGTCACTCTTGCATCTGAATTACATATGATTAAAGTCTACAAAATCCTGAGTAGAGTACAACGGATACAAGTGGATCGATTTTTCACGCTGTCAAAAATTACAAAAACTAGGGGACACTCGATGAAGTTACAGGGAAATAATTTTAAAACCAATAGAAGGAAATTTTTTTTCGCTCAGGGAATAGTTAAGCTATAGAACGCGTTGCCAGAGGTTGTGGTATGAGCAGATAGTGTAGCTGGTTTTAAGAAAGGTTTAAAAAATTTCCTGGAAGAAAAGTCCATAGTCTGTTATTGAGAAAGACATAGGGGAAGCCACTGCTTGCCCTGGATTGGTAGCATGGAATGTTGCTACTCTTTGGGGTTCCGGAATCTTTTGTTACTCTTTGGGGTTCCAGAATTTTGCTATTCTTTAGGATTCTGAATGGAATGTTGCTACTCTTTGGGGTTCCGGAATCTTTTGTTACTCTTTGGGATTCCGGAATCTTGCTATTCTTTAGGATTCTGAATGGAATGTTGCTACTCCTTGGGTTTTGGCCAGGTACTAGTGACCTGGTTTGGCCACCGTGAGAACGGGCTACTGGGCTTGATGGACCATTGGTCTGACCCAGTAAGGCTATTCTTATGTTCTTATTTTCTTATATTCTACCATATTCTGTCCCAGGTTAGGTTCCTCTTCCCAGATCTCCTGTATTGTATCCAGGATTTCCCAAAACCTTAATCCATACAGCTTTTCAAACATGTTAAACAAGTTTGAGCTCAGAGGAACTTTGCAGACAGCAAAAAGCATGAATGACTTAGAACAGGGGTGTCAAAGTCCCTCCTCGAGGGCCGGAATCCAGTCGGGTTTTCTGGATTTCCCCAATGAATATGCATTGAAAGCAGTGCATGCAAATAGATCTCATGCAGATTCATTGGGGAAATCCTGAAAACCCGACTGGATTCTGGCCCTCGAGGACCGACTTTGACACTTATGACTTAGAAGAAGGCCAGTCCTTACTGCTTAGGCAACAAACTTCCTCAAAAATCTGATTGAAAATTGCATTGATGTGTTCAACAATCCCATTGATTTGTAAATACCAAATCAAACTGGGAATTGTCTTCAACTTTAATGAGGCATAAACTTGCTCTATTCCTTTGGCATATTCTTAATATTGTCTTTTTACATTAGTCATAAAGTGTAAAAAGAACTCCACTTAATACAGTATAAGCCAGATTCTACACTGTACATGCTGCCCCCAAAATTGTCACCGACTAGTGCAATGCTAAATGCAATTCTATATACTGTAACAGCATCAGCTGATCCCTGCCAAGAACAGAACAGCCTTGTGCACATAGCAGAGAACATCCTTTTAAAAGCTGCAAATGAAAAGATAGAAAGCCACAGTAAAAAAAATTTTTCTTTTGTTCCCTACTTAATTTTCCCCATGAGCCCCAGGATTCATATATTTTTAACCCCTTAGGGTTTTATAAAAACAGGTACTTCAAGCATTTTCCCTCTCTGTCCCGATGGGATCACAATCTATCTAATATACCTGGGGCAGTGGAAGATTAAGTGACTTGCCCAGGGAGCAACATGGGAGTTGAACCCACAACCTCAGGGTGCTGAGGCTGTAGCTTTAACTACAAGAAAAACGCACCCAAGCAAGCTTTGCGGACGTTCAAGCAGCCAGCATTCTTAGCAAACTGTTCACAGACAGCTAAGCACAGCAAAGCAGCACTCTAAGAGGTAAATTTCCAGGTACACATGTCGCTGTAACCTGCTTCGATTGTATGGTGAGCCCTGCAAAACCAACCCAAAACTTGCTGTATCCACCCATCTTATACCTGCAGGTGCCATCTTTATGTAGGTACAGTAGGTTTAGGAGAGCTCAACATACAATAGAAGCAAGTTTTATTGACATTTGACCTGGGACTTTTTTTTTTTTAATAACCTTTATTGATTTTCAAACAACCATTGTGGAAAACAAAAATACATATATATATATATAATAGTACAAGAAATGCACATTGATCTTACATATATATAAAAAGCAATCATTTTAACCCTCCCACCCACCTAATAAATAATTTGTTTTATCAAGGAACCCCCAGAGCCATTGTATCCACCAGCTTACTCAAAGTTGCAAAAAAAACTTTGAGTAAGATGGTGGATACAATGGCTCTGGGGGATCCTTGATAAAGCAAATTGTTGCGAAACATGTCGGATCATGTAACCCAGTAGCACCCTAAGCTAAGTATATAACTTATTTGAATACAGTCAAACCTCGGTTTGCGAGTAACCCTGTTTGCGAGTGTTTTGCAAGACGAGCAAAACACTCAGCAAACTTTTGACTCGCAAACGGAGTGTTGACTTGATTTGCGAGCACCGCCCCTGATAACCGGCATCGCTTCCCCCCCCGCTCGCAAAGGCCCCCCTCGCTCCAACCGGCACCCCCTCCCAGTACAACTTAAATTTACCTACCTCCCCGTCTAGCACCAGCACGCAGGCACAGCTTGTGTGCCTAGAAGATCTTCCAGCTTTGGTTCATAGACAAAGCGCGCCTTTGTCCCGGCGCGCTTTTGACATGACACCTCCGGCTTCTGCCTGCCTGCCTTGAGCATGCATCTGCGCATGCTCAAGGACTTCTAATTCTCCCTCTCGCCGATCTGCACAATCTCTCCCACAACAACTTCTCTCATTTACTGTTAGTCACTAATCTCCAACTATGTAAGTTCTACTCAATTGTAGCATTCTTTTTAATCATTGTAAACCGCATAGAACTTCACGGTCCTGCCGTATATAAACTGCTATTATTATTATTATGGAGTGACGGGATTCTCTTTTATAGAAGATGAAGCTCCACTGTGCACCTTAATTACTACCCTACGCATATATGGAATATATCAAGTTTCAAGTTTAATAAAATTTTGATTATATCGCACTATCACAGGTTCAATGCGATGCACAAATTAAAAAAGGGAATGACAGACAGTGTGTTTTGGGGAATAAAGAAACTTGGACACGGACAAGTAGGCAATGTCAAAAACATAAGGGCAGTGGGAGGAACTACAATGAGTAAAGGAAAGGAGAACATAGGGAATAACAATAGGTTGAGACATATCTGATTTAGTGGCCTTGTGTCTTTTATGGTTCAAATGCATCCTTAAAGAGAAAGAATTTTAGGTTGCCTATGTGAAGGGGTTGTACAAGTAGAATGGATGAGATTAATATAGGGGGTTGAGATTTTAACGGCCTATATATAGGAAACATATCTTTGATCCAGGACTCTCTGAATGTTGTTACTTATTGAAAATAGACCTGTGAGTAAAGGATGATGAACAAAAAAGCATATAGATGGTTACAGTATGGTTTTTTGGGGTGGAGGGAAGAGCTGTTGTTTTGCTTCACATTTGGTTACATGCTAGACTTGAACGCAAACTGTTATGGCGACACTGCAGCTTGCTAATAAACTGGCAACTTTTTAAATTTTTTTCCTCACTGTAATATGCTTGAGGCATGTCTGTATGCCTCGGAGATTCAGCATACCCAGATTTATCTTATTCATTGCAAGTAACCCAGGATCCCAGAGAGCTGAGGAGTCCCCAGAAAAGCCCTGCTTTAGATCACGTTGATGTCAAAGCCTTCACATACTCATTGCCATTTCCAGGCTATTTTCAGTGGAGGACCAATGCCCACCTGAGTGATTCTGGACATCCTAAAATGAGTAGGGGTTATGTATCATGATTTAAAAACTATGAAGTCTATTCATCTTCTTAGCAGATAAATTATAATAGAAAAAAATGTTCAGTTATGCATCTCGAATGCCGAAGTCCCTTGCAGGGGATTTTATCTAGTGATTTCAAGGCAAGGAAACTATGACTGCTAGGGACAGAAGGGACAATATAAATACAATAAGTAATATGGAAGAGGTGATTATGTTTTTGAATAGGTGATTATTGAGACCGCGCTTGGGGACACGTGTCCAATTATTATTATTATTGGTATAATTTTCAGCCCGTGGTGGTCAATGGCTTATAAGCTATTTTGCAGTCTTAAATCTATCAAGTTTCAGGTTTAATGGTTTTTTGATATACTGCCCTTAGGTTGTTCTTCAGAGCAGTTTATACAATATAAATAATGCAGCCTGAAGAGAAACAGGCGTGTCTTTAACGATTTTCTAAAGTCAGAATAAGAAGTAGCCTCTAATATAGGTTTTCCAAGCCATGTATTCAATTTAGCAGCCTGAAATGGTAACATTCTATCAAAAAACTTCTTATAGTGACATGATTTTAGAGAAGGGTAATTAAATAAATTTATTCTGCGTGTGCTTTTATTAGAATAATTCAAAGAAAACTGAGAAGCAAGATAATCTGGTAACATCCCGAAAACTGATAGGTACGAAGATGGTAGAATCAGTAAATATAAGTAAGAAGGTTCCTAAACTAGATTTCAAATTTACAAAGGATTCTTCTAAGTGTACCATAGTAGGAAGAGCATTCCAGAGGGTAAGGCCAGAACATTGAAGATTCCGGTATGTATAAAGTTAAAGCAAATATCGCAAATTGATTGGATTACTAAGTAGTTGTTCTGGGATGAACAAAACGCTCTAGATGGAATGGATACCTTATGTACTAACAACAGTAATTTAAAATAAATTCTATGGGAATCTTGGAGTCAATGTTCCTCTTCAAGAAGAGTGTGATGTGATCAAATTTCCTGGATCCTGTGATTAGTTTGACTGCTGTGTTTTATACGATTTTGAGAACACAGAGGTCTTGGACGCAAATGCCATGAAGTAGGGAGTTGAAATAGTCATAGGAACATAAGAATAGCCTTACTGGGTCAGACCAAAGGTCCATCGAGCCCAGTAGCCCATTGTCATGGTGGACAATCCAGGTCAGTAGTACCTGGCCAAAACCCAAAAAGTGGAAAAATTCCATGCTACTGATCCAAGGCAAGCAGTGGCTAGCCCCATGTTTTTCTCAATAACAGACTATGGACCTTTCCTTCAGGAAATTGTCCAAACCTTTCTTAAAACCAGCTATGGTATACGTTCTTACCACAGCCTCTGGCAATGTGTCCCAGAGCTTAACTATTCTCTGAGTGAAAAAAAGATTTCTTCTCTGTAACTTCATCGAGTGTCTCCTAGTCTTTGTAATTTTTTGATGGAGTGAAAAATCGATCCACTTGTACCTGTTCTATTCCACTCAGTTTCTGTAGACTTCTAAATCTCCCCTCAGCTGTCTGTTTTCCAAGCTGAAGAGCCCTAATCTTTTGAGTCTTTCCTCATACAAGAGGAGTTCCATCAACTTTATCGTCTTGGTCGCTCTTCTTTGAACCTTTTCTAGTGCCGCTATATCTTTCTTGAGATAAGGAGATCAGAATTGAACTCAATACTCCAGGTAAGGTTGTACCATGGAGCGATACAGGGGCATTATAACATGTTTAGTCTTGTTAACCATCCCTTTTAAATAATTCCTAGCATTCTGTTTGCTATTTTTGGTCACCGCTAACCCCCAATGTGGACCCTAGAATCTAGTAACTAATTTGGGTTATTCTTCCCAATGTGCCATGTTATGATAAAAGCTTGAGTGAGTATGCTTCACTTAGCTAGTTAGTAAACTAAATATTGCTGCTAACCAAGTTGCCACTCTGTCCTAACCTAGTTGGTTAGGAGATGACCTGCCGTACCTGGTTAAGGGTCACTGAATATTGACAGCTGACTAGCTCAGGGTGAAGTGATTGGGGTTGGGGTTGATTGGTTGGGCGATGGAAATGGATTGGGGAGTTTGGCACAGGCCTTACAGGCTCCAACCTGGGAGTATTGGGCCATGGCTTTGAAGTTGAATGCTCCTAAGCAGCTGCAATAATTCTGCTTGTGAAGTAGGTCACAGGCATCCTTATTTCTTTACCACAGTAGTTGGCAACCTGGGGAACTGTTCTATCACATGTTGATGGCTTCTGCTGTAAATTCAGCTGTGATGAAAACTAGCCTTTTACCACCCCTTGTAATCTTTATCTCTTAGTTCTTAAAACTGAATGCACAACTTAGCTGTAGATGCCGAGTGTTCAAAACGCCATTCTTACTTGATTCAACAATGATTATTCAGGTTGCCAGAATGAATGTCAAAGTGTTTCATATGAAATGTTTGAAGTCCCACTGGAAATCCAGTCAAACTTAAGGTTGGATTTGTGTGGATAACTGAGATGATAACATTGTCTAGCAACTGGATCAGTATTGAAAGATGTAATTCTGGAGCTACCCAGAATAAGTTGGGTAGCTATTAACGTTGATCTGGATGAGGCCACTTAACATGGCTGAGGTAGGGTTAAGAACGAGGGGGGAAGGGATGAAAATGGAGTGATATGAAAAGATGTTGGGATAGGTTTAAGGTTGAGGTGGCACTAAGTCACAAGGGGTCATGAGGGGAAACTTTGTAAATTTGGGAGCTAGTTGTGACCCCCAAATAGCTCCAGGGAGTTGCTCAGCCGCTCGGGGGGACTTTAATGGATTGTATGAATCGATAAGTTGTGTTTAACAATTTTGAATGGTGAATTGAATAAAGTTGCAATTGAATAAAGCCCTGGCCAAATAGGTTGCCATCTGAGAGAAGTGAGTTTCTGGAATTATTTTAATGGGGGTTGCAGAAAGGACAAATATGCTGAAAGGTGGCCGAAGTATGAGTGCTAATGTTATGTATTTATGAGTCTTCTTAGAATCAAGCTAGCAGTCTGCACATTCTTTAATAACTACAATCTGTAGCTGGAACACAGGTGCTAGCAGAGCTGGGTCTGTCTAGCAGGCTAGTGGAAATGGCAAGGATTATGCAAGTGTTGCTGGCTAATTAGATTGTGAAGGAGCTTGGGGGCTTTTTACTAAGCTGCATCATTCCGGGATTCAAGGGCAAGTTGGATGCACACCTTCTCGCAAATCACATTGAGGGATACGAGTAAACAAGGTTTCTCAACAGGGAACACTTGGCTTGGCCTCCGTGGGTGCGGGTCGCCGGACTGGATGGACCTAGGGTCTGATCCGGCGAAGCCATTTCTTATGTTCTTATGCATCAGGTTCTAGACATTCCTAACACAGCTTAAAACGTCGGTATTTATTTATTGGGATTTATCAACCCCCACAATTGTGTACGGAACTGCTAAATGTCTGAATGTTAACTGCGGTGTTAAAAATATTTTGTTGGGTTTTCTTGAGGGGGCATATCGGGGGGGCAGGGAGAGTGTGTGTTCCTCTGCTAAACGGCACATCTCTACTAGGCCTTCTTTTACAAAGGTGAGCTAAGCGTTTTAGCGCGCATTTAGCACGTGCTAAATCAACGCATGCGCCAACCACTAACACGTCCATAGGATAACATGCACGCGTTAGCATTTAGCGCGTGTTTAGCGTGCGCTAATATTTATTGTGCGCTAAAAAGCAATAGTGCACTTTAGTACAAGAGGGGGTTCGTGTATTATATTAGGAATATTGTATGAGCTCTGAGGCCTGGATTCTCTAAACGGCACCATTGTTGGCAGCCACCTTCCAAAATGGCCGCCAATTACATGTCAATCATGCGACGGCACAGTTTAGGCAATCACACCTTTGGCAAAGGTAGGGGTCACGAAATGCAGGCCAGGGTTTTCAAGGCCTCCATCAAGGCCTGTTTTTCTGGCACCTAAATTATGCGTGAATTGTGCCGTTTTAGGTGCTTTGTAGAGCCTTAGCCACACCTTAAAGTGCCTCCAGAGTCTTATTTCCGGCGCCATTTTTTTTAGGTGCTTTGAGTTTTAATTTTAGATCCACTTTTAAATGGAAGTTTGTACTTAATTTAGGTGCTGGTAGGGCACCATTTATAGAATGTCTAGAAATGAATGGTGATAAGTGCTCACACTGTAATTTTTAAAAATAGTGCAATTGTAGAAAGGCCCCTTGGTGAGTTCAGGCTTCAGCGGTGCCACTTAATTGCTCAATAATCCTCATTGCGTTTAGATTCACACACACCCCTCATCACCAGCCTTTAACATTTCTCATTCAAAGCTCTTAGGGCTCCTTTTACTAAGCCGCATTAGGGCTTTAATGCGCGGAATAGCACGCGCTACATTGCCGCATGCGCTAGACCTTAATGCCAGCATTGAGCTGGCGTTAGTTCTAGAAGCGCAGCGCACGGTAATTTCCGGTGTGCACTAAAAACACTAGCAGACCTTAGTAAAAGGAGCCCTTAAACTTTTCTAATGCCATCAACACTTTTACTTCATATATCGTTAAAGACTTAGCAACATAAACTTATCTTTAAGATCTTTTGTCTGTCAGCCAGGGGGAACATGTCCAACATGTTTTGCCAAAAAACAGCTTTTTCAAGGAATTCCACTGTAAGAAGATGAAAATAATGAATTCCCTTATTCCTCTGGCTCCACTCTGCAGCTCGAATTCTCCAGCAAGGTCCTGGGTGTCATTTTCGATTCTACACTGTCCTTCAATGACCACCTCAACTCCCTGGTAAAAAAATGTTATTTCAGCCTCCACATGCTGTGGAAAGTAAGATCTTGTTTCCACCAAAATCATTTTGCCGTTCTTGTCCAATCCATCATCCTATCCAGATTGGACTATTGCAATTCTATCTTCATAAGCCTAACAAAGAAAAACCTTCACAGACTCCAACGGATTCAAAATGCCGCAGCCAAGCTTATCTTTGCAAAAAGTAAATACGATCATGTCTCACCGCTCCTTCTCAAGCTTCACTGGCTTCCGATAATTCCCAGAGTCCATTTCAATTGCATTTGCCTAACTTTCAAGATCATCCATGGCATCCTCCCTCCATTAATTCCGCTTTCTTGGAACTCCTCAAATCCTAATACCACCAGACCCACCCAAAAACTGAAGCTATCCTTCCCCTCACTAAAAGGCATTTCCCTCCCAGGAATACTAGGAACTTCCCTCCACTTCAGACTCACCGAGCTCTGGAACAACCTTACCTCCCCCCTTCGGAACCTGAGTGCTCTCCAACCCTTCCGTAAACATCTGAAAACCTGGTTATTCTCAAAAATCTAACACTTCCCAACTCATTGACATCCTAGCCCTCTAACTTCCTTCTATCCTCTGATCCTCTTCTAACCCTTTCCTTGTAGTTCCTTTATGACACTCTTTTATGACATCACATTACCCTTCCCAATCAAAAACATCCCTGACAAAATCAACAACGCCCACTCAATCAATCCCCAGATTTAAACCAAAGGAAGTAAACATATTTAATGCAAAAAAAATCTAGTGTTGTTCCTTAAAATTCAAAAACTTTTCACAGTTTCCACTCTCCCTCCCCATTTATACTACATCAATAACTCCATCAATACTCCATCAATAACTCCATCAATAACTCCATCAATTCTCCATGAATAACTCCATCAATACCTCCATCAATAACTCCATCAATAGTCCATCAATAGTCCATCAATACTCCATCAATACCTCCATGAATACTCCATCTTTAAGTCCATCAATTCTCCATCAATACCTCCATCAATACTCCATCAATAACTCCATCAATTCTCCATCAATACCTCCATCAATACTCCATCAATTCTCCATCAATTCTCCATCAATACCTCCATCAATACTCCATCAATAACTCCATCAATACTCCATCAATACCTCCATCAATTCTCCATCAATAACTCCATCAATAGTCCATCAATAGTCCATCAATACTCCATCAATACCTCCATGAATACTCCATCAATAACTCCATCAATTCTCCATGAATAACTCCATGAATACTCCATCTTTAACTCCATCAATTCTCCATCAATACCTCCATCAATTCTCCATCAATTCTCCATCAATGCCTCCATCAATTCTCCATCAATAACTCCATCAATAGTCCATCAATAGTCCATCAATACTCCATCAATACCTCCATGAATACTCCATCAATACTCCATGAATACCTCCATGAATACTCCATCTTTAACTCCATCAATTCTCCATCAATGCCTCCATCAATACCTCCATCAGTAACTCCATCAATAACTCTCCTTTTACCAAGGTGCGCTAGGGCTTTAACGCGTGGAATAGCGCGCGCTACATTGCCCCGCATGTTAGACCTTAACGCCAACATTGAGCTGGCGTTAGTTCAAGAAGCGTAGCGCGCGGTAATTTCCTGCATGCGCTAAAAATGCTAGCGCACCTTAGTAAAAGGAGCCCCTAATATCTTTATCTTGATGATGCTTATCCTTCCAGTGTTGCACTAAAGAGGCTTGAGCCGCTTCCCAAATTATACCCGGTTTATGCTCATTCAACCTTAGTTTTACAGGGCGACTCATCCGCCCCACATACACCAACCAGCAAGAACACTCTATTATATAGACTACAACTGATGCCTGAACTCTAGAAAAAAGAAAAGAAAAATTAAAAAAGTATGGTTTCTGATATCCTGAGAATTTGTACCTACGTGGCATCCGAGTAATAGCTGTTAGGTGCGCAAATCCAGACGTTCTCTAACACTGTGGCTCAATTCTAGGCGTAATCCTGATCCATCGCTGCCTTTCCTATAACCATGCCTTCTGTGGAGTTGGGCGCTTGGAAATGTAGGTAGAATAGGATGTAGGAAAGATCTGAATATTTCTCTTAATTGCTGCCAAATAAGTGCTTGTTAACACCAATTGATCATAAAGCACCTAATTGACTAATTAGTTTACATTTAGATCTGGTATCCCTGGCCAAATTTGGGCAACCTATACAGAATCTGGGAGAATACCACTTGGGCACACCCTTGTAAAATCACACTTAAGTGCCATGTTGCACTTAAGCGTACCCGTACACATGTGAGTGCTAATATTCTGAACCTCAATTTGGACAAGGGGGCCCATTGTTAGGTGCTACGGACTCGTGTTCAATTTGATGACTTAATCATCAAGATTTTGTAGCAGAATACAGAAGTAGATTGCCAGGCCTTCTGCGCAGTATAAATTGAATTTTATCACCATTGTCGCATCAAACGTGATCCTTCGCCTCCAACAATCTGTTTCTGCCCAGATGGGTGGTGGATTGTTGGTCTGACATCTCTGCTGAAACCTGTCCGCCTTGGGAGGCCCTGCTGGTCGTGAAACTACCGACGGCATAGTTTTCGGCTTCTCAGATGTGCACAGGCCCCAGTGGTGTGACAAGCCCATGCACCATGACTAGGGACAAGGGGGCATAAATGGACTTTAATTTCAGTGATCTATCTTCAAAATGCTTACAAGAGTTTATTTCTCTTACAAGGTTTCTGAAAGAATTAGCGTGAGAAACACAAACTTTTGAACAGATACTGCTGGTTTTTCTCACTTAAATAACTAGCTTGGCATTGATTCTTGCAGATCAACAGCTGGGCTCACACATGTGTACCCCACACACATGTACCCCAGACCCACAGATTGCCATACACACCTTCTCACTTGCAAACCAACAGATTCACTCCCAACTCCCCATATGTCCCTGCTCACTTATCACACATGTGTATTGTGACAGGGAAGATTTCCGATACTAGCAAAAACCTGAATCCCTGCTCGAAAGAGCTTACAATCTAAACAGACTAGACAGGCAAACAAACAGGATGCCATGGATACAGTTAGGGGGAATGGTTAATCTGTTGGCTAGGGAGGTGAGCAGTGGAGGGTGGTGGGTAGGGTTATGGATTGAAGGTGAGTTTTCAGTCTGCTTTTAAACAAGGGAAGGGGCTTGGCAGACAAACTCAGGTAGTTTATTCCAGGCATAGGGGGCAGGCTAGATAAAAGGAACAAAGCCTGGAATTGGCAGTGGAGGAGAAGTAATATAGTAGATAATGGAAGATAAAGATCCGAATGGTCCATCCAGTCTGCTTAACCTGATTAAATTTTTTTGAAAAAAATTTTCTTCTTAGCTATTTCTGGACAATAATCCAAAGCTCTACCCAGTACTGTGCTTGGGTTCCAACTGCCGAAATCTCCGTCAAAATCTCCGTCAAAACTACAGCCCATCTACACCCCCTCCCCCCCAGCCATTGAAGCCTTCCCCAGCCTAACCTCCACCAAACGGCCATATACAGACACTGACCGTGCAAGTCTGCCCAGTACTGGCCTTAGTCCTTCAATATTTACTGATTCTAGATCCTCTGTGTTCATCCCACGCTTTTTTGAACTCCGTTACCGTTTTCCTCTCAACCACCTCTCTTGGGAGCGCATTCCAGGCATCCACCACCCTCTCCATAAAGAAGAATTTCCTTACGTTGCTCTTGAGTCTACCATCCCTCAACCTCAAATTATTTCCTCTGGTTTTTACCATTTTCCTTTCTCTGTAAAAGATTCTGTTCTATTTGAGGAATGGAGTTCTCTGGGAGATGTATAAGGAGAGAGAATAGAGGAAAGTCATTGAGGGGTAGCAGAATGAACGTGCTTGTAGGTCACAGAGGCTTGCCAGATGTTCTATGAATTAACTGATGGAATGGTCTTCCACGCCAGGTAGTCGAGGCCAGTAACCTGCTCGACTTCAAGAGATGATGGGATAAATAGGTGGGGTTGCTGCAGAGTTATACTTAAAAGATGGATTCTCAAAGGAGGGAGGGTTCTTGAGTGGGCCCTTTTCTGCCGTCATACTCTACGTTTCTATGTAACTCCTCGTTCTTATTGTGTGCCGAAGAGCTCAGCTATTTGAGTGTCCTCAGCTGACAACTGTGATGGACTCTGTACTTAACTCACTTCAATCTGACCCATGCAAAAATATTCTGTGAAGAATCATTTAACTTTTTCAATAATATTGCTGTCTAATAAGGATAATCTTGAGATAACTCCATGTCTCACATGTAGATGCAAAAGAAAGACATTTATGAAGTCGTAGACATCTTACTATAGAATTGTCAAAATCATGTGTCTAGTGCAAAAGCAGTGGAGTTCTTCCAATATGGCACACATACGCAAGATTTTCCAGGCCCCACAGGCACTTCTCAAAGGTACTATTCCCCTGCTGCCAGCCTGATATTCATTGGCTGGAAATCTTACACCGAAATAGCTGGCTTCCATTGCTGTACTCCATCTGTTGTATGCAATCATTATGAACATTATTTCATTTTTACACTTCCGAACCCCACTTGCACCCCCTCAAGGTAGTAGAATAAATGCATCTATTTGTCTACGATACAATTTTTAATTGTTTTGTGTTCTTTTTAATAACTTTATCTCTCTGGGGACTATTTTATAGATCTTTCTGCTTCCCAGAGTTTGTGCCTCAATAGGTTGGGAATTAATTAGTAGCCGAGAGTTTCCAGATGTTTACACGTTAGATACAGTTTCCTCCCCCCACCCCCCCACCAAGTACGACGAAGAAAGAAGTTCAAAAGGGTTCATAAGAAGAGTTTTGTTGTAAAATTAATGTAAGGCAGTCAACATGAAAGGAGCATTTTCAATATGACGTCTAAATCTGAGTTTAGACTTTTTGGGGAAAACATCCAAAAATCCAGTACAAAAAAGGGACATTTTCAAACCAGCTTTGTTTGCCCGCAGTGCCTCTATCTTTTTGAACCATTAAAAAAAAGAAAAGAAAGAAAATGCACAAAAAACAGCCATTAGGACATAGGAGGGGGCACGCGATGCGGAGACGCTGATAGGACGTGCCTCTGGATAGCTCTGAGCCTCGCCAGCAATTCTTACTTTTAAACCTGCTAAAACCCTTCGGCGGCGCCCTACAATTTGGGGATCCGCTAGCCCTCGCACTTCTGTGTCTGATCCCTGATTTTCCAGCCGCTCGGACCTCATAGATGGCAGCAAAGCCCGCCCGATCCGCGAAGGACAGACCGCGGGTGCAGGAAGGCAAGATGGCGGAGGCGCACGAGGCACCTGTTTTCACGCTGGAAGCGGCCGCGGTCCAAGAACTCACTCGATCCCTAACACTGGTCATGGAGGATAAATTGGCCACCATTCATACCTTTAAGAAGGCATCAAAGAGAGCCTAGATTCCCAAGCTGGCAGACTTCAGCGAGTAGAGGACCGGACAGCTCAGCAAGAGGATACCGCGGCCAACTTCGAGGAGCGCCTCCGCACCCTGGAGTCGGCAAATAAATCTATGGCGGACCGCCTTGAAGACCATGAGAACAGGGGACGGCGCAATAACCTTCGATTTGTGGGGATCCCCAAATCCATCAGGGATGTCGACCTCCATCAGTGGCTTGAGGGCTGGCTTTCTAGGGCCGTCGCACTATCTAATCCCTTGGCGCCCTTTTCCATTGAACGTGCACACCATTTGGGGATTCGCCCTGATGAGGATCCACGGCCCAGGCAGGTCATCGCCAGATTTCTTAATTATGCCCTAAAGGAACGCATATTGGCCCAATACCGCTGGGGTAAAGATCTTACATGTGGAGGGTCACAAGGTGCTTATTTTCCAGGATTTCTCCCCTCAGGTTTCCTCGCGTCGTCGAGCCATGGCGCCACACTGCAGTGAACTGTTTAAGCGCAACATTCGCTTCTCTCTCCTGTACCCCGCTCATGCCCGAGGACATAGGAGGGGACCAGCATTCTTAGCAGACTGGCCACACATACATCCCAGCAGATTAGTGGGGCACCCTAGTGAGTGAACTTCACATAAAAGGTCCCAGGTACACATCTCACCATAACCCACTTACATTGTATGGTGAGCCCTCCAAATCCCACCTACAACTTACTATACACTACAATGCATTTGTCTACGTGCGTTTAACTGACACGCATTAGATGGTGTACACACTACAACAGTGTTTCTCAACTCGGTCCTAGAGTACCCCCTTGCCAGTCAGGTTTTCAAGATATCCACAATGATTATGCATGAAAGACTTTTGCATATAATGGAGGCAGCATATGCGAATCAAGTTAATGCAAATTCAGTGTGGATATCCTGAAAACCTGACTGGCAAGTGGGTACTCCAGGACCGAGTTGAGAAACACTGCATTACAATAATAGCCCTTATGTCTGTAGGGGTCATCTGCATGCTGGTACAGTAGGTTTTTGGTGTGCTCACACTTTCCACCACAAGTGTACTAGTTAGAGTGGGATATGGGCCGGAGTCCCCTTCTGCGCAGGCCACTGCATTGACCACCAGGATACGCCAGAGACCTGCTTGCTGCTCTAATAGGTCTGGCCGCTGTCATACAGGTTGGTATGTACTGTTTCATTCACATCTTTAGAGAGATGGGAAGGAGTCGGTAACCATGGAAGGTTGTCGAGTAAGATTTGTCTTTGTGGATGATACCAAAATCTGCAATAGAGTAAACACACCGGATGGTGTGAATAACATGAAGAAAGACCTGGCAAAGCTTGAAGAATGGTCTGAAATTTGGCAGCTAAAATTTTATGCTACAAAATGCAAGGTCATGCATTTGGGCTGCAAAACCCGAGGGAACAGTACAGTTTAGGGGGTGAAGAACTTATGTGCATGACGGAAGAGCAGGACTTGGTTGTGATTGTATGTGATGATCTTAAGGTGGCCAAACAGGTTGAAAAGGTGACGGTGAAAGCTAGAAGGATGCTAGGTTGCATAGGAAGAGGTATGGCCAGTAGGAAAAAGGAGGTATTGATGCCACTGTATAAGACTCTGGTGAGATTTCATTTAGAATTCTGGAGGTCGCACCTTCAAAAATATATAAAAAGGATGGAGTCGGTCCAGAGGAAGGCTACTAAAATGGTGTGTGGTCTTTGTGATAAGGCATATGGGGACAGACTTAAATATCTCAATCTGTATACTTTGGAGGAAAGGCGAGAGAGGGGAGATATGATAGAGACGTTTAAACACCTAAATAATATTAAAGTGCATGAGTCGAGTCTCTTTCATTTGAAAGGAAACTCTACAATGAGAGGGCATAGGATGAGGTGATAGGCTCAGGAGTAATCAAAGTTCCTCATAGGAGGCTGTTGAACAAACTTGAAGGGCTGGAGTTAGGACCCAAAGTGGTGAACTGGGTCAGAAACTGGCTGTCGGACAGACGCCAGAGGGTGGTGGTTAATGGAAGTCGCTCGAAGGAAGGAAAGGTGACTAGTGGAGTCCCTCAGGGTTCGGTGCTGGGGCCAATCCTGTTCAATATGTATGTAAGTGACATTGCTGAAGGGTTAGAAGGAAAAGTGTGCCTTTTTGCAGATGATACCAAGATTTGTAACAGAGTAGACACCGAAGAGGGAGTGGAAAATATGAAAAAGGATCTGCAAAAGTTAGAGGAATGGTCTAATGCCTGGCAACTAAAATTCAATGCAAAGAAATGCAGAGTAATGCATTTGGGGATTAATAATAGGAAGGAACCGTATATGCTGGGAGGAGAGAAGCTGATATGCACGGACGGGGAGAGGGACCTTGGGGTGATAGTGTCCGAAGATCTAAAGGCGAAAAAACAGTGTGACAAGGCAGTGGCTGCTGCCAGAAGGATGCTGGGCTGTATAAAGAGAGGCGTAGTCAGTAGAAGGAAGAAGGTGTTGATGCCCCTGTACAGGTCATTGGTGAGGCCCCACTTGGAGTATTGTGTTCAATTTTGGAGACCGTATCTGGCGAAAGACGTAAGAAGACTTGAGGCGGTCCAGAGGAGGGCGACAAAAATGATAGGAGGCTTGCGCCAGAAGACGTATGAGGAGAGATTGGAAGCCCTGAATATGTATACCCTAGAGGAAAGGAGAGACAGGGGAGATATGATTCAGACGTTCAAATACTTAAAGGGTATTAACGTAGAACAAAATCTTTTCCAGAGAAAGGAAAATGGTAAAACCAGAGGACATAATTTGAGGTTGAGGGGTGGTAGATTCAGGGGCAATGTTAGGAAATTCTACTTTACGGAGAGGGTAGTGGATGCCTGGAATGCGCTCCCGAGAGAGGTGGTGGAGAGTAAAACTGTGACTGAGTTCAAAGAAGCGTGGGATGAACACAGAAGATATAGAATCAGAAAATAATATTAAATATTGAACTAGGCCAGTTACTGGGCAGACTTGCACGGTCTGTGTCTGTGTATGGCCGTTTGGTGGAGGATGGGCAGGGGAGGGCTTCAGTGGCTGGGAGGGTGTAGATGTGCTGGAGTAAGTCTTAACAGTGATTTCGGCAGTTGGAACCCAAGCACAGTACCAGGTAAAGCTTTGGATTCTCGCCCAGAAATAGCTAAGAAGAAAAAAAAAAAAAAAAAAATTTAAATTGAATCAGGTTGGGCAGACTGGATGGACCATTCGGGTCTTTATCTGCCGTCATCTACTATGTTACTATGTTACTAAGGAAATACTTTTTTACAGAAAGGGTTGGTAGATGCATGGAACAGTCTCCCAGAAGAGGTGGTAGAGATAGAGACTGTGTCTGAATTCAAGAGGGCCTGGGATAGGCCCGTGGGATCTCTCGGAGAGAGAAAGAGATAATGGTTACTGTGGATGGGCAGACTGGATGGGCCATATGGCCTTCATCTGCCATCATGTTTCTGTGTTTCTATGGAGAGGAATAAAGGGGGAAGGGCGTGCCTTCATTTCTCCAGTGGTAATCTGGTCAGTTTGGCCACATTTTTTGGCACTTATTCATTACTGAAACAGGTCTAAACTCAACCATCCAAGTTTTGCCCTAGGTGTTTTCTGCAATGTTTCATTATTGCAGAAAAATGTTCCAAGTCATAAACCCATCCTAATCCCACCTAAAACACATTCCCAACATTCTTCTTTGAGATTTACCCCCTGTTTGACCAAGGTTCGCTAAGCATTTTTAGCGTGTGCTAAAATCTACGCGCGTGCTAAACGCTAACGCATCCGTAGATGAACATGGACGCGTTAACGCTTAGCGCACCTTTGTAAAAGGATCCTTAGATGCACTTCAGACAAATAGCATAGAAAACCATCTAAAAAGGTACTTCAAAAATGGCAATTTTGGATGTTTAAAAAAACAAAGCGCCCAAATGCCATTGTATGCCATTTGGGGGACGTTTTTCTCTTTTGAAAATGAGCCCCATAGCCAATGAGATTGAAAAAGGTACGACAGGCTAAAGAGAACATGAAAGGCAGCAAAAATTGAAACACATGACTTTGTATTTAGGGCTCCTTTTAGAAAGGTCCGCTAAGCGTTTTAGCATGCGCTAATCTAATCTAATCTAATCCTTAGGTTTGTATACCGCATCATCTCCACGTTCGTAGAGCTCGACGCGGTTTACAGTAGGAGAAATAGGAAGGAACTACAACAGAGGGTTAGAGGTAGAAGTGTGAAGAAAATTTAGAGGACTTGGGATGCCAAGATATAAGAGTTTCCTTGATTCCTAAGTTGGAGGAAGACTTACATTTTTTTTGAGAAAAGCTAGGTTTTCAGATGTTTGCGGAAAACTTGGAGAGAGCTCAAGTTCCGAAGAGGGGAGGTAAAGTTGTTCCAGAGCTCAGTGATTTTGAAGTGGAGGGAGGTCCCTAGCTTTCCTGTGTGGGAGGGGAAGGATAGTTTTAATTTGTGAGAGGATCTGGTGGTATTAGGGTTTGAGGAATTCCAAGAAAGAGGGATAAAGGGAGGGAGGATACACTAAATATTAGCGTGCATGTTAGTCTATGGATGCGTTAGATGTTAGCGTGCACGTAGATTTAGCGCACGCTAAACGCGAGCTAAAACGCATAGCACACCTTAGTAAAACAGGGGGTTAGTCTCTCTAAAGATTCATTAGTCCCAAGTTCAAAGATCTGTCTAATGGATATCTTGCAGTGATAAGCAAACATTTTGCAAGACATCCTGGACAGAACTTATATGTTTAGAACTAGACCTGTTCTGGAAGGGTTTAATGCCACAAAAATGCCCAAACAGACCAGATGACCACTGCATGCATCAAGTTATGACACCCCCATACCCCTAGTGTTCATGGAGCCCCCTCACACACACAAAGATCAGAATACAAATGTACATACCTGTCTCCAGAACATCAGCACCAGGTATAGGAAAGTCTAATAGAGCTGCACACAGGTGTCTTAAGTAGCCTGGTGGGTTGGCTAGTGAACCATAGAGAGGGGTAGCAAGTCCCATAAGCCACTCTAACCACTACATTCATGGTAGAAAATGTGAACCCACCAAAACCCTACTCTACTGCCATATAGGTATCACCTGCAGCCATAAGAGCTATTCAGGTTGTAGACAGGTGGGAATAGAGATGGGGGGAGGGGGGTGGTCACCAAAACCTATACGGGAGTTCTGGTGAGATGTTTATCTGGCACCCTTTATGTGAAATTCACAGCAGTGCCCTCTAAGGTGCCCCACTGTTCTGTAGCCATGTCTGAGTGGCAAGTCCATTACAGGACTGGCCCCTCCCATACCCAAATGGTCTTCTTTTGGGTGTTTGGAACCTGGACAAAATTTTTGGCGAAAATGTGGTATAAAGATAGATGTCCTGGTGGTCTGGGGATCCCAATGTGGGATCCCTTAGAGGGTTAAGCCAAGGGAACCTGTCACCAGGAGTGGGATCCCTAGGATAGTAGACTGGGGGTGAGTCAGTAGAGTGGGCAGACCTGATGGGCTATGGCCTTATCTGCCGTCATCTTCTATGTTTCTACGTTTCTAATGGCCTGGCCATCCAGATTGAGGATTTAAAAAAAAATAAAACTTCTAGACGTATGGTGGCTTGCCTTTTGAAAATAGGCATTTTCTTACTGCCAACTTTGGACATCTGGCGCCATACGTCCAAATTGAACTTAGAAGTATGTTTTGAAAATGCCTCTCCATGCCTTGTATTATCTTTCCCAGAGTTTTATATTATAAAATTAGTCAAAGTTAGTACACATATATTAAGTCCTGGATCAACACTGTCTACCCTTATCAGTCTTTCAGTGGTTTTTTTTTTTTAATAGAAGGGTGTGGTACAATGGTTAAAGCTACAGCCTCAGCACTCTGAGATTGTGAGTTCAAATCCATGCTGCTCCTTGTGACACTGGGCAAATCACTTAATCCCCCCCTTTGCCCCAGGTACATTAGAGAGATTGTGAGTCCACCAGGACAGACAGATCAGCTACCTCCGTTCATTCCACTGCCTTCTGGACCCTCACTGCAGATTGAATTATCAAGCAAAGTTTTGGGCGTCATTATAGACTCAACACTTTCATTTACTGATCATCTTAACTCTCTAGTATAAAAAAAATGCTCTTTTAGCCTCCATATGTTGAGGAAAGTGAGATCCTGTTTCCACCACCAACATTTTGCTGTCCTTGTTCAATCAACTATTCTTTCGAGGCTGGACTACTACAACTCGGTCTATTTAAGTCTGACCAAGAAAAGTCTTCAAAGACTTCAGCAGATCCAAAATACTGCAGCTAGGCTCATCTTTGCACAGAGCAAATTTGACCATGTATCGCCACTCTTGCTACAACTCCACTGGCTCCCAGTCATTTCCAGGGTCTACTTTAAATGTGCCTGCCTAGCTTTCAAGATCCCGCATGGCATTCTTCCCTCTTTAATTCCTCTATCTTGGAATGCTGTGAGACCTGACATAGAAACATAGAAAAAGACGGCAGATAAGGGCCGCGGCCCATCTAGTCTGCCCACCCCAATGACCCTCCCCTATTTAACTCTGTGCAGAGATCCCACGTGACGATCCCATTTCTTCTTAAAATCAGGCACGCTGCTTGCCTCGATCACCTGAAGTGGAAGTCTATTCCAGCGATCAACCACTCTTTCGGTGAAAAAGTATTTCCTGGTGTCGCCGTGCAACTTCCCCCCCCTGATTTTCCATGGATGTCCTCTTGTCGCCGGCGGACCTTTGAAAAAGAAGATATCCTCTTCTACCTCGATACGGCCCGTGAGGTACTTGAACGTCTCAATCATATCTCCCCTCTCTCTGCGTTCCTCGAGTGAGTATAGCCGCAATGTATCCAGCCGTTCCTCGTACGGGAGATCCTTGAGTCCCGAGACCATCCGGGTGGCCATTCGCTGGACTGACTCAAGCCTCAGTACATCCTTGCGGTAACGAGGCCTCCAGAATTGCACGCAATATTCCAGATGGGGCCTCACCATGGATCTATACAACGGCATAATGACTTCAGGCTTACGGCTGACGAAACTCCTACGTATACATCCTAGATCAATCCAGATCCAAAATCTCAAATTACCTTTCCCCTCACTTAAAGGTTTCAAGTTTATTAAAATCTTATTATACCACCAAATCAGACTTCAAGGCGGTATACATATCTTATTAAAATACAAGTGTTTAAAAAAATACAGGGTACAACAAAAGGATATCGTATAAAGACTTAACAGTACAAGACTAACAGACAAACTGGTAGAGAAGGGAGGCGATAGAACGACATTATTTAAAGAGAAAGAACAAGTGGAAAGGTCAATAGGAAGAGAACAGATATCACATGAATCAATCATGTTCAGAGAGAATAAAAAGCGTCCTTAACAGGACGGTTAAACGTGAAAAGCGTCCTTGAATAGATAGGTTTTGAGATTAGACTTGCAGTCTAAAATAGTCATGTCTTCTCATAAATACTTTGGAGCGACATTCCACAAAGTGGGAGCGATAATTGAAAAAAAGAAAATGTTGCCTACATTGGAAAATTAGGGAAATCTCTTCACTTCAAAACTACAGAGCTCTGGAATAATTTCCCTGCCCAGCGGCGCAGCCTGGGCTCTTTCCAACCATTCCGAAGACACCTGAAAACTTGTCTATTTTCAAAAATGTAAATTTCCGCTTTCCCCTACCACCAACTCCCACTGGATTTCCCTTTTAATTTTTGCAAACTCTGTCGTGCACTATATTTATAGAGAAGATGCGGTATATAAGCTTAGGGGCTCATAATCAAAAGAGAAAAACGTCCAAAAACCAGCCTAGGTCGGCACTTTTGGACGATCATAAGTTAAAAACGTCCAGGTGCCGATAATAAAACCGGGTTTTGGACATATTTATAAATGACCTAGGCTTTCACAGTGCTGCTGAACGACCATAGCTAAATGGGGCGTTTCAGGAGGAGTGTCGAGGGCGGGATTTGGGCGGGACGTGGGCCGGCTTAGACTTAGTCGTACAGCATGTATAACCAAAAGTTATACAGCACAGGATCGACGAACTTGGACGTTGTGACTTAGACCATTTAAAACATGGTCTAAGTCACATATACCCACCTAAAGTCACCAGATAAGCACTGCAGACACAAACTACTGACCCCTACACACTACCCCAGTGATCACTAACCCCCCCCAACCCCCATAAAAATCATAATCACACCTTTAAAATTCAGCCTCCAGACCATCATCACCTGGCAGCCTGGCATAGGAAAGCCTAGTCGACCTGCACAGAGGCGGCTTAAGTTGTCTTGGGGGTGGGTTAGGGACCCATGGAGAGAAGGACCCATGTCCATAAGCCACTGTAATCACTTCATTGCTGGTTAAACATGTGCAGTCCCCTAAAAAAAAAAAAAAAAAAACCCTTTTGTACTGCCCTATAAAGTGGCTTCTGCAGCCATAAGGGCTATTGGGGTGGTAGATAAGTGGGTCTAGGGGATTTTGGAGGTGGTTTGGTGGGATCACCATTATCTATAAGGGAGCTGTAGTGAGATGAAGATATGGCACCCTTTTTGTGAAGTTCACAGCAGTGCCCTGTAAGGTACCCCACTCTTTAGGTGCCATGTCTGGGTGTCCAGTCCATCACTTTTCAGACCCCTCCCACGTCCAAAAGGTCTGTTTCTAGGCGTTTTTGCCTTGGACGAAAAGTTGGACGAAAATGTGGTATAAACATGGACGATTTAGCAGCTTGGATGACCAGATCCTCAGGACATATAGTTAGACGATTTTCGAAACGGAAAATAATTTGGACGCATTGTTCGAAAATGTGGCCTAAGCTGTTTTGGTTTTTTTTTTACTTTGGACGACTTGCGACTTGGACGAAAACGGACTTGGACGTTCCTTTCGATTATGCCCCTCCACGGGTTTAGTTTAAAGGAAAATGCTTGAGTACCTGAATAAATTCACGTAAACCATTCTGAGCTCCCCTGGGAGAAGAGTATAGAAAATTGAATAAATAAGAAACATTCTAAAAAAAAAAATAATTGTTTTTAGAATGAGCTGTCGATATTAGATTTAATTAATTATTTACTTGCCTATCCAAACCTGAACTCCAGGCGAGCGGCGTTCAGGTGCAATAAATAGTGCATTTCCTACTTCATAATTGAATTTTTAGACACTTCTAGCAGCTGCGCCCACTGCTCTGCTATTCACTGTGATAGGATCCCCCAAAATCCCACAAGTAAGGAAAACCTATGTATTATTGTACAAGAATTAATATTTCATTGTTTGGATGTGAACCAAAGGGAACCGTATGGTGTAACTTTATCTCATGATCCCAGAGTTGCCAAAGCACGTGATAAGTTCCTAGTGAGCGTCAGAGACACAGTCCGACACACACGCAGGCATAAAGAGCAGGAAAAGAAAGCGAATCGGCTTCCGCAGTGTGAGTCCCCGGGGAAGCTTCATCTGGTACACTGTGAGCTCCTTTTACTAAGCTGTGATAGCGTTTTTAGTGAATGCAGGATTTTAGCACGCGCTAAACCCGTGCTACGCGGCTAGAAGTAACGCCAAGGTCTAGCACGCGTGACAATTCAGCGCGGTCCAAAACCGCTAGCGCAGCTTAGTAAAAGGAGCCCTGTGTGCCCACATCTCCAAAAGAGTATGAAGAGAGTTGGTGCTAAAAGAGCTGCCTAAATCTAAACCAGATCCTTAAGGACCTACTGTGAAAAATGGAAAAAAAAAAATTAAAATATATATATATATATATATATATCCTGGAGGAGGCAAAGGTGAAACAGAGAGAGAATGAAATTGGAAATGCTGGCCTACGTTTCAAATGGATGCTGCCGCTAAACAGGAAATATCCCTGCTGTGATTATCTAAGCAGCCAAGGCCACAGCAGGAAACCCTGAACCCCACTATAAGATGGTCGACAGGAGAGATGCCCACTCCCTCCTGACACCACCCCAGAAACCTCACCCCCTCACACACACACTGTCCGTGGCAGGAGGAATGCCACAAATCCCTAAACTCTCTCCTGCTGGCACCCTCCAACATCCCTGGCAGGAGGAATGTCCACTCCCTCCCTGCCAGCACTCTCCCCAACATCCCCGGCAGGAGGGATGCCCATTCCCTCCTGCTGGCAGCCTCCAACATCCCGCCATGCCAAGGAAGTGGCTTTAGGTATCTGGCCAATCGTAGTCTTAGACCATGCCAGTGCATCCCAGAATGCCCTGGGAAGGAGGCCTAAGACTCCGGTTGGCCCAGGTGCCTAAAGCCCTTCCTATGGAGGGGGTCTTAGGCCCCTCCACGGTGCAACCCAGGATGCACCGGGAAGGGGAAGGCCCACCATTCTGAAGAGGAGGGCCTGCCAGTCGGATGGAGTAAGAATCACTCCGGCTGGCCTTCTTGTTAAAGGTACATGAGAGTCTGGGTGGGCTTTGAGGGGGTGGGAGTTTGGGTGTGTGTGCGGCAGGAGGAAGTGGGCATCCCTCCTGCCAGAAATGTTGGAGGGGGGCTGCTGGCAGGAAGGAGTGGGCATCCCTCTTGCTGGGGATAGGTTATGGATTTGTGGCAGGAGGGATTGGACATTCCCTCCTGCCACGGACAATGTGGAGGGGTTCGGGAGTTCCCTGCCACTGCCACTTAGCTGATTGCAGCAGGGAGATTTTTCAGCGGCAATGCGAAATGGCATCTGTGACATGGACGGCGGTTAGAGAATCGGAGTGGTTCGGCGGGGTCAGGTGTCTGTCCGTTAGGACAGATGCGATTCTACATAGGGCGCCTTTGTCCGATTCTCAAAAGCCACTTAGGTGGCTTCTGAGACCGGGCGTCCTATACAGAATCAAGCCCTAAATGCTTTTGTCCATTATATTCCTATGGCTGTCTTAGCATTTAGCATATGCTAATCATTTGCACACGTTAAATCCATTAGTGGGAGCGTCCCTTGATGAATTCCCCTCTAATTGCCTCTAATGTGGTTTCGCATGCAGACCTGGCTGCGTGTGGTTCTATAAAGCAGTGATTCCCAACCCTGTCCTGGAGGAACACCAGGCCAATTGGGTTTTCAGGCTAGCCCTAATGAATATGCATGAGAGAGATTTGCATATGATGGAAGTGATAGGCATGCAAATTTGCTTCATGCATATTCATTAGGGCTAGCCTGAAAACCCAATTGGCCTGGTGTTCCTCCAGGACAGGGTTGGGAACCACTGCTATAAAGATCCATGTCCAAGTCCTCTCGTGCATAACCAAAAAGAAGGCAGGGCCACGGGAGGAGAATTCCAAAGAATTACGTGTATTGCTGTAGAAATTGGGGGCTGTGTGCACAGGTTGTATGCCAGGATTTATTTATTTTAAAAAAATTTTATACCGCATAAAAACTATGCGGTTTACAAAATTACATGCATACATATTAAAAGTACTAAAACATGTTTCGACAGAGCAAACACAATAAAACATTAACTAACGCAGTGATTCCCAACCCTGTCCTGGAGGAACACCAGGCCAATCGGGTTTTCAGGCTAGCCCTAATGAATATGCATGAGAGAGATTTGCATATGATGGAAGTGATAGGCATGCAAATTTGCTTCATGCATATTCATTAGGGCTAGCCTGAAAACCCAATTGGCCTGGTGTTCCTTCAGGACAGGGTTGGGAACCACTGAACTAACGGTATCATTATTCAAATCTTTTTTTTTTTTTCAAATTCATCCAACAAGATGTAAAGACAAAATCCCATAAAAACATTTACAGGGCGGTAAGGCTTCAGCAGCAAATAGCATTAGCAGTACCCCAAGGTTCAGTTGGTGTAAGTGCTCATGCCAAAGCCAGGCATCAAAATACGTGCTAGTGCCAGGGATAGGGAACTCCGGTCCTCGAGAGCCGTATTCCAGTCGGGTTTTCAGGATTTCCCTAATGAATATGCAATGAAAGCAGTGCATGCAAATAGATCTCATGCACATTCATTGGGGAAATCCTGAAAACCCGACTGGAATACGGCTCTCGAGGACCGGAGTTCCCTACCCCTGATCTAGGTGCAGGGACCTATCACTTAGAGCAGGAGTAGGGAACTCCGGTCCTCGAGAGCCATATTCCAGTCGGGTTTCAGGATTTTCCTAATGAATATGCATTGAAAGCAGTGCATGCAAATAGATCTCATGCATATTCATTGTGGAAATCCTGAAAACCCGACTGGAATACGGCTCTCGAGGACAGGAGATCCCTACTCCTGATCTAGGTGTAGGGACCTATCACTTAGAACAGGGGTAGGGAACTCCGGTCCTCGAGAGCCGTATTCCAGTCGGGTTTTCAGGATTTCCCTAATGAATATGCATTGAAAGCAGTGCATGCAAATAGATCTCATGCATATTCATTGGGGAAATCCTGAAAACCCAACTGGAATACGGCTCTGGAGGACTGGAGTTCCCTACCCCTGATCTAGGTGCAGGGACCTATCACTTAGAGCAGGGGTAGGGAACTCCGGTCCTCGAGAGGCGTATTCCAGTCGGGTTTTCAGGATTTCCCTAATGAATATGCATTGAAAGCAGTGCATGCAAATAGATCTCATGCATATTCATTGGGGAAATCCTGAAAACCCAACTGGAATACGGCTCTCGAGGACTGGAGTTCCCCACCCCTGTGCTAGTCTATCAAAATCACTCAGCCCGGAATGCCCTTTATCGAACAGCACCGAATGCTTTTTTTTTTTTTCCCCTTGCGACTAAGGGCTCCTTTTACTAAGGTGCGCTAGCGTTTTTAACGCACGCTACATTGTCGCGTGTGCTAACCCCGTGCTACGCGTCAAGAACTAACACCAGGTCAATGCTGGCATTAGCGGCTAGCGCGTGCGGCAATGCTAGTGCGCGCTAAAACCGCTACCGCGGCTCAGTAAAAGAAGCCCTAAATGCCAGTGTTATTTACTGCATCTGACTCGGAATGCGGGCACTTTCAGGCCCAAATTGTTTAAATGGCGCTGGAAGTTAGGTGCCTAGATGGCACGCCTAGCCGATCTATTCGCCTAACTTAATTGTTTTAATTGGCTTAATCAGTGCTGATAATTGAAAGCGCTATTTTAAAAACAAAAAACAAACAAAACAAACATTTAAAAACTAAGTAGCCAATAGGTGCCTTTCTCTTTGGATCTACTCTGAAGTGCCTACGGCAAGTCGCTGTAACTAGGGGCAGATTTGGGGTGGAGTTTAGTCAGCCATTGACTTAGGCCAAGGGTAGGGAACTCCGGTCCTCGAGAGCCGTATTCCAGTCGGGTTTTCAGGATTTCCCCAATGAATATGCATGAGATCTATGTGCATGCACTGCTTTCAATGCATATTCATTGGGGAAATCCTGAAAACCCGACTGGATTGTGGCCCTCAAGGAGGGACTTTGAGACCCCTGATGTGGAGGGTTCCTTAGTGCAGTGGTTCCCAACCCTGTCCTGGAGGAACACCAGGCCAATTGTGTTTTCAGGCTATCCCTAATGAATATGCATGAAGCAAATTTGCATGCCTATCACTTCCATCATATGCAAATCTCTCTCATGCATATTCATTAGGGCTAGCCTAAAAACCCGATTGGCCTGGTGTTCCTCCAGGACAGGGTTGGGAATCACTGCCTTAGTGCTGCTTAGAACAGGGGTGGGCAACTCCGGTCCTCGAGGGCCGGAATCCAGTCAGGTTTTCAGGATTTCCCCAATGAATATGCATGAGATCTATGTGCATGCACTGCTTTCAATGCATATTCATTGTGGAAATCCTGAAAACCCGACTGGATTGCGGCCCTCAAGGAGGGACTTTGAGATCCCTATCCTACAGCAATAGTTAAGGGTTTAGGTCAGACATGGGCAACTCCGGTCCTCGAGGGCCGGAATCCAGTCGGGTTTTCAGGATTTCCCCAATGAATATGCATGAGATCTATGTGCATGCACTGCTTTCAATGCATATTCATTGTGGAAATCCTGAAAACCCGACTGGATTGCGGCCCTCAAGGACCGACATTGGACACCCCTGGCCTAGGAGTTAGTTGCCAATTCGATCAGGGCCTCGGTGTGTGCGTCTCGTGCTAAATGTCAAAACCAAACAAATCGGCCAGTTCCTGTTTGGAAGTACTAGTTACAAATGTCCACCCACTTTCCACCTCCTCTTTCATCTGAGTGGCCCGGAAAGGTGAATTAATATGAGTAATTATATGTATGGTACGTGAACCCACCATTTTCTTCCCTCCAGCCAAAATATGACTCTGGGAACATTTTACGACTCTCTGTTGGAAAAGTATTGAGTGCTGTAGACAAGTGAGGGCGATTTTCCAGTAAGCAAATTTACCTGGCTACATAGCTTTGCATAGCTTCCTGTAATTGACAAATTGTTTGCAGAAGCGCTTTGAAGTCAGACAGCCTCAATGGCGGACCTCATGCCTGGTTCTTAAACTGAGTCCTTACATTGTGCAGAGCAGATGTCTCACAAACTGATTTCATTTTCCAGGTTGTGCCTTCTTAACGTACTGTGAAAGGGAGTCCGCTCTAAAGGCCCAGAGTGCGCTGCACGAACAGAAGACGCTGCCGGGGGTGAGTCCGGATTGCTTTTCTTTTATCTCCAGCTGGCTGTGCTCACTCTCCGCTTTCCCGAGTTCGCTCGGCTCCAGCGAGTCGGAATGCGCCGTCGGTCACGCTAAGTCAGCCGAGCAAGTGCAATGCCCTGCGAGCTGCCACCCTACCCCCCCAGCTCGTTTTGTAAGGGAGCAGTGAAAGGAACAGATCAGGTTATTTGGCTCTGTCCCTCCGTGATGAGAACATTCCTAGTGACAATGCAGAGTAGTATGTGATGTGGTTTCATTGATTGTGCAGCTTGGGTAGCAAATAGGAAAGACAAACTATTTAAAAAACACCAGAAGGAAGGACTCCAGATGTGTTTGAGTTGCCTTTGTCAAAGCATTCCTTGTACAGGGTTAAGTATTCTTGTACATAAGTTTCATTGTGGTTGTTGTTTCGTAGGACGAGGTGGAAAAACACAGATAAATTTCTTTTTTTCTCAACCTTATTAGTGATTTTAATTTGAAAAGGAGTCTATAATTCATTTTTTTGGGGGGGGAGGGTGGACCATATCGGCATATATTTTCAGGTGTTTGGTCTGATCTAAAAACTCGTGGCTTCTATTAAAAAGAGTCAAGGATACCCGATAGAGATGAACCCCCGTCCTTTACAAACGCGTAGCACGGCTTTCGGCGCCGGCAGCGGCGGTAACTGCTCCGACGCTCAGAGGAATTCCTACTGCTGCCAGCGCCAAAACCCGTCCTACGCGTTAGGAAAGGAGGGGGTCATGGCAGAATGAACCTAGAGGATCTAAACTATTAAAAAGAATTATTTGTAAAAACAAAGCATGCACAAGAATGAAGGATTCTGTAGCTGAAATATGGAGTATAATCATTTGCATGATCTACTTTTCAAGTCTATTAAAGGTTCACTAGCAGCTAATTTCTCACTTTTCCCTTATCTGGAAAATCAGAGAGTTCCTGCTGTACAAGTCAGATCACATGGTGTCATAATTGTATTCATGATCTGCCCAGGCATGCCTTCTTCTCAAATGGTATATCATCCAAGTATTTATTTTTTGTTTTAAATATACGTCTGCTATTTTCATTGAACTTAAAATATGCTGAAATGACCTAAGATGAGAAGCATGTACAGTATATGAACACAGCACTTATATGGTTGTGAGTACTGAATGATCTTTCACTGTGCTGACTATTTCAACATGAAGCGCGTTTACTTACTCAAATATTTTCAGCATAGCAATAGTAAAAAGACCAAATATAAACAAATTGGAGAAAATATTTCTTCACACAATGTGTAATTAAACTCTGAAATTCATTGCCAGAGAATGTGGTGAAATCAGTTAGCTTAGCGGGGTTTAAAAAAGGTTTGGATAATTTCCTATAAGAGAAGTCCATAGGCCATTATTGAGATGGCTTGGGGAAATCCACTGCTTATTCCTAGCATAAGCAATATAAAATCAGTTTTACTACTTCGGATCTAGCTAGGTGCTTGTGACATGGGTTGGACACTTGGAAACAGGATACTGGACTTGATGAACATTTGGTCTGTTCCAGTATTGAAACTCTTATGTTCTTATGTGAGCTGAGTATAGGACAATCAAGCCATTGTGACATCGCTGATGATGTTGGCTCTTAGGCATTGGTGGAATGAGACATTATGACATCACTGTCTGAGCTCTGGAATGTTGATACTCTTTGGGTTTCTGCCAGGTACTTGGGATCTGGGTTGGCCACTGTTGGAAACAGGATGCAGGGCTTGATGGACCTTCAGTCTGTCCCAGTAGAGCTATTCTTATGTTCTTAAATAAATTGATCCTTGGGAAACGTAAATTTGATTACATCACTCTGTTGCTCCAGAGTCTCCATTGGCTCCTGGTTTATTTTAGAGTTCGATTTAACATCCTATATGGTATCTTTACTCCTCTCCTTCCTTTATCTTGGAATTTTACAGACTTTCTTTTGCAAGAGGTAACCAGCAATTTAAATGATTTCTTCCTTCCAAATAAGGGATTAAAGGAGTCAAGATTTTTAGTCAATCTCTGATCTTTAAGTTTTCTCCACTTTGGAATGATCTTCCATTTCTTTTAACCCTTTCAGGACCATAAGGATTGTAGGCCAATTTTTGTGGTTTTGACGACATTTTTATGGTAAAAAGGGCTTGCAGATGCCAAAAAATTGATTTTTTTTTGTGAAATATCATTATTTTTATTTAAAAAATCACACTTCTGGCTTATGGACAGTGTGGCAAGTGAATCTTCTCGTCAATCTGGCAACGACGCTAATGAATGAATGTCGGAACCAGTTTGTTTACATAAAGGCAGTATCCTATGGAATCCGTACATATCAAATTTAGAACTGTAGACTATCCCAATCAAAATTTATAGGATTTTAAAGTTATGGGACAAATATGTCCCTTGGTCCTGAAAGGGTTAAGGAGTTCCGGCTCACTTCAATTTTTTTCGCAAATCTTTAAAAACTACTTTATTTGCTAAGCACTTTGAAAATTAATTTCCCGAAATGTAGTCTTATTTGTTATGGTTTTTATTTAAGTTAATTATTGTAAACCGAGTCGAGCTTTCTTAGAATGATGACTCGGTATAGAAAGCCAAGCCTTAGATTAGATTAGATTAGAATGAGTGAGGTAAACTCAAAATCATCAAATTGAAACTTACTCCCTCTTTTATTAAGGTGCGCTAACCGATTAGCGTGCGCTAATTGAATTAGGGCGTGCTAAATGCTAACGTGTCCATAGACTAACATGCACGCGTTAGCATTTATCGCACGCTAAATCGGTTAGCGCACCTTAGTGAAAGAGGGGGTAAATTTCAATTTGATGATTTTGAGTTATATTTATTTTTATATTTGGTCTTTTTGCTACTATTAATGCTAGTAACAAAACTGTAAGTTTTTTACTGAATTGCACTTGTTATACACTGCCTTGGGTGAATCTCTTCCTAAAGGCGTTTAATAAATCTAAATGAATCAATTGTTCTATTGGAAATATCATATGGGCCAGCTTTATGGGTCAAGCCAGGGCTGAGCACCCCCAATATTGTGCATGCTCCTTCATTGTGTTTGGCACCCCAAAATCATTCTGCAAAAGTTGGCACCAATGGTGTACAGTGTATGTGACCAGCTAAGTGAAAAGGTACAAAAGAAGGGTTACAAATAAGAGATAAACCCCCTGTTTTATTAAGGTGCACTATGCGTTTTAGCGCGCGCTAACTGCGAACCCGTCCATAGCACGCATTAGCATTTAGCGCTTGGTTAGCGCGTGCTAAAACGCTTAGCGCATCTTTGTTAAAGGAGCCCCCAAGGCTATAAAAGTTTGCCAGGGCAACTTTCATTTTTGAATGCTTTGTGTACAGTGTTCCCCCGGTCGTTCGCGGTATTCTCCGACTGGGACTTCCTGTGCCAAAGTCAGGCTTCACCCATCGGGAGCTGCGTGTCAAAGCTGATGGGTGAAGCCTGCCTTTAGTGATTTCCTTCACTCGCCGGGTGCTCCAGCTGCCCTATCCTGCCTCCCCAGGCGAAAAACCGTATTTGCGGGTTTTTTTTTATATTCGCGGGGGTTCCTGGAATGGAACCCCCCCCGCGAATATCAGGGGAGTACTGTATTACAAAGGGGCGCTGAAAAGTTCTCAGCCCAAGCAACCAACTTCCTAAATTCTGAGCGTAATTTGCCATTGTAGCTGAAGAGTGTTATCTCATTTTGTTAAGTGCCAATTTGCAGAAAGAAAATTCTATGTTTTGACATTTTCTTCAGATCAGGGATTGAACCATATCCACGTCATTCTCTTCGTGGTTGGGCTGAGAACTTTTCAGCACCCCTTCGTAATACAGTACTCCCCTGAGTATGTCATTTTTTTTTTTCTTAACTTTGATGTTTTTCATGTTCTACAGTCTAAAAATTGCAGCTACCTAGAATGGGGTTTGTGAATTCTGGGGTTAATTATTTTTTCATTGATAAAAGTTTCTCATTAGTAAAGGCATGATTAGTCCATACCTGAAGCTAAAATATTGCAAGATTATGCATTTTTTAAAATCCTTCTTGAGGTCTAAGTACCCCACCTTTGATACCTTTTTTCCTCAGTGGGTCACATATGCCTTCAGACGGTTTATATCTGCACCTTTTAGTGATATCACGAATGGCTCCAGCCAAACCATAAGGTTTTATTGCTGGTGACAGAATGGCAGAGGGCAGGAGAAAGCAGAACAAGGCACACTGGAGCGATGCATTATGTATTTGAAGCGCCTTTCTTTTATTAGGGGGAAAAAAATGTGCTTTGTTTTAAATGTTCAACCTTGTGAACCAATAGCCTCTTTCCCTCAGATTGATATAACGCCGAGGGCAAGAATCTGAAAACGTCTTCTCGAACTCATCATGATGTCACCGTGGTTTATTTAAGGAAACTGGCACTTGTCCTTTGATTAATGGTTCTGCTCAAGTGCTGTTTTATGACTCCTCGGTGAATAAGAGCGTATTATTTATGACATCTCTAACTGTGCCTGATAACGTGCTGGAGTGTTATCAGACTAGCTTCATCACAATAAAATAACGAAGCAACATTTTTAAGGTCAGGGGTCCATGTCGTCTTTTACATGAGATCACAAACATCCCGAGGAGCGCCATCCCATCACCTAACCCCCATCACAAAGAACGCCGTACAGACAGCAGGAGCCGGAGCCTGGGAATTTACGATTTCTGGTCTAACTCAGGGACATCTGTATATTTTAATTTTAGCTTTGAAGGGCTCTCCGTTTTACTGGGTTCATTTTAAGTTTAATTTTGTTTTATGATTCTTCGATGCCCGTCGGCTAGTATAGGGGACCGAGACCCAGCTGACTTATTTTATTTTAGACATTATCGTATCATTCTTGCTCGGTTGTCATCTTTGACTTAATGGATTTGATATAAAAATATATATATATATTTGATTTTCATGGTAAATTTTCCAACTTCCAGAAATGATCTCCATGGTTTACTTTGATTATTTTTATGAACTTTAATTCCATCCGTCTTGATTTATTCATACAAGGACACGGTCCTAGGACGGAGCCGTTGTCTAGGCATGCTGACAAATCTTGTAGGACCTCTGCTAGAGAATCTTAGAAATGAAGAGGCAAAATCTATATATGGTGCTTTGAGTTGCAAATGTAAATTTGGGCATATGTCCAATTTGTACACGTAAATGAATTGAATAATGAGCCAATTAACACAGATAATTGGCTTCCTAACAAACAATTATTAATGCAAATTGGATTTAATAAAAAGTTGCATGTGCAAATTTAGGCATGAGATCTGCGCCTAAACTGTGTTCACAAATCCAAAAAGGGGAGGCATGGGCAGATCAAGGGCATTCCTAGAATTTATATGTGTAATTGTAGAATAAGGGGGATCTGCTCCTAATTTGGGTGTGAGGATTTGCTCGACATTTCAGTTGGTGCAGAGAGATGTGGCTAAAGTACGAAGCTCAGCCCAACCAAGAAGAGAATGGCCTGGATACGGTTCGATCAATGATCTGAAACAATGTCAAAACGCAAAATTTTGTTTCTGGCAAATGGGCACTTAACGAAATAAGATAACAACTCTTTTTCATTTACAAAGGCAAAATTTAGGGAGCTGATTGGTTGGGCTGAGAACTTTTCAGCACCCCCTCATAGACACGATTCCCAGGTATTATGCAATTCTATAAATCACACCTAGCTCCAAGTACCATGCTGGGCCAATTTTTTAGACAATATAACGTGGTATGCAATTTTCCACTCAATGTAGGAGGTGCATCTGCAGTGTTCTATTACATATGATAACTCCTCTCTATTCAGGAAAAGGCCTCAGAATTGGAGCCTACGCACAGTCTTATCACAGACTGAGCTATCGGCGTAGATGCCATATATAGAATTTATCCCTATATGTTTCCGATTTCAGTCATCGTTGCTTATAATTATTGGCTTTGTGTTAGTGAAAACAAATGTAATAATTTTATACCTAAAATAAATAATTTTCAGGTAGGAGTCCTTAATGATGCTAAGAAAGTCATGGTTTTTCTAGCTTCATTAACTCTGATGTCTGTTTAGAGCAGGGGTGTCCAACCTGCGGCCCAGTGAAGTATTTGTGTGGCCCCGGTCGAGGGCAATGCAGTGTTTTCCTCTGCTGCCCCTAGGTGTTTACCGTCTTGCCGGCTCCCTTCTCTGTCTTGCCTCAGCGTTTGCACGTTTCTGTGGCCCCAGAAACATTTTTTTGGGCCAATGCGGCCCAGGGAAGCCAAAAGGTTGGACACCCCTGGTTTAGAGTTTTGCAGGAAGACATGTGACATTGTGGGGGGAAGGGGAATGGGGATAGGGACAAACTTTGCCTTTGTGTCATTCTCTAAAAACTTGAAGACTGGTATCAATATGTAAAAACTTAACACATAGACAATTGGCAACTGAATTCAATGGTTAAAAGAACTGCAGAAGATGCTTTTGGATTTCAATGAAATACTGTCAAATGACATTATATGTGTCTTGTCTGCCATCTGCAACGCCCTTCCCAGCTTCTCAAGCATTTTACTGTTACTTCAACAGATTCATCCATTGCTGCCGGCATCAAAGGACATTTCTAAAATGTAACAGACAACTTATTTTTCTGTTCATCCGCTACGCAGTTTAGGTTCTCTTCTACATCCATGTCTGAAAGACACTCCAATTACCCTCCCCGATGATGTAAGAAAATAGGCAACTGAATCTGTGGGAACGTTGTACCAAAACCAGATCGAAATGGAAAGCTCTATTTGTGATTTATAAACAGTTGTACAGAATATTGTCCCAGTTTATACTTTAATAAAAAGATTTAAATACAAAATTATAAGTGTTCGAGGCTTGTGCAAAAAAGGACAGAGTCTGGGACAGGTACAGTACCCGTGGGGACGGGACAGAAATAGAGATGAAGCCTACAGGGATGGTGGACAGTGCCCGCAGGGACAGGTACAGTACCCGTGGGGACGGGGCAGAAATGGAGATGAAGCCTACAGGGATGGTGGACAGTGCCCGCAGGGACAGGTACAGTACCCGTGGGGACGGGGCAGAAATGGAGATGAAGCCTACAGGGATGGTGGACAGTGCCCGCAGGGACAGGTACAGTACCCGTGGGGACGGGGCAGAAATGGAGATGAAGCCTACAGGGATGGTGGACAGTGCCCGCAGGGACAGGTACAGTACCCGTGGGGACGGGGCAGAAATGGAGATGAAGCCTACAGGGATGGTGGACAGTGCCCGCAGGGACAGGTACAGTACCCGTGGGGACGGGGCAGAAATGGAGATGAAGCCTACAGGGATGGTGGACAGTGCCCGCAGGGACAGGTACAGTACCCGTGGGGACGGGGCAGAAATGGAGATGAAGCCTACAGGGATGGTGGACAGTGCCCGCAGGGACAGGTACAGTACCCGTGGGGACGGGGCAGAAATGGAGATGAAGCCTACAGGGATGGTGGACAGTGCCCGCAGGGACAGGTACAATACCCGTGGGGACGGGGCAGAAATGGAGATGAAGCCTACAGGGATGGTGGACAGTGCCCGCAGGGACAGGTACAATACCCGTGGGGACGGGGCAGAAATGGAGATGAAGCCTACAGGGATGGTGGACAGTGCCCGCAGGGACAGGTACAGCACCCGTAGGGACGGGGCAGAAATGGAGATGAAGCCTACAGGGATGGTGGACAGTGCCCGCAGGGACAGGTACAGCACCCGTGGGGACGGGGCAGAAATGGAGATGAAGCCTACAGGGATGGTGGACAGTGCCCGCAGGGACAGGTACAGCACCCGTGGGGACGGGGCAGAAATGGAGATGAAGCCTACGGGGATGGTGGACAGTGCCCACAGGGACAGGTACAGTACCCGTGGGGACGGGGCAGAAATGGAGATGAAGCCTACAGGGATGGTGGACTGTGCCCGCAGGGACAGGTACATTACCCATGGGGACAGGGCAAGGATGAGGACAGAACTAGTGGGGACAGGGCATGTTTGGGAACAAATTTTGTCACTCGCTATTTCTGACATGGACTTTTTGTAGGTTCTTGCACAGTTATTATCAATAACGCAAATAACAATTTTGCCTAGGATGTCAAAAAGAAACTGGGTTGTTTGAAATGCAGACTTCTGCTTTCTAGTTAATGCACTGCATATGACCACTGTACTTCCAGTGATTTATATGCAGGCTGGCATTTCATATTGCATTTAAGCTTTATTACAAGTAGATGTTGTTCCAGTATGGATCTTTGTCATGGAATCCTCCCCTAACAACTAATAAAAGAAGACAGATGCTCTGGGGTTAACATATTCATTATACAACAAAAAAGAGTTACCAGACTTTTTTATTTTTTTTTTTAAATTTTGCTTATTTTGCATTTTTTCCCCCAGATAGCTAGCTCGACTTTTGGCTCCATTTGCTGTTATTTAACAGCGATGTCCTTGGCAAAAATATGGTGGTTCCTTATTATTAAAAAATGGGCAAGAATTTGCCTGTTATTTTGAGGTAATGTAGACATGCTCTGATGAACGCTGCAGAAAATTGTGCCTGGGTTGCAAGATTCAAGCATGGGCTGTTGAAACTGTTAGCCCAGTTTTGCTGCAATGCAAAACTTTTCTTCCAGGCTAGTAAAATGGCTTGAAGTGTCCATTGCAAGAACAGGACAAAATAAGTCACTTTGGTTGGTTGTTTTTTTTTTTTTTTTGCATTGGAACAAATATTGAATATCTCACTTTCTTAAATACAATACAGAAGTGTCGCTTTAGTTTGATGTTAATTCATTAGAATACTTTCTAATGAATTAACGTCCGTTTCTGACTCATCTTAAGTACAGTGGTGCCTCGCATAACGAACGCCTCGCACAACGAACGCTGCACACAACGAACTTCATGTCTTGATTCACACAACGAACTTCGTTTCACACAACGAACTTCACACAACGAACTTTGTTTCACACAACGAACTTCGTTTCACACAACGAACTTCGTTTCACACAACGAAGTCGCCCGAGCTGCCGATGTATTGCATCCTTCCGCGCAGGCACTGTAGGCAGTCGTTAGTCACTGCGCTTAACTGCCCTCTCTCACTGTATACAGTCATCCTTTTAAGATAAACTCAATATTTTTTATATATCATGGCTTCTAAAAAAAGCAGGAAGGTGATTTCTGTTGAAATGAAACGGGAAATAATTAGAAGGAGTGAATGTGGGGTAAATCAGTGTGACCTCGTCAAAGAGTTTGGCCTCAGCAAGATCACCATTTTCACCATTTTGACAAATTTATCTTTTTTTATGTCATCTTAGCATATTTTATGCTGCAGAACGAATTATTTTTTTTAACATGTATTGTTATGGGAAAACGCGTTTCACATAACGAACTTTTCGCATAACAAACTTGCTCCTGGAACGAATTAAGTTCGTTGTGTGAGGCACCACTGTATATTGTAGCATCTATCTGTGAAGTACTGTGAGGAAATTTAATAATGTGGAGAAGTCATGGCTACTTTGTACTAAAACTAAATAGGAACAGTCATGTGCATAAAATTGGATCTATCTACATAGATAGGGACCTACAGATATATAGACTTTGAGACTTTTATGGCTTCCAAGTTCCAGTGCAAAACACTAGGGAGGTGGGGGATCATTTGACTGTCTGTGGGTCTGAAATCAAGACCCACAATTTGCAGCCGTTTTCAAATTATAGGGGAGCTAGACGATGAAGTATATCGGTTCTTTAATAATTTATAGAAATTCTTTGCTTTTGTAGTAATTACATTAAAGGTCACATATCAAAGGTAATTTAGGTGAAGCAGCTGGGTTGCTTTCTCAGAAGCAATCAATATCACTGTCCATGGTGCTGATTTCACAAAGGGGCCTGGTAGATTAAAGAAGGCTTATTACCAAGCCAACTGACACTAGGGAAATCAGACACCGATTGGAGATGCACTGTTCATTCTCTCCCTACCACCTATAATTAACGCTGTTCACCATGATCTAAGCTAATGATTCACTCTCAAAACAGGGGGCCAAGACCGAAGCAGCAATTCTGAAGGCACCGTAACGAGCAAGCTGACGGTCAGTTTTTGTTCCAGGGTTCATGGCGGAAGTTTACTCCCAACCTAAAAACTCATTCTTAAAACGGAATTTGCCCTAAACGTTACTGTAAAACTATTTTCTTGCACGTTCTTACTCATTTCACTTTCAGAATTTACAACCAAATACAGATGTGCAAATCAATTCAAATGGTTTCCTCTTTATATGAGCTTGTATTGTTTTCTATTTTTATATTGTCTAATAGTGGTGCTTAGGATAGACAACTTTAGAAGCATTTAGATAAGTAAGTGGTGATTTTAAGCACTGCTATTTATATGCATAGATCTGAAGGGGACATAGTGAGGGAATAGAGGGAGGTGTTTTGGGCCTGATTGAAAATAGACATGTACTTCCCGTTGTACAATACAAAACCATATCAGCAGTAAAACATCCACTTCTGCTTTGGCACCAGCCATAAGAAAAGCACAAATACCATCTTCCAGTGTTTGATCTACGGCAGGGGTAGGCAATTCCGGTCCTCGAGAGTTGGATTTGCATGCACTGCCTCCTTGAGATGCAAATCTATCTCATGCATATTTATTGTAGATATCCTGAAAATCTCACCTGGCTCCAGCTCTCGAGGACCGGAATTGCCAACCCCTGACCTAGGGCTAAAGCAAACTGAAAAGCTGACAGAACCTTCTCTGACCTCCTCTGCACTTCCCTGGACACAAGCCATACTTTCTCTAATATCCCTACTCCTCCCCCCCCCCTCTTCCCCAGACACAAGCCATAACTCCAATATCCCAACCTCTCCAGACATATGCAGTATCTTCCAGTATCCCAACCGCCAATAGTCAAACAGTTACTATTCAGGGTACTTACACTCCAGAACTTTTTAACACAACTATTAAGAATTCAACTTATATTAAAAAAGAGCAAATAACAAAATCCAATTAATATCTTACCATAATAATTTATTTATTATCACAACACTTACTTTCATAAGTAATTCATCTTATAAAATCACCACATCCAATTTAAATATATCGGATATGAGACCCCCCCACCCATGTATGTTCACCCAAACCTCAGATAGGAAGTCTAATAGTTAGCTGGACTGGTGCACTGCAAGAGACGCTGTTAAGAACTGTCAAGCTTGGAAAGATACGTTGAAATACGAAGATCGTTTCTAAGTAAGCAGCTTGAATGTTGGACTGTGGCAGTAAAGAAGGAATTTTGGGTGCTATATGATATCTTATAGAAACACATGGGGGAAGTCCCTGCTTGCCCTGGATCGGAAGCATCAAATATTGCTACTCCTTGGGTTTTGGCCAGATACTAGTGACCTGGATTGGCCACCATGAGAATGGGCTACTAGGCTTGATGGACCACTGGTCTGACCCAGTATGGCTGTTCTTATGTTCCTAAGTGAGCCAAGTATAGGACAATGAAGCCATTGTAACATGACTGATGAGATTGGCTCTGAGGCACTGTGGAATGAGGCATTATGACATCACAATCTCAGCTCTGTAATGTTGCTCTCATTGGGGTTCCGGAATCTTGCTATTCTTTGAGATGCTAGAATGTTGTTACTCTTTGGGTTTTGGCCAGGTACTAGGGGCCTGGATTGGCCACTGTGAGAACGGGCTACTGGGCTTGATGGACCATTGGTCTGACCCAGTATGACTGTTCTTATGTTCCTAAGTGAGCCAAGTACAGGACAATGAAGCCATTGTAACATCAATGATGAGGTTGGCTCTGAGGCATTGTGGAATGAGGCATTATGACATCACAATCTCATCTCTGGAATATTGCTACTCTTTGGGGTTCCGGAATCTTTTGTTACTCTTTGGGGTTCCGGAATCTTGCTATTCTTTGAGATGCTGGGATGTTGCTACTCTTTGGGTTTTGGCCAGGTACTAGGGACCTGGATTGGCCACCGTGAGAACGGGCTACTGGGCTTGATGGACCATTCTTATGTTCTTATCAAGCAAACCATTGGACTCTATATGAGATTTGGGTAAACATACATGGATAGGGGTCTCCTACCTGATATATTTAAATCAAATGTGGTGATTTTATAAGATTATTTACTTATGAAAGTACTGTAAATGTTGTGATGATAAATAAATTGATGTGGTATGATATTAATTGGGTTTTGTTATTAACCTACCAATATCCTGAGAAGCACCCTTGTCTTCAAGCCCCCAGCTCTTACCAGGGGACTCTCTGGCACAGAGTGGGAATGGTTCAAAATGAAGGGCTCCTTTTACGAAGGCGCGTTAGGGCCTTAACGTGCAGAATAGCACGCACCGGATTAGTTTTTCAGCTAGCGTTTGTAGCGCGCGCACCGGATTAGTTTTTCAGCTAGTGTTTGTAGCGCTAATCCGGTGCGTGCGCTAAAAACGCTAGCGCACCTTCGTAAAAGGAGCCCTAAGTCTCTGATCCATAGCAGTCATGTTTCCATAGCAAAGAAAATGTAGTCATTTCTTGCTAATCAACCTTTCATCTTAAGATACTGATTTCAACGAGACTGATTTACTAATTTGTAAAATTGTTTTCCACGTTGAGCATCACATGGAATCACATAAGAAAACACCTCAAAGTATGCAACCCCCCCCAAAAAAAAAAAAACAGTAACACTTTGATGTTTGCGTTTCTATAGTATGTGTGAATCTTTATTTGGGGAAAAAAAAATATTCACAAATTTCATCTGCTTGCCATCCAACAAACCTTTGCTCGAAGGCTGCAGTGCATGGGATTTTATATACGATCTGAAATAATGAGATGTCGTGTCGAAAGGGCATGCAAGGCAGCTCATTAATGATGCTTTTAATTATGTAAAAACTATTATCGGGACAGGTTTCACCTTAAAAAAAGTGGCTGATGAGCGTGGATCAGGACAAACAAACCAAAGAAAATTGACCCCTCAGGAATCCACAGAGAAGAAAGTCCAAGAGAAATTTAAAAAAAAAAATAAAAAAAACCCACTGTGGAGCGACGATGGTCCTGAAATGGACTTTAATTAGACTCAAAGTTCCAATTACACATAAAACATTCCACAAAAAGATAAAATAATCCACATAAAAGCCTATAGGACCTAGTCCACTGGTAGCGCAGGACCCAACACGGTCTGCGTTTCGACAAAATGTCTTCTTCAGCGGTCCCTAAGTGTCCTATGGTAATAGATACGTGGAAAAACTGGTATGTGTAAAAAAAGGTGCTGCTAAACCCAAAGCACCTTTTTTCCACACCCTCTAGGGATTCAAGACAAAGTTAGACAAGTTCCTGCTGAACCAGAACGTACTCACGTAGGGCTAGTCTCAGTTAGGGCGCTGGTCTTTGAACAGAGGTCCGCCGCGTGAGCGGACTGCTGGGCACGATGGACCCCCCGGGTCTGACCCAGCAGCGGCAATTCTTATGTTCTTATGACTCCGCTATGTATTATTTCTTCTTCTTTTTTTTTTTTATAAATCTTTATTGATTTTTCAACTTTGACAGTGCAATACAATTACTTGAACATAAATATTTAATAAAAAACTATTAAATACACAATTTATACATAAAACAATCATTTTCTCCCCCTCCTCCCAATTATTAATAGAAGACAATTATGTGTTTACAAAATTATAATTAAGTAATTTTAATAATCAAAATACATTTCCCTCCCCCCACCCTCCCCTGAATGTGTAAGGAAAACCAACAACAACGACAAAAAATAAATAAATAAATAAATACATGACAATTATTACGATGTAACAAAAACAGTCAATGGGCTCCACCCACTCTATTAAATGTATTACTAAACCCCAAACACTCTGCATTCATTCTCTCATATTTATACGTGGTACAAACATTTGTCCACCAAAACGTGTAAGTCCGTCTGTCATAGCCCTTCCAATTATGTGTAACCATTTGTGTAATTATGTATTACTTCATGTATGTTATTACATAATCACATATATATACTACCATGATTTGTACAGTTAAATGGTAAGTTTGTTAATTTATATTATAATATTAATAATAAAATGTATATTAAAAAAAAAAAGTATTATCAACAAGTCAGTTGGCACAACTTAAAGAAAAAAAGTATATAGTAATGGAAGGGTGATTCTTATAGCATGACATGCTCCCAAGAGACCTGCCACATTTTATCTAATATAATAAAACGCTAGGCCGCGCATGCACACTTCTATGTGTGCGCCGGTTTTCCGTGAGCTGTAGCGACCCATAGGAAGTGCGCATGCGCGGCTTACGGTCTGGCCTGCTCCCTGTTGAAAGACGCAGCGGTGGCTACTCTGTAAGTTGGCCGTCCCCGCCGCCGTCGTTCCCTTGCGCACCGTACTCTCTCCGCTCTCTCTCTTCCTCCCCCCCACCCCCGACACGGATGTCGACCGCGGCGGCCAGAGTTGGATGTCGGCCGCTGCGACGGCTGTCGGCTGCTGCAGGCCGCGGCAGCCAAACCCGGAAAGCATTTTAACATGGAGTTCAGGAGGAAGGTAGAGGGGAGGAAAATACTGCACAGGAAGTGGGGTGGGAGGGAAATGCTGCAACACACGGAAATGGAGGGGCAGAAAAGGGGTTGATGGACAGGGGAAGAGGTGCTGATGAACAGGGAGGGGGGGGCAGAAAAATGAAGACAGGCCTACTGCTGGACAGGGGGAGCAGGAAGGAGGTGATGATGGACAGGGGGAGGTAAAACAAAGGGAGAAGGGCTTCTGCTGGATAAGGTGAGCAGTGATGGGGTGGTGGAGGACACAGGGGAGGTAAAAGGAAGGGAGAATGGACAGGGGGAGCAGGCAAGGGGTGGTAGTGGACAGCCAAGGGGAAAAAAAAATGACAGACAGAAATACAGAAAGCGGCTAAGGAGAGAGAAAAAAAAAAAATAAAGACAGACACACACACATATATTCTAGCACCCGTTAATGTAACGGGCTATAAGACTAGTGAAAAATAATTCAATAATATAGAACTGAATTGTTCCCTCATTAAAAGAGTTGCTTCAGCTATGGCTTCAAGTAGGTTTCTCCCGATGAGTCTTCAAGAACTCAGAGCTGATTGGTTGGGGGGGAAAAAATGACTTCATTTCTAATTCAGCATTAACGAGCAGCGAGAAATGTAAATAATACGAGATGTAACCCCCTGTAATACCCTCTGTCATGAAACAAAACCGAATGTTGTTTGTGAGAGGGGATTATTAACTGCAAAGTTATCCTCACCTTCTGAAGGGCCTTAATATTCTAAGCACTTATTGTGATTCATTGGATTGGCAGAATTAATGTTTTAAATAAATAAAATTAATTAATTATTTGGCTTACTTCATCAACAATAGGGGGATAAAGTAGAGATATAAGAGCAAGCAGAGGTATTAGCTTCCCCTCATGGGTAATTCAATATTGCCAGCCATAGAATGAGTGCAATCGTTGCGAACAACAGAGAAGCGCATTCATTTGAAACAACACAGGAAATACTGAGAGAGTGCGCACTTTCGGCCTCTTTTCCAAAGCCGTGCGGCAACAGCCCCGAAGCCCTTTAAGTGCTCCTTTTATGAAGCCACGTTAGCGGCTTTAGTGCGCGTGGCTTTTAATCACGCGCTAGCCGGAAAACTACTGCCTGCTCAAGAGGCGGCGGTAGCGGCTAGCGCATCCGGTGGTTTAGCGCGCACTATTACGCGCATTAAACCGCTAGCGTGGCTTTGTAAAAGTAGCCCTAAATAGCTATGGGCTCCAGGGCCGTTAGCGCAGTGCAGCCGCTAGCGCCGCTTTGTAAAAGAGGCCGTTTGTGAATGCTGCACATGACTTATGAAGCACGCACACAATCCCTTCTATTCTATATTTGGCATCCAAAGCCGTGTGCCAAAATTTGGCTACGCACCTAAACTGACACAGATTTCATTCTAATCAGTCCTTTACAAACAAAATTGTTCAATAACAGCCAAGATAATTATATTCCACATGTATATATACTGTATATGACATGCAAAATTACAGCTTCAGTGAAACCGACCAATTCTATATAATAAAACCCTAGCCGCGCATGCGCACTCATACCTGTGTGCTTCCGTGATCTCTGATCTGTGAGATGTAGGTCTGTGGCCGCAGGAGAGCGCATGCGCGAGTCCCCAGTCTTACAGCATCTACTTAACACTAGCCAGCAGGACTGGCCGCCAGCGCTGGACTCCCTGCTCTCCAAAAGATCGAGGTGTCGGCTTCTCTCACGAGCTGCACCAGCGTCGGAGAAGGCTTCCGACGCTGGCGGGGATTGAGAGGAGCCGCCACAACAACTTTAAAACTTTAAAAAAAAATTTGCACGGAGCAGGCCAGACTGCGGGGCAGGCAGGGAAGCGCCGACAACAAAGACTACAGCCGCGAGCTGCTCAAGGGGACCAGGCAGGCAGGCAGCCACGCGAGGGAGGGCAACACAATTTAAAAAAAAAGGTAACGTGCAGGGAGAAGCTGGACCTGCCTGCGAGGAACGCAATAAGGGAAGGAGGGCCCTTAGAGCAGGCTAGACCGCGGGAAGGGAAGGGGGAGGGACCAAAAGGAGCAGGTACATCATGGTAAGAGTAGGGAAGGGGGTGGGGGAAAATGCTGCTACTGCTACACAGGGACTTGGAGGGGAAGGGAAATACCGCTGCTGCACAGGGAAGTGGGGGGGGGGGGGGAAATGCTGTTGCTGCTGCATGGGGAAATGCAGGGAAAAAATGACAGACAGACAGCAGGAGGGAAGGAGAAAGGAAGAAAGACACAGGGGCAGGGAGAGGGACAGAAAGACCGAGAAAGGGGCCAGGGAGAGAAAGAGAGATAGTGGGAGGGAAAGAGAAAGAAAGAAAGCACTTATATTCTAGCACCCGTTAATGTAACGGGCTTCAAGACTAGTTGTATAAATAATTATTATAAAAAAAATATATCCCTCTTTTACAAAGCAGCGCTAGGACCCCAAAGCCCTTTCCTATCGTGTGTCCCGGATGACGGGACATTCCAAAAATGTCATTGCCATCGTGGATAAACAGTCTGTATGGACTAATAAAGAGCCAGGAACACAAAATATTTGAATTTACAGACTTGCGACTTATTTACATAATGTTTACAATAGCCGTAAATGATAACGGTGAACAATACAAAACTTTGCTAAAATAATTACAATTGGAACCAGCGTAACGTAAAATTTATTACGATAGGAAAAGGTTAAATCCCTAAAGAAGCTTTCAGTATTTGATTTTTTCACGCTTATCATTCTTCAAATTCCTCAAAAGAAATAAGTAGCAATGTTCCCCTTCCATTTGTTTGTCCCTTATTTGGCTTTCTTTCCTATATAATTTGTAGCTCCAACCCAGCTTCCTTTTTGTCTAATATTTGTCTGTCAACATTGTCAGCTATTAGTATGCCATTTATTTGATGTTTTTTCACTTAAATCCTTTTTAATTATCCTGTTATTGGCGTTGTTTTTATTTTTCTGTTTTTCCTTTTATTTTTTAATTTGCATCTCGCTTAGAAATTGGATAAGCGACTGAATCAAATTTTAATAAAAACTTGAGAAAATTTGCTTTGGGGCAGTAACTGCAGCAGTCTGCACTAAAACGGCTTTGTAAAAGAGGTGGGTGAATAAACAGATAAATCAATATTTATATTCAAATCCGTGGGGAAAACGGTGACGGGACAATCGAGCGCTGACAATTTGGCGCAAGACACCAGCGCACTGCGGGGAAACTTAGTTTCAAAGAGCTCCGATGGGGAGTGTGGGGGGGGAACTCCCACACACACTTTATTACATACTGTTCGCGCTGTCGTTGGGGGTGTGGGGGGGTGCAACCCCCCACATTATAGAGAAAACGGAACTTTTCCCAAAAAAATCAGAAAAAGTTACATTTTCTCTATAATGGAGGGTTCCAAACCCTCCCCCAACAGCAGCGCAAACACTATGCAGTAAAGTGTGGGGGGGGGGGTTCCCACTCACACCCTGCATCGGAGCTCTTTAAAACTAAGCTTTACTGTGGCGTGCTGGTGTCTTGCTGAATTGTCTGCCCTCCATTGTCAGCGCGCTAGTGTCTCGCGCGCGACTGACTATGAACCGGGAAAACTGTATCTAATTTAAAAAATAAATCATTCTTCTTGTTGTAATGGGTGGCGCAGTGAGGGGGTACGTGGGAGTGGGGAGATGGTGGTCCACCATGCACACTGTCTTAGGACTCCTTTTATTAAGGCGCGCTAGCGTTTTTAGCACACGCTAGCGTTTTTAGCTGCATTGCTCGCACACGCTAACCCCGCACTGCGCGCCAAGAACTAACACCAGCTCAATGCTGGCATTAGCATCTAGCATGCGCTGCAATGCAGCATGCGCTAAAACCACTAGCGCACCTTAGTAAAAGGAGCCCTTAATGAGGCCCCCCCCCACTCCTTTCCCGCCTCCCCCACTGCCGCGTGTGAGCGCCGCTTCCCTTCCCTCTATAACATTTCTGGTACAAGCAGCAACCCCCAACCTGATGTCTTGCCAGCATCACCTCTTCCTCTGATGTCACTTCCTGGACTGGCGCTGCTCACACCAAGAACGTTATAGAGGTATGGGAGAAGGGAAGCGGTATGCAGGCGGCAGGAGGGGGTGGGGAAGAAGTGTGTGAACGTGGGGGTGGAGAAGAGGGCAGGGGGGGGCGCCTCTCACCCTCGCTATGCCACTGGTTGTAATATTTCAGTGTTTACACCATGCCATGAAATTTTAATAACCTTCTAATCTAATCTAATCTTTGGGTTTATATACCAGCTCATCTTCTAGGTAGTTAAATATATCTCTGCTTTGGAGTCAAATAACCAGATTCAAAACCAAAACCAAATTTTGGTTTTGAATCTGATTATTTGACTCCAAAAGAGAGATTTTTTTAAATAACTATTAACTGTCCTTTCAAATTGTTCAGCTGGATCTAATTCTAGTGGTAAATAAAAAGGCTGGTCTGAAAGTTGATTATTTATTTCTTTGATATAGTCTGTGGTTTATAAAATCACTAAACCCCCTCTCCCCCTCGCCCCCCCCCCCCCGCTTTATCTGCTGGCTTTATTACCTATGATGCCCTTATTGTTTCTCAGCTGTCATACTGCGCAATTCTCCTCTCTCCAAAGATTGTAGGACACGTATCCTTTCTTATTTTCTAAAGTGCAATATCTCTAATTACATATTTTTTGATAGGACAAGATCAGTGAATTAATAGGACCAGTTTTTCCGCACTATAGAGAACATAAGAATATAAGAATTGCAGCTGCTGGGTCAGACCAGTGGTCCATCGTGACCAGCAGTCCGCTCTCGCAGCGGCCCTTAGGTCAAAGACCAGTGCCCTAACTGAGACATTCCGGTTCAGCAGGAACTTGTCTAACTTTGGCTTGAATCTCTGAAGGGTGTTTTCCCCTATAACAGCCTCCAGAAGAGCGTTCCAGTTCTCTACCACTCTCTGGATGAAGAAGAACTTCCTTACGTTTGTACGGAATCTATCCCCTTTTACGGTAACTTTAGAGAGTGCCCTCTCATTCTCCCTACCTTGGAGAGGGTGAACAACCTGTCTTTATCTACTTTGTCTTGAGTCCCTGGAGGGTGTTTTCCCTTATAACAGACTCTGGAAGAGCGTTCCAGTTTTCTACCACTCTCTGGGTGAAGAAGAACTTCCTTATGTTTGTACGGAATTTATCCCCTTTTAACTTTAGAGTGTGCCCTCTCCTTCTCCCTACCTTGGAGAGGGTGAACAACCTGTCTTTATCTACTAAGTCTATTCCCTTTTTTTAGGAAATAAATTGTGCTATTTTTTTTAAGTTTTCTTCTCAAAATGAAACAGATCTACTAATATCTAGAAAAGGGTCACATGGTTTAGTAGGCTCAAATTTAAGTCCTTTCTGCAAAACTTGAAATTGGGTATCATTTAGAGTTATTATAGAGAGGTTAATTACCGGGATGTTATCAGGCGATAGGATGGGCGGCTGTAATTCATCTAAACTATGTTCACGTTTGCAGGGATGTCCCTATGGAATAATTTATCTGGCCAAATAAGGTTATGTGCTGAAAATTTGACTTTTAAGAAATTGCATAAGACAAAGTTATTTGTTGACGCTTATTTTTGACATGGTTTAATAGCTATTATTCTGAAATTGCCAAATAATTTTACTGATAATATCACCATGGGCGACATCTGATGTTGAAGCTGTATGTATGATGATTTTGAGTTTCTGTTTCAGTGTATTTGTATTTTGTATTTCTATGAGGAAAGACTAAAACGGTCAGGGCTCTTCAGCTTGGAAAAGAGACGGCTGAGGGGAGATAGGATTGAAGTCTACAAAATTCTGAGTGGAGTAGAACGGGTACAAGTGGATCGATTTTTCACTCCGTCAAAAATTACAAAGACTAGGGGACACTCCATGAACTTACAGGGAAATATTTTTAAAATCAATAGGAGGTTTTTTTTTTTTCACTCAGAGAATAATTAAGCTCTGGAGCGCGTTGCCAGAGGATGTGGTAAGAGCAGATAGCGTAGCTGGTTTTAAGAAAGGTTTGGACAAGTTCCTGTTATTGAGAAAGACACGGGGGAAGCCTCTGCTTGCCCTGGATCAGTAGCATGGAATGTTGCTACTCCTTGGGTTTTGGCCAGGTACTGGTGTCCTAGATTGGCCACCTTGAGAATGGGCTACTGGGCTTGATGGACCATTTGTCTGACCCAGTATGGCTCTTCTTATGTTCTTACATGAGCCAAGTATAAGACAATCAAGTCATTGTAACATCACTGCTGAGGTAGGCTCTGAGGCACTGTGGAATGAGGCATTATGACATCACAATCTCAGCTCTGGAATGTTGCTCTCATTGGGGTTCCGGAATCTTGCTATTCTTTGAGATGCTGGAATCTTGCTACTCTTTGGTACTAGTGACCTGGATTGGCCACCGTGAGAATGGGCTACTGGGCTTGATGGACCATTTGTCTGACCCAGTATGGCTCTTCTTATGTTCTTATATTTTTGTGTGTTAATTCTTTAAACCACTAAGGGCTCCTTTTATGAAGCTGCACTAGCATTTTTAGTGCACGCACAAGATTAGCGCGCGCTATAGTTGAAAAACTACCACCTGTTTAAAAGGTGGCGGTAGCGGCTAACGCACGTGGCATTTTAGTGCGCGCTAAAACCGCTAGCGCACCTTTGTAAAAGCAGCCCTAAGTTTTTTGGCAGTATCAATTTTTTTAAATAAATAAATCCCCCATCCTCGTGCCCAGCCTTGACTCTTCCCTCTATATTCTCTTCCTCGGAATTCCCTCCTGGAAGGATGATAATTGACATCTTCTATCACGTTTTGTTTCTGTTGCTGTTTCACTTCCCATTTTCCCCCCTAAAAAACCAGTATACCGACCGGATACCTTTCGTAGTCGTCTGCAGCATCCAGTAAGAAATTCTTTGCTGGACCAGAAGAGTCAAGGACTCGACTTTCTCTCGCTTAAGAAGAAAATGCTTTTCTTATTTGTTCGTACCCCATGCAGTTACTCAGTGCTGTGCTGTTCTACAAATGAGATGAAACACCTGGCTACCATCTGCTTTGTAAACATTAAAGTTTCATTTTGTTAGTTAAAGATTGGTTTCAGCCTCCCACTACACCGACTTCTGGAATGCAAAGCCAATTTATTCTAGATTTTTCACTGTCAGGCCTTGAAAATATAAAGATGGCAAATGTATTGTGTTACACGCACCGTGTCCACAAAGGCCACATCTGTGGTCCCCAGTCTTCCTAATGTATGATTAATTAAAGTGATTTTTCAATGAGCACACTTCTTGCATTGTTATGTACATGTCAAGTTATTAAAAGGGAACCATGGCAATTATTCTTCAGAATCCTTGTGATTTCATTTTGATGTTTAACATGTGTTTTATCTGCTTTGAGCTGACCTGAAGCCCACAACAATGTCCGTCAGTCAACAGGTTGGTGAGGTCTCCATTACCTTGCATCCATGTTGAACTCTGTCTTCCCTTCCATCCCTTCACAACTGCCAAGTCAACCATCATCTCATAAACACTTGGTATAAAAATTATTTTTCTCGGAAAATGATTTGCTTCTTGTCTGTTATTTACAGCTTTGGAGTGCCGTATCTCTCCTACCATTCCTCTCCTTTCTGGTATACTTTCAGATACTTCTCACACAAACTTCTTCCCTGCACCCCCAGGTGACCGCTTCAATCCCAGAGTCAAATAGACCTACACATGCCCCCCCGGACACACTCTCCCAACTACAAACAGCCCAGAAACAATCTTACTTTCATTTCCTACCAAGCTTATGGAACAAACTACCCCCAAACATCAGATCCTTAGAGGGCCTTCTAAATTTCAGGAAAGCCATAAAAACCTATATCTTTGCCTCCCTCAAGCCAAGAAAATGCTTGACCATCTGCTACACTATTCAAAGCACACTGGCTACCCGAAGAACATAGAATGAGCTACAAAATCCTACTTCTAACTTTTAAAATCTGTTTGAGTAAACAGAAAGGATTCATTGATAGACTCCTAATCCCTTATGGCCCATCCAAATCACTTTGTTCTATGTCGCAGAATCTCCTCACCTTGAGATCTAATAATTTCGCTGTCCCTGCACCCACCCCCTGGAACTCGATGCCCAATTACTTATGTGTAGAGTCCGCATTAAGCCAATTTAAATCTAAACTAAAAACCTTCTTGTTCCAGGATGCGTTTGGACAATTATGGTCCTTCTAAGGACTAAAATAATTTTTTTCCCTACCTATTGTTTTTCCCTTCTCTGTGTTCTTTTCTCCAAAGATTGTATGTTCTTACCAATCTCCCATTTTTTTGGCCTATGTCTGTAAGTCAAGTTATTTGTTTTGTCTTAAATTGTTGTTTTTTAAATTTGATTTTATGGTATCTTCTCTGTGTATTATCTAGCATTATCATTGTGCACCGCTTAGAAGTTTGATTAAATAAACTTGAAACTTGAAATCTCTGATAGAACTTATTCTGTGACTCCGGAATTCTGTATAGTCATTTCACCTATTGGATAAGGATGGAGTCGGTCCAGAGGAAGGCTACTAAAATGGTGTGTGGTCTTTGTGATCTGTATACTTTGGATGAAAGGTGGGAGAGGGGAGATATGATAGTCATTTAAATACCTACGTAATATAAATACGCATGAGTTGAGCCTCTTTCATTGAAAGGAAACTCTGCAATGAGAGGGCATAGGATGAAGTTAAGAGGTGATAGGCTCAGGAGTTATCTAAGGAAATACTTTTTTTACAGAAAGGGTGGTAAATGCATGGAACAGTCTCCCAGAAGAGGTGGTGGAGAGAGAAACTGTGTCTGAATTCAAAGGACCTGGGATAGGCATGTGCGATCACTCAGAGAGAGAAAGAGATAATGGTTACTGCAGATGGGCAGCTCTATGACCTCACAATGCAGGTGCACAGAGCCTTAGCCTATAGGAAGAGGAGATGCAAATGTTAAGAGTCTTAGCCAATAGGGAGAGGAGGAGATAATGGTTACTGCAGATGGGCAGCTCTATGACCTCACAATGCAGGTGCACAGAGTCCCATTCTCACGGTGGCCAATCCAGGCCACCAGTACCTTGCCAAAACCCAAGAAGTAGCAACATTCCAAGCTACCAATCCAAGGCAAGCAGTGGCTTCCCCTGTGTCTTTCTCAATGACAGACTATGGACTTTTCCTCCAGGAACTTGTCCAAACCTGTCTTAAAACCAGCTACACTATCCACTCTTACCACATCCTCTGGCAACGCGTTCCAGAGCTTAACTATTCTCTGGGTGAAAAATGAAAAAATTCCTCCTATTGGTTTTAAAAGTATTTCCCTGTAACTTCGATTGTCCCTTAGTCTGTAATTTTTAACAGAGTGAAAAATCGATCCACTTGTACCCGTTCTACTCCACTCAGGATTTTGTAGACTTCAATCATATCTACCCTCAGCCGTCTCTTTTCCAAAGCTGAAAAGCCCTAACCTTTTTAGTCTCTCCTCATATGGGAGGAGTTCCATCCCTTTTATCATCTTGGTCGCTCTTCTTTGAACCTTTTCTAGAGCTGCTATATCTTTCTTGAGATAAAGAGACTAGAATTGAACGCAATACTCCAGATGAGGGCGTACCATGGAGCGATACAGGGGCATTATAACATTCTTAGTCTTGTTAACCATCCCTTTTTTAATAATTCCTAGCATCCTGTTTGCTTTTTGGGCTGCTGCCACACTTTAGGCGGAAGGTTTCATCGTATTGTCTACGATGACACCCAGATCCTTTTCTTGGGCGCTAACCCCCAAAGTGGACCCTAGCATTTGGTGACTGTGATTCAGGTTATTCTTCCCAATATGCATCACTTTCCATTTGTCTACATTAAATTTCATCTGCTCTTTTGATATCCAGTCTTCCAATTTCCTAAGGTCCGCCTGCGATTTTTCACAATCCGCATGCATTTTAACAACTTTGAACAGTTTAGTGCCATCTGCAAATTGGAGCATCATTTATAAAAGAGTACTCCGCATGGATTTTTTGGGCATCATTTTTGTCTGTGATCCACCATGAACTCATAAGGGCTTTGGCAGAATACAAATGGTAATGTAATATAATGATAGACCTTCTAATGGCCATTCCCAATCCGTCTCTAGCCTAGAGCAGTCACCTGCTCTTTATCTCCAAATAGGCTGAAGTTCTTTTTGTTTTGAATGTTATCCGATATGGGAACTGGCATTTGAAATTAGAATGTGAAACTCGTACGTCATCCTACCTTCAACTATACAAATGCTTTTGTTTACAGTTTTGCAAAATGCCATTCAACTGCTTGTTATTTGGGCCGTCATTCATTTTATGTGTTCCTCGTTGACACAACTTCTTCTCTTTTTGACATAGCTTCCAAGGGAAGATCAATCTAATTTTAAGTACAGCTATAAAGATGAATGATAAGTAGATAAGATTGATGCAAGAGCAGAATGGATAAATTACTGTATAAAGGGTAAATGATGACAAGACTCGGGTTCTCAGGAGACAAGGATATAACAACTGAAATTAAAGAAAAATTGATGATGGATAGAGTTTGCATGCACTGAGACTGATATTACTTTGGGGTAGTTTTACAAATTGGGATAAACGTAGCAATCAAAGTATTTCATTTCTAAAAGACACAGTTGATGTTCATTTTCCGATTGCCAGCAGGTGACTGCTCTAGGCTAGAGACGGATTGGGAATGGCCATTAGAAGGTCTATCATTATATTACATTACCATTTGTATTCTGCCAAAGCCCTTATGAGTTCATGGTGGATCACAGACAAAAATGATGCCCAAAAAATCCATGCGGAGTACTCTTTTATAAATGATGCTCCAATTTGCGGATGACACTAAACTGTTCAAAGTTGTTAAAATACATGCGGATTGTGAAAAATTGCAGGCGGACCTTAGGAAATTGGAAGACTGGATATCAAAAGAGCAGATGAAATTTAATGTGGACAAATGGAAAGTGACTATTGACAGAGGCTGCACCGTGCAACCACAAATAAACAAAACAATACAGAAATCTTTCTCAGTTATGAGAAACCTTAGACAAGCCCGAAAATTCTTCGAAAGAACACAATTTCAGCTCCTAGTACACTCTCTAATCCTAAGTATCCTGGACTACTGCAACATCCTCTACCTCCCCTGCCCTGCAATAATGATTAAACAACTACAAACAATTCAAAATACAGCTCTGAGACTCGTCTACTCATTGAAGAAACATGACCACATTACTGAGGCATACATCGATTCACATTGGCTTCCAATCCAGGAAAGAATACAATTTAAATTCTACTGTATACTATTTAAAACTATAAACAGACACAGCCCAATCTACCTAAACAACCGCCTCATCCAAACTATCTCTACCAGGCATAGAAAAACACACACCCCATTCACTTACCCCCCAATCAAAGAAGTAAAACCGAAAAAAACTATATGACGGCCTACTAGCCACTCAAGCAGCAAAAATAGATAACCAAATCTCCAACCTATTGATAACAACCCCAGACTACAAGATGTTCAGAAAGGAAATAAAAAAACTATACTCTTCAAGAAATCCCTGAATAAAGCTTAATACCACGAATACCTCCTTCTTATCATTCCCTCCCTAACCCCTGATTCTACTTAACCTTCTCTTGGAAATGATCTCTGATCTAACTTTGTAATCCTTCTTCCATAACTCTTTTTGTAATCTGCTTTGAACCGAAAGGTAATGGCGGAATAGACATCTTTAATGTAATGTGAGTGTGTGAGTGTATGAATCTCTTCATTCAGTGGCGTAACGAGAGTGGAAGGTGCCCGGGGGGGGGGGGGGTGCCTTTGCCCTATTCTTCACACCCCTGCTGCACACACACCCCTTTCCTTCCTCCATACCTATTTAAATTCGCCAGTTCGAACAGTATTACCAACCTGCTGCCCATGCCAGCCTCAGCTTTCCTTCTTATGCTACTTCCTAGTCCCGTGACCAGGTTGTGACTTCAGAGGGAGGGCCGAGGCCAGCACAAGCAGCAGGTTAGAGACGCTGCTCATACTGGCAAAGAGTTAGAGATTTTTCAAACGGAAAATCCAGACCCCTAGACCCACCCTCCAGCTCCGCCCAGTTCTATCCATCCCCTCCCTGTTACAAAGTCTGTGTAATGTAACATGCTGTATGTGACATGCTGAGGAAGATGGGAAGGAAGAGGTGCACACTCATAACATCATTATATATTCATCCATAGCTATATGTTAATGATGTGCTCATATGCACTTATTTATAATCATAACATATACATCATCATTAACATGCAGCTGTGGATGTGTAAGGACAGGCTGAGGAGGATGGATGGGAAGGAAGGAAGGTGCACATATCAACATATCGTACATTTTTAACATGCATGATGCAGCTATAGGCAAGCAGAGGAGGATGGGATCATACAGATGTGTATGTTTAGATATGCGCTCAGATGTGTAGTTTTTTCTGATATATTTATTAAGCTTACAGTATTTATAAAAACACATTTAATACTTGTTACAAAAAATATTGTGCAATTGTGATCTACTTCTGGCCTACAAAGGTCAAAAGAAATCCTTAACTGAGATTTTACATTCAAAAGTGAATTATAGCTACTAGCACTATTATTTATTAGTTATTTATTATGCAGATGTTTGTTAGTTTGTTATTAGTTCAGTATTAGACATATGTTAGTTTAGAATAGATAGGTATAGATTAGTTTAGTTCAGGTTAGGTTAGGGCCCTGCTGAAAGAGTCTACCTTGACGTGGTTGCAGGCTTACAAATCTTTTGGTCAAAGAGTGCGGCGACAGAGAAAAGTATGTGTGTATTCGGCCCATGGAAAAAGGGGGGTTGGGGGGAAGGGGTGCGTGGGGGGCCCAATAGGATTGCTCAGTAAGGGGCCCAGAAATTTCTGATGGTGGCCCTGGGGGACATGACCGAAACATTCAAAATACTGAAGGGAATAGACTTAGTAGAGAAAGACAGACTGTTCACCCTCTCCAAGGTAGAGAGAACGAGAGGGCACTCTCTAAAGTTGAAAGGGGATAGATTCCGTACAAACGTAAGGAAGTTTTTCTTCACCCAGAGAGAGGTAGAAAACTGGAACGCTCTTCCGGAGTCTGTTATAAGGGAAAACACCCTCCAGGGACTCAAGACAAAGTAGATAAAGACAGGTTGTTCACCCTCTCTAAGGTAGAGAGAATGAGAGGGCACTCTCTAAAGGTGAAAGGGGATAGATTCCGTACAAACGAGAGGAAGTTCTTCTTCACCCAGAGAGTGGTGGAATACTGGAACGCTCTTCCGGAGCCTGTTATAGGGGAAAATACCCTCCAGGAGCAGATAAAGACAGATTGTTCACCCTCTCCAAGGTAGAGAGAACGAGAGGGCACTCTCTAAAGTTGAAAGGGGATAGATTCTGTACAAACGTAAGGAAGTTCTTCTTCACCCAGAGAGAGGTAGAATACTGGAACACTCTTCCGGAGTCTGTTATAGGGGAAAACACCCTCCAGGGTTTCAAGACAAAGTTGGACAAGTTCATGCTAAACTGGTGAGACTGGACTCATTTGGAGCACTGGTCTTGACCTAGGGGCCGCCGCGTGAGTGGACTGCTGGGTAGGATGGCCCACTGGTCTGACCCAGCAGCGGCAAATCTTATGTTCTTATGTTCTTAGTATATAAGTGATAAATAGTAATAGTAGTATTATCTAGTTTCAGCATTTAAAAAAAAAGCTGTAAAAAGAATCTTTTTTCAAATCTTCAAATTCTATAAAAAGCGATAAAAGGTTTTGTTGTGTAATAAGCTAATTAGCACCAATAATTGGCTTCTTAACGAGCAATCATTGGTACTAATTAAAGTCGATTACAAGTTATGCAGGGAAATTTGGGCATAGGATCTGAAGAGACATTTGAGAGTTCTCATCTAGGAATGAGCATAGACTACAACATGATGGCAGGTAAAAGCCAAATGGCATCCAGTCATGACTTTAATAGTGCAGGGTCTTTACTAGTACACTATATTGATAGGAGCCCTGGCGATAAAGGAGGAGGGGAACATTTGAGGAACCAAATAACCAAGAACGCACATGGCTACTATTTATCTATTTAATTTTCTATATCATTCTCTCAGGAGAGTTCAGAACGGTTTGTATGAATTTATTTATTTAAAAATGTATATCTTGCATATCCAAGAATTCTATGCGGGTAACAGAAAGGAGAAGACTCCAAATTATACAAAATACCGCAATCAAATTAATTCACAAAGCTAAAAAATACGACCACGTTACCCCACTACTCATCAAATCTCACTGGCTTCCAATTTCTCACCGAATCACTTTTAAAACCTTATTTCTAGTTTTCAAAACATTAATCTCAAATGAACCCCTATTCATTTCTAAAATGTTAGTCCCATATAATCCTCCTAGATCCTTAAGATCATCTTTATCTAATCAGCTTTCAGTTCCTTCATTAAGAATAATCGGCACTAGACGCAAAGATATGTTTTCAGTGGTTGCTCCATCCTTATGGAACTCCCTACCAAATTTTATTAAAAATGAAAAAGATCTTATTTCTTTTAAAAAATTGTTAAAAACCTACCTATTTCAAGATGCATTTGATTTATGAAATGATTTATTTTATATTCTTACATGTCTTTAATTTTCTTTTCTCTTGCTTCATTCTAATCATACCTATTGTATTACCCATTCTATGTAAATTCTAACAAATAATGCAATTGTAACTTTCCCCTTCCTTCCTACCCAATCATGTTTGTCCACATTGTTTTGTCAATTGTCTAACTTAGTGAAATTACATGTATTGCCACAATCTGCTGGTTTTTAATTGCACATCGCTTAGATATTTTTTATAAGCGATATATCAAATGTAAATAAACTTGAAACTTGAAATTTGAAACTACATAGTAAATCACAAATTAAGTTAGAAAACATGACAAAAAAACAAAACCACCAACACTTATACATTCTCTTATAACACTACGATATCTAACCAAATATAAAAAACAGCAGCAAAACGACCTCTCTTGCAATAAAATTATAAAATATAAGCCTAACCAGCCTAAAAGCATTCAAAAAGCACCGTTTCCAACATTTTCCTAAATTGCAGAATACTGGATGCTTGTCTCACTTCCAACGGCAACACATTCCAACGGACAGCATAGTCTTCCGAATCCAAATTTATTCAGGCACTCAAGCATTTTTCCCCGTCTAGCCTGGTGGGCTCTCAATCTATCTAATGTACCTGGGACAATGGGGGGATTAAGTGACTTGCTCAGGGTCACAAGGAGCAGCGTGGGTTTGAACACACAGCCTCAGGTTTTGGATGAATTTAACACTATTGATTATCCCTGAGGGTAAGCAGCAGGGGATCCAACTACTTTTGGGATTCTGCCAGTTACTTGAAACCTGCATTGACCTCTATTAGAAACAGGATACTGAGATTAAGAACATAAGAATTGCTGCTGCTGGGTCAAACCAGTGGTCCATAGTGCCTAGCAGTCTGCTCACATGGCGATCCTTAGGTCAAAGACTAGTACCCTAAATGAGACTAGCCTTACCTGCATACGTTCTGGTTCAGCAGGAACTTGTCTAAATTTGTCTTGATCCCTGGAGGGTGTTTTCCCCTATAACAGCCTCCGGAAGTGCGTTCCAGTTTTCTACCACTCTCTGGGTGAAGAAGAACTTCCTTACGTTTGTACGGAATCTATCCCCTTTTAACTTTACAGAGTGCCCTCTCGTTCTCTCTACCTTGGAGAGGGTGAACAACCTGTCTTTATCTACTTTGTCTTGAGGGTGTTTTCCCCTATAACAGCCTCTGGAAGAGCATTCCAGTTTTCTACCACTCTCTGGGTGAAGAAGAACTTCCTTACCTTTGTACGGAATCTATCCCCTTTTAACTTTACAGAGTGCCCTCTCGTTCTCTCTACCTTGGAGAGGGTGAACAACCTGTCTTTATCTACTTTGTCTTGAGGGTGTTTTCCCCTATAACAGCCTCTGGAAGAGCATTCCAGTTTTCTACCACTCTCTGGGTGAAGAAGAACTTCCTTACCTTTGTACGGAATCTATCCCCTTTTAACTTTACAGAGTGCCCTCTCGTTCTCTCTACCTTGGAGAGGGTGAACAACCTGTCTTTATCTACTAAGTCTATTCCCTTCATTATCTTATGACAGATCTAACATTCACATCAGCCATATCTATGTTTGCTGAATGGAAATGTGAGTGCCAAGTGCCTGCACCTTCTAATATGAAGATGTCCATTTTTCAACTGGAACCTGGCTATATAAACAGAAACACACACTTATTGAAAGGGGAATATTGGTAGACTTTATGAGGCATTTTTGTTTATTTAAAACTTTCTATAACCACCTTTTCTGAGGAAACAGTTCAAGTCAGTAAACAAATTAATATTTTTTGTGGATATCCTGAGAGTCTAACTGGCTATGTGGTCCCCAAAGTAGGATAGGGGAGCTCGGTGTTACAGAATATTTAATGCCCCATATATTCAAAAAGAAACCACAGTAGTCAAAAATCATTTCATGTGAGCTCCCCAGTCCTTCCTCTAGGACAGGGGTGTCAAAGTCCCTCCTCGAGGGCCGGAATCCAGTCGGGTTTTCAGGATTTCCCCAATGAATATGCATTGAAAGCAGTGCATGCAAATAGATCTCATGCAGATTCATTGGGGAAATCCTGAAAACCCGACTGGATTCTGGCCCTCGAGGACCGACTTTGACACCTGTGCTCTAGGAGAATGACACGGGGACAAATTTTCCCCAGTCAAGTTTCAAGTTTTATTTATATTTGATGAGTCACTTATTACATACTAAGCGAGCAACAGTAAGGTGTAAAAATAGAACTAGAGTTCATTGTACAGTATTAAAAAGGGTTAAAAACAGACTGACAAATTAGACAAACTCGGATACATAAGGGAAAGGAGAAAAGAAGGGAAACAGTTACAAAATTAATATTTTTCATAATTAAAAAGAAAGGAAAAAGCCAAATAAGGAAAGAACGTAAGGAGAGGGATCAAGATTATTAATTAAATGCATCTCTAAAGAGAAATGTTTTTAAATTATTTTTGAATTTGCTAAGATCTTTAATTTCTCTTATATATAAAGGCAGGGAGTTCCAGGTTTGAGGGGCCATTACTGAATATATATCGTGACGTCTGGTTCCAATAATTTTCAAAGAAGGAACCATTAGCAACCCCTGAGTTGTGGATCGGAGAGAACGTGTCATATTGTATGGAATTAACAACCGATCTATAAATTGAGGTTCATTGGTAGATAGTGTTTTAAATACTAAAAGCAAAATTTTATAGGTTATGCGTTGATTGATGGGAAGCCAATGTGAGTCAATCAAAAAGGAAGTTACATGGTCAAATTTTTTCCCATTATGAATCATTTTAACTGCAGTATTTTGAACTCATTTTCCCGTCCCCGCAAGTTCTTTTCCTCTCCCTGCCCCATTCCTGCAAGCTCCTTCCTCATCTGCACAAGCCTCAAACACTTTAAAATCCTAAGTAGCAACATTCTAGAGCTCAGATTGTGATGTCATAATGCCTCATTCCACCAATGCCTAAGCTCCGTCCTCATCTGCACAAGCCTCAAACACTTTAAAACCATACGTAGCAACATTCTAGAGCTCAGATTGTGATGTCACAATGCCTCATTCCACCAATGCCTAAGCTCCTTCCTCATCTGCACAAGCCTCAAACACTTTAACATCATAAGTAGCAACATTCTAGAGCTCAGATTGTGATGTCATAATGCCTCATTCCACCAATGCCTAAGCTCCTTCCTCATCTGCACAAGCCTCAAACACTTTAACATCATAAGTAGCAACATTCTAGAGCTCAGATTGTGATGTCATAATGCCTCATTCCACCAATGCCTAAGCTCCGTGCTCATCTGCACAAGCCTCAAACACTTTAACATCCTAAGTAGCAACATTCTAGAGCTCAGACTGTGATGTCATAATGCCTCATTCCACCAATGCCTAAGCTCCTTCCTCATCTGCACAAGCCTCAAACACTTTAAAATCATAAGTGCCTGAGGCTTGTGCGGTTAAGGCAGAGCTTACAGGAATGGGACCAGGACAGTTACTAAATGCGTGGGGACGGCTCAGGGAAATTGAGTTCCTGCGGGGACGGGGACAAATTCTCTACTCTGTATCATGATTCAATACAGCATATTAAGTCAAGGGAACCCTCCAAAGTATAGCATATTTCAGGCAGAAGGGCCTAGAATCAAAGCACCTTAGGAATGGCAGTACCCAATTTGAGATTCTCTGAGTGTTTCTCTCCCTCATATGAAAATGATTCAGATAAGCAGAAGAATTATATGGTTGGGAAAGGTCATGCACTCTTTGCACAAACATTACGGCTTTATTTCTCTGTTTTTTTGTTGTTTTTTTCTTTCCCCACTGAGCAGACTCCATCTGAGCACTGTCATTAAAATAACTCCCTCTGCTTTACAATGTCACAGCGGCACAGCCATATTTATGGGTTCAAGGAAACATTTGCCTAGAGGATCCATTTTTTAAAAAACACTAAAAACATTCTTCTTTAAAGATGCATATGATTCTTAATAGTTTATCATGCTTTTTTATTTATCTATAAACTTACTTCCCCTTCCTATTTGTTTTTTCCTTTGTTATTACTCTTCCTTTCCTATCCAATTATTGTAATTTCTTTCCTATTTATCCTCACAATTCAAGTATGTCTCTATACCCTAACTAACATTTTAATATACGTATGTAATTAAGTATGTTTAGTATTTAAAAAATTTTTTATTTTATATTGCCAATAATATTTAATTTGTATGTGTTAAGGTATTAATCTGTATGTATTAAGGCTTTGTACATCGCTTAGTGATTTAAAATAGGCGATTCATTAAGAATAATTAAACTTGAAACTTGAACTTGAGGATATGTTCGGTTTTCCCAGGAAAAGACGGGGGGGTGTTTCACTTACTGAAAATCTGCCGGGGTTTATCAGACAGCCAGATCTGTTTAGTCAGTTATTTTCAGGGAGCTAAGATGGCAAAAAAAAAGCTACTATAATGTTTATCTTTTAATGAACGTCTAAGTGTTGATCTAACTCAAACCTCTTAAAATGTAAAACACCGATTCCTCTCCTGTTGCCTCCAGTCTGATCATATCTCTTCAGAGGTACAGTGGCCAATTCTGTAGACTGCAAATGACGCACCTCGTTTTAAAAGATGAAATTTAAGGCCCTACGGGCTCCTTTTACTAAGCTGCGCGCTCAAGACACGCTAAATGCTAACGCCTGCAGTTAAGTCTATGGATGCATTAGACACACATGTATATTTAGCGCATGCTAAAACGCAGAACACATATTAGTAAAACCGGAGGTATTTGTACACCGGAAAAAGGCTTCCGAGGGGCGCCTCTAGCCAGTCAGGTTTTCAGGATACCCCCAATGAATATACATGAGATAAATTTACATGCACTATCTGCAATGTATGCAGATTTACCTCATGCATATTCATTGGGGGTATCCTGAAAACCTGACTTAGGGGTGGGTCCTTTTACAAAGGCGTGCTAAGCGTTTTAGTGCACGCTAACCGCTAACGCTAACCTATGGACGCGTTAGCATTTAGCGTGCGCGTATATTTAGCGTGCACTAAAACGGATAACACACATTGGTAAAACAGGGGGTAGGTCTGTCCCTAGGACTGAGATGGGAAACCCTGTATTAGAGAATGATGGCTTGCTGACCCACCTCGACCTACTTTTCAAATCACTATACACATGCGCAGTCTTTAGCTTTTTGGCGCGCTTTTTTGCTGTGGAAGATGCCATTCTGCATTGGCTGAGTCGCTGTTATTTTTACATGACTAATCAATTTGCATCGCCTATCACAGTGTTCGTACAATCCTCTGAAGAAGGCATCCTCCAATGCCGAAACTGGGATCCTAGTTGGGACGATTTGGAAGACCTTTCTATCAAGATTGGTCCTCAATTGCAGACTTTCATTGAAAGACTTGCCACTAGATAGATATCAAAACATAGACTTTTATGGCTTTTTAACTGTCAGTTTATTAAAAATATATACAGTCAAACCTTGGTTTGCGAGCATAATTCGTTCCAGAAGCGTGCTTGTAATCCAAAGCACTCGTATTTCAAAGCAAATTTCCCCATAGGAAATAATGGAAACTCAGACGATTCGTTCCACAACCCCAAAACTTTAATACAAAATACTCTACGTACTCGTATGGCAAGACCTTGCTTGTTTAGAACAGTCACTACACTCTCACAGCGTCAGAGAGAGAAGAACCATCGGCTCAGTTGTGATGATGTGACGCATGTATATTGTATGTACTCGTATTGCAAGACTTTGCTCATTTAGAACAGTCGCTACGCTCCCGCAGCGTCAGAGAGAGAAGAACCATCAGCATATGACATCATCGCATCATATCCATACATGCGCGGATATATTCCTGCCCGATGAAAAGGCAACAGGGTGGGGGTGGAGCTGGGGCATAATGGGGTATGGATGGGGCATAATGGGGTATGGATGGGTGAAACTGGGCAGGGCTGGGGGCAGGTCTAAGGGTCTGGATTTTACTGATATAAAATCTGGTAACCCTTCATATGGTCTTTATCTACCTTCATGTTTCTATGTTTCTATTCATTAGGGATACCTTGAAGACCCGAATGAATGAGGGTTCATAAGAGCATAAGAATAGCCTCACTGGGTCAGACCAATGGTCCATCAAGCCCAGTAGCCCGTTCTCACGGTGGCCAATCCAGGTCACTAGTACCTGGCCAAAACCCAAGGAATACCATCATTCCTGCATCTCAAAGAATAGCAAGATTCCGGAACCCCAATGAGAGCAACATTTCAGAGCTGAGATTGTGATGTCATAATGCCTCAGAGCCAACCTCATCAGTGATGCTACAATGGCTTGATTGTCTTATACTTGGCTCATGTAAGAACATAAGAAGAGCCTTACTGGGTCAGAGCAATGGTCCATCAAGCCCAGTAGCCCGTTCTCACAGTGGCCAATCCAGGTCACTAGTACCTGGCCAAAATCCAAGAAATACCAACTTTCCATGCTACCTATACAGGGCAAGCAGTGGCTTCCCCCGTGTCTGTCTCAATAACAGACTATGGACTTTTCCTCCAGGAACATGTCCAAACCTTTCTTAAAACCAGCTACGCTATCCGCTCTTACCACATCCTCTGGCAACGCGTTCCAGGGCTTAACTATTTTCTGAGTGAAAAAAAAAATTCCTCCAATTGGTTTTAAAAGTATTTCCCTGTAGCTTCATCGAGTGTCCTCTAGTCTTTGTCATTTTTGACGGAGTGAAAAATCGATCCACTTGTACCCGTTCTACTCCACTCAGGGTTTTATAGACTTCAATCATATCTCCCCTCAGCCGTCTCTTATCCAAGCTGAAGAGCCCTAACCTTTTTAGTCTTTTCTCATACGAGAGGAGTTCCATCCCCTTTATCATCCTGGTCGCTCTTCTTTGAAACTTTTCTAGCGCCAATATATCTTTCTTCAGATAAGGAGACCAGAATTGCACGCAATGCTCCAGATGAGGTCGCACCATGGAGAGATACAGCGGCATTATAACATTCTTAGTCTTGTTAACCATACCTTTTTTAATCATTCCTAGCATCCTATTTGCTTTTTTGGACACCGCCGCACATTGGGTGGAATATTTCATTGTATTGTCTATGATGATACCCAAATCCTTTTCATGGGCGCTAACCCCCAAGGTGGACCCTAGCATCTGGTAACTGTGATTCAGGTTATTCTTCCCAATGTGCATCACTTTGCATTTGTCCACATTAAATTTAATCTGCCATTTGGACGCCCAGTCTTCCAATTTCCTAGGGTCTGCCTGCAATTTTTCACAATCTGAATGAGTTTTAACAACTTTGAACAGTTTAGTGTCATCTGCAAATTTAATCACCTCACTCATCGTTCCAATTTCCAGGTCATTTATAAATAAGTTAAATAGCACCGGTCCCAGTACAGACCCCCTGTGGCACTCCACTATTTACTCTCCTCCATTGTGAAAAATGACCATTTAACCCTGCCCTCTGTTTTCTATCCTAATCAACAACTGAACTTTGCCACCTATCCCACGACACTTTAATTTTCTCAGGAGCCTCTTGTGAGGAACTGTATCAAAAGCTTTCTCAAATTCTAGATATACTATATCAACCGGCTCACCTTTATCCACATGTCTATTCACACCTTCAAAGAAGTCAAGCAAATTTGTGAGGCAAATCTCAGTCGGCTGAACCCATGCTGACTCCGTCTCATTTAAAATCCAGTCTTGTAGATCACACCTTCAAAAGAATATAAACTGAATGGATCTGATCAAGTAGACAGCTATAACCCCCCCATCCCCCCTTTTGCAAAACTACTGTGATAGCACAGGCTGGCACATTGAATGATCTGCGCTGCTCCCGACTCTCATAGGAATTCTATGCTAAAAAATGCTGTCACGGTTTTGTAAAAGCGGGGTGTGGGTGGGGTAATTCTTAATGGTCTTTATCATAGAGCACCTACAATATATGCGGATGGATTTAAAGATCTTGGAAGAAAGGTGGCGAAGAGGAGATATATTTAAATATCTCCGAGATATAAGGGCTCCTTTTACAAAGCTGCGGTAGAGGTTTCCACCGCAGGTTGGTGAGGTAAATGCTCCGACAGTCATAGGAATTCTTTGAGCGTCGGAGCATTTACTTCACCGGTCCCCAGTAGAAACCTCAACCCACCAGCTTTGTAAAAGCCAGCGTAAGTTAGGGAGGGTTGTCATTTGCAAAGACAGAGGAAATGTAAGCAACATATGCCATGCCATTAATTTTGTCCACTAACATTCAGCGTGACCCGTCAAATGTGCACAGGACAATTTGCGTCCCGTCAATCGTGCCTCGTCAAATGCGCACACCAACAAGTGCGCACAGGACAATGGTGCTCCGTCAATCGTGCTCCATACAATGTAGACTATTTGTCTTTTTGAGGGTTACAAAGTAACCCTCTTTTTTGAGGGGGTTGTGGGGAACCCTCCCCCCACCCCACTAAACTTAGGGCTCCTTTTACAAAGGTACGTTAAGGCCTGAATACGTGGAGTAGCGTGCGTGCTAGCCGCTACCGCCTCCTCTTGAGCAGGCGGTAGTTTTACGGGTAGCGTGCGCTACAGCACGTGCTAATCCGGTGCTTGCGCTTAAAACGCTCGCGCACCTTTGTAAAAGGAGCCCTTAAAATATTCACTTGGTACCTAGTGTTAGGGTAAGGTTTAGATGAGGATTATGGGGTTCCCATAATCCTCATCTAAACCTTACCCTAACACTAGCGTGATTGACGGGGCGCCATTGTCCTGCACGCACTTGGTATGTGCATTTGATGTGGCGCGTTTGACGGGGTGCAATTGTTATGCACGCATTTGTCGGTGTACCAAATTGAGCAACTATAAAATTTTAATGCAACTTAGTAAAAAAAAGTGTGTGTGAGGGGGGAGGAGGCCCTTGCTTATTAACACCATAAATAGGCATGTTTTTGCCAGACCTCCATTTTGTTCAGTTGGCCTTCAAGCAAATAATCTGTGCTTATGTCATTATTACTAGATGGTGCTAGGGAGGTGCATATAACAAGACACCGAGCTGGAAGGAGGACAAATTGGAACAATCAACAAGAGAGAAGATCATTAATCTGAGTGCAGCTCCGAGTTGGGTACAAGCCTGACAAATAGCATATGTGTTCCATTTTAAAGCTCATCAATCAATGGAGGTGTAACGTAATCACTTTCTATAAAGGATAAGACATACGGATCATCCTGCTTTCATGAAATAACCGTTATTATAGCTCATTCTATATTTGTTGCTGGCTTTTAGATCACAGTTGTTATGCATTCAACATTTGTGCTTTGGGAGTGTAGCCTTTCGAGTTTATCCGAAATTCAAAGCGCCATCAGTGACTCACGAGAATCAGAAGCCCTCGTTATTATAAGTATTTTGTTAGCGAGGCCTAGTAATTATAGCAATGTTGCAATGTGCACATATGTTGATGCAAAATAATTGTTATCCTTTGTGACAGGTTTGCTATGCTAGGGTGCTATCTAACATAACTAGAACTCATTGTTCTCTAGAACAATGTCTTCCTTTAAACTCCTGCCAAGATGATGTCACAGAATACTACACTTGATTGTATTAAATTGCCCATTAGTCCGTCTTGACATGGGTAGCACCGGTGTTTGCCTTAATGGCACCATGGGAATTCCATGCAAATGGTGATGCAGAACTGCCATTTACAATATATACAGTATATTGCTACTTCTGGTGTCATAGGAGGTATAACTTGCAGAAAAGGCGGCCTGTTGATATTCTAGATGAATTTTCCCTTAGACTTAGAAACATGAAACATAGAAATATGAAGGCAGATAAAGGCCAAACGGCCCATCCAGTCTGCCCATCTGCAGCATCCACTATCTCCTCCTCTCCCTATTGGCTAAGGCTCTTAACATTTGCATCTCCTCTCCCTATTGGCTAAGGCTCTTTATACCTGCATTGTGATGTCATAGAGATTTATGGTTATAGAAACATAGACACATGATGGTAGATAAAGGCCAAATGGCCCATCCAGTCTGCCCATCTGCAGCATCCACTATCTCCTCCTCTCCCTAAGAGATCCCACGTGCCTGTCCCACTCTTTCTTGAATTCAGACGCAATCTTGGTCTCCACCACCTCTACTGGGAGACTATTGCATGCATCTACCTCCCTTTCTGTAAAAAGTAATTTTTTAGATTACTCCTGAGCCTCTTAACTTCATCCTATGCTCTCTCATTCCAGAGCTTCCTTTCAAACGAAAGAGATTTGCCTTGTGCACAAATATGCCACATAGGTATTTAAACGTATCTAACATATTTCCCCTTTCCCACCTTTCCTCTAAAGTATACACATTGAGATCTTTAAGTCTGTCCCCATACACCTTATGATGAAGGCCACATACCATTTTAGTAGCCTTCCTTTGCACCGACTCCATCCTGCTTATATTTTTTTGAAGGTTCTGTCTCCAGAATTGTACACAATATTCTAAATGAGGTCTTAGAGTCTTATAAAGAAGCATCAATACCTCCTTTTTCCTACTGGCCATACCTCTCCCTAGGCATCCTAGCATCCTTCTAGCTTTTGTTGTCACCTTTTCAACCTGTTTGGCCAAAAGTTCTTCATCCGCTAAACTGTAATATTCCCATGGGTTTTTTCAGCCCAAATAGAAAATGTTCTAGGTCTATTTAATCTGCACAACTCTGTCTTTCTGATATTCTGCAAACCACGTATAGGAGGGAGCATGTTTTTTCAAGATATTTCCTTATATTAAACTGTTTATTTTGGAAGCTTTTTCTTCAAGGCATGAGGTTCAAAGATTTCAAATTGGATTCTTCCAAGGAAAACTAATCAGCTCAGTTGCTTTTAGTAATGTTACACTTAATTTTCTTTTTTAAGGGTGTGGGCTTCATTGGCAACAGACCCAACCCTTAGAGAGTCAAAACGGCCTCATCAAAAGTTAGCAATTAGAGTAATAAATGCAAAATACTTATAAAAATTAATTGCCTGGAAATAGGTTTAAATTCCCTGAGAAAGACAATTACGATTATTCCCGGTTGCCTAAAGAACTAATTTAACTACTACAAACTTGAGACAAAGAAAAGGTTTGGGTGCACAAAAAAATGTTAATGCATGCAGGATTTCCAGAATTCAGACTATTTGCATTGATTTCTGGTATCAAATGAATGTCGGTGTGTTAAGAAAGTTTTTGTTTTTTTCATTTCAATTGTAGATCAGTTGCCTGTCTTTAATTGTGGTATTGTCATTATTGGGAAAATTCTAAGATATTCATGTCATATAGAGAACCTCACTGAAGTTTGGTAAAGTTTTGTACTTAAAAATTATACGAGGATTCACAACATATAATATGTTCATATAATGATTCAAAATGTTGTGTGAATGTGGCACCGAGGTACCCCCCTTTTCAAACTCAGCATGCACCCAAAAAGAGGGAGAAAAAGCCTCAGACTAATGTAGCAGTAGAGAATGAAAAGGTACAAATCAAAACTGCTTTTGATACTTTCAATGGCAAAAAACTTCCTCACAGAACAGATCAGGTTTAGTAAAGGGCAAAGTCACTCGGAGGCACGTTCAAGAACTTAGCTGACAAAAGACGACTTGAGCTCCAACGCTGTCACGTCTTCTCCAATCTTCCGAACAAGCGACCTTGTTTTACCAATGTTTTGGCTCATCAGGGGAACAAACAATACAGTCTTGAAAAGTGCAACTCCAGAACCAAGGAAACAGACAAGAGCACTTAAAGCCCTCCCTCCAACACAGACCTCACTTCTGGTCTAAATCAACCAATCAGCACTCAGCTCAGCTCTTATCAAACACAACTGATTGGAGAAAATCAAAACATCAAAAAAGAAAAATCAACAATGGAAATAATACTTTTTCTTTTTTGATGTTTTGATTTTCTCCAATCAGTTGTGTTTGGTAAGAGCTGAGCTGAGTGCTGATTTGTTGATTCAGACAGAAGTGAGGTCTGTGTTGGAGGGAGGGCTTTAAGTGCTCTTGTCTGTTTTCTTTGTTCTGGAGCTGCACTTTTCAAGGCTGTATTGTTTGTTCCCCTGATGAGCCAAAACATTGGTGAAACAAGGTCGCTTGTTCAGAAGATTGGAGAAGACGTGACAGCGTTGGAGCTCAAGTCGTCTTTTGTCAGCTAAGTCCTTGAACGTGCCTCCGAGTGACTTTGCCCTTTTCTAAACCTGAGCTGTTCTGTGAGGGAGTTTTTTTTGCCAATGAAAGTATTTAAAGCAGTTTTGAGTTGTACCTTTTCATTCTCTACTGCTACATTAGTCTGAGTCTTTTTCTCCCTCTTTTTGGGTGCATGCTGAGTTTGAAAAGGGGGATACCTCGGTGCCATGATCACACAACATTTTGAATCATTATATGAAAGTTTTGTACTTACCATGTGTTAGTAGCAAAAACTAGAACACAGAAGTGCATAATCTGGGTGTTAAATCTATTTATTTATTTATTTAGTTGGTTTTCTATAGTGAACATGCTTAGCATCTGCCCTGCTTGTAATGCACAGGGCAGCACTTACCAGATGGGTACCATGTTACATGCAGTGGCAGATAACACAGGCACACTCACACTGCTGCTTCATATAATTTGGTGCAGACCTACGTTAAAAAAAATAAAAATACTGCTGTCATGGTAGTACAGCCCCTGACACAAACCCCATTCTAATCTCACCTACTACCCCCTCCAACACAAAACCTCCTTTTGATCCCCCAACAAAAAGTCTTTCCCCCAAACAAGCTCTGTCCTTGAGCATAATTGTCCCCATCCCTATGACCCCTGTATGATCTACTCAGGGGGTTCATTAATGTTCTGTGATTCTTAGTGAGACCTCTTCCACAATGTGGCTGTTCAAAACTGTGCAAGAATTCAAATTTATGCCAAATACTTCCTAGCAGATGTTTTTCAGTACTGCTTCTGAAGAGCTTATTTCCCTATATAGAGACATTTTCTTTATTCAGAAGATTGCCTATCAGAGCTAATACCATGAGACTACCACTAGGGGTTATGGGAGCCATTTTGTATCCTGATGCAGTCCCCAGCAGGAGCAGAAGGGGTCACTTCTGATGGGGACTAATGAACACCAGTGAAGACCCACAAGTAGATCCTGGGTGGCTGGTTGTCAGGTAAGTATTTAAAACATATCTGTAGATCTTGGGTAGATGGTTCTCAGGTAAGTATTTAAAATGTCTCTGTAGATCCTGGGTGGCTGGTTGTCAGGTACGTATTTAAAACGTCTCTATCATATCTCACCTCTCCTGCCTTTCCTCCAAAGAATTGAGATTTTTAAGCCTGTTCCCAAACGTCTTATGATGAAGACCATCAACCATTTTAGTAGGGGGAGGGGCAAGCTTTTTATGGGAGGGGGAGCTTTATGCTTGGGGATAAGAGTTTTGAATGGGGCAGGCTTTCAACTCAAGGCTGTGAGAACAATTAAAGGGGGTTTGGAGCTGGTGGGATCAATTAATGGGAAGGCATTGGAGAGTCAAGGAGATCATAAAACAGGGAGATGTTGGGGGAGAATTAGGGGGATCAGAAAACAGAAAGCACAGACTGCTGATTGTGTGGCTAAACCTAGCACCTTCTTTTTAAGATGATAATCAGTGCAGCAACATTATTGTAAGTTGTGATAGCTTGCAAGAAGTAGTGATTCACACACTAGTTGTCATAGCATACCGCTCTGGCCACACCCATTCTTGCATTAAATGAATTGCATTTTTTTATATATTTTTTTTAAACCACACCATCTGCTGTAAGACACATTAGATGTTATTGGGGGTTCTGCACTAACATTCCTTGTGCAGTAAAATAAAACCCATGCTAGCTGCTTAAAGAAACAAAAAAATGAAGGCAGGTAAAGAACATGTGGCCTATCTAGTCTGCCCATCCATACCATCTACAATATCTTCCTCTTCTTTAATGATCCTATGTATTGGTCCCAAGCTTTCAGGAATTCGCTTTTCGTCTCCACCACCTCCACTTGAGGTTGTTCCATAAATGCATTTTCTCAGGTTACTTTTGATTCTGTCGCCTCTTACCTTCAGCTTATGCCCCCTCATTCCAGAATTTCCTTTCAATTGAAAGGATATGTCTCATGTGTGTGAATTCAAGAAAGCGTTGTGCAGGCACGTGAGATCTCTTAAGGAGAGGAGGAGATAGTGGATGCTGTGGATGGGCAGACTGGATGGGCCATTTGGCCTCTATCTGCCATCATGTTTCTATAACCATAAAGCTCTATGACCTCACAATGCAGGTGTAAAGAGCCTTAGCCTATAGGAAGAGGAGATGCAAATGTTAAGAGCCTTAGCCAATAGGGAGAGGAGAAGATAGTGGATTCTCTGGATGAGCCATTTGGTCTTTATCTGCCATCATGTTTCTATAACCATAAAGCTCTATGACCTCACATTGCAGGTGTAAAGAGCCTTAGCCTATAGGAAGAGGAGATGCAAATGTTAAGAGCCTTAGCCAATAGGGAGAGCAGGAGATAATGGATGCTGTGAATGGGCAGACTGATTGAGCCATCTGGCCTTTATCTGCTGTCATGTTTCTATGCCCTGGAGATATTTAAACATCTCTATCATCTCTCTCCTTTTCTTCAAAAAAAAACACAACCATAATGAGATCCTTAAGTCTGTCCCCATAAGCTTTATGATGAAGGCCAATATCCATTTAAGTAGCTGCCCTCTGGACTCACTCCGCCCTGTTTATATCTTTTTTGAAATTGTGGTCTCCAGTTTATTAAAGTTTAGCAGAAGCAGCCCTAACACATACAGTATACAGCTGAAAGTGACACAAATGCGTATCAATTCTTTTTTTCCTGCCCAGTTTGAGTATGAGATTGTACTCCGCTGTAAGCACGCCATTGGAACGCTCATTTCATAGTCCATATCACCTCTTTCTGCCATGCTTACCCTTGGCAGGAATAATAGACTCTCAATGCCCTTTTTACAGGAGATCTGTATGCAGATACATTATGTTGCAAAGGAGCATTTGCATGTTTAAACTCCATTTTTTCTATCATTTGTAATCTTTGGCAGACTTTTCTTAGTAAATGGACAGAATCTGCATGAACTGCACAGCTCACTGAACTGATGGTTTGGGGTTTTTTTTGCTTTTTTTATCCCTGGCACGCCCAATTATAAACATCTCTTCAACGGCAAAATGGAAGTGTGCATTTTGACTTTTTGCTTGAATGATTGTTCCAATATTGAGCAATAAAAGACTCGAGACTGACCGGTTTAATGAGACTTTCAGTTCTCTTTTAGCTCTTCGAATATGCACGAGTGTGTTCTGTTTTATTTTTCTACCGTTGTTATTGCTTTAATTCTTTTCTTCCGTGCATTGCGCCCCCTTCTCCCAAGCGTGGCTCGTCAATTCAACACCACTACTGTAAAATTATTCAGGCAGCCGAGAGAATGACGCTGCATTTACAATTTTGTGTTAAGACATCCTTAAAAGCTGTTTTCCTAACACTGCAATGAACCAGGCTTAGAAAACACTTTGGCTTAGAAATTAGACTGTGACTTCTCTTTGCTACACTAAGTCAACTCATTAAGGACATTTATCATCTTAGCTTCTGCTCTTCCATACACAGCATGGTCTGACACATCTACTTATAGTAATGTCATATATTTGGTAGTTTGACTGCGTTTGATTTTGTCAAATAGGTTCTACTGGTAATTTTGTATGACGCTTTCCATCATCGGTCCCATCCACTTTCATTTAATTTCCCAGAAATCCTGTGTTGTTTCTGTCTGGGAAGAGCAATTTCCAAACGGTTTTATATAGAAGCATAAAAACTAACAGCAGATAAAGACCATTTGGCCTACCTAGTCTGACAATACATGTCAAAGTAACCGGACAATCACCCTGCTAAAATGGACCCTCTCTACTTTTGAAAGGTGGAAGAGAACATAAGAATTGCCATACTGGGACAGACCAGAGGTCCATCAAGCCCTGTTTCCAACAGTGGCCATCCCAGGTCCCAAAGACCTGGCAGAAACCCATAGAGTAGCAACTTTCCAGAGCTGGGATTGTGATGTCATAAAGCCTCATTCCACCTATGCCTAAAAACCAACTCATCAGTGATGTCACAATGGTTTGATTAGCCCTCTACTTTGCTCACATAAGAACATATAAATAGCCATACTGGGACAGACTGAAAGTCCATCAAGCCCAGTATCCTGTTTCCAACAGTGGCCATCCCAGGTCCCAAGGACCTGGCAGAAACCCAAAGAGTAGCAACTTTCCAGAGCTGAGATTGTGATGTCATAAAGCCTCATTCCACCAATGCCTAAAAACCAACTCATCAGTGATGTCACAATGGTTTGATTAGCCCTCTACTTTGCTCACATAAGAACATATAAATAGCCATACTGGGACAGACTGAAAGTCCATGAAGCCTAGTATCATGTTTCCAACACTGACAAACGCAGGTCCCAAGTATCTAGCTAGATCCTGAGTAGTAAAAACGATTTTATGTTACTTATCCTAGGAATGAACCATCTCAATAATGGCCTATTGACTTCTCTTTTAGGAAATTATCCAAACCTTTCTTAAATCCCGCTAAGCTAGCTGATTTCATCACATTCTCTGGCAATGAATTCCATGTTGTCTGAAGAAATATATTCTCAAGTTTGTTTGAAATCTGCTTCAAGGCACGTCCCCTAGTTCTAGTATTTTTGGAAAGCGTGAACAAGCGATTCACATCTGCCCTTTTCACTCCACTCATTATTTTATATCGACCTCTATCATATGACCCCTGAGCGTTCCTTCTCCAAGCTGAAGAGCCCTAGCCGCTTTAGCCTTTCCTCACAGGGAAGTCATCCCACCCCTTTTATCATATTCATCAGCCTTCTCTCCACTTTTTCTAATTTTGCTGTATCTTTTTTTGAGATTCAGCGACCAGAATTACACAGAGTATTCAAGGTGCAGCCATACCATAGAGCAATACAAGGACATTATATCATTTTCATATTTGTTTCCATTCCTAATACAGTAAAACCTTGGATTGCGAGTGACTTGGTATGTGAGTGTTTTGAAAGACGAGTAAAACGTTTTATTAAATTTTAACTTGATAAGCGAGCGAGGTCTTGCAATACGAGTACGTATATGCGCGCCACGATATCACAACTGAGCCGAAGGTTCTTCCCTCTCTGACGCTGCTTGAATGTACTGTCTGTTCTAAACGAGCAAGGTCTTACAAGTGCAGGTTGCTGTATATTTTTTTACTCTATACAGTACAGTATTTTGTATTAAAGTTTTGCGGTTGTGGAATGAATTGTCTGAGTTTCCATTATTTCTTATGGGGAAATTTGCTTTGATATACAGTGGTACCTCGGTTTGCGAGTGTTTTGCAAGACGAGCAAAACACTCAACAAACCGCAAACAACACTCGCAAACCGAGCACTGCCCGATCAACGAACTCTTACAGGGGATTCCTCTTCCAGCCAGCCTTCTACATCGGGTGCCTTCCGCAGGTTGGAGGACCTCTATCTGGGCCTGCACGGCCGGGTGCTGTCCCTCCTGTGCGTTGCATGCGACGCGCACAGCTTTGTGCGTGTCATGCGCGGCGTGCGGATGGGGCGGCGCTCAGCTGCGTGGGCTCGGTTGGGGGCTCTCCAGCATGCAAGGGGCATCCGACGTGGAGGGCTGGCCAGTGGATGGAGGAGGCATCCCTCTGAAGGCACTGCGAGGTTCTCCGGCGGCTGGCATCCCCCCCCCCCCCCCCGAAGCGGCACTGTCGGGTTCTTCTTCCGTTGACGGACGGAGGAGACGGCGCTGCAGCACCCAGCCCCGACAGGTACAGACTCCGGGTTCTGGAACCAATCGTTGCTGTTGCCACTATTGTCTATGGGGAACTTTGTTTTGATAAACGAGCATTTTGGATTACGAGCATGCTCCTGGAACGGATTATGCTCGTAATCCAAGGTACCACTGTATAAGTGTTTTGGATTACAAGCATGGTTTCGGAACGAATTATGCTCACAAACCAAGCTTTTTCTGTAATTTCTAACATTCTCTTTGCTTTCTTAGCAGTCATATTCAATATAGTTGCATTCAAGTAGATTAGGATTATAATGTCCCTGGAGAGGCTGCAGTCTAAGGGAGCCTTTTTTAAATCTTAACACAGGCTAACATTAGCACATGCTACATGCTGCATGTCCTATTTCATACCTATGGGACATGTGACACTTAGAGAACATGATGTCCCTTACTGCACATTAAGCTTTAGTAAAAGGGTCCCTGTGTACACTGAGACTGGTGCCCTGTATTTTCAAAGGACTACTCTGTAGGAAATCTTCCTTGGAAAATGCACTTGCAAGCCCCACTGCAACAAAGTCTCCCTGGGCCTACAGGATTCCTGTCAGGTTTTAAACTTTCCCACCTGAAGTTTCAAGTTTAATTTTATTTTGATATACCACCTAGATTAACAGACAAACCTAAGGCCCTCCAAAATAAGACACCATCACCGTGATGGCCCCTCCACAACCAGACCCTCAATGGCTCTCAAATATGAAACAATCACCTTGATGGCTCCCAAATCCAGACAATGTCCCTCCCCCCCTCCAAAAAAATAAAAAAGAAACCACTATTGACTCCTTCCCAAGGCCAGATAAACCCCCCCCCATAGACTCCAATATAAGACACTGCCACCCTGATGGCCCCTCCAAGATCAACCCCTCCAATGGCCCCCAAATAAGAAGTCACTATTTTGCCTCCCAAGCCCAGACAGTCTCCTTACTGTACCCCAAATAAGATGCCACTCCCAATGCCCCTTCTAAAACCAATACCCAACACCCAACAATGCCCCTACACCCAATTTATATAAGTAAGTGTATGTTTAATGACAGAGATTTTGAAAGAGCCATCAATAATATAAATCTCCTATAGCTAAGGCTCATTATTTATTTCAAAGTACCGGTAATTCTAATGAGAAGAATGGAATATATATACCAGAAGGAGGCATTTTCCCCCCAAAAAATATAAATGGATGGTAATCTAACAGCTATGCAAAAACAATTTTATTGGCATGTTTATGCTGCTTTATTTCACTTTTCGCATCAGATTTGAAAATTTGGATGACCATATTTCTACGTTGTTTTCCGCATTACCCTCTACATATGATACATTGGACATCTCGGACCCCTGAGGAAGGAGTGTTTTCCGAAACATGGACCGTGTATATGAGAGCCATTTTTAAAGGATTACAAATTTATATGGTTTTTTAAAATCAAGATTCCTGTCCTTGTACATTTCCATCTGCAGTTTCTTTCTTGTTTATGGCTTTATTTCAGGAACCACATGATTTCTTTTCAGGAAAGAGGATATGGATATGCCCAGCTGTAGCTAGGATTCCCCAGGAACATGACCAATTTTTTCTTGCTATGAGTCAAGAGGTTTGATATCCCTATAAATGCTGTGTGAAATATTTGGGATTGAATTATATCTTCTTTGTTCCAATTGTGTTTCTTTCTTTGATGTGAAAAAAAGTTGGCCTCTTCCATTCTAACTCGTTTGGTGATTGCAACAGTTAATTGTTAGGGATCTGTTATTTGATGCATATGGCTTTTTAAAGGGGTAAAGGGGATGGGACTTGATATGTTGCTTTTTCTGTGTGGTTTCCATGAGGCAATGAATTTATTTATTTATTTTAAAGTTCTTTATTGATTTCCAAACTTCAATAGTGCAATACATAAAAATGTAACATATAATAATACAATAAAAGCACATTCAACTTACAAGTATTCATAACCAACCATTTCTTCCCACCCACCCACCCACCCAATAATTATTCAATAAAACACAGAAGCATAGATTTTCCCACTAACCTTACCCTATTTGAATTAATAATATCCACCCATCCTCCCACCCACCCCAAGTGTAAATACTCAAAGGTCAAAATTAATTTTTAATTAACTTTTTAATTTTAATTTCTGCCCCTAAAATCGAGAAGCTGTCCTCTTGTGATTGAGGTGCTTGAATATTTTTTTCTTTGTCATTGTTTTGGTGAAACTATTTATTCTTTTTGACCAGTGTTTCTGTTACAAATTTCATAAATGAGAAAAAAAAAATCTTAAAAATATATTACCAAACAAATGTACCATTCCTTACCTGTACAGTATCCCATTGTAGACTGTGCTGTTTTGGTTTCCCACATTATGACAAGTTTTTTTTTTTTAATTAATTACATTTAATTACATGATTTATCAACTGCCTTTTCATTATATTTCTTTTTTCTTTTTCAGAATGAAAGTTTAAAAATATCCTAGCTATAATACGGATAAATTCATAGAGCATATTTCAGATAAGCAAGAAACGCACGTCTTTTGAGCTGGAGCATTCCTGAAACATACAGCCTCATAATTTCTGGACAGTTTTCCCTTTTGTCTCCTCAGGCTCTTCCTCTTAGCTATATTTTAATATACTTCCTTTGACATCTGCAATAAAACTCAGGTCAGACATCTTTCAATAAAAGTGGACAGTCTCCCAGTAGCTTTTCTCAAGCAGAATATAACATCCATTGCTTGCATTGTGTGATTAAAGAGCACAGGTGTGGAACAACGGAAACATTTTTTGAGGGAGGAAATGCAAATATTTATCCACTCCTACTTCATGTGGAATTGGAACATGGTTTGCGCTGATGGTCTAGACCAGTGGTTCTCAACCCTGTCCTGGGGGGGACCCCCCAGCCAGTCGGGTTTTCAAGATATCCCTAATGAATATGCATGAGAGAGATTTGCATCTAATGGAAGGGACAGGTACGCAAATCTCTCTCATGCATATTCATTAGGTATATCTTGAAAGCCCGACTAGCTGGGGGGTCCCCAGGACAGGGTTGAAAACCACTGGTCTAGAATAACTCGCCCCATTCTTTCTGGAGCTGGCAACATTAACCTTTCCAAATATCTGTTCATCTTCTGGGTGGTTAGATAATACCATCCCATGGGTACATGACAAAGCGACAGGGGGAAGACTAACAAATACATTTCAGACGAAAGAATTTAAGAAATAATGCAAGCAAATGCCGAAAAGCTTTATATTGTGAAGTCTGAAAAATTGCATAATTTGCCATGTAATAATACATGCAAATTTCCAGGGAGCCCGGTAATGGGAAAAGAACTTGAGAAATGGGGAGTACTGCTAATAGGTTATAAATATGCAAGAAAACCACAGGCACATCTCAGAAGTAATAGCAAAGGATGGCTGTTAGAATACTTTAAGTGCATAAAAGGAGGGACGGGAAAAAAAAGGGGGATAAGACAGGGCAGGGGAAGTCTTTTTAGAACCAGCCGATTTCTCTGTAGCTGCTAAGACTTTGACATGCCAACAGAACATCCTTTATCAAAGCAACCGTAGTAGCTAGTTTCAGCTTGACTATATCTTAAATTTATTGCATCTTCGTTAAACCTAATTACTTTTTTTTTTTTTGGGGGGGGGCGGTTTATTTCTTACCTTTTCAGGAGGAAAAACATCAAAGTCTTTTTACTGTAACTAGCTTTATCCTCTGTATAAAATAGAGAGGATCAATATAGAAGGCTCCTTTTACGAAGTTGCGTTGGCGTTTTTAATGCACGCACCGGATTAGCGCGCGCTAGACGAAAAACTACCGCCTGCTCAAAAAGAGGCGGTAGCGGCTAGCGTGCGTGGCATTTTAGCGCGTGCTATTCCGCGCATTAAAGCCCTAACGCGCTTTCGTAAAAGGAGCCCAGAAGCTTCATTTAAAAAAAAAAAAAAATTCATCATAAAATTTTTTCTCGAGAATGAACTCCAGATCTTTCTCCGAGAGCAAGAAGGGAGTGAAATAGTAATAGACAAGAGTTTGGGGTCCTTTTACTAACCCCCTCTTTTACAAAGGTGCGCTAAGCTTTTTAGCGCGTGCTTAACACGTGCTAAACACAAACGCGTGCGTGCTATCGTATGGATGCGTTAGCGGTTAGCGCACGCATTGATTTAGCGTGCGCTAAATCTGCACTAAAACGCTGAGCGTGCCTTAGTAAAACGACCCCTTTGTTTGATACGATCATCTTTAGAATCATGCTGGAAGAAATCAAAACTGTTCGCATTGACTAACGCGTCAGTCTTGTCTCCTGACCAGCCATATTTGATTTCTGCCACTTTTTTAGCGCACAAACGACCCCTTTTATAAAACTGCGCTAGAGGTTTGTAGCGCGGACCGGCGCGGTAAGTGCTGCGATGCTCATAGAATTCCTATGAGCGTTGGAACGCTTGCCTTGCTGGCCCACGCTAAAAATCTCTAGCGCAGCTTGGTAAAAGGCGGGAGGGGGACATAAAATGCTTAGAAAGATAAGACAGCTAATTGCACGGGTTCATTTAAAAAAATAAACCATATGATCAGAACAATAAGGAAAATATTAAGTTTCCAGATAACATCAAGCACGTTAGAAATAGAATAAAGGGGATTTTGCATTGCTATAGGCCCCCTTTTATGAAGCTCAGTTATGCTTTTTTATCGCTGGCCAATGGCGGTATTAGCGCTGATGTTTCTAGGCATTCTATAAGCGTCGGTGCTTATACCACCATGGCAGGTGATAATAAAGCCTAGCAGGGCTTTATAAAAAGGGGGGGAGGGGATAGTTTGTTGGCTTATTTTGTGGGATCAAAGAGTAAAACAAATGTCATATTAACAGTGGGGGAATAGAGATCAATTTAGCATTAGCACCTGTCTAAAAGAACATAAGAACAGCCTTACTGGGTCAGACCAATGGTCCATCTGGCCCAGTATCCTGTCTTCGCAGTGGCCATTCCAGGTCACTAGTACCTGGCCAAAATCCAAGGAGTAGCAACATTCCATTCAGAATCCTAAAGAACAGCAAGATTGCGGCATCCCAAAGAGTAACAAAAGATTCTGGAACCCCCAAAGAGTAGCAACATTCCATGCTACCGATCCAGGGCAAGCAGTGGCTTCCCCCATGTCTGCCTCAATAGCAGACAATGGACTTTTGACTACAGGAACTTCTCCAAACCTTTTTGAACCACTATTACCACATCCTCTGGCAACGCGTTCCAGAGCTTCTCTATTCTCTGAGTGAAAACACTTTCCTCCTATTGGTCTTAAATGTATTTTCCTGTAACTTCAAGTGTCCTCTAGTCTTTGTCATTTGTGATGGAGTTAAAAATTGATCCCCTCATACCCGTTCTACACGACTCAGGATTTTGTAGACTTCAATCCTATTTCCCCTCAGTCATCTCTTTTCCAAACTGAAAAGCCCTAACTTCTTTTATCTTTCCTCATACGAGAAGCATTCCATCCCCTTTATCATCTTGGTTGCTCTTCTTTGAAGTTCTGCTCTATCTTTTATGAGATAAGGCGATCAGAATTGAATGCAATACTCAAGGTGAGGTTGCACCATGGAGCGACACAGAGGCATTCTAACATTCTTAGTCTTGTTTACCGTCCCTTTTCTAATAATTCCTAATGTTTTGTTTGCTTTTTTAACCTTCGCCACACATTGGCCGAAAGATTTCAGCGCAATGTCTACAATAACCCCCAGATCTTTTTCTCGGGTGCTAAATCCCTAAGGTGCACCCTAACATCTGGTAACTATGACCTGAGTTATTCTTCCCAATGTGCATTATTTTGCATTTGTCCACATAAAATTTAGGGCTCCTTTTACAAAGGTGCGCTAGAGCCTTAATGCGTGAAATAGCGCGTGTTAAATTCCCAAGCGCGCTAGCCACTACCGCCTCCTTTTTAGGAGGTGGTAGATTTTCAGCTACTGTGCGCTATAGCGTGTGGTAATTTTGTGCGTGCGCTAAAAACCCTAGCGCACCTTTGTAAAAGGAGCTCTTAATCTCCATTTGGAGGCCCAGTTTTCCAATTTCCTATGAATCTGCCTGCAATTTTTCAGTCAACTTTGGATAGTTTAGTGACATTTGCCGATTTAATCACCTCACTCATCCCAATTTCCAGATCATTTATAAATAAGTTAAATAGCACCGGTCCCAGAACAGATCCCTGTGGCACTCCACTATTTACCCTCCTCCATTGAGAAAAATGACCATTTAACTCTGTTTTCTGTCCAATAACCAATTTCTAATCCATATATGAACATTGCCTCCTACCCTACTACTCCAATTTTCTCAGGATATTTTTTTTTCATCTTGATCTCTAGTAAAGTTCTAGACAGCCTAACCATGTTCTAGACAGCCCAACAATGTCAGTTGCATAACAAGGCCAATGCCCTGGTTGTCCAATTGAGGAAATGAGTAGAACAGACAGGATAGAGCAATAATGGGAAGGAGAGAGAAAATGATATGACAGTTTTCCAAAGAAAGGAAACAAAGGTGCAATGCGCTCTATGCTATGTCACCAAAATTGAAAAGCCTAGAAAGCAATAATGGCCGTTCCCATTGTCTTTGGCAACGAAGGAAGATCTACCTTCAAGCATACTTTAGTTCTGGGTACTACGAAAACAAGGGTCATGCCTTGCAGGTTGTGCAAAATACAGCTGCAAGGATGATCACAGGGATGTCTCATTATGAACACATTTCGCCTGCACTTAAACAGCTACTTTGGTTGCCTATTGAGTATAAGATCTTGACAGTCTTACACCATGTGGTTTATAGGGAAGCACCACAGTACTTGATCCAGGCCCTGAAAAAATATGTTCCAACCCGTACATTGCGTTCACAATCGGCAATGGAACTGTCGCTCGAATGTGTCCGGGATGTGCATTATAAAAAGACCTGGATGTCAGCGATTTCTTTAGCTGGCCCAAAATTGTGGAATGCATTGAATGGGCCATTAAGATTATGTCCATTAAGATTCATTTATTTCCATTCAGATTTTAACTTTGTCTCATTGAAAAAACTATTGAAACCCACTTATTTGTGAAAGCCTTCTATGAATAAGGAATTTCTGCTTTAATGTACTTTTTCTAGGATCTTTTTATCTGCTGAACTGATTTTATTTTTTTTTACTGAGTTTGTATTTTAATATGTTTTTAGTTGAATTTGTTGTTTGTTTGTTTTTTGTAGGTCTTATTCTATGTATGTTCATTGGTAATCCGCCTAGCTGATTTTTAAAATAAATAAATAAATATACAGCACCTGACATCTGAAATGAAACACAGGTCAGACATATTTTTCAATAAAAAGTCATTCAGCCCATATCCCTGCACCGCTATGTGGGTGATGGCAGACATTTTGGTAATCCAGACCATAATGCTAAGGCGCCCATAGGCATACTCTATTGCTTAGCACTTGTTGATGAATTCCCCCTAGATCAGTTATAAACAGCTTTCGTCTCACATTGCAGCTTTTTTTTTTTTTGAAAAATAGATCATCATAAATCAAAATAAAGAACTGTTAGAGCTAGAGGATAATCTTATCAATTGCGAAAGGTCTTATCTTTCCATTACAAATGGCTCTTGTAGGCGACATGTAAGAAACTCAGCTACGGCTCTGTAGCTTGCCGTTTCTGGTGAAGCTCATCTAATAATAACGGTTTATATACCGCAGGACCGTGAAGTTCTATGCGGTTTACAATGATTACAAATGCTACAAATTGAGTAGACCTGGCAGGTCAAAACTAGTGACTAGTGGCTCTAGAGATCAGTTATTGTGGGAAAGATTGTGCAAATCGGCTACCTAAGTACTTCAGGAACTGATATGTTTTTAGGTGTCTCCTAAATTCCCCATAAGTATTAGCAAGCATAAGTAGTTGTTCCAGATCTTTACCCCATAATGCTGCTTGATATGCAAGAGCCCTAGACGTTCTCGCTCATACCCTAAACAACAGAACAGCCAGCCTTAGGGTTCCAACAACTTTTTATCATTCAGCTCGCTACCCTTGCACTTAAAGAGAAAACTATTTCTGTTTACATGGAAGGTTTTTCAAACAAATTAGCTTCCCCACTGTGGTTTACCATTTTCCTATTGTTTCTAGTTGGCCATGTATTATTTTGTGAGTATTCATTCGTTTCTGTCTCCCCTTTTTAATTATAAATTGTGAAACGCTTAGAAGTTTTGATTTGCGTTTTATCAAATTTTAATACACTTGGAAACTTGGAACTGTGATGGGAGTTATAATAATAATAATAATAACGGTTTATATACCGCAAGACCGTGAATTTCTATGCGGTTTACAATGATTATAAATGTTACAGATTGAGTAGAATTAACATAGTTAATATCTATTGATTAACAGCTCTAGAGATCAGTTATTGTGGGAGAGATTGTGCAAATCAGTTTCCTATGTACTTTAAGAACAGATATGTTTTCAGGTGTCTCCTAAATTCCCCATAGGTACTGGCAAGCGTAAGTAGTTGTTTCAGATCATTGCCCTATAATGCTGCTTGATAAGAGAGAAGATGTTGGTGATGTCTTTTGAATTTACATCCTCTAACCGGGAGGGAAACAAAATTCAAGTTTGAGCTTCTCTTATATCTATTGGTTGAAAAGGAGAATAGGTTGGTTATGTATTTGGGGGCTACTCCGAATAGTACCTTAAAGCAAAAGCAGCCAAATTTAAACTTCACACGGGCCTCCATCGGCAGCCAATGCAGGAGTCGGTAGGAGGGAGTTATATGATCGAACTTCTTCAATCCAAAGATCAGCCTGACTGCCGCATTCTGCACTAGTTGTAATCGCTGCATAGTCTTCTGGGAAATTGCCAGATAGGCGATATTGCAGTAATCCAATTGGCTCAGTATGAGGGATTGTACCAGGATTGTAAATGATGGTTCATCAAAATATGCTCTAATGGACCGAAGCTTCCAGAGAGTTAAAAAAAAACATTTGTAACCAAAGAGTCTATCTGGTCTTTCATGGTTAGGCCCTGGTCCAGCGTTACGCCCAGAACCTTCATAGTGGGTTGAATAGGGTAACTAAGTTTGTTGATGCACAGTGGTGTTTTAGTATCTAGTGGGTGTGACGAAGCTACGAAGAATTTTTTTTTTTTCTGAATTAAGCTTCAGTTTAAATTCAGTCATCCATCGTTCCATCGAGTTTAGTACTTCTATTGCCATGGGAGTAACTTCTGAGAGAGAGGTGTCGAATTGGATGATTGTAAAGTCATCTGCATAACTGAATAATCTACATAGAAACATAGAGTATGACGGCAGAAAAGGGCCGACAGCCCAACAAGTCTGCCCATTCAAGAACCCTCCCTCCTTCGAGAATCCATCTTTTAAGCATTCCTCTGGAGCGACCCCACCTGTCTATCCCATCGTCCCTTGAAGTCGAGCGTGGTACTGGCCTCAACTACCTGACGTGGAAGACCATTCCATCGATCAATTACCCTTTCGGTGAAGAAATACTTCCTGGTATCCCCATGAAATCTCCCCACCCCGAGTTTTAGCGGATGCCCTCTTGTCACCGTGGGACCCGTAAGACAAAAGATTTCTTCCTCCACATCAATGCGGCCCCTGATGTATTTGAATGTTTCTATCATGTCCCCCCTTTCTCTGCGCTCTTTGAGAGAATATAAGCACAGCCTGCTCAAACGTTCTTCATATGAGAGATTTTTTAGTCCTGAGACCATCCTAGTGGCCATTCGCTGAATCGACTCCATTCTCTTCACATCCTTTTGGTAATGTGGCCTCCAAAACTGAACACAGTACTCCAGGTGAGGTCTCACCATGGATCTGTACAACGGCAGTATAACTTCAGGCTTTCGTCTGATAAAGCTCCTTCTGATGCAGCCTATTTGTTAAGTTTGCTTCCCCACAGACCGAGAGGGAGTCGTTTTATAAAGTAAATGCTAAGATTTACATGCTGATAATACACATCAAATATTAGGATACTGGTATGTATATGCACACGTGGGCACATGCACCTGTCTTTGGTATCCCATATTTTGCAGGTGGTGGAGTCTTGATATCCCATAGTTACAAGGGTGGAGTCTGGGTAGAGGAAGGTGGGACATAAAGTTACACACATAGGTGGAAATTCTATAAGAGGTGCCAAAATAAATAGGCACCTACAGCTATACAACTAGTAACTTAGCTTCAATAATGAGTTAAAAAAAAAATTAAATGGAAGATAGGTGGCTATCGCATGGCACCTAACACCAAATTAGGCGTGTTTAGGGGAAGGGAAAAGACTTAGGCGCTGCTAGGCATGATTCTGTAAAAGATTTAGGCGCCTATTATGGAGGCCTTTAAAATCCTGGCCTTATAACAGGTGTCTAAGTTTTCAGTTAGGCGCCACTAAGCACCTTAAATGGGAGCCTCGTAAGTGTAATTGACATGCAATAGGCACCTGACTTAGGTGGCAATTACAGAATCCAGCTCATAGGGGATGATTCTACCGTATAATGGAGTTTAGTGGCATCTAACTTGTAGGCATCACTTCACACAGTTGTCAATCAACTGCTAGGCGCCTTTTATAGAATCATGCCTAGTAGCGTCTAAGTGGACTTAGGTGTCGCTAGGCATAAGAACATAAGAATAGTTTAACTGGGTCAGACCAATGGTCCATCAAGCCCAGTAGCCCATTCTAATGGCGACTAATCCAGGTCCCTTGTACCTGACCAAAACCCAAAGAGTAGCAACATTCCAGCATATCAAAGATTAGCAAGATTACGGAACCCCAATGAGAGCAACATTCCAGAGCTGAGATTGTGATGTCATAATGCCTCATTCCACAGTGCCTCAGAGCCAACCTCATCAGTGATATTACAATGGCTTGCTTGTCCTATACTTGGCACAAATAAGAGCATAAGAACAGCCATACTGGGTCAGACCAACGGTCCATCAAGCCGAGTAGCCCGTTCTCACGATGGCCAATCCAGGTCACTAGTGTCTGGCCAAAACCCAAGGAGTGACAATATTCCAGGCATCCTGGAGGTAGGTTCTAGTATAGTAGACACTTTCATCCTCTATAGGGAAATGTATTATTTAACCATGGTTATAAACTTTATCAATCCCAGAATAAAGCATATTTCACAGCTATAACTTTTCAATACTGTATATTGCTGAAAGGCATAATTTTAAAGAGCTCATAAAATGGCTACTTTGTAGCACTATTATGCTCATTTCACATTCAAAGGAAGTAAGGCAGTACTATTTTCAATCATTGCTTTGTTATTATACTCTATGGAGAGGCAATGCTCAAAGCTAAAAAAAAAAGGTTAAAGCAAGAGCACTTCTCTTATCAATCGATAGTTCTGTTTCTCTCCACAGTTTACAATTTAGATAAGTCCCACTTCTCTCCAAAAGAGACAATATTTCCTTTGGTACTTATTTTAACTTATAACATAAGAACAAAAGAATAGCCTTACTGGGTCAGTCCAATGGTCCATCAAGCCCAGTAGCCCATCCTCATGATGGCCAACCCGGGTCCCTAGTACCTGTCCAAAACCCAAAGAGTAGCAACATTCCATGCTACCAATCCAGGGCAAGCAGTGGCTTCCCCCATGTCTTTCTCAACAACAGACTATGGACTTTTCTTCCTTGTCCAAACCCTTCTTAAAACCAGCTAAGTATAGGACAATCAATCCATTGTAACATCACTGATGAGGTTGGCTCTGAGGCACTGTGGAATGAAGCATTATGACATCATAATCTCAGCTCTGGAATGTTGCTCTCATTGGGGTTCCAGAATCTTGCTACTCTTTTAGATGCTGGAATGTTGCTATTCCTTGGGTTTTGGCCAGGTGCTAGGGACTTGGATTGGCCACCGTGAGAACGGGCTACTGGGCTTGATGGACCATTGGTCTGACCCAGTAAGGCTATTCTTACGTTAATTCTCATGTAAATGGTTAGAGCACCAGGCTTGACATTCAAGGAAGCCCAGTTCAAATCCCATTGCTGCTCCTTGTGATCTTGGGCCAGTCGCTTAACCCTCCTTTTCCTCAGGTTTAAAATTAGATTGGAGCCCTCCAGGGACAGAGAAATACATTCTGAGACTGATTCTATAAATGGTGCCTTTCTCTGTAGACGCCTAGCAAAATAGCACCTACCGCGTGTCATTCAAAGTTAGGCGCCAATTGTAAAATCATGCTTAATGGCACTAAAATCAAGTTAGGCACCAGTAAGCATTTACAACTTAGGTGCCAGTATATTAGACCAGGATTTTCTTGGTCTAAAATACCAGTGCCTAAGGTAGACGCCTACTGGTACCTAACTCAATCCAGGCCAAACTCCGTCCCTACCTGTGCCTACTTTTTAGGTAGGTGCCGCTAGGTGTCTCGAGTAGACGCCTACTGGTACCTAACTCAATCCAGGCCAAACTCCGTCCCTACCTGTGCCTACTTTTTAGGTAGGCATTGCTTGGTGTTTTGAGTAGACGCCTACTGTACCTAACTCAATCCAGGCCAAACTCCGTCCCTACCTGTGCCTACTTTTTAGGTAGGTGTCGCTAGGTGTCTCGAGTAGACGCCTACTGGTACCCAACTCAATCCAGACCAAACTCCATCCCTACCTGTGCCTACTTTTTAGGTAGGTGCTGCTAGGTGTCTCGAGTAGACGCCTACTGGTACCTAACTCAATCCAGGCCAAACTCCATCCCTACCTGTGCCTACTTTTTATGTAGGTGTCGCTAGGTGTCTCGAGTAGATGCCTACTGGTACCTAACTCAATCCAGACCAAACTCCGTCCCTACCTGTGCCTACTTTTTAGGTAGGTGCCGCTAGGTGTCTCGAGTAGACGCCTACATGGTACCTACTGAGTTAGACACCTACCTGAAAATTAATTGTTTTTTAAAGGCGCTGTTCAATTAACAGCACCAGTTGAACCAATTAAAAAATAGGCACCTAGATTGGCAAGGTACTCTAATATAGGCCCTAACGGCAGGCATATTTTATAGAATCAGTGCCTTTGAGTTACCACTGACAAAGGAAATCCGAATAAATAAAAATAACACGTTAGTTAAAGGCTCCAGCAGACCACATTCACCTGTGCCAAGTCGTCTTCTTTTTTTTTATTTCCAGAGCGCCAATGTTCTACTTCTTTGTTCATTTTCTTTTTTTCACTTGGTACGCTTGGCAAAAACTTTGCAGCTGAGTCACCAAATGTGTTCCGTTTATAGCCCAGCTGTTACCAGAAAAACTATTTACTGCTGACAGGTTGTGTTCGTTCTCTTACTGTATATACAGACTTCACGAGTTGTGATTATGGACACAGATTTAGGAACAGATATAGTAACAAGATGCAAGATTTGCAGGTACTATTTTAAGTACAGACAATGAAAACTGAAAGTAGGGGGGAAGGGGGCAGGAAGAAGAGAGATTCATGGCACAAGTACCAGTAGCATCCAAGAGATTTCCCCTATAACAGCCTCCGAAAGAGCGTTCCAGTTCTCTACCACTCTCTGGGAGAAGAAGAACTGCCTTACATATATATGGAATCCATCCCCTTTCAACTTTAGAGACTGCCCTTTCGTTCTCTCTACCTTGGAGAGTGTGAACAGTCTGTCTTTATCTTGAACGTTTCGATCATGTTCCCTCCCAGTCTCCTATTTTGAAGGGAGAAGAGGCCAAGTTTCTCCAGTCTCTCGCTGTACGGCAACTCCTCCAGCCCCTTAACCATTTTAGTCGCTCTTCTCTGGACCCTTTCGACCGTGTCCTTTGTCCGTGTCCGTGGACCTGGACCGTGTCCTTTTTCATGTACGGCAACCAGTGTTGGACGCAGTACTCCAGGAAAAATGAACCTCATAAATAGCAAGTTTCAAGTTTATTAGGTTTGTATATACCGCCTATCATGATTATCTAAGTGGTTTTACAATCAGATACTCAAGCATTTTCCCTATCTGTTCTGGTGGGCTCACAATCTATCTAACGTACCTGAGGCTATGGAGGATTGAGTGACTTGCCCAGGGTCACAAGGAGCAGCGTGGGATTTGAAGCCACAACCCCAGGGTACTGCGTGTCAAAGCAGCTCCTGATTGGATAAGGCTCGACTTAGTGCAGGAAGAGGTGGTCAGAGTGAACCGCGAGTGATTTCCTGCACTCGCAACGCTCCGGCTACTCTGCTGCTGCCTCTCCCACAGCCCTCTCCTTGTTGGTGGTTCGCGGTCAGAAAATACCATGAATGACCGGGACCGCGAACCGCTGACCGCAAACAACCGGGGGAACACTGTATGTATTCTCCAATTTTATCTTCTGTTGATCCCGGACTACAACTACGAAGATAAGTACATCGCTCCTTATTTTTCTTTTTTTATTGTTCATTGTGAATTTATGGTGTACATGGAGAGTTTTTTTTTTTTTTTTAATAGACTGATAACTGTTTAAAAGCCCCTTTGCAGGACTCTTTCGGACTGAGAATAATGGATCCGAGGTCTCTTTTTCCTCACTTTTTTATATGTTTAAAAAGGCAGCTGTGCTTTTTCAAGTTGTGGTAGTATTGTTTACCTTATTAGGTTTCCCAGATTTTCTAAAGGGAAAATCTGGACCCATGGCCCCGCCCCCAAGTTTGCCCCTTTCTATCAGGCCACGCCCTATCCCACCTCCGGGCCTGCCCCGCCCTACACCCCGCTCCCTTGACCTGCACGAGCAATGAGTGACATCAGACAGCCTTCGTGCATGCGCTGGTTTGCCGCAATGAAGTCACGGGCATGCACGTGACATCATCGCGTTGTGTCCACGCATGTGCAAATGCCGTCAGGAGGACATGTCCGGGGATATCCAGACATCTGGTAACCCTAGATATTATTATTTTTTACTTTGCTATTAACCAGCCAGCATTGAATATTTGCTTTCCCAGTTAAGTTAACGGAAGCGGGAAAAAAAATGGATATTCCATGTCGGTCGCCAGAAATAGCCTGACACTGAATATCTGGGTAAGCGATGACAGTGAGCTGCCTTGTGCCAATGACCTGCCAATTCATGCCACTTAAGGGTTATTATGGGTATCTAAGACTAAGGGTCCCTTTTACGAAGCCGCGGTAGTGGCTTTAACGCGCGCGGCTTTTCATCACGCGATAACCCCCGCGCTAGCCGGAAAACTACTGCCTGTTCAAGAAGAGGCAGTAGCGGCTAGCCCGGCTGGCGGTCTAGCACGTGCTATTATGCGCGTTAAACTGCTAACGCACCTTCATAAAAGGAGCCCTAATTGGTACCTAATTTAACATTTTAAGAAATCCCACAGTTAGCTGTAAGTTAATAATCTGGCAGAGCTGATGACATGGCAACAGGAGTATGTGGAAGCCACAGGGGAAAGGAACAAGATTTTACTTAAGGGTTGGGGGGGACAGGGGAGAGGGGTGAGATGAGGACTGGATGAAATAAGGGATTTGTTAGGCAGAGGAACTGGGCGATCTGCTTGGGAGGTGGTATCTGATGGGCAGGGGGACACTTTGAAGTTAATGTTTCCGTTTCCAATCCTTATCATTTTTGTTTTCCCCTCTCCCCTTTTTGTATTCCAAGAATGTACATCCCTAATCCAGACCAAATTTTCCCGTCCATTGTCTGCCACCTTAATGAGATCAGTTCTAAATTAACACAGTGCATGTGGATTCTTAATTAAAATAAAAAATGACCACTGACATCATAAATCAACAGGGTCAAGTTCTGGCGGTCTTACCTCTCATTTGCATTCTGCTTGGGGAGCTCAGCTGGCTGGGAAGACATTTTATATATCTATCTATTTCCCAGCTTAAGAACATAAGTCTAGACCGGGGGTCGGCAACCTGCGGCTCCAGAGCCGCATGCGGCTCTTTTCCACCTTTGCTGCGGCTCCGGTAGTGTGTCACGCAGGCACTTACAAGTCCGGCGTCGCGGCGGGAAATAGCCATGCTGAGCAGTGAGCTCAGCACACACAGATGAAAGCCTTGCTTGCTGATTGGTCCGGCGGCCCCGCCCCGCCGTGCCGCCGGACCAATCAGCAAGCAAGGCTTTCATCTGTGTAGTGCTGAGCTCACTGCTCAGCATGGCTATTTCCTCCGCGACGCTGGACTTGTAAGGTGCCTGAAAAAGAAATCATCCTGGCCGGGGTCGGTGTCATGCTCCGGAGATCTACAGCCTTCCTATCTCCCTCTCCCTTCTACCTGCTTCAGGCCACATCCCCTGCTCCGCGGCTCTCTTCGGCAACTCAGCAGCAGCTTCTGACGTCGGGGCCTACCCTCTGCGAGTCCCGCTTGTTTCAACTTCCTTTTTCCACAAAGGCGGGACTCGTAGAGGGAAGGCCTCGATGTCGGCAGCTTGTCTTGATCACCGCTGCTGACGAGTTGCTGAAGAGAGCCGCGGAGCAGGGGGGTGTTGCCAGGTGCAGGTAGAAGGGAGAGGGCCAGATGCAGGACTCGTGGGTGAGGGAGCAGAAGAGAGAGAGAAAGAGAGAGGGGAGGGAAACAAAAGGAAATATTTCATACTGGGCTGGGCCGGAGTGGAGGGAGGGTGGAAAGATTCTGGCTACTGGGTGCAGTAACAAAGGAAAAGGGGGGAAAGCTGAAAATGGAGATAGTGACACAAAGAAGAGAAAGGGTAAGCAGGACCTACTGAATAAGGATAGAGATACAGAGGGGACATGAAGAGGAGGTGAAATAGAGACATAGAAGTAATGCTGAAAAAGTGTTTGGGGGGAGATAAAGACATTGAAAGGGCAAATGGTGAACATGGCGTAAAGATAAGGACAGAGACAAATGAAGATTCTGAAAAAGTGGTGAGATAGGGATATAGGTGAGATGGACACAAAGAAGGGTGATGCTGGAAAATAGGTGGAATGGTAATTCTGACAGACACAGAAGGGAAATGCTGGATCAAGGAGAGACATGGAAAGACAAGGACAGAGACTGTGAAGATTCTGAAAAAGTGGTGAGATAGGGATATAGTGAGATGGACACAAAGAAGAGTGATGCTGGAAAATAGGTGGAATGGTAATTCTGACAGACACAGAAGGGAAATGCTGGATCAAGGAGAGATGGGGCTCAGGCTGGATGGAATGAGGAGAAATGCCTTGTTGGCCCGGAACTTCCTCTCCTACGTCAGAATTGACGTCAGGGAGCGGAATGCTGGTCAGCGCAACACTTCTGCAGGGAAAGCTTGGGACGGCGGTGGTTTGGGGGCTGTTCCCCGATTGCGGTGGCAACAAACCGAGTGGCTTGGGGGACGGCACGGAGACAGAAAGAAGGGGGAACAGGGAGACAGAAAGAAAAAGTTGGGGGAGAGAATGAGGTCTGGAGGAGAGGAAACATACAGGAGGCTGAAAGAAAGGAAGAAAGATTGGATGCACAGTCAGAAGAAGAAAGTGCAACCAGAGACTCATAGAAATCACCAAATAGCAAAGGTAGGAAAAATGATTTTATTTTCAATTTAGTGATCCTGTATATAGCATTAAGATAAGAAACAATATATGCAGTGTTAGATTTGTTTTATAATGGTTTTGCGGCTCCAAGTTTTTTTTTCTTTTCGAAAACGGGTCCAAGTGGCTCTTTATGTCTTAAAGGTTGCAGACCCCTGGTCTAGACCAATGGTCTATCCAGTCCAGTAGCCCGTTCTTACGGTGGCCAATCCAGATCCCTAGTACCTGGCCAAAACCCAAAGAGTAGCAACATTCCATTCAGAATCCTAAAGCATAGCAAGATTCTGGAATCCCAAAGAGTAATAAAAGATTCCGGAACCCCAAAAAGTAGCAACATTCCATGCTACCAATCCAGGGCAAGCAGTGGCTTCTCCCATGTCTTTCTCAAAAACAGACTATGAACTTTTCCTCCAGGAAATTGTCCAAACCTTTCTTAAAACCAGCTACGCTATCCGTTAAAGCATTCAAAGTGAGTTGCAAAAAAAAAAAAAAAAAAAGCAAAGCACAAACATAGTTAATGAAAAGAACTTAAAAACCTATAACTTCCAGCCCTAATTCCCAGACCCACCCCAATGGCAAAAAAATTCAACCCATTCGACCACACCCAAAAGCCCTATAGCCCCTCCCCCCTAAAAACAACAACTAGATCACATGTCCAAACTTTGATTGTCAAATAAATATAAATACATAGAAACATAGAAATAGACGGCAGATAAGGGCCCACGGCCCATCTAGTCTGCCCACCTTAATGTCCCTCCCCTACCTTTGCCCTGTGAATAGATCCCATGTGCCGATCCCATTTGGCCTTAAATAGATAGATCCATAAATAAATATGTGGGCTAATCACATCTGGACAAGCCAGGACCTACAATCCATAAACTTCTGTGAGATTCACAAACAACCTGCTGATCCCTTGAAGAAACTGTTCCTTCTTCAGACCACACCTTATCCTCAGCTGCCAGTTATCTTTTGGGTTGTTTAGCTTCCAAATAAGAGGGACTGAAGTAACCTTATAAAAATATAAACCTCTCTACCGTGGTTCCCTGAAAATAAGACAGTGTCTTATATTAATTCGGGGCCCAAAAACACACCTGGTCTTATTTTCAGGGTATGTCCATGATCAGCTCTCCCTTCCTGTCCTTCACCCCAATTCTTCCTCTTTCATTTCTCTCCCACACATGTGTAGCATTTTTCATCCCCTCCCTCCCAGCTCTGTGCAGCAGAACCCATGCTCAGCTTCTATCCTTCCCTCCCTCCCATCCCTTGTGCAGCAGGACCCTTGCCCAGCTTCTATCCTTCTCTCCCTCCCATCCCTCGTGCAGCAGGACCCTTGTCCAGCTTCTATCCTTGCCTCCCTCCCATCCCTCGTGCAGCAGGATCCTTGCCCAGCCTCTATCCTTCCCTCCTAGCCTTGTGCAGCAGAACCCTTGCCCAGGCTCTATTTATCCCTCCCTCCCATCCCTCATGAAGCATAACCCTTGCACAGCTTCTATCCTTCCCTCCCTCCATCCCTTTAAAGCAGAACCCTTGCCCAGCTTCTATCTATCCTTCCCTTCCTCCCTCCCATCCCTCGTGCAGCAGAACCCTTGCCCAGCTTCTATCCTTACCTCCCTCCCTCCCATCCCTCATGAAGCATAACCCTTGCCCAGCTTCTATCCTTCCCTCCCTCCCATCCCTCATGCAGCAGTACCCTTGCCCAGCTTCTATCCTTCCCTCCTTCTCTCCCAGCCCTGTGCAGTAGAACCCTTGCCCAGGTTCTATCCTTCCCTCCCTCCCATCCCTCATGCAGCAGAACCCTTGCCCAGCTTCTATCCTTACCTCCCTCCAATCTCTCGTGAAGCAGAACCCTTGCCCAGCTTCTATCCTTATCTCCCTCCCATCCCTTGTTAAGCAGAACGCCACCGCCACGCAGCCATCCTTCCCTCCCATCCGAACTGCTGACCATGAGCGAGCCCTATATACCGGTACCTCCCTCCAAATCAGCATCGGCCCGGCGGTTTGGATGGGAGGGAAGGATGGCTGCAGGGAGCGGCGGCGGGAGCAGGGAGAAGCACTGCCAGCGAATCCCAACTAGGACTTATTTTTGGGGTAGGGCTTATATTAAGACCTACATCGAAAATCATGCTAGGTCTTATTTTCGGGGAAACACGGTACCAATTATGTTAAAATCTGGTCCTTCAGCATTCTGATGTCTGCCCCTGATGTTTAAGTAAAGAAAAGAATGTCAAGAACATGCTCATTTTACTTCCTGAAAAGTCTGGGAAACTACTTAACTTCTGAAAACAAGCAAACTTTTCCACAGTTGGAAACATGAAACTAATTAACTTCCAAATATAAAAATGTAATTGGACTGCTGCTCCTTTTCAATGCAGCAAGAACCAAAGATGGTGACCTTTCTTGGCTCTGAGTGGCCTGGGAACCCTAGGGGACCATCCCTAGCTTTCAGCTCCATTTCATTTGCATTTCATGCTCAGTTGATGGGAATAAATAGCATTTCTCTTTTAGCACTACCCAGTGAAACTTGTCTTTTTTTTTTTTTCTTCCAAGAAGCATCCCAGTAGTTAGCAGAGCGACGCGACGCATTAATGTGCACAGAAATAGGTCTTTGGTGGCCCCGAGCAGCCACTGCAGCCAGTCTGCAAAGTCGCAGCTCGTAGCGGATGCTAATTCTTCCTTTTCATTCAAGCCATTATTTGGCCAGAAAGTAAACTTCATCGGGGAATATATTTATCTCTAACAAAAAAGGTCCCCACAAGATGCCGAGGCAAAATTGACAAGCAAATTACAATAAAAATCATTACAATAATTGTACATTAATGCACTGCACTCAAGGAGACCAAATTTATGCTGGGAAATAACTTGTTAGAATTAATGAATTTGGTAATGCTTTATAAATAACAAGGGCAAAACTGGGGAGAAAAGACAATAAGTTTATTGAGATCCAATGGGAGTTAGTAGGAGATTATATTTTTGAAAATATTTATTTGTATGCATTTGAAATAATAGGATTAACTGCGTCGAAAATTAAAAAAGGCAAAAACAACAACAAAAAACCTCCCATAGGGGTCCTTTTACTAAGGCGCGCTAACCGATTTAGCGCATGCTAACTGATTTAGCGCGTCCTAAAAGCTTAGGCGCCCATAGAATATAATGGATGCCTTAGCATTTAGCGTATGCTAATCTTTAGCGTGCCCTAGTAAAAAGACCCTATAGTGAAATAATAATATATATTGTCCATGTGAATAATCAGGTTATTTATTAAGCTGTGTTAGGGTTTTTTTACTGCCAGCCATTGCGGAATGCCTATGAGTGTCGGAGCTTTTACCTCAGTGGCCAGTGATAAAAAAAACCCTAACGTGGCTTGATAAAAGGGGGCCTAAGTTTTTATATATGTTTTTTTTTTTTTTTTTTTTTTAAATGTAAGCTACCTTGATAAAATTGTCATGAATAGTGATATAATAAATCTCATCTGGACATGATCAAAGTCAGAAACAGATTTTGGGCTTGCACCAGGTACAAAATAAATACTTGCATATATTATGTAAACTGCTTTGATTGTAACCACTAAAAGCCACTATATCAAGTCTCATCCCCTTTCCCTATCACAAACTTTGATGAAAAAAAATCAAAACAAATTTAAAGGGAGCTTTGGAGTAGAGAATGACACGGTGACAAAATTCATCACCGTCCCCGTCCCCGCTGATAACCGCGGGAAATAATCCCATTTCATTTTCTAGTGTCTATTTCAACCTTGGTCCTTCTACACCAGCATTCTTCAAAGCAAAGCTTGCGGGTCAGTGGTTGTGGCCAGTCATACTCTGATTCTTATGGGAGCCAAGGATAATGAAGCCATTGTGACATCACTGATGTGATTGGTTCTTAGGCACTGGTGGAATGAGGCATTATGACATCACAATATCTGCTCTGGATACCAGAGACTGTCATTCTGTAGTGTCTGTCTCAACCTCAGTCCTTCTACACCAGCATTCTTCAAAGCAAAGCTTGCGGGTCAGTGATTGTGGCCATTCATACTCTGATTCTTATGGGAGCCAAGGATAATGAAGCCATTGTGACATCACTGATGTGATTGGTTCTTAGGCCCTGGTGGAATGAGGCATTATGACATCACAATATCTGCTCTGGATACCAGAGACTGAAATTCTGTAGTGTCTGTCTCAACCTCAGTCCTTCTACACCAGCATTCTTCAAAGCAAAGCTTGCGGGTCAGTGGTTGTGCCCAATTATACTCTGATTCTTTCCTCTCTCCTTAAAGAATGACATGAAGATGGTTTACTGCGGTTATCCACGGGGTCGGGAACGGTGATGAATTTTGTCACCGTGTCATTCTCTACTTTGGAGTCCAACATTCTACGTACATGAAGTTCTCACTTTGACAGCCAAGGCAAAAGTCAAACCTCACATTGCTCTTGTATAAAGAAATTTCTGGAGATGATGTGGATCCTAGAAAATAACTGTAGTGTCCAGCTGTTAACACCTACAGATATCCTCTTTACAGAGCAGCTGAATGCGGCTGCCTTTACTGTATTATCATGATCCCTTTCCTCATGTCTTGCTGTAGTTGAGAGTAACAATACACAATGGCGGGCAGCAGTAAACCTTTCTTTGCTTTGTTTCCCACGCAAGGAAATTCTCTTCCAGATTTAACCACATTCTATGCACAAACTTACAGTCATGATTTTCCTAAGGTGAGCGGTACCTTTGCACTATGAATTTAGGATTACAAGCAGAATGAAAGAAGTTATCCTGCCATTGTATCGGGCGATGGTGCGTCCGCATCTGGAGTACTGCGTCCAATATTGGTCGCCGTACCTAAAGAAGGATATGGCGATACTCAAAGGGGCGACACGTTTGATGAAAGGTATGGAAAACCTTTCATACGCTGAAAGATTAGAGAGACTGGGGCTTTTTTCGCTGGAGAAGCGGCAACTTAGAGGGGATATGATAGAGACTTATAAGATCATGAAGGGTATAGAGAAAGTGGAGAGGGACAGAGTCTTCAAACTTTTGACAACTACAAGAATGAGAGGGCATTCCGAAAAATTAAAAGGGGACAGATTCAGAACCAATGCTAGGAAGTTCTTCACCCAACGGGTGGTGGACACTTGGAACGCGCTTCTGGAGGGTGTGATAGGACAGAGTACGGTATTGGGGTTCAAGAAGGGATTGGACAATTTTCTGAAGGAAAAGGGGATAGAAGGGTATAGATAGAGGGCTAGTATACAGGTCCTGGACCTGATGGGCCGCCGCGTGAGCGGACTGCTGGGCATGATGGACCTCAGGTCTGACCCAGCAGAGGCACGGCTTATGTTCTTATGTACAAAGATAGAGTACCCAAATTTGGGTATCCAGTGCAGATGCACATCCAAATTCTACATATATAGGGTGCCCGGTACAGATGCAAATTAATTCATTAACAAGGCATTAACAACCAATAATTAGAATGAATTGGCAACAATTTAGATTTCTTTGTGCTTCTGCCCTATGCTATGCTATAACATCTGCATCTAAATTTCATAGTGCGCCTCAGAAAAGGGGCGTTGCTATAGGAGGAATAGAGGCAGATCAGGGGATGTTCCCAGAAGTTAGAATAGATGTTATAGAATAATGCCGTATCAGTGCTTAAGGGCTCCTTTTACTAAGCTGGGTTAGCGTTTTTAGCGCACGCAGCATTTTAGCGCGCGCTAAGCCCGCGCTACACGGCTAGAACTAACGCCAGCTCAATGCTAGCGTTAGCATCTAGCGTGCGCTATTCCGCGCTTTAATGCCCTAATGCGGATTAGTAAAAGGGGCCCCTAGTTGGGAGCCAGTGTAACACTAAGGGGTCCTTTTACTAAGGCGCGCTAGTGTGTCTTAGCATGCGCTAAAAATTAGTGTGCGTGAAATGCTAACGCATGTTAACACGTCCATAGGATATAAAAGTACCTGTAATGAAGTCACTCTTCGCATAAAGGTGCATTTGACATCAAGAATATGCCTTCTTTTACACAATTCTGGTGTAGGCGTCTTCAGCGTGGATCTGGGATGAAAAGCTTATAACTATAGCAAAAACAAAAACCAAACTGCAGACTCCTATGTACGAGATGCAGGCAATACCAAATATTTTATTTTATGCAGTTAGCAAAAAAACAAAAGGAATTGACCCCAAAATATCCACAAAGATGAAAATCCAGAGAAAACCAAAAAAACCTCTGTGGAGTGACGATGTTCCTAAATGGACTTTATTTGAAAGTGTCAAAGTTCCAAAGGTCCACTGAAATCATCCACATAAAAAAATAAATCATCCACAAAAAAGCCTTAAAGGCCCTAGTCCGCAAGAGATACAGGACCCAACATGGTCCGCGTTTCGACAAAAAGTCTTCTTCAGGGGTCCCTGGGGGTCCTATAAAGGTGAGTACGTGGGAGCCGGAAGTGAGACACTGCTTACATTTGTTTCCCATGTACTCACCTTTATAGGACCCCCAGGAACCCCTGAAGAAGACTTTTTGTCGAAACGCGGACCATGTTGGGTTCTGTATCCCTAGCGGACTAGGTCCTTTAAAGCTTTTTTGTGGATGATTTATTTTTTTATGTGGATGATTTCAGTGTACCTTTGGAACTTTGACACTTTCAAATAAAGTCCATTTAGGAACATCGTCACTCCATAGAGGTTTTTTTTTTGTTTTCTTTGATTTTATACAGTTAAAAATACCACTTTATAGCAAACCAAGGGACCTGACACGGTCTGTATTTCGGAAAACACTCCTTCCTCAGAGGTCCTCATGGAAATAAATATGAAAACTAAGTAAATATGATGTGCAAAAAATAAATCAAATAAAGATCCATGTGAACAAATATATGAGATCGAATAGACTTATGAGATTGAGAAATGAGGATAATGTGCAAACAGAGTGGAGAAAAATAGTGTTATTTATAATTCATGCATGTAACCACCGTGGTGAGCATAATAATTTCACATAAGTGTTACAGATACAAGAAATGATAATTTGCTTATATTTGTAAGTGTAAGCATGAAACTGAAACCCAGAAAATATAGACTATTGGAAATGCTCACAAACCTGTGAAAGGTGCAACAATGTGCTTAAATGTTATGTGACAAAAACACGTGCACTAACCGTTAATGCGGCCATAGAATAACATGCACACATTAGCGTCTAGCATGTGTTTAGCGCGCGATATTTAGCACACGCTAAAAAGCTTAGCGCACTTCTATAAAAGAGGGGGGTAAAAGAAAGGGGAAAGGGAGTCCTTAATGCTAGGCCAATTGTCTGAGTCTCATAAGCGGTAAGTCCTAGGTCTAGATCTCATCAGCATCTTTGAAAAGAAATGCCTTAAGGCTAGATTTAAAGTTGTGGATAGTTTCTTGTCTCAGGGCCAGAGGTGAGGCGTTCCACAAGGTGGGGGCGGTCACCGAGAGCCAAAATCCAAATGGCACCGGAAGGTTCCACAAAGGAAATGAAGCAGCATGACAACAAAAGGATTGTGGAATGGAAGATCAGATGCACCAGTTTGTAGTTTAATCAGTGTCCAAATAACTTAAAAACAATCATCTTAAAAAAAAATTCCACGAAAGGTGTATACAGTCACAAGAGGCCCACAAGATAAAAGTCAAATAATGTATAAAATACAAAAGACCCAAATGGGCCGTGTTTCGGCAACATAAAAATGCCTTCCTCATGGGTCTTATAGGGTCCTTGGCTGCCTTAAATATAAACTCTTCCTTTGTGGTACTAATGGGAAATTGTTTTTTATTATTAGTTCTGTTTTTACTAATTCTTTTTTTGCTGGGGAACAGTGACCTCGAGTGCTCAGAGTTGTTTGACTTTAGAACTAGTCTTGTCAATCTAACCAATCCATGAGCTATCGCAGGTCTCGTGTAGCCCCCTATTTTTTCATCAATATTAGTTTATTTTATTTTAATTATATATCCTTTGTGATAAAAAGTAACCCTATTAGTTGGTGAGGAAGGAGGAGAAGAAAGGCCTGTACAGGTGCGTACAGGTGAAGAAGGTAAGACCTCCATGAAACTGGAGGTGAAAACAGACCCCCTGAAATCCCCAGAATAATAGAAATATGACAATACATTTTACAGGCCTGAAATACACCCTGAACAAACTATCAGCTTTCACACAAACTGTTTTTGCTGAAATAAGTAAATCAAGCAAAACTTATCCTTTCATATAGAAACTAGCACAAGATCTGCTGAAGTATCATAAAAATAAGGAAGTGAACATAAGAGGATTAGCACATATCTTGACCAAGAATATAAAATTGACTACTATGCAAGATAAGTCCTGGAATGAGCAGGCCTTGCTCTGAAAATTGATGACCTTGATATTAAAAAGGCATATGTCGGGAAATAATGGCCTTTTTGGTAAACAGGACATTACACACAATATGACTCAGAAAAGTTGTCCAATTAATGAACTGATAAATGAAATAATGATTGTACGTAACCAATAGAAACTAGAAATGTAATATGTACTAACGTGGTCTCAGGCTGTCAAAAATATATAAAAAGACAGTCTTTTTAGGACAAATTCCAGGTTCACTCAAGTCGGCTTGATGTACCTATGCTCTGTTGACTCTTTATGCTGAAAGACTTTTATTCTGTAAGCTGTTATTGATTATTAATAAAATATGTTACTTATACACCAGCATACTGAGTTGTTGTGAGGTCAGTTATTGAAGGCCTATTAACAGAGTGGCCTTCATTGGTTATTTTTTTTAAATGAAATTCTTGGTATAGAAATTAATAGTAGTCACTACATTTGTTCTTCTCGCCATATTCTCTGTAATATACTTAGCTTTCATCCATAGTGAGTTGCCGGTGATGTTCACTCTCGGCTCTCAGAAATTAAACACGATTGTATATTGTTGCCTTAAATATAAAAACATAAAAATCATGAGCCTTCATTATGGTCTTGTAAGCTGTGCTACTTGTTTATAGCCTCTTAACTACTTGGATTTTTTTTGTGACTTTTATGGTTTTATATGTAAGATAGTCAAGGACCCTTAAAAGACCCCTGAGGAAGGCATTTTTATGTTGCTGAAACATTTTTATGTTGCTGGGTCATTTTTACTGTATACATTATTTGGTTTTGATCCTGTGCGTCTAATTTTCAAACTAAAAAAAATCAGAACGTGTAACACCATACTATCAACAGTTGCATTGGCTTCTGGTAGAGGCAAGAATCATTTTTAAACTGACCTGTATTTGTTATAAAATATTATATAGTCTTATACCAAGTTAGATCATTTTGAACTAGTAGAAAATAGGAGTTCTTCACGAAACACAACCTTATGTTTTTTCCCCCCTCAATAAAAGGTTGTGTATACAAAAGATTTTTTAATAGAATCCTATCCTTTCAGGCAGGACTATGGATCAAAAGTTTTAGTGGTTTGATCTTAAATTCTTCTTCTTAATATGCCTTTAGAAGATCACTAAAACTTATCTGTTTGATAAATATGTATAACCTAGCTCTAATCTAGTCTTCGACTTGTATATTGGGTCATCTCCTGAAGGAGCTCGACTCGGTTCACAAGTAGTTAAGAACAGAATATGTAACAGAATATAAACCTACACAATAAAGATGCTATTAATGCATCACTTCATAAATATACTAATCCCCTCTTTTACTAAGGTGCGCTAACCGATTAGCGCACGCTAATTGAATTAGCAAGCGCTAATTGCTAACGCATCCATAGACTAACATGCACGCATTAGCATTTAACGTTCGCTAATCGGTTAGCGCACCTAAGTAAAAGAGGGCCTAAAGGCTCCTCTTACTAAGGTACGTTAGCGTTTTTAGCACGCGCAGCATTGCCGTGCACGCTACCCCTGCACTACGTGCCAAAAACTAACGCCAGCTCAATGCTGGTGCTAGCATCTAGCGCACGTGGCAATTCGGCGCGCACTAAAAACACTGTCGCAGCTTAGTAAAAGTAGCCCTAATAGTTAAGACCAAGAAATAAAATACTGTAGACCAGTGGTCTCAAACACGCGGCCCGGGAACCACATGCGGCCCGCCAGGTACTATTTTGAGGCCCTCAGTATGCTTAACATAATCAGAAAAGTAAAATAAAACAGTTTCTTGATCATATGTCTCTTTAGCTATAAATGACAATATTATTATTAAGACTTAGCCAAAAGGAAAGATTTATAAACTATAAAGAGTTTTACCTCATGCAAAGTTGTCATTTCTTTAATAAGACATTAACTATTTTTTTTCTGAGGCCCTCCGAGTACCTACAAATCCAAAATGTGGTCCTCCAAAGGGTTTGAGTTGGAGACCACCGGCTTAACTGTAACCAGGACATCCTGTTTGTCTTTGGGAAGCAGAGCTGAGATTGTGATGTCATAATGCCTCATTCCACCAATAAGAGCCAGCCTCATCAGTGATGTCACAATGGCTTGATTGTCCTGTTCTCCCCTCTGTCCTCCAACCACGCCAGAAGATTAACTGTTCCCCTTAACTCAGTGGTCTCAAACTCACAGCCCGCCAGGTACTATTTTGAGGCCCCCGGTATGTTTATCATAATCAGAAAAGTAAAATAAAACAGTTTCTTGATCATATGTCTCTTTAGCTATAAATGACAATATTATTATTCAGACTTAGCCAAAAGGAAAGATTTATAAATTATAAAGAGTTTTATCTCATGCAAAATTGTCATTTCTTTAATAAGACATTAACTATTTTTTCTGCAGCCCTCCAAGGACCGACAAATCCAAAATGTGGCCCTGCAAAGGGTTTGAGTTGGAGACCACTGTTGTAGACTGAAAAACTAAAAGTGTCAAATATTCTATTAATGCGACACTTCAGTAGGTAAGCCACTAAGGTATTGCGTGAACAACCAAGTTTTTTAGATCTTTACGAAATTGTTGTAGCTGACCTCTCAATCATACAGAGTCAGGAAGTTGATTCCAAATTTCTACCAAATGGAATACCATAGATTTGCTAAGCTTCCCACCAGATTTAAGTCCTCTCGAAGAGGGAAACGATAATTTATATATCTGTGTGATCCTCAAATAACGAGTTCTAGTAGAATTCCAATATAAGAGAACTAAAGAATCAAATATTCCATAGAGATAAATTAATAATTTCCTAATGTTATATTTTATATATAATGTATTATGTTTTGTGGTATAAATTTGCTGAATTTTTACAGTTCTTACCTCTTATTGTAAACCGCACTGAACCGTGAGGTATTGTGGTATATAAATAAATGTAAACTTCCCCCTCTGAATCCGTGGTTTCAGCATTCGCGGATTCAGTTATTCGTGATTTCTTTTTAGGGAAAAAAATATATATTTGTTTCGGACCTTCCCTGCCTTCCCCCCGGCATCCCGGCCTTACCTGGTGGTCTAGCGGGGCTTTCGGGGCAGGAGCGATTTTCCTACGCTCCTGCCCCGTGCAGATTGCCAATAGGAAATGGCTGCCGTGAGCTCCCGTAGTAGTCTCGAGAGATTATGGGAGCTCACAGCAACCATTTCCTATTGGCGATCTGCACGGGGCAGGAGCGTAGGAAGATCGCTCCTGCCCCGAAAGCCCCGCTAGACCACCAGGTAAGGCACACCCAGACTGCCCAGCCCAGAGAGGAACGATTTTCGCTCTGCCCTGGCCCAGAGCGGGGAAAGGAGATTGAAGCGCCCGCATTGGCCCCTGCAAACACGCCACACACTTGGAGGAGACCACCAGATAAGGTCTGGGGGTGGGTCAGAGCCAGCGCAAAGTTATTCGCAATTTTTCACACTTCACGGTCCGGCTCTGCCCCTAACCCTCGCGAATACTGAGGGAGAAGTGTATTATTATTATTTGTAAATCGTGGTAGCCAACTGATGAATGTTAGATATGCAAATACAGGTCTTTTGTAACATGGTGCCTAATTTTTTGAAACGCCCCTAAACTACCCATGCCCTTCCCATGGCCACACCCCCTTTTGAAGCTGCACACTTTTAGGGGCATTTTTTTAAAAAATTCAAAAATGGTCCCCCAAAACTGAACAAATCGGCACATAGACGTTTTTCTTGCTAAAACGTCCAAGTGATGATAAAACAAAAAAGTTAGACGCTCTGCGGGACATCCTCCCTCCAAATGTGACATTTTCCAGCTACTACTACTGCTATTGATTATTTCTATAGCACAGAAAGGCGTACACAGCGCTGTACATTTTAACACAGAATAGACAGTCCCTGCTCAGAAGAGCTTACAATCTAATTTAGACAGACAGGACATCCCCCTAAGTGACTCCTCTTACTGACCTACAAATGTATTCACTATTTCTCCTCACTATTTCTCTTCACTATCTCCCCTATGTTGTCCCCACCCCCAGCAAGCTCAGCTCTGCTGCTAAGTCCCTCCTATCTGTGCCCTTCTCCTCCTCTGCCAACTTCAGACTCCGTCGCTTCTATCTTGCTACGACATGTGCGCCATGTGTCTGGAACAAACTTCCCAAATCCCAACCGCCCAAATAACTACTAGCTGACTAAAAATCATACAAAATACAGCTATTTGTTTGATTTTTAATCTGAAAAAACACGATCACATCAGTGTATATTATCAAAAGCTTCACTGGCTACCGTTTGAGGCTTGGGTGTTATTTAAATTTGTTTTAAAGTTTTATTTGGCTTAGCGTCGGCTTACCTTGTTTCTCATTTTAGTTTTTTTACACTTCCCCCTCCCCATTCGTGGTTTCGGCAATCGCGATTTCACATATTAGCGATTTTTTAGGGAGGGGGAAAAAAAGAAAAAAACCCCACAGTTTAGCCTTCCCCCCAGTGTCCCGGCCTTACCTGGTCTAGCGGGCTTTCGCGGCAGGAGCGATCTTCCTACACTCCTGCCCTGTATAGATCGCCAATAGGAAATGGCTATGGGGAGTTCCCGTCATAGTCTCGAGAGACTACGGGAACTCACGGCAGTTATTTCCTATTGGCCAGGATGCCGGGGGGAAGGCAGGAGGGAGGCGGGGTGGGTAAGAGCCGGACCAGAAGATATTCGCGGTATTTCGCCATTCACGGTCCGGCTCTGCCCCTATCCCCCGCGAATCCAGAGGGAGAAGTGTATTTCTAAGAAAAATATTCGTAGACCTGATTGGTTTTAGTTTCCTTCAGCAAATGCATGTCGTTACAAAAAATTTTTGGATCGGGCCTTAGCATTCCAAGCAGGATTAATGAATTCATGGTTGAATCTTCTCGTTTCTCCGTTTCTTACTTACTATCAGTTTCGAAAAGATCTTAAAACCCACTTATTTAAACAATATAATATACATTATTGATTTTCATATTATCATGTACTTCATATAATCATGTACTTTTAATCTTTTTATCTATACTTATTTTAGTTTATATTGTGTTTTTTTATTCATTAGTTTTAATGCTTGTATTAGTTACTTAGAATTTTATTATGTATGGTGATATATCGTAGGTTGAGCACCTGTTGTGTAAACTGCTTTGAACTGCTGGTTAGGCGGTATATAAAAATAACATTATTTTTATTATATTACTGCGGGCTCCGTCTCTGACAGTGTTCAAGTCCAAGTTAAAAGCCCACCTCTTCGAGACTGCTTTCATAGAAACATAGAAGATGACGGCAGAAAAGGGCTACAGCCCATCAAGTCTGCCCACTCTGCTTACCCACCCCCTGCTTACCCAATTTCCTTATCTTGACCCTCGTAGGGATCCCACATGGGTATCCCATTTATTCTTAAAGTCTGGCACGCTGTCTTCCTCGATCACCTGCACTGGAAGCTTGTTCCAATGATCAACCACTCTCTCTGTGAAGAAATACTTTCTGGTGTCGCCATGAAATTTTCCGCCCCTGAGTTTGAGCGCGTGCCCTCTTGTGGCCGAGGGTCCCTTGCGAAAGAAAATATCATCTTCCACTTCGACACGTCCCGTGAGGTACTTAAATGTTTCGATCATGTCTCCCCTCTCCCTACGTTCCTCGAGAGTGTAGAGCTGCAATTTGTTCAATCTCTCTTCGTACGAGAGACCCTTGAGCCCCGAGACCATCCTGGTGGCAATCCGTTGCACCGACTCTACTCTCAGCACATCTTTACTGTAATGTGGCCTCCAGAATTGCACACAGTACTCCAGATGAAGTCTCACCATGGCCCTGTACAACGGCATTATGACTTTCAGGCTTTCGGCTGATGAAACTTCTATTGATACAACCCAATATCTGCCTTGCCTTAGATGAAGCCTTCTCCACTTGATTGGCAGTTTTCATGTCTGCACTGATGATTACTCCTAAATCTCGTTCTGCTGAAGTCCTAGTTAAAGTTTCTCCATTCAAGAAGTACGTCCTGCATGGATTTCCGCTTCCGAGGTGCATGGCCTTACATTTCTTAGCATTGAAGCCTAGCTGCCAGGTTGAGGACCAACTTTCCAATGTAAGCAGGTCCTGCGCCATATAATTCTGTAAACTGCATTCACTTACTGTATTACATAGTTTGGCGTCATCGGCGAATAGTGTTATTTTACCTTGAAGCCCTTGAGTCAGATCCCCTAAGAATATGTTGAAAAGGAGTGGACCCAGGACCAAGCCCTGCGGCACTCCACTGGTTATCTCCGATGTTTTAGAGAGGGTACCATTAACCACCACCCTCTGAAGTCTGCCACTCAGCCAATCATTGACCCATGCAATTAGTGTCTCTCCTAACCCCATCGATTCCATCTTGCTTACCAGCCTGCGGTGTGGGACACTTTCAAAAGCTTTACTGAAGTCCAGGTACACGACGTCCAAAGACTCTCCCAAGTCCAACTTTCTTGTTACCCAGTCAACTCCTCTCACCTTGAGTTTTGCATCCACAACCCTATATGTCATGTCTGTCTGTCCAAGTTAGATTGTAAGCTCTTGTGAGTAGGGACCGTCCATTAAATGTCAAAATGTACAGCGCTGTGTATGACTTTCAGCACTATAGAAGTGATAAATAGTGGTAGTAGTAGGTGCATTAAAGCCAGTCCAGGCTCACTGTGACTTGAAAAATAAATGCTAGTGTTTTGACGTCATCTCATGGCTTTTCTTGTATTCTTAACTCCTGTCTTCTGTAAATCAAAATGAAACCTAAAACATTCTGGAGATAAAGACAAGCTGACATTGGAATTTCCTAAATAGAAGATTGCAATTGGCATGAACACTCATGAGGATCCTTGTGGAAAGCAGCTATTATGGTCTAAGACTGTTATCTCACTTACATGTGACGAGAAAGTTTTTTTTTCCATTTTAAACTGGGAAGTCATGATGATCTTGTATAAGAATTATTTCCCACAAGGCATATTTATCATAAAAATGTAGTTTCTGAACGTGCATTGTTTTTTTTTTTCTAATGATCTATTTGAGCTTTTCCTGTAGGCAACATTAAGTAGGTGCCTACTTATCTGCCACTGGTATGGGAGAAAAGCTTTAGGTAATATTCTCTCAAGTGAATCCTGAAACATGACGGCAGATAAAGGCCAAATAGCCTATCCAGTCTGCCCATCCGCAGCATCCATTATGTCCTCCTCTCCCTATTGGCTAAGACTCTTTACACCTGCATTGTGAGGTCATAGAGCATTATTATTATAAGCTAAGGCTCTTAACACTTGCATTGTGAAGTCATAGAGCTTTATGGTTATGGAAACATGGCACAAAGGCCAAATGGCCCATCCAGTCTGCCCATCCACTATCTCCTCCTCTCCCTATGAGATCCCACGTGCCTGTCCCATACTTTCTTGAATTCAGACACAGTCTGTCTCCACCACCTCTGCCGGGAGACTATTCCACACATTTGCCTCCTGAGCCTATTACCTCTTAAGTTCATCCCATGCACTTTCACTCTTGAGCTTTCTTTCAACTGAAGGAGACTGGCTTCATGCCTATTGACTCCACATAACTATTTAAACATCCCTCTTATATCTCCCCTCTCCCACCTTTCCTCCAAGATCTTTAAGACTGTCCCCATCCCATAGGCGTCGGAACGGGGGAGGCCACAGGGGCCGTGGCTTCCCCAAAAAATTTTGGTCACCGATTTCATCCCTCTCACCTACCCTTCTCCTGGTGTTATGCTAAAATTATATGAGCGTCAGAGCAGTTGCCACCGCTGCCGGCGCTAAAACCCACGCTACGCGCTAGTTCATTAGGGAACAGATGCTTCTTCATTTGCTTCCTCAGTAACAGGGGCTCCAAATCTCTATCCCAAAGAGCTGCCTGATAGGAAAGAAGGCGTTGGTGGAATTTTTTTTTATAGTGACAACCCTTTATTTTATTTATCGTTATTCATTTTAAAACTTTCAATAAGTGTGATACAGTATACAATCGATTTACATTGAACATCACTTAAAGCTCTTACAATACTCCTTCAAAACAAATACCCCCCTCCCCTCCCATCAGTTTCCCACTCAATAGACCTTAAGTATTGTTCCAGATTCCTGCTTGGAAGGAAAGTGTCTTGGTTCAGGACGAATGCCAGGAAGTTCTGTTTCTCACAACGAGTGGTGGGCGCTTGGAATTCTCTTCCTGTGGATGTTGTGGAGGAGACTACTCTTCGGGGTTTCAAGCACAAGTTGGATACACACCTTCTTGCAAACCATATTGAGGGATAAGGTAATTTCAGGTTTTCATAATAGAGAACCTAAACGGGCCGCCGCGTGAGCGGAGCGCCGGACTTGATGGACCTCGGTCTGATCCGGTGGAAGGCATTTCTTATGTTCTTATGTGAGGAATCTTTTGAATTTGCATCCTTTGGGAGTCGGAAAGGCGAATAGTAAGGTTCTGCGTGAGAAGCGGAGTTTGTCTTGGAGAACAAAGTGATTCAGAAGGTAGGTGGAATAGCGTTTTGAAGCATAGGCAACCAAATTTGAAAATTATTCTGGCCTCGACTGGTAGCCAGTGTAGTTTTTTGAAATATGGGATGATGTGGTCTGATTTTTTTTTTTTCAGTTCAAAAATCAGTTGGATGGCTGTGTTTTGGATTGTTTTCAATCAATTGGTAGTTTTTTTTGTAGGATCCTTGGTAAATGATGTTGCAGTAGTCCAGCGAGTTTAGGATTAGTGACTGTATAATGCCGTGGCCATAATAAATCCACTCTTCTTCTTAGACATTTCGATGTGTGTTGATATTGTATGTGGGATGAAAGAGTGCCAAGGTGGCGCCTGCCCAGTTTGTCTGTACTGGCATATTGGTGTACAGATTCTGTTATAGAAATGGTGACATTTGTCCTGCGTGCATTTATCAGATCATAGGTCTATCGTTAACACTGAGAACTGTTCACAATTGTCGATACGTTCATTGCCAAACATGGTCTACTCTGAAATTTCACATGCAAAGACCTTCAATAACTATGGACTGTAAAAAAAAAAAAAAAAATCCCTCATGTTTTCAGGAAATGGCAGTGAGGACGGACCGTATGATAATTTCAGCACTGAGATGCAGATGGGCAAAATAAATCTCAATGAAGCAAGGCCCTGAAAGTTGAAACTCTTGGCTCTGAGAAACGTGTTTCTACAGTAGCATAAAAGTCACAATGCTGCCAAGTCGAGCATTAATATTTCATGATGGAAAGTTGGGAAGAGGGGAGGGGAGGGGAGGGAAGGGGGAAGGACAAGAGAAAAGAGGTATCAAGTGCTCTGGAAGCAGAAATCAAATGTATCGTGCAGAGAGAGAGAGAGAGAAAGAAGAGAAGAGAATGAGAGAGAGAAAGTGTATAAGAAAGGAAAAGAGAATGAGAAAATATGGAAGAGTCAGAGAGAATGAAAAAGTGGTAGTGAAAGGAAGGGAGGTAAAACATTGTTCGAATGCAGGAAGAAGAAGGATTGAAAAGAGAGAGAGAAAAAAAAACGAGAGAGGAAGACAAAGATTTCCTGCCTTACTTCTCTCATCCTAACCAAGGGTTACTCAGGGGACTGATGGCAGCTGTAAATTTGCAAGTATTTGAACGTCCAGGCCCGCAGAAGAAGCAAAATAAATAAATAAGCTGACCCTAGGTTCAGATATTTGACAGATTCCTTCCGCGCTGGAAATGACACACCATGCCAAAAGCTCATTGTTAATTAGCATTGTAAAAGGCCAGACTCCAACAGAAAAAAAAAAAAAAAAAGCTGCTTAATGTAATGAGGAAAAAAAAAAATCTCACACTGATCCATTACTGAGCAATCAGGGCTGTTTTGAACTCTCTGAATTTAATTGGTGTTCATTGCACAGATGCCATTATCTCTATCTGTGCCCCTGTAAAGATCAGGTGAGTCACTGGAATTTATCTACCCTAAGAGTTATGTGACTAGGATGACCTCAAGCATGTAGGTATAGACATGTTCCCCCCCCCCCCCCCTCTTTTAACTTTCTATCAAAAACCAAAGTAGCATTAAAAAAAATGTCAGCAAGAAACAATTTAGCTTGCTTTGTGCTTTCTCTTAGCAAAGGATTTCCCAGCTAAACTGTCTGCAGGATTAGACTCCATCTTATTTTCTCCTTGAGAACTGCAACCAGGTCGACCTAAAGCTCAAGCTAGGACACTCAGGCCACCCTATTTTGTATGTCTTGTACATTATTCCTCTTGAGAGACTGGGAATTCAATTTCATACTGTAAACTAGAAAGGTTTGGACAATTTCCTGGAGGTAAAGTCCATAGTCTGCTATTGAGAAAGACATGGGGGAAGCCACTGCTTGCCCTGGATCAGTAACATGGAATGTTGCTACTCTTTGGGTTTTGGCCAGGTACTAGTGACCTGGATTGGCCACCGTGAGAATAAGCTACTGCCTATATGGCTGCTCTTTTGTGTGCCAAGTAGAGGACAATCAAGCCATGAGGTTGGCTCTGAGGCACTGTAGAATGAGGCATTATGACATCACAATCTCAGCTCTGGAATGTTGCTCTCATTGGGGTTCCGGAATCTTGCTATTCTTTGAGATTCTATATGGAATGTTGCTACTCCTTGGGTATTGGCCAGGTACTAGTGACCTGGATTGGCCACCGTGAGAACAGGCTACTGGCTATATGGCTGTATGGCTGTTCTTATATGTGTATATAATCTAAACCAGATATCCCAAGTGGTAGTAGTAAAAATATAAACAATGTAACACACACCACTCAACCAGAGAAGTGCATCTCATTACACAGGCCTCAGAACTGGAGCCTACACGCCATTGTGAGATCACAAACTGGGGAAATCAGCGTAGTATCTTTGCTCCTTGCTCCAATCATTGGCCCAAAGAAACTAGTGCTAGGACATAAGTACATAAGTACATAAGTACATAAGTAGTCGCCTCCGCCGGGGCAGACCAGAGGTCCATCCAGCCCAGCGGTCCGCTCACGCGGCGGCCCATCAGGCATATTGCCTGGTCAGCGGTCCCTGACTAATTTTATTGCCTACCTCTACAGTTATCTCTAAACCTTCCACTGCTCTTATCTGTACCCCTCAATCCCTTTGTCTTCCAGGAACCTATCCAGGTCTTCCTTGAAACCCTGTACTGTGCTATTTCCTATCACGGCCTCCGGAAGGGTGTTCCATGTGTCCACCACCCTCTGTGTGAAAAAGTACTTCCTTGCGTTTGTTTTAAACCTGTCCCCTTTCAATTTCATCGAGTGACCCCTTGTTCTTGTGGTTTCTTTCAAATTGAAAAATCTGTCTTTGTCAACCTTTTCGATGCCCCTCAGGATCTTGAAGGTCTCTATCATATCTCCTCTGAGTCTCCGCTTTTCCAGGGAGAACAACCCCAGCTTCTTCAGTCTGTCAGTGTATGTAAGGTTTTCCATACCCTTAATCAGTTTAGTTGCTCTTCTCTGGACTCCCTCAAGCATTGCCATGTCCTTTTTGAGGTACGGTGACCAGTACTGTACACAGTATTCCAGATGCGGGCGCACCATAGCCCGGTACAGTGGCAGGATGACTTCCTTCGTTCTGGTCGAGATACCCTTCTTAATGATACCTAACATTTGGTTTGCTTTCCTCGAGGCTGTGGCGCATTGTGCCGACGCCTTCAATGTCGTGTCTACCATCACTCCCAAGTCTCTTTCCAGATTACTGACCCCTAGCATTGATCCCCCCATTTTGTAAGTGAACATCGGGTTCCTTCTCCCTATATGCATGACCTTGCATTTCCCAACATTGAAGCTCATTTGCCACTTTTTCGCCCATTCTTCCAATGTCGTAAGATCCCTTTGGAGATTCTCGCAGTCAACCGTGGTTTCAACCTTGCTGAATAGTTTGGTGTCATCTGCAAATTTGATGACCTCGCATTTTGTTCCCTCCTCCAGGTCGTCAATGAATATGTTAAACAGGAGCGGTCCCAGCACCGATCCTTGAGGAACCCCGCTCGTGACCCCTTGCCAGTCCGAGTAATGGCCCTTTACACCAACCCTATAGTCTTAATAACTTAATAATTTTTTATTTATCTTTTTTAGATTTTTTTTCTTCTTTTTTAATGGTTTTTTTTAATCCATTACTTCCAACGTTTAAAATTCCCATCAATGTCTCTACATTTCCAATCTTACTACTATTTACTATAAAAAAATAATTAAGTTATTAAGACTATACGTGTCCAAGCACTAGTTCCTTTGGGCCAATGATTGGAGCAAGGAGCAAAGATACTACGCTGATTTCCCCCAGTTTGTGATCTCACCACGGCGCGTAGGCTCCAGTTCTGAGGCCTGTGTAATGAGATGCACTTCTCTGGTCGAGTGGTGTGTGTTACATTGTTTATGTTCTTATGTGTGCCAAGTAGAGGACAATCAAGCCATGAGATTTGCTCTGAGGCACTGTGGAATGAGGCACTATGACATCACAATCTCAGCTCTGGAATGTTGCTCTCATTGGGGTTCCGGAATCTTGCTATTCTTTGAGATGCTGGAATGTTGCTACTCTGGGTGTTGGACAGGTACTAGTGACCTGGATTGACCACCATGAGAACGAGCTACTGGGCTTGATGGGTCTTATATGATAATATACAAAGGAGCTACAGTACATTAATACATTAATTAGATTTTTCTGGAAAAGCCCAACGACGACAAACAATTCATGACCAAACATGCACAGTACGAGGAAAACAGTGCACGTCAGCTGTTTGAAGATAGAGAAGCTTATTTTATAAAGTGGAAGAGCGGCCTAGTGGTTAGAGCGGCTAACTCAGCACCCTGAGGTTGTGAGTTTGACTCCCACTGCCGCACCTTGTGACTCTGGGCAAGTCACTTCACACGTCATTGCCCCAGAGACAAAATAAGCAGCTGTCTAAAATGTGTAAACCACCCAAGAAAAGCAGTATATCAAATCCCACCCCTTTACTCCTAAATGTAAACCAGCAATAATAATGACTAGATTGCTAGAGATAGTTACACCTGTGTATCTGTACCTCAATGCTATTAAATTGTAAAAAGACTTGAAGTGACTCAGGAACAAAATATGATATGGGCTTTGAACCAAAAGACTTGTAGAGCTGCTTATGAAAACCCTAGAAGATAGGGGTGATATGATACAGACATTTGAAATGTATTAATATGTAAACGAATCTTTTCCAGACAAGGGGAAGTGATAAATCTAGAGGGTGTTAACCGGAGAAATACCAGGAAGTTCTATTTATTTATTTTTCTATACTGTTCTCCCTGGGAAACTCAGAATTGGAAAAGCCATGACAGATTAAATTATACACTTTGGTGGACAAATGTATGTAATAACATAGAGATATGAGAGAGTGAACACAGAATGTTTAGGGTTTAGGGTTTTATTTAACAAAATATGGAGTCCATTGGCTTTATTTGCTGCTTCACATTAAAAGATAATATATTGCCTTCTGAGTTTTTTCATTACACATCTGGGATGGGATGGGGGGGGTAGGGTAGGGAAAGGTAATGAAAATATAGATATTAATTCTTCATATCAAAGATGTTTAATATTGTCAATATTAATAATTGATGGAAAGGGGTTGGGTATAGTTATGATTGTATATATTATTTGTTTGAAATAGTGTATTCTTTATAATATTTTGCTATTTTCAATTAAATGTATTACACTATTGTAATTTAATAAAATAATAAAAATGTTAAAAAAAAGAAAAGAATGGTGTACATGAATTTATTCAGGCACTCAAGCATTTCCCCCCGACATTTGCACACAAGGTAAATGCGCGCACTGAATGGGGGGGGTGACCCGACCCAACAATGCTAATCATCATGTTAACCTTACCCTAACACTAGATAGCAAGTGAATGTTTTAACGCACCGCGATTCTCATGCCCGCACTTGTCGGTGTACCGTTATAGCTGGACAATAATGACAGAAAAACGGTGTGCACTCTTTTTGCAAAGAGTGTCACATGCTGTTGATGACATTTGCTCCCTAAATGGAACCCCCCTCCCAAAATGAACAATGGTGCACATGACATTGAAAACAAAGCAAAACAAACATTTTTGGGCTGCTCCAACCTAGTAAATATTCAAAGAACCACTGAGTGGTAAGTTTTTAACTAAGTAATTTTAACTCATTAACCACCCCCCCACACACACACTTTTATGAAATCGTGATAGGAGGCCGGCACGCTGAATACTCTGTGCTGCTCCCGACGCTCAAAGTAACTCTGCGGGAGCAGCGCAGAGCATTCAGCACACCAACCTGCGCTAAAAAACGCTATTGCTGTTTTGGAAAAGGGGGATGGGGGGTACATTTTTCCAAATGTTCAGCTGCGGCTCGGTTTTTACAGGACAATTGTACCTCTATCCTGCTTTGCTTTAACTGCCAAGGAGAGGATCTGAAAGGCGTCTCGAGAGACAGATGCAGCTAGAGTAAACGCTTTGCACAGGCAGGGACGGAGCAGAAAGGTTTGCCAGCAGGAATCTGGGAGAGGTGATCTGTGCTGATGCTGAGCACCAGGTGTTTGAAAGGCAGCTGTGCAAATGCCTGGCTCCAGCTCCCTCAGCTGGGGACATCCTGAGAAAAAGCACAGCACACAGCTGGGCATTAATTGAAGGGTTAATTGCTGTACAGTATAATCCCGTTATAACGGACTTCAAGGGACCTGGAAAAACGGTCTATTATATCCAGAGTCCGTTATATCCAGAGTTGCATTTTTAAAAAAACTTTATTTAGGGCAACTTGAAACAACGTAAATCAATGAAGAACAGTCACTGCAACATCAAGAACAAAATTCAGCAAAACATTGGTATGGCACAAAATGATTGCAAACCAGAACACTGTACATTTTTTTTTTCTGGGCTGCATTTTGATACTATATCACCAGCATGCCACGTGCCTTGTAGGCGGAGCCTGCATGTCCGTTATAGCCGAATAAAACTACAGCTAAAAGCGGTTCTGGAGACCAAAATAGTTGTCCGTTATATCCGAAAGTCCGTTATATGTGAGTCCGCTATATCCAATGATTTTCTGTATGTTTATAATGGCGCTCGGCCGGGACCAGAGGAACTCGTCCGCTATAGGCGAGGTTCCGTTATAAGCGAGTCCATTATAACGTGATTATACTGTATAGCGAGGTTTTTTTCTCGTGGGTCTACATTTAAATAACATAGTAACATAGTAGATGACGGCAGATAAAGGCCCGAATGGTCCATCCAGTCTGCCCAACCTGATTCAATTAAAATTTTTTTTTTTTTTTACTGATGACCTTTGTGACCCTGGAGGAGTCTCTTCCTTCTCCATTATGCAAGCATGCACACAGACACATATCTATTCACCAAAGGATGGAAAGAGAACCAACTATGTGTAGACGCATGCACACGTGTACACACTCACATGTGCACATCTAAACAGCTCCTTGCACTAAACCTCTCAGTATAACACATTTAAGTACATTTTGGTGGTTATGGGCCTGATTTTGTATACTGTGGCCAAAGTCTCACACACAGATCTATGGCCCAAATTCACTAAGCAAACCGATCGTTTACCGATGGGTTTGCGACCCCTTAGTGACTCCGGCCCGATTCACGTACCTGTCTTCTGACCATCCTCCGATCCGCGCATGCAAACGAGGGCAACGGCATGCAGAGAAGGCAGGGACGCGATTCACTAAACCCTGCAACACCGACTGGGCTGGCCGATCAAAAAAAAGCCACTGCTGAGGACCAGTCCCTGAAGCCCTTTGCGACTGCCCTGCCTTCTGCAGCCCTGCTCTCTGCCCTGTCAGCCCCGAAGACCTGCCTGCCCCGAACTCCTGCACCCTTCCCTGTGTGTGCGCAAAACCCTTCCCTTAAGAAGAGGGAACAGTAGTGTCTCAGCGAGTCCTACACTCATCTCTCAGTCTCTCTCAAGACCCTCGTCCCGCTCCAGCACCGCCAAGATCTTAGGGCTAGATTCCCCGTAGTGCAAGCCCGTGGTTTTAACCCGCGGGCTTAAGTGAGTTAAAACCACGGGCTCCAAACGTCCTGTTTCACATTCCCTTTCCCTCTGCCCTAGAAAAAAAAAAAGTTAAGAAAAAAAAAAACGGCCCTGGCTCGAACGGGCATGCGCAGACCATCTACAGATGGTCTGCACGTGCACGCAGATCGCACAACAGCGATCCGTGCAGGCAGATGGGGGCGTTCCTCCGATCGCCCCCATCTGCATATTTTTCCTTTCAGAATTCGTCGGACCTGCCCGGATCGGGCCCGATCGGGCAGGTTAGTGAATCCTGGCCTATGTATATTGTTGATTTGCCATCACAAATTAATTAGTTAACAAGCCAATCAGAGCTGATAACTGAAAAATTAGCAACTCATTAATGAACACTAATTGGCAGTAATTAGAATTTACGTGCACAACTTTCTAAGCATGGTCTATACAGTGGTGCACACAGATTCTAGTGTGTGGATCTCTAAAGGGGCGTGGCCAGGGGAGGAGCATGGGCAAGTCGTGGGTATTCCTAAAAGGTAGACATAATGTTATAGAACACGCCTGATCCGAGCACCACTTAGGCACAGGCATTTAGGCCTGGTTTTCATTGGCCTAAACGCCTGCGCCTAAAAGTTAGTCGCACAGATGGGCGCTAAACGTGATTCTATAAACAGCGCCTAACGCCAGTTAATTTTTGCAGACTGGAGCATCCATTGAGAAGGGAATGTCTCTCGGCCAGGGTATTACAGCGTTTGAGTATTGTGCTGTAGCTGCGTTCTCAACATTTTGAAAAGGAACACAGAAATATCTTTTTTAGAGGACTGTCCGTGTGTCCAGATGGATTTTCACAACCCGGCACTTTGTCCGGGTTTTGGGAGGCCCCAAACTCGTAACAACCCCCACCTTTTGCTAAACCACGATAGCGGTTATTAGCGCTGGAAACTGCGCTGAATGCTCTGTTCTGCTCCCGACATTCATAGGAGCTCTATGAGTGTCGGGAGCTGCGCAGAGCATTGAGCCCGGCTCCCCTGCACTAATAACCGCAATTGCGGTTTAGTAAAAGGGAGGGAAAGTGTTTTCCTTTCATTAAATTTTCACTTAGCACTCTTAATTTTCAACCTGAAAAAATACGACTCGATATCAGCCTGGTTACACTGGTTACCCATCCCATCACGAATAAAATTTAAAACTTCATGCATCCTACACCAAATAATTCACGGAAACTCAACATCTCCACTCATCCAACTCTTCTCAAAGGCATGGTCTATCTCCCACAGAACCGTTAACAGCATCCTACTAAACCTTCCCTCAACAAAGAATCTCCAATACAAGCAAATTTTTCACTCCATGCGTAGCTTCCTAGGAGTGAAAACCTGGAATGACCTCACTGAAACGACCAGAACAGAACCCAACTACACCACATTCTGGAAAAAAACTGAAAACCAACCTCTTTGATACCTGAACATCTCAGATCTTCCCCTCCCAAATGTTCCCCCTTTTCTCCTCCCCTTCCCTCTCCTCTCTTCTCTTTGTAAGTCGCCCGACGCAGAAATAGAAGATTAGATTAGATTAGATTAATTCAGAGGCCGTGCCCTCTGAAGTTGGTTATACACCCTTTTTGTGCAGAGATTCATTGGTTCAGTGCTTGGTTCAAAGACTTAACCTCATTTGTTAACAATTTGGGTGGGGATTCCAGCCCCTTGTTTGCCTCCCATGTTCCAACGCCTACAACATAAACTATTGCTTTGCTAATTCCAAATTTAAGATTTTATCTCACCTTCTCATCTCTGCCTCCATGTCCTTCTCCTCTACTCGTACCTCAACCCCTTTCGTAAAGTCTAGCCCAAAACAACTTGTCTCCTATAAGACATTTGACTTATCTGCGGGAAGGTATCTTCACCTAAAATCAAAACAAACTAAAACCAACAGCAAAAAAAAAAAAGCTGATATCTGCTTTCCATTAAACACCTGTCAGTGATAAAAAGGACAGAGGCAAGTGCTAATCTCATTGGATTTCTGCATCTTGAGAATACAAACTGCTAATCTTTGCTCGGAAACAAACAAAGGAATAATGTCAGGAGGGGAAGCATCAGGGAATAATTAGTGACTGAAAAGGCAACACCCAACAGACTGTCTTGTTAAACCTCCGAACTATTCATGTTTTCCATCGGTTAAAATTTTTTTTAAAAAAATCAACCTTCTCTGCTCATCTTCAGCACATCCATGACGTCGTTGACGGAGGCGTCTTTGGAGTCGCAGTTACAGCAGGTTAAAACCACGGGCTTGCGAAAAAGTTAAGACCGGTTTTAAAAAGTGAAATTTAGCTGCACTCGCATTGGGATCGCTATAGAGCGATCTGGGCAGGCGCTTGGGGGTGTGATTCCGATCGCCCTCATATGCATGAGGGCGATTCGTGAATGGGCCCCCCCCCCGGACACGGATCGGATCGGATCCGTGCCCTTAGTGAATGTAGCCCAGAGAGGTAAAGCAGAAAGGTGAGTACAAATCAAAAGCATAAAGCACATTCTAAGACAGGTATTGTTAGGGCAGGGGTGCCCAATAGGTCGATCGCGATCGACCGGTAGCTCGCCAAGGCAAAGTGAGTCGATCACCCAGGACTCACTTTGCCTTGGCGATCTATCGGGCCGATCAGCCTTCCTCTCCCCGGCGTCAATTCTGCCATCGGAGAGGAATGCTGGTCAGCCCGAAGCAGGGAGAGCATGGGCTGGCGTCGGCGTCGGCTTTGGGGCCTGTTATCCATTGGTGGCGGTTTGGGTCCTGTTCCCCAGCAGCGGCAGTGGTAGTGGCTTGGGGAAGGGCAGGGAGAAAGAAAGAAAGGGGGCAGGCAGGGAGACAGAAGGAAAGAAGAGAAACAGAAAAAAAGAAAGGGGGCATGAAGAGAGAAAGAAAGAAAGGTCAGGGAGAGAGGAAGAAAAAGTTGGGGGAGGGAATGAGGTGTGGAGGAGAGGAAGCATACAGGCTGAAAGAAAGGTTGGATGCACAGTCAGAAGAAGAAAGTGCAACCAGAGACTCATGAAATCACCAGACAAGGTAGGAAAAATGATTTTTTTTTCAATTTAGTGATCAAACTGTGTCTGAATTTATATCTGCTCTCTATATTTTACACTATGGTCCCCTTTTACTAAACCGCAATAGTGGTTTTTAGCGCAGGGAGCCTATGAACCCTGGAATAGGAGTGATAATTAACAATTCTATGCGTACAGTGTGCGTTGTGTTTTTTAAAAATTTTATTGTTGGTGGATCATTTTGACTTGGTAATTTTAAAAGTAACTCGCGAGTTAAAAAATGTGTGGGCACCCCTGTGTTAGGGTCTGATTCTATAAGTAGTGCCTACATTGAGGACATCTTGTAATGTCTAACTTTTAGGGCTCCTTCTACAAAGCTGTGGTGGAGGTTTCTATCGTGGGCTGGCGAAATAAATGCTCCAGTACAGTGGTGCCTGAAATTTATATAGCATTAACCAAATACAAAAACACAAAAAATAAAGGAAAACCATCTACAATAATAAAATGCTAAGTGCGCATGCGCACTCTTATCCCGTGTTCCCTGAGTCCTGATCCGTCGGGATGTGGCCACAAAAGTACGCTTGCGCGTTTACAAGGATCTTTAGTCCTTCCCGGCAAATGGTGGAGCTGAATAACTTGAGCAGTGTCCAGATAAGGGATCTTACGAATATTGTATCAATTCAATGCTGGTTACTTTGTTTCAGTATTTAGGACCACAGTGGTACCTCGGAATCCAAACGCCCCAGAACTCGAACAACTTGGAGTCCGACCTATTTCTCTTATTAAATTTTGCCCCGGAATCCGAACGCTGCTTTGGAATCCGAACATACGGGAACTGCAAGCGGTGCTCAGCCCAAAGCTTCCCCTCTGATGCAGCTTCCTGTTTCTGCCTGGGTGGTTGCGTCAGAGGGAAGCTTTGGGCTGAGCACCACTTGCAGTTGCTGTTGCTGATCTTGCTGTCTCTGTCAGGCGGGGCCTGATCTTGCTGTCTCTACCAGGGGGCCCGATCTTGCTGTCTCTGCCAGAGGGCCCGATCATGCTGTCTCTGCCGGGGGGCCCGATCTTGCTGTCTCTACCAGGGGGCCCGATCTTGCTGTCTCTGCCGGGGGGCCCGATCTTGCTGTCTATGCCGGTGGGGGCCCGATCTTGCTGTCTATTCCAGTGGGGGCCCGATCTTGCTGTCTATTCCAGTGGGGGCCTGATCTTGCTGTCTATGCCGGTGGGGGCCCGATCTTGCTGTCTCTACCAGGGGAGCCCGATCTTAATGAGTTTGTGGGACCAAGGAACGGATTAATCCAGTTTCTATTATTTTCAATGGGAAAAATTGTCTTGGAACTCGAACGGGGTTCTGGAATTAAGTTTGGATTTCGAGGTACCACTGTATTGTATTAATTTAAGGTTGCCTACGCTGTTTCAGTACCATTACCTTTTGCATATTATGAGCTTTGTAATGTAATTATACAGGTACTGGTTTAACAGAGGACTGAATGTTGCCATGATGGTTCTCCGTTCCATTGGTCTCCATTTCAAAATGACTGGGGGGGGGGAGGGGTTTGTACTGAGCACATTCATCAAAGTTCATCACCATATGCTATACGGTTATTCTTTGTTTTTGTGGGTTTTGTATTTTAGTGCTATATTGGGGGGGAGTGTGGTGCAGTGGTTAAAGCTACAGTCCCAGCACCCTGGGGCTGTGGGTTCAAATCCCACGCTGCTCCTTGTGACCCTGGGAAAGTCACTTAATCCCCCCAGAGCCCCAGGTACATTAGACCAGTGTTCTTCAACCACCGGTCCATGGTCCAGTGCCGGTCCACAGAAATTTCCTGCCGGTCCACAGGGCCAGCATGTGCACCAGGCCCAAAACAGTGTTCTTCAACTGCCGGTCCACGGTGCGATTGATGCGGCGTTATCTTCGAGCCAGCTCCCTCTTCTTAACTGATTCAGTGTACAAAGCCACGGGCAGTGGCTCCTAGGGGCACCCTGCGCCTGAACCGGAAGCCTTTTCTCTGACGTTGCAACGTCAGAGGGAAGGCTTACAGATGAGGCACGGGACGTGCAAGGTGCAATTAGTACTATTATGGGGGCGGGGTCTGGGGTGGAGATTGGGTAGAGATGGGCGGGGCTTGGCCCACAACTTAGCCCAGTGTTGTTCAACCGCCGGTCCACTGACCAATGTCGGTCCACAGAATAATTCTTTTATTTTTGCCGGTCCATAGGTGTAAAAAGGTTGAAAAACACTGCATTAGACAGAGTGTGAGCCCACCAGGACAGACATGGAAAAATGTTTGAGTGCCTGAATAATTAGTAATCCACATAGAATTGTAGGATATGCAGAATAAATAAATAATTTATATATATTTTATGAGTGCTTATTTTATTGTATTGTCCCCAAGATTTTTATTGGAAGTAAATGCTCCGACACAGTGTTGCAGTAAGGTGGGGGGGGGGGGGGAGTGTCCACCCCAGGCGCTGTCTTGGTGGGGGTGCCGGCACCTTCCTCCTTTCCAACCCACTCTTTCACACCCCTTTCTCTGCTGCACACGTGCCTTCACCCCCCCCCCCCCCCCACCGTACATTTATACATTTACCTCTTTGCCAGCACAAGCAACACTCCAACCTGCTGTTCGTGCCAGCCCGGCTCTTCCTCTGCTGTCACTTTTGGGTCTACGAAGTGATGTCGGAGGAAAAGCCGCCGCCGATGCGGGTGGCATGCCTTGAGTACCCTACAGGAGAGTGGGTGTCTTCAGGAGAGTCTCTATGGGGAGAGAGGTCTACCGGAGGTGGGGGGTGGAGATATATTTGAGGGTGGCATTTTAAGGGGGTTCAGAATTTTTTGAGAAGGAGGCTCTATGGACGAATATCTTCAGAGGGATCAGCTCCAGCCCTTTTAAGAACATTCCCCAGCATAATCAGGCCCATGAGTTAGTAGCTAGTGATTGGAAGAGAACCATACTCATCAATCTAAGATTGAATTGAGCTTATTTATTGAATACAGCACATAAATATATAGACATGAAAATACAAATTGCAGATACACAAGATAAACTGCATACCATTCATTCATAAAATTACTAAAAACCCACTTATTCGACAAATTTATCTGATCCTTCAAATTCCGCTCATCTCTTACCTCTTCCAATACGCTCCTTCTTCCTACCCTACCACCCCATTCACTCAACTGTCTTCCACACCTTTCCAAATCTAACTGATGTAACCTCGCTGTCCTTACAGCATCTCTTGTTGTATACTGTCTTGAACTGAAAAGGTATGACTTCAGTTGTTGGAAAAATAATGGAAGTGTTGCTGAAATAAAGGATAGTGTATTTCCTTGGATCTAAGGGGTTACAGGATCCGAGGCAACATGGCTTTACAAAAGGTAAATTGTGCCAAACGAACCTGATTGAATTTTTTGATTGGGTAACCAGAGAGCTGGATCGAGGACATATGCTAGATGTAATTTACTTGGATTTCAGCAAAGCCTTTGATACAGTTCCTCATAGGAGGCTGTTGAACAAACTTGAAGGGCTGAAGTTAGGACCCAATGTCAGAAACTGGCTGTCGGACAGACGCCAGAGGGTGGTGGTTAATGGAAGTCGCTCGAAGGAAGGAAAGGTGACTAGTGGAGTCCCTCAGGGTTCGGTGCTGGGGCCAATCCTGTTCAATATGTATGTAAGTGACATTGCTGAAGGGTTAGAAGGAAAAGTGTGCCTTTTTGCAGATGATACCAAGATTTGTAACAGAGTAGACACCGAAGAGGGAGTGGAAAATATGAAAAAGGATCTGCAAAAGTTAGAGGAATGGTCTAATGCCTGGCAACTAAAATTCAATGCAAAGAAATGCAGAGTAATGCATTTGGGGATTAATAATAGGAAGGAACCGTATATGCTGGGAGGAGAGAAGCTGATATGCATGGATGGGGAGAGGAACCTTGGGGTGATAGTGTCCGAAGATCTAAAGGCGAAAAAACAGTGTGACAAGGCAGTGGCTGCTGCCAGAAGGATTCTGGGCTGTATAAAGAGAGGCGTAGTCAGTAGAAGGAAGAAGGTGTTGATGCCCCTGTACAGGTCATTGGTGAGGCCCCACTTGGAGTATTGTGTTCAGTTTTGGAGACCGTATCTGGCGAAAGACGTAAGAAGACTTGAGGCGGTCCAGAGGAGGGCGACGAAAATGATAGGAGGCTTGCGCCAGAAGACGTATGAGGAGAGACTGGAAGCCCTGAATATGTATACCCTAAGGAAAGGAGAGACAGGGGAGATATGATTCAGACGTTCAAATACTTAAAGGGTATTAACGTAGAACAAAATCTTTTCCAGAGAAAGGAAAATGGTAAAACCAGAGGTCATAATTTGAGGTTGAGGGGTGGTAGATTCAGGGGCAATGTTAGGAAATTCTACTTTACGGAGAGGGTAGTGGATGCCTGGAATGCGCTCCTGAGAGAGGTGGTGGAGAGTAAAACTGTGACTGAGTTCAAAGAAGCGTGGGATAAACACAGAAGATTTAGAATCAGAAAATAATATTAAATATTGAACTAAGGCCAGTTACTGGGCAGACTTGCACGGTCTGTGTCTGTGTATGGCAGTTTGGTGGAGGATGGGCAGGGGAGGGCTTCAATGGCTGGGAGGGTGTAGATGGGCTGGAGTAAGTCTTAACAGAGATTTCGGCAGGTGGAACCCAAGCACAGTACCGGGTAAAGCTTTGGAATCTTGCCCAGAAATAGCTAAGAAGAAAAAAAAAAAAAAAAAAAAAAAATTTTTAAATTGAATCAGGTTGGGCAGACTGGATGGACCATTCGGGTCTTTATCTGCCGTCATCTACTATGTTACTATATGTAAATAAATGTATTATTATTATTATTACCCAACATTTATCACCTTAAAATCTCAACAACTCTTTGGTACTTCTTAAGTAAATATTATGACATCGCTTATGCTATTCCTGCAAACTTTTATGTAATTCTTCAAAACTTTGTAATCCGCCTTGAACCGCAAGGCATTGGCGGAATAGAAATCACTAATGTAATGTAATGTATTATATATCCTGTATATGTATGTGCTGTATTCAATAAATAAGCGCAATTCAATCTCAGGTTGATGATTACACTTCCCTCCCCACTTCTCTTCCAATTGTATATTTACCGTGGGGTTGTTTGTCTTGTTCCATGAGTGACCCATTAGGTCGAGGACAGTGAAGAACACTGTTTGTCAGGTATTCATTGTTGGAAACAGGATACTAGACTGATTGTCCAGTACTTCTCATTGTAAACCGCCTCGAACTAGTAAGGCTTTGGCGGTATACAAGAATAAATTATTATTTTTATTATTATTATTAAAAATGGATGCTCTGTATGCACTGGCACATTGACATCCCTGCACATATTTCTATACATTTTATAAAATGATCCATCTTCTTCAGAGCCTTTTAAAAAAATACTCAAGAGAAATATTAAGAGTCCTGACCTGGACATTCCATTTCCCAGCAGAGGACCTATTCAAGATTGGCCGTTACACGTTATGCGCCCCTTCAGCTTTGGGGAGAGTTATAGAATAGAAGTGGTCCTGCTTGCGCTGGAAATTTAAACTAGGTTTTCCAAAGCATATCCGTGAATCTTTAATGGCGTGCCTTCTTTTGCGGATGACTGAAGAATGATTTTGCCTTTCTAAGGCTGCTAGAACAACAACAACAACAAAGAGAACAATAGAGAAGAGAACGATGGGGGGGCTAATTAGCGACCTGGGATGCTCCTGAAGCTGGCAAAAGATTCTTGAATTCTAAATGTCAGGAGCAAAGAAAAAAACAAAACAAAAAACTTATAATTAGTTAGAGAGCTAAAGTGCCATATAGAAACATATTTCGGTGGTGGTAGGAACGCTGCTCTTAAAGCTCAAATGGTATTTCTAATGCAAATCAAAAAAGAAAGAAGGGCATTTTGAATTAAGGCTTAATCAGAGAAAGTATATTGCATATGACTTCATACCAGTCTATGATATTTTTTTTTTTTTTTGGGGGGGAATAGCCTAGTCACATACAATCAGTGAAAAAATACAATGCAAATCATCAGAAATACATACAAGATAAAAGGATAAAAGATTAAAAACAGTGAATCAGGTTACAAACTGATCAAACATAAGAACATAAGAAGTGCCATCCCTGGAACAGACCCTAGGTCCATCAAGTCCGGCGATCCACACACGTGGAGGCCCCTCCAGGTGTACCCTGGCATAGTTTTAGTCCCCATATCACTCTGAGCGGTTCATAGACAACCCCGCGAAAGACAAAGGCGCGCGCCGACAACTGAGCGCAAGACGGAGGCGCGCGCCGAAGAAAATTACAGTTTTTAGGGGCTCCGACGGGGGTTTTTGTTGGGGAGCCCCCCCCCCCAGTTTACTTAATAGAGATCGCGCCGGCGTTGTGGGGGGTTTGGGGGGTTGTAACCCTCCATATTTTACTGTAACCTTAACTTTTTCCCTAAAAACAGGGAAAAAGTTAAGTTTTCAGTAAAATGTGGGGGGTTACAACCCCCCAAGCCCCCCACAACGCGGCACGATCTCTATTAAGTAAAGTGGGGGGGTTCCCCCCACGCCCCCCCCCCCCCCGTCGGAGCCCTAAAATCAGTAATTTTCTGCGGCGCGCACCTCCGCGCTGCGCTCAATTGTCTGCGTGCGCCTTTGTCCCGGCGCGCTTTTGACCTGACACCACTCTGATTCATAGACAACCCCGCTTGTCCCGGCGCGCTTTTGACCTGACACCACTCTGAGCTTCTCATAAGGAGAAGTGCATGTAGATTACCCTTAACCATGTCACTTTATGCCTCTCATAAGGAGATGTGCATCTACTTTGCTTTTAAATCCTAGAACGGTGGATTCCGCAATTACCTCTTCAGGGAGAGCATGCCAGGTGTCCACCACTCGTTGCGTGAAGCAGAACTTCCTGATATTTGTTCTGAACTTGTCCCCCCTTAGCTTCAGTCCATGTCCTCTTGTCCGTGTCACATTGGACATTGTAAATAATGTTTTTTCCTGCTCTATTTTGTCGATTCCTTTCAGTATTTTGAAAGTCTCGATCATATCCCCTCGCAGTCTCCTCTTCTCAAGGGAGAACAATCCCAGTCTCTTAAGTCGTTCCTCGTATTCCAAGTTCTCCATACCTTTTATTAGCTTTGTTGCTCGTCTCTGCACCCTCTCGAGCATTTTTATATCCTTCTTGAGGTATAGAAACCAATGTTGGATGCAGTATTCCAAGTGTGGTCTGACCATCGCCCTATAAAACGGCATTTCTCCGATCTACTCATGATTCCCTTCTTTATCATGCCTAGCATTTTATTTGCGTTCTTCGCAGCCGCCGTGTTTTTACTAATTTTCTAAAAGTAAAATAAGATGGAGCACGCATAATAATATTACCCAACCGGTCATTCAATTTGCCTGCCCGAAATGCAACAGTTCTATCCAGAAATCTTTTAAAGCGACAAGCATTTACTGTTGGGTAAGCAAACCTATGGATTCTGCATGTAGGCCTGTTAAAACGGTCCAGAAAAAAGTGAGAGACCAGGTAAGCAGGAGCCATCCCAAATAATTGATTTAAAACAGATACAGGAAAATTTAAACAAACTCTTGCATCCATCGGTAACCAATGTAGTTTTTGATAATAGGGAGTAATATGTTCCCATTTTTTCAAACCAAAAATCAGCCGAACTGCTGAATTTTGAATAACTCGAAGACCTAGGGCTCCTTTTTCTAAGGTGCGTCAGGGCCTTAACGCGCAGAATAGCTTGCGCGCTAGACCTTAACGCCAGCATTGCCCATAGCTAAGAAGAAAAAATTGTAAAAAAAATTAAATTGAATCAAGTTGGGCAGACTGGATGGACCATTTGGGTCTTTACCTGCCGTCATCTACTAAGTTACTATATGTTTCAGGAAAGTATTTCATTTGATTTTAATGGCTTGTTTCTTAAAGACAAAAACCCTCTCTATAATCTTACATTTCCAATTTTACACATAGCACATGTGGGTTATCGAGTGCCTACAATAAATGGGCAACTTAATTGACACATTAGCTCCTAATTGATACCAACAACCAATTATGTGCCATAATTCAAGAAAAGGGACCGAGTCTTAGAAATTGAGTTATTCAGCTGGCTAAGTAATGAAGAAGTTGCTGATTCAAACGGAACAAACCACATCTTTCTATCATTTCATTTGCCTGAGGGGAGACATGATTGAAGTCTACAAAATCCTCAGCGGTAGAGAATGGGTTCAAGTGGAACGATTTTTTTACTCCGTCAAAAATGACAAACACTAGGGGATACTCGATAAATACATTTAAAACCAAATTGGAGGAACTAGTTTTTTCACTCAGAGAATGGCTAAGCTCTGGAACGCGTTGGCAGAGGTTGTGGCATGAGTGGTTAACGTAGCTGGTTTTAAGAAAAGTTTGGACAAATTCCTGGAGGAAAAGTCCATAGTCTTCTATTGAGACAGACATGGGGGAAGCCACGGCTTGCCCTGGATCGGTAGCATGAAATGTTGCTACTTTTGGGGGGTTTTGCCAGGTACTAGTGACCTGGATTGGCCACCGTGAGAACGGGCTATTGGGCTAGATCAGGGGTATCAAAGTCCTTCCTTGAGGGCCGCAATCCAGTCGGGTTTTCAGGATTTCCCCAATGAATATGCATGAGATCTATGTGCATGCATTGCTTTCAATGCTTATTCATTGGGGAAATCCTGAAAACCCGACTGGATTGCGGCCCTCAAGGAGGGACTTTGAGATCCCTGGGCTAGATGGACCATTGGTCTGACCCAGTACGGCTATTCTTATATTCTTATGCTCTTAATATAATTCAACAAATAAATAGAACCCAACTGACACTGTTGTTTTGTTTCTCAAGTAAGCGTGCACTAACACTTGGTGACACATATATGTAACTACACTTAGGGCTCCTTTTACTTAGGTGCGCTAGCGTTTTTAGCGCACGCAGGAAATTACCTTGAGCTATGCAGCTACAACTAACGCCAGCTCAATGTTGGCGTTAAGGTCTAGCGCGCGCTATTCCACAAGTTAAAGCCTTAACGCAACTTAGTAAAAGGAGCCTTTAGTATTCTATAACCTTAGCATGAAAATTCTATAGTGGGTCACTGCAAGGTGGGTGGATGTGGGAGGAGCATAGGTATGTCAGGGAGTGGCTAGAACTTACATGCTAAGGTTATAGAATACCAATATTTTATTCATTCATTCATTCATTTAGCCCGCCCTCCCAAAGGAGCCCAGAACGGGTTACAAAGGTACATTCACAGTATAGACGGACAAAATTATTGAAATACATTTTTGGCAGACATAGCTTAGAAGAATTTGTGGCATTTGAAGAAGATATTACATGGCATAGTATAGATTTAGGACCGCATTCACTGTACTAACAGAACATAATCGTACTAAAGTTTTAATGTTGTAAGCGAGTACGTGATTGGTGGTCGGCAGTTTAGGTCCCGTGAGTAGCGTTGGTCATGATGGGGCTCGTGAGTAGCTTTGGACATTAAGGAGCTGGATTTCTGAAGAGGAAGGCTTTCACGGCCTTCCTGAAGTTCCATAGATTGTCTAGCGATCTAATGGGATGTGGGGACGATGTGCCAGAATCTGGGTATAAACTGTGAATAAGAGCGTTTGCGGGCTGTTTCAGTTTTGAGGGAATGACCGGGTAGTGATGTGAGTTATGCACACAGCTGTAATATTTGCATGGTGTAAGTAGCCGCACCTAAATGTTGACGCATACTTTACGCTAGCAGACTAGAAAGGCAGTCAAATTCATAATTGTTGATGTAGAATTTGCGCTTAGTCTACAGTATCCCGTTGCCTAACCTTGGCAAAATATAGAAATTCACCCCTAAAGACCCCTATTCTGTAAACGGCTCCTAGGCACCATTGAGCAAGATTGTCAGTCATCTACTAGGTGCCGTTTATAGGTTAGGCGCATTGCCATTTAGGCCAGGTTTTTCTTGGTCTAAAGGAGGGCACTAAGGTAGACGCCTACCGGCACCTAAGTGAAACCATGCCCAAAGTCTGCACCAAATCCACTCCAAATCTGCCCCTAGCATGGCTACTTGCTGGTAGGTGCCTTGGTGTAGATGCCATTGTCTATCCTGAAGAGGTAGGTGCCTACCAAGTTAGGCGCTTACTGGCTAATTTATTTATTTAAATTGTTTGTTTTTACTAGCACTTTCAGTTATTAGTAATGATTAAGACAATTAAGAAAATTAAACATAGAAACAGATGGCAGATAAAGGCCAAATGGCCCACCCAGCCTGTCCATCCGCAGCATCCACTATTTCCTCCTCTCTCTATTGGCTAAAGCTCCTAACATTTGCATCTCCTCTTCCTATTGGTTAAGGCTCTTTACACCTGCATTGTGAGGTCATAGAGCTTTATGGTTATAGAAACATAGAAAAATGATCGCAGATAAAAGCCAAATGGCCCATCTGCAGCATCCACTATCTCCTCCTCTCTCTATTGGCTAAAGCTCCTAACATTTGCATCTCCTCTTCCTATAGGCTAAGGCTCTTTACACCTGCATTGTGAGGTCATAAAGCTTTATGGTTATAGAAACATACCCCCTCTTCTACAAAACCGCGCTAGTAGTTTATAGCGCAGAGAGCTGCACTGAATGGCCCGCCCTGTTCCCGATGCTCATTGAGTTCCTATGAGCGTCGGGAGCAGCGCGGACCATTCAGCACAGCACCCCGCGCTAGAAACCACTAGCGCGGTTTCGTAGAAGAGGGGAATAGAAACATGATGTTAGATAAAGGCCAAATGGCCCATCTAGTCTGCCCATCTGTAACATCCACTCTCTCCTCTTCACCCTATTGGCTAAAGCTCATAAAATTTGTATCACCTCTCCCTATTGGTTAAGGCTCTTTACACCTGCATTGTGAGGTCATAGAGCTTTATGGTTATAGAAACATAGAATCATGATGGCAGACAAAGGCCGAATGGCCCATCCAGTCTGCCCATCTGCAGTAACCATTATTTCTTTCTCTCTCTCTCTGAGAGATCTCACATGCCTAGGCGTGCAAATCGAGGCGACTAACTTTAGATGTTTTTTATAGAATCAGAGCCAAAGTGCCTATTACAATTCACACAATACCAGCTTAGAAGCAGCTGTCAATGGTTGTGCATAATATCTCTCTAATTCTATAAAAAGCACTGAAAGTTGTGTGTGCAAATTTGCCCACAATTCAATTTGGGCTTTCAGTTTAACCGTTTTGTGCTTAATGTTCCCAATCGGGAGCAAAAATTTGATGCACTTTCATAAAACACCTACCAAACCAATAGAGACAACATATTTTCCTGTTATCCAGTAAAAATTGCTCTTTGTTTTCAAACAAATTGGAACTCATGTACCTGCCTACAACCCATGGAACAGTGACCCCTCAAAAGCGCACTGGACTTTGGCGCACCGACAATCGCACGGCGACATTTGCGTGCAGGACATATGTGCGCTGCCGGTTCTAGAACATAAGAACATAAGCAGTGCCTCTGCCGGGTCAGACCACAGGTCCATCCTGCCCAGCAGTCCGCTCCCGCGGCGGCCCAAACAGGTCATGACCTGTCTGTATCACCAGAAGGGGCTCCCTTGCCACCTTGGTTTCTCATTTAAGTCCTGTCTTCCTATCGAAGTCCTAACCCTCCGGTCTTGCACATGCACGATCTGGTTTGGTTTCTATACTCATTACCTGATTAGCTTTCTATACTTGTGTTACATCCCAGCTCCTCCCTCAGTATCCCATGATCCCTTTATCCTTCAGGAATCCGTCCAATCCCTGTTTGAACCCTTGTACCGTACTCTGCCTGATCACTTCCTCCGGTAGCGCATTCCAAGTGTCCACGACCCTTTGGGTGAAAAAAAACTTCCTTGCATTCGTTTTGAACCTATCTCCCTTCAGTTTCTCTGAATGCCCCCTCATACTTGTTGTCCCCTTCAGTCTGAAGAATCTGTCCCTATCCACCCTCTCTATGCCCCTCATGATCTTGAAGGTCTCTATCATATCTCCCCTGAGCCTCCTCTTTTCCAGAGAGAAGAGCCCCAGCCTATCCAACCTCTCGGCGTATGGGCAGTGTTCCAGCCGAGAGGTTGGATAGGCTGGGGCTCTTCTCTCTGGAAAAGAGGAGGCTCAGGGGAGATATGATAGAGACCTTCAAGATCATGAGGGGCATAGAGAGGGTGCTTTTAAGCCTTTCCGTTAGCATTGTGAGGGGTATATTTACAAGTCCTCGCGCTCCTGTTAGGGGGGGGTGAAAGCTCACAAACAGCGAAAATGGAAAGGAAAACGGAAGTTTTCAGTGTACCGGTGGGGGGGGGAGTTCCCCCCCATAAAACCAACGGGAGCGCGAGAACTTGTAAATGTAGTGGGGGTTCCCACACACACCCCTCATAGCGCTAACGGAAAGGCTGAAATGTGGCGGAAGCGGCAGCATGCAGATGTCCTGTATGCAAATGTCGCTGCGGGATTGTCAGCACGCCAAAGTTCGGTGCCCTTTTGATGGTGTAGCCATGGAACATTAGCTCAAAGTTAGTAAAAAAAAAAAAAAAAAAACAATACATTTACCAGTTTCACCAATTTGCATAGCACAAAATCCACGCTATAGCTTATGGCCGTCTAACTTTCACAGAAAGTTGTCAGGGAGGAAGTTTTAATTATTTTGATATATTGCACATCAATATTTATGCAGTATGCGAAAAGATGTGATAGATTATGTCGATGTTCCCGTTTGGGAATGTTGGCTCCCTGGAGGACAATAATTTGCGGTTTCTGAGCAATTGCTCAGAAATAGAAGGAATACAACAGACACCATTTTAACATTGTCAACAAAGGCTAATTAGATAACTACATTATTGCTTTGCTATATAGACATACTGTAATACCGTATACCTGGAGTGGAGGAGTGGCCTAGTGGTTAGAACTGGTGACGTAGCGCCCTGAGGTTGTGAGTTTGATTCCCTTTGCAACTCTGGGCAAGTCACCTTATTGCTCCAGTCTACCTGTCTAAAATATGTAAACCATATTAGTGTCGTTTGAAAGATTAAACTACCATTCTACCCCAGACGTAGGCAGCAGAATGCTTTTTTTTTTTGGGGGGGGGGATGGGATTCCAAAAGCTAGCTCCCCCCCCGCAGGATCCTGTGGCATGACCTCTCTCTCCAGCTCCCGATTCCCCCCACTTACATTCCATGGTCGCTCTCATTTTAAATCTTCGGACAGCCGTCACACAGCGTCAACGAGCAGGCCTGTCCCGGAAGTCTTCGTTCCGCAGCAGCTTCTTGTTCCTGGGAAGGCGGGATGCTGCAGAATGGGAGGTTTCGGGGCAGGCCCGCTCGTTGATGCTGCCTGACAGCTGCCCGAAGATTTAAAACATCAGCGGCCAAGAGGAGGTAGGTGGAGGAGTATAGCAACAACTGACTCTTCTGACTGCCAATTTTTGGGAGGCCATGGTCCCTGGAGCCTCCCCTGGTCTAAGCCTATGACCCCCATCTGTGATTTTATCAGGCCTCTCCGTTCTGGAATTCTGCCAAGTATCTGTGACCTTGATTGACCGTTGTTAGAAACAGGATACTGGGCTGTATGAAGCTTTGATCTGATCCATTAATCCAATTCTTACATTCCTATTGCTCCTATGAGGTGGGAACATAAAAACTGACTTCTGCACTACTTTCTGCCATTGTAGCAGCTTAATTATCACTAAGCATTTTCGGAATCTCTGGAGTGGAGCATTTGTAATCTGTACTGAGGATTGGCTGGCCCGGAACTTCCTCTCTGACATCAGAATTGACGTGGGGAAGAAGGTTTGTGGGCCGGCGCCTGGACCTTACTTTGCTTTAGTTGCGGCGGGCGGTGGTCAGCAGTCAGCAGCGGACGGAGGGGGGGGGCAGGCTTCGGCTTCGGAGGGAGGGGAAGCGATCGCCTGTCCCGTTGTCCCCAGGGACAGCTTCGGGACGCTGTTCCTGAAAACGGGACATTTTGGCGTCCCGAAGCTGTGCGTGGGGACAACGGGACAGGGGATCTAAAAAGGGGACAGTCCTCTACAATTGTACCTCTGTTTATTGTCTTCTAAGCTCTTAGCTTTATAACTATTTACTCATAGGTCTGTCTTCTGTCTTTGGCCAATACAGCAATACACACTACACTTCAGAATCATATTTTTCAAGCAGTCTTGATTGTCATTCTAACACTGTTACATCTACAACAAGAGACAGCACTTGGCAAGGGCTTTGTTGAATTTCTTGATTCAAAGACAAATTCTCTTTATTTTTTCCGCTCAAACTATTTTAATCTTTTTCTAAAGAGTAGAAAATGTTCATTGATGATTGTTATAGGGCAAGAAAGCAACATGAGGCTGAAAAACATATCGACCCAAATAACGTAGATTAATTCATTTTCTGAATGAGAGAAATGGAACAGAGCTACAAACAAAGAGAGGGAAAGATCAACAGAGAGAGAGAGATACTATAACACATACTTATGGAAGCTATAACAAATGATATAGGGTTATTCTCATCATATTTTGGTCATAGAGAAGACCTAGGTGGGAGGTTGGGTGCTTAGAAACTAGTTTTCAAGTTTTTCATAAAAATTTGATACAGTTGCTTATCGAGCCTACTAAGCGAGTTACAATTAAAATAAAGGGAGTAGACAAACATATGAACACATTTTTAAAAATTTACAAAAAAATATAGTCATTAACATATAAACGAACAGACTAACAAGACACGATAGGTATATGGGTAGAAATACAATTTAAGATAGGAAAGAGGAGCAGTTGAAGGAAAAAACAAAAGGTATTGGGTTGCAGAAGCTCTTGATTAAAAATGGGAAAATAGATAAAGTTTAATAGAAAAAGCTGAACTTAAGAATTGAATGCTTCCTTAAATAGGTGACTTTTGAGATGGCCCTTAAAACGGTCAAGATTTTTTTTTCTTCTCGAATTAACATTGGCAAGCTATTCCAGAGTTGAGGGACAACTACAGAGAAGATGTCCTGCCGTTTGGGGCCTATTATTCTTAAAGATGGAATAGTCAGCAGTCTTGTAGATCTAAACTAAAGAATGACAGTCTCTGGTATCCAGAGCATATATTGTGATGTCATAATGCCTCATTCCACCAGTGCCTAAGAGCCAATCACATCAGTGATGTCACAATGGCTTCATTATCCTTGGCTCACATAAGAATCAGAGTATGAATGGCCACAACCACTGACCCGCAAGCTTTGCTTTGAAGAATGCTGTTGTAGAAGGACTGAGGTTGAGATAGACACTACAGAATGACAGTCTCTGGTATCCAGAGCAGATATTGTGATGTCATAATGCCTCATTCCACCAGTGCCTAAGAGCAAATCACATCAGTGATGTCACAATGGCTTCATTATCCTTGGCTCACATAAGAATCAGAGTATGAATGGCCACAACCACTGACCCGCAAGCTTTGCTTTGAAGAATGCTGGTATAGAAGGACTGAGGTTGAGATAGACACAAAAAAATGACATGGGATTATTTCCCACGGTTATCCGCGGGGACGGGAACGGTGATGAATTTTGTCACCGTGTCATTCTCTAGTGTGTGCTAAGAATGAGAGGAAAGAGCTAGACAAATAAAATGGGGCTTGATCCCTATATATCAGGGGTGTCAAAGTCCCTCCTCGGGAGCCACAATCCAGTCGGGTTTTCAGGATTTCCCCAATGAATATGCATGAGATCTATTTGCATGAACTGCTTTCATTGCATGCTAATAGATCTCATGCATATTCATTGGGGAAATCCTGAAAACCCGACTGGATTGCGGTCTCTTTAAAAACTCTGAGCCCATTTGATCATATGTTTTGAGTGTTATGTAAAGTTTAGTCGCGCTGGGGATTTTTGATCAAGGTAATTTTACATACATGAAACAAATGCAGAAAAAGGCAGTCTGAATGAGGAGGCATCAAAATACGCTCGAACAGTCCGCAATTTCCATAGTGTGTAAAAACCTTTTTGAACCAAAGAAGCCACTTGGTTCTTCATAGTTAATGTCCGATCCAAGATTACGCCTAAGATCTTAATGGTCTGTTGGACAGGATAAGTGATGGAATTTAGAATTAATGATGTTTCAGTGCTATTTTGGCGTGGGGATGCGTAAAAGTTTTTTGGGTTTTTGTTTTCCAGATTAAGCTTCAATTAAAATTCATTCATCCACTGTTCAATAATTGAGAAGACTTCAGCAACTACAGGGATGATCTGTAATATGGAACTCAGAGTAGGAATTAAAATGGCGACATCATCGGCATAACTAAACATCTTAATCCCTAGACAACGATAATCTGTTACTCAACGAAGCTAGATAGACATTAAAAAGTGAAGGGGAGCGAGGAACGCCTCAGCTTAGTAAAAGATCTCCTAAGCCAGGGGTGTCCAACCTGTGGCCCGAGGGCCGCATGCGGCCCCGTGAAGTATTTTGTGTGGCCCCGGTTGAGGGTGATGCTGTGTTGTCCTCTGCTGTCCCCGGGTGTTTACCATCTTGCTGGCTCCCTCCTCTGTCTTGCTGCAGCGTTTGCGCAGCCCCAGAAACATTTTTTTTTCGGCCAATGCGGCCCAGGGAAGCCAAAAGGTTGGATACCCCTGTCCTAAGCTGTCACTTTGCCCCGACTCTGCTCCCCAGCCGGCCCCTAACCTTGCTAATTAGAGGATGGATCATTAATGATGATACTCAACACTGACCACTTTAAGTGTCGCTGAATATCGGTGATTGGCTGGCCCAGAACTTCCTCTCTGACATCAGAATTGACGTTGGGAGGGGAGGTGGAGGGGTGGAGAGAAGACTTGTAGGCCTGGCGCTTCTGCAGTGCAGTTGCTGCACGTGCCTTGATGTTGCTGGGTCAGGGAAGCAGGGTGCATGGGGGCAGGGGAAGAAGGGTGGCTTGGCTTGTCAGTGGGCAGGGAAAGCACGATGGCTTGGCTTGTCAGGGGGCAGGTGAAGCAGGGTGCGTTGGGGTAGCAGGGTGGCTTGGCTAGGATGTATCGGGGAAGCAGGCTGGCTTGGCTTGCTGGGGGCAGGGGAAGCAGGCTGCATCAGGAAAGCAGGGTGGCTTGGCTAGGGTGTGTCGTGGAAGCAGGTTGGATTGGCTAGGGTGTGTCGGGGGAAAGCAGGGTGGCTTGGGGGGGGGCAGGGAGACAGAAAAAAAGAGAAAGAAATGAAAGAGAGGATGCACAATCAGAAGGAAGTGCAACCAGAGAGTCATGAAATCACCAGATAAAGGTAGGAAAAAGTATTTTATTTTAAATTTAGTGATCAAAATGTGTCACTTTTGAGAATTTATATCTGCTGTCTATATTTTGCACTATATTTAATGGAATCCGGAGGATCTGAGGGGTCCTGTACTGTTTTGAGGAAAACATAAATGGTCACGTTAGGCATAAAGAGCCCCGTTTCAGTTCAAAGAATCCTAGTGCATAAATTAAATCTTTAAAGCCTCAAGACAAAGCAAAAATTGCATTCACTCCAGATATGAAATGCTCTGAATCAGATAAGTCACGTCATTAAAAAAAAAGAGACACTAAAGCAACACACACATGGATAATGCTGCCGGCTTCCGCTTGCACTAGAACCTTCAAAATACATTAAATCCATAAAACTAAATGAAAGCAGCTGCGGTTTTTATGGAAATAAAAGGTCCTCATATTAAAAAGCTCAGAGCTTTTTTTTAAAAAAAAAAAAAAAAAGAAAAAAGTGGGAAAAAAGGAAGAAAAGCACTCAGCAGTATTTTGCAAAGCTCAAAGCTTTCAGGAAGGTTTACAGCATGTGTCTCAGAATCGATGTGGCTAAGCTTTTTATGAGTGAAGAGGCAGAACAAAATCAAGCTCCAGTTTTTTCAATGCTTGATTTATTGTAGGACTGGATTAGGGTCTTCCTCATACCCTCATGCTGCTTATCACCTTCTTAAGAACATAAGAACATAACATTCTAGAACTGGTATTGTGATGTCATAATGCCTCATTCCACCAGTGCCTAAGAGCCAAACTCATCAGTGATGTCACAATGGCTCGATTATTCCTATACTTTGCTCACATAAGAACATAAGAATTGCCATACTGAGACAGATCGAAAGTCCATGAAGCCCAGTATCCTATTTCCAACAGTGGTCAGCCCAGGTCCCAAGTATCAGGCAGAAACCCAAAGAGTAGCGGCATTCCAAAGCTGAGATTGTGATGTCATAATGTCTCATTCCACCAATGCCTAAGAGCCAAAGTTTCAAGTTTAATAATGTTTTTGATTAATCGCTTAATCATATTTCAAAGTGATGAACATAATAATAAAATTACAGTATTAAGGGAGTAATGCAATACTTAACAAAAAATTAAGTCCAGAAAGGACTATTAACAAACTTAACAAACAAGTAAATATAGGGAAAAGGGGAGTGAACTACAAAATGTTTAAAAGAGCAGAACAATCAAGGAAAGAACATAAGGCAGGGGATTTAAATATTCCATAATCATAATCAACAGACAGAGTAAATCAAAAAGAAATAATTAATTATCGAAAGCATCTTTGAAAAGAAAAGTTTTTAAATTACTCTTAAATTTATCAAGGTTGCGCTCTTCTCTCAAATAGATAGGAAGAGAATTCCAGCTTGAGGGGCCGTAACAGAGAAAATAAATTGTCGTCTTGTATTAATGATCTTAAGGGATGGAATCGTCAACAAGTGCTGTTCATTTGATCGAAACGTTCGGTTAGAAGTATAAGAAATTAATAATTTAAAAATAAATGCTGGGGTTTTATAAAGTAGGGATTTGTAAGTAAGTAAACATAATTTGTATGTTATCCGGTGAGATACAGGTAGCCAGTGCGCCTTCCTAAGAAGGGGAGTTACATGATCAAATTTCCTGGTTTTTGTTATAAGTTTAATGGAGGTATTTTGTATAATTTGTAGTCGTCTAATTTCACTTTGACCAATTCCCTTAAAAAGGGCGTTACAATAATCGATTTCAGATATCACCTAAGAATGTTAAGAGATTTAGGGCAGAGAAATTGTGAAAGAGAGCGGTTTTGACGAAGTCTATAAAAGGATGCTTTAATAATACTACTAATATGATCCTGGAACGTTAGTTTATTGTCGAAAATCACTCCTAAAATTTTTACGGTGTTAACTGATTGCTGGGGAACATTTTTTATAGAAATAGGGGCAATGAGTTTAGAACTATCTTTCCATGGAAAAAGCATCACATGTGTTTTATTAATGTTAAGCGCCAACCTACAACCTATTAGTATCCAGCCATTGATGGATTTGTTCAACTCATCAGTGATGTCACAATGGCTTGATTATTCCTATACTTTGCTCACATAGCGCACCTTTGTAAAAGGAGCGCTCAGTATTGTTGTTGAAACACGGACCATGATGCGTCCACAGCTCCCAATGGTTAAATCCCAGATATATTTTATGTGGCGTATCAAATTGTATACTCTTAAATAAAGCCTGCATCTTGAACATCACCATTTCCACAGAGCTTCTGTTTTCGCTGGATTTGCATTTTCGGTGGGATTAAGGGTCAATTTTTTGTTTGTAAAACTAACAATGTGTCAGAATTTCATAGGCGCTGTGAAAACTCAAACTGTTCCCCCTCCCCCCCCCCCCCCAAGCTTTAACAAAGGCCTTCAGTCCTTTTGGGAAGTTATTAACAGCCTTGTCGATGTCTCCGATCATCTGCAGCACTTCCTGGAGTTTGGCGATTTTTGCAGCGTTGGGCGGAGTTGTGATAGGCCTTCATCATGCTCCCCAGACCAAAGTCTACATCGCTGTGATGTCATCAACCGTAAGCTTGTGTCCCATCTTCTTTATTCAAATAATGGTCGTTTTGCAGTGCAAACATTTTTGAGCACGCATAAACCTCTGGGAAATCACCTTAAAAAGTCTACAACATGAGCAGGAATCGGTTTGGTCCTTGTTAACTCAATCTGCAGACACTTTTCACAAACTGTCAAGTGTGGATGCAGATGCCTCAAAATAGTCACATATTACTTCCATATGTACTGCTCTTATACATTCTAAAAAAAACCAGCGTCTTTAATATATAAAATCATTCAGACTACTAAAACCCAGTCTGAAGTGAGTTGTAAGTGGAATGCGCAACTGGATTTACCATTGTCCCCTTTAGAATGGGAAACTTTCTGGTCTAAATCAATTCGCCCCACTCTGTCTGCACCTCTACTGCAATCTTCTTACTTATTTTTACATAACGCCTACTGGACTCCTGCAAAATTAGCTAAACGCCAACGTGCAACCACGGTTGTTTGTTGGTCATGCAATACCTCTGTAGGTACCTTGTCACAGATTATATTTAAATGTGAGAATTTGTTGCACTATTGGTCTCAAATATGGCTGGGACGGATGGGGACGGAGAGGATCCTGGTGGGGACGGGCTGGGATGGGTAGTATTTCTGACCCCGCGCAACTCTCTACTACACACACAGATCAGGTCGCTAGACTTACTAATGACCTTCTGCAGAGCAGTAATGACCTTTTTCTTCCGCCAATCGGGCCATTAAAAACTGCCTCCTCAATATACTTCTCCTCGTACTCTTCGCTAGAAACATAGAAACATAGAAAGATGACGGCAGAAAAGGGCTACAGCCCATCAAGTCTGCCCACTCTACTGACCCACCCCATTAAGTCTGGGTGCTAATGACTTAGTTCTTTAGCTCGACCCTCGTAGTGATCCTACGTGGATGTCCCATTTATTCTTAAAGTCGAGCACGCTGGTGGCCTTGATCACCTGCATCGGAAGTTTGTTCCAGTGATCCACCACCCTTTCTGTGAAGAAGTACTTCCTGGTGTCACCATTAAAGTTCCCTCCTCTGAGTTTGAGTTCGTGCCCTCTTGTGACCGATGGTCCTTTGAGAAGGAAGATGTCGTTTTCCACCTCGACACGTCCTGTGACATATTTAAATGTCTCAATCATGTCCCCCCTTTCCCTGCGCTCCTCTAGAGTATAGAGCTGCAATTTGCCCAGTCTTTCTTCGTATGAGAGACCCTTGAGTCCGGAGACCATTCTAGTGGCCATCCGCTGGACCGACTCGGCTCGAAGCACATCTTTACGGTAATGTGGCCTCCAGAATTGCACACAGTACTCCAGATGAGGTCTCACCATGGCTCTGTAAAGTGGCATTATGACTTCAGGCTTGCGGCTGACGAAGCTTCTCTTGATACATCCCATCATTTGCCTTGCCTTGGATGAGGCCTTCTCCACTTGTTTGGCCGCCTTCATGTCTGCACTGATGATTACTCCCAAATCCCGTTCTTCTGAAGTCCTAGCTAGTGCTACTCCATTCAAGGTGTATGTTCTGCATGGATTTCTGCTGCCGAGATGCATGACTTTACACTTCTTAGCGTTGAAGCCCAGCTGCCATGTTGAGGACCAGTTTTCCAACATGATCAGATCCTGCGTCATACTACCCTTGAGACTGCTTTCACTTACTATATTACACAGTTTGGCGTCGTCGGCGAACAGTGCTACCTTACCCTGAAGCCCCCAGGTTAAATCCCTTATGAATATGTTGAAAAGAGATGGTCCCAGGACTGATCCTTGCGGCACTCCGCTAGTCACCTCCGATGTCTCAGAGAGGGTGCCGTTGACCACCACCCTCTGAAGTCTTCCACTCAGCCAATCATTGACCCATGCAGTTAGTTTCTCACCTAACCCCATTGATTTCATCTTGTTTAATAGTTTACGGTGCGGGACACTGTCAAAAGCTTTACTGAAATCCAAGTATACCACGTCCAGAGACTCTCCCGAGTCTAGCTTTCCTGTCACCCAGTCAAAGAAGCTGATAAGATTGGTCTGGTCTGGTCTCTAGAATAAGCTCCGTTATTGTGTACTGTAACCCATTTGTTGTCACAACTAGTCTGTTTTCAAACGACTGGGAATGTCTACCTGTAGCCCGTTCTGAGCTTCTGGGAGAACGGGATAGAAATCAAAATTAATTAATTAATAAAATAAATTACAGAAAGGCAATGTTTAGAAAGAGACATCAAGCATATGCTGGGTTACAAATGTACAGAAAGAAATAGAAATAAGCTTTACAAATACCGAGTGGTTAGAGACTGCTTCTGTGTGTGTGAGAGAGAAAGGACAGTTTACCTGCATTAATGTGTGTCTGGGTCGGTGAGAGGCTGTATCCAGGTTCCAGAGAGAGAGAGAGAGAGAGAGAAAGAAAGAGAGAAGGGGGGGGGGGGGAGGTTCCAGGCTTCAGAGGAAAGTAAACCAGGGTCCAGAGAGAGAAGGGTGGTCCAGAGAGAGAGAGAGAGAGGATTTTTACCTCTGACATTTATAAGTTTGGGACTTGTTCTAAAAATAGAATCTATTGTTAAGTACCCCTATCTTTCGTAAACTGTTTGAAACAATAGCAAATAAGGTGTGTGGGACAGGGGGACTGGAAGGGAAAAGAGAGAGAAACTGTCCTTTATAGACTGTTAATTTCCAGTATCACTCTGACAATGGTTTCTGATTAACCAGATATCTTAACCCAACCCTTCCCCCTCCTCCTAGATAAATTCTCCCCCAAAACCTCCACTTAAATAATCTCTTCCTCCCCAAAACATCAACCAAGTATTCAGATCCCTGAAATATAACGTAATCTTATTTGTACTCTAACCGTAATCTATTTGTTATATCACACAGTAACGTACAGTCAATTTAATATCCAATTTGCAAGTTCTTCCGGAATTAATCCAGGAACCTCTCCTCCCTTGTAACCAAAAAACAAACAAACCCAAAACTGTTGTAACTTCACTGGAAATGTCCAGTTAGCTCTTTTGTAATCCGCCTTGAACTGCAAGGTTTAGGCGGAATAGAAGTCCCTAATGTAATGTAACCATAAATATCTGTGCCAGACCATGCAGCTGGGGCTAGTGTCCATCTTAAGCACCAGACATTAGCACATCTTTAGAACCTCAGGGCTGTACCAAGGTCTTTTGTTCCTTTTAAGCACTGCTAATTTAGATGTAATTTAGGCATTCTGAGGCTGATGATCTATCTGCACGGACATCACCCAAGATCAGATATGAATGATGTTATCTCCCATAGGCCTTTGCTGACATTGGTTAGGCCAACAGAAAATGCTGACAACTAGCAATGCAAGGCTGGGCTGACAGGTGTGCCTTTAAAATATGCAAGTAACTTAATTTCAGGGACCAATTAGGCACCAAAAAGTTACAACTGTCGTTAATTCAACGCAACGGTGACCACTTATGCTAATATTGTAATGGAATCTTGGCACCAAAATAGTTAAGTTTCAAGTTTAAAATTTGATTCAATTGCTTAATACAATTTCTAAGCGATGTATAAGACTTTGGCGAGACCTCATTCAGAATATTGTGTACAATTCTGGAGGCTGCACCTTCAAAAAGATATAAAAAGGATGGAGTCGGGCCAGAGGAAGGCTACTAAAATGGTGTGTGGTCTTCGTGATAAGGCGTATGGGGACAGACTTAAAGATCTCAATCTGTATACTTTGGAGGAAAGGCGGGAGAGGGGAGATATGGGTCGAGCCTCTTTCATTTGAAAGGAAACTCTGCAATGAGAGGGCATAGGATGAAGTTAAGAGGTGATAGGCTCCGGAGTCATCTAAGGAAATACTTTTTTACAGAAAGGGTGGTAAATGCATGGAAAAGTCTCCCAGAAGAGGTGGTGGAGACAGAAATTGTGTCTGAATTCAAGAAGGCCTGGGATAGGCACGTGGGATCTCTTGGAGAGAGAAAGAGATAATGGTTACTGCAGATGGGCAGACTGGATGGGCCATTTGGTCTTTATCTGCCGTCATGTTTCTATTTAAAATGGGGTAAAATAGCACGTATCTACAAACTCGTATAAAAGAACAAAACTAGACTAACTCAGAAGCACAAAGGAGACGTGTTAGAACTATAATGATTATAGGACAGAACGAGTAAGGTTTGAACAAGCGGGGAGGGGTAGAAAAAAACCGGGGCGAGAGCTAAAAGTGGAAGATTCCGATTATGGAGTAAGAAAGCTTCTAATATCGCCAATGGCTAAAACTTAGACTTCGAAAGCATCAAACTTTTCAGGGAGCCTTTAAATCTATCCAGTACTGTTTCCCCCCTGAGATGGATAGGTAAGGAGTTGGGGGTAGGGGGCTGAAACCGAAAAGATGTTGGTATGCCCGTCTATCGATGACCTTCAAAGATGGAATAGATAGAATAGAATTGGCACTAGTCACATGACATTGGTGTCACAAATAGAAGTTGCACTTTTGACTTTTAACATTAAACAGACCAATACTCCTGCGTTCTTAAATAGATTATTAATTCCATATGACCCTCCCAGAACCTTAAGACCCTCCCAGAATCTCTCTGGTACCCTGGCCCCTCTATACCCTCTTAGTTCCTATCCTATAACCCTTTATTGGAGTTCCTTTCTATCCTAACTCTGTAAACCGTGCCGAGCTCTACGCTTGCGGAGATGGCGCGGTATACAAACCTAAGGTTTAGTTTAGTTTAAGATCTGCCTCACAACATTCCCTCAACGTTTCATCCTTAAAGATAATTGGTACTCGTCGTACTCTCATTTTTTTCAGTCACTGCCCCATTAATCTGGAACTCTCTCCCCCCTATTTCTCAGAGCCGAACAAAACTTGCAGAAATTTAAAAGTAACCTAAAATGCTTGCTTTTTAAAGACGCCTTTAACAGATCTCCAACCTTCTGATGACCACCCCAGACTATAGGACGTTCAGAAAAGAAATAAAAACCACACTTTTCAAGAAATTCCTGAAGCAGCAATAACACCACGACCTCTTAGTAACTCTAAAACTGACATTTGATCTACCCATTACTGCACTAATAACAACAAAAGAATCTCCACTATGTCCACCTATTAACTCTCTTACAAACCACCCCACCCTCAACAACCCGCTAAATGTTCATAAGATCTACAACTTACCTCTCTAGCTAATCATTGTAACTCTGTTTTTTTAAATTAACCTTTTGTAATCCGCCTTGAACCGCAAGGTAATGGTGGAATAGAAATCCCTAATGTAATGTAATGTAATGTAATCTTACGGACGGACACACTTATTTTCTCTTGAATTAAATCATTTCCCTTCCCTATTGTACTTTCCTTATTTGTATTCTTTTTTTAAAAAAAAAATTATAGTTCTCCCATTTTTTCCCGATGTTTTCATGTTACTAGTATGTTTGTAATGTTTGTTCGTGTTTATTATCTATAACTTTCGTTCCCCGGCTATTTTAAATTATTATGTACAACGCTTTGTACCTTTGGATAAGCGTTTAATCAAAATTTAAATAAACTATGAAACTATGAGGTTCCATTCACTAAGGGCATGGGCCGTCTGAAGTTCAGGAAATAAGCCTTAAAGGCACTGTTGACTGTTTGAAAAGATGGTCTAACTCTATCATTCCATCGTTTTAGGGCTACACGAAGAAGGTTATCTTAAAGTTACCCAGCCAAAAATGTTGGGGAGAAGGTACAGTATGACGGTGCTGCCAGGACGAGTGGAGAGTCAGTCTTCAATGGAACATAAGAGATCAGAAAGAGGTTTAGTGTAAAATCAAAACAGAACAAGAGCTTTTTTTTTTTTTTTCCTTGAAAAGAACAAAAATATAAGAAAACGAATCAATGATGCAGACCAAAATAGTATTTCTAAGTTAGCTCTAAGAACATATTCCTCTTTTGAGCTTTGAATTAATCTTGGACAGGAAACAAAAAAAGTACAGTTTGTTCTGTACTTTCTAATGCACCGTGTTAACTGAATCCAACTGACGAGGGAGATGTTGCAACCCAAAGAGCTGGCCCTTTTCCTCTCTAACCTTCACTCGCTTGCTTTCTGTTTTCCTTTCTTTCTTTTGCCGTCCTTAAACACAGTACAGTAGACACAAAGAAACTGGGAGGCCAAGAGATCCAGTCACAGGAACACTGAGATCATCAAAAGTTGCCATGGCAACAGCAGTGTAATTAAGGCCTGCTTCAGCAGTAGGCAGCTGTGAGCACTTCAGCTGCCTGGAAGGGAAAAAAAAACCCTATAAAGAAATAGTGGTAATTTGCAGACCTCTTCCTGTTCTGGGAGAGAGCACTGAGATACAGTAGCTCCTAATTATCTTTCCTTTTATTTTATTTTTTTTTTCTTCCTAACGACCAAAATCATAATGAAGTATGAAGAAGGATGGAGGAAGCCTCTCCGAGGTTAAAGTTCCAGGAACTCTGTTGACAGTCACTTTGATTCAGCAACACTTAGATTAGGACATTGCTGCGGATTTTCTTCTTTTATTTTTTTGTTTAAATGATTATATGGCTTTGTAGACTACTTCCTCTTTTTTTTTTTTTCTCTTAAATAAGTCATTTAACCTTAAGTTAAACTGTCCTACTGAAGGGAGAAAAAAAAAAAGGACCTTCCTAATGTTCTTAATTCTTCATCCATGTGTGGTGCAGTGGTTAGAACTACAGCCTCAGCAGCCTGAGGTTGTGGGTTCAAACCCACACTGCTCTTTGTGACCCTGGGCAAGTCACTTATTCTCCCCATTACCCCAGATAGATTGTGAGTTCGCCGGGACAGAGAGGTAAAACTGCTTGAGTACCTGAATAAATACATGTAAACCGTTTTGAGCTCCCTTGAGAGAATGGTATAGAAAATTGAATAAATAAAATATATCTGAATACAATAGGTCTTGGTTAGGTAACATCAAAGCTATTTTGCCGCAGAACGGGTCAAGGATGTGATGCATGAGATGGCCTCCTCGTTGAGATGGTGAAAACACTGGATAGGCATAGAGGATCCCTAGCTATTAGATATGTACATTCATTAACACACCTTAAAAAATAGAGCAAGAAACAATCGTTATTCACATTGTCAAATGTGACTCGGACAAGAGGTCATGGACTGAAACTAAGGGGCACCAGGCCCAGGACAAATATTAGGAAGTTCTGTTTCGCACAACGAGTGGTGGACGCTTGGAACGCTCTCCCTGAGGAGGTCGTGATGGAGACCAGCATTCTGGGATTCAAGAGCAAGTTGGATGCACACCTTCTTGCAAATCACATTGGGGGATACGAGTAAACAAGGTTTCTCAGCAGGGAACACCTGGCTTGGCCTCTGCGGGTGCAGGTCGCCGGACTGGATGGATCTAGAGTCTGATCTGGCGAAGCCATTTCTTATGTTCTCTTGTTCTGTCATATTAGCAAGAACATGCTAGAACATATATGTGGGACAAAACTTCACCATCCCTGGAATGCAATTCACAACCAGATAGGGAAACCAGGAATTGTCCCATGGGCTTTATGTGTGTCATGAGTTTTATGGACCACTTTAATCAGGACTGTTAGTATATGAGGGACTGCTGAAAGGTTCTTGGGCCAACTAAGAAGGGTATGATGTGGAGTCATGAAATTTACAAGTTATTCCACCTGTTCACCTCTACGTTCAGCACACTGTGTCTAAAGTTTCTGTAACCCTTCCAAAAAATTCTCTGATCTCTTGCCACTGACATACTGCTCAGCTGTTGCAATCACTTCTGAATCACTCTAAAATTGTCGCTCTTTCAAACTCTTTGTAAGGTTTGCAAACAGAAAATAATCAGATGGAGCAAGATCTGGTGAGTAGACTAGATGGGTCTATGCACTGAAACCCCAACTATGTCAAAACACCCATTGTTTTGCCATTCTTGTGAGCAGGTGCATTGTCTTGCAAAAAGAGACCTCCCTTCCATGGCTTCCCTCTCCTTTATTCTTTCAATGCCTCTGTTAATCGGCATAGCATGTTGCTGTAGTATTCTGCATTAACTGTTTGGCCGTTAGAAGATAGTCAGTTATTACCACACCTTCTTGGTCCCACAACACTGTGGCCCATGACCTTTCCTGCTGATTTTTGGGTCTTGAATTCACTTGACCTGAGTTCCAGAAGTACATGGACTGTTCTTTTGTCTCAGGATCATAGTGGTGTAACTATGCTTCATCTAAAGTAACTAGTTGTTCTAAAAAGTTGGCACCGGTCCACTTAAAATATGGAAAAATCAACTTGGAAGTGTCCACTCAATGTTGTTTTTTGTCAGCATTTAAGCATTGGGGCACCCACTTGGCTGACAGCTTCTGCATATCCAGCTGCTCATAGATTTTACACCCAGCATGTCTCAGTAATTATTTTAGCTAATATTCACTGATCTGCCAAAATTAGGTCATGGACACAGTCAACAATTTCAGTAGTTGACACCGTTTGAGGCATCCTTGACCTAAATCTCCAAGCTGAAAGGTTGCACAGAAATTCTTCACTGTGGAGTATGATGGGCATGTGCCACTCAATGTTTGCACTGATAAGTTTAATTGTCTCAATTAGCTTAAATTAAAATTAATTGCTAGTTAGGAGGCTAACTCAGTAGAAACCTACCAATTTTAGATGGTCCCCTAGTCTGAGGCACTTACCAGAAAGTGGGTGTGTTTAAAGGCAAATCATGGTCCTGTGTGGCATAGTAGGTGGACTTAGGTGCCGGTATTTAGGCCAAGAAAACCTTGGCATAAACAGGGAGTGACAAATTCTACAAATGGTGTTCCTATTGTAGGCGGTGGTAGATGTCCTACCATTGTCTAACCAACCAATCAAGATGCATGTTTAAAAATAAAACACCCTGAGGCAGGCAGCCTACATTTATAGGCATTTTGGAGAGCCTAAAGAGACAAGTAGGGCCGCCTGAGCTCACCCAAGTCAAGGCGTGGGTGCGATTTCACCCAGAAGTTGCCTTTGGCGAACTCAGGAGGCTTTAGGCATTTCCCTAGAGCAGCGATAGGTGCCTGAAATATAGGCCAGAAAAATTCTGGTCTCCATTTCAAATATAGGAAAAAATATGTTTTGTAAAATTTAGTTATTAGTAGGGATTAATTCAGTTAAGTTTGGGATTCGGGCCGGTATTACTACATACTGACGTTTATACACAATAATAACTTTGTAGAAAAAAAGAAGAAAAAAAGAAAAAAAGTGATCTAAATAAGATTTTGTATGAATGAAAACGAGTGAAGCAGTTACTCATATATATGTTTACGGAGTTTTTTTATAAACCCGTGATGATGTGTGGATGGTTGGGCACTTGTGTAGTCCCAACCTCCCTCAATTGAGGTTTATTTTTTCTCCGCTTCAATTTTTGGTTTATGTGTTGTCAGCTTTGTTTTTGGTATACATGACCTGGATGTTTCCCTACTAATAACTAAATTTTACAAAACATATTTTTTCATACATTTAGTAATCATTTTTGTTTTGACCTTAACAAATTGATAGTTGTACAACTCCATTTCAAATAGACATGGCCGCTAAGCCGACTGCGGCAAGGGAATCTCCCTGCCGCGACCAGTTTAGTGGCCGTGGCAGAGAACCCATTCCCCCTACGAAGTTGGCTGGCTGGAGGGCCCTCCATGGGAGTGGCCTAAGGGATCTGGACAATCGGAGTCTTAGGCCACTCACAGTGCATCCCAGCATGCACTGGGAGAGAAGCCTAAGATTCCGGTTGGGAGGGGATTCCTATGGGAAGGAATTTAGGCACCTGGACCAATCAGAACCTAAGGCCTCTCCCCAGTGCATCCCAGGATGCACCGGAAAGGAGAAAGCCAACCATTCTGTGATCGTTGGCCTGCCGGCTGGACTAAGTATCCCTATGGCTGGCCAACAAAAAATAGGTACTGGAGGGGTCTGGGTGGGCTTAAGGGGGGGTTGGGTGGGGCATGCCTTCAGGGGGGTTCCATCAGGATAGACTGGGCATCCCTCCTGCCAGTGATCTTCAGGGGGCGGGTGGGTTTCCGGCAGGAGGGATTGGGCATCCTTCCTACCAGGGGGTATATTGGGGTGGTGGCGGCAAGATGAATTTGCCACTCCTCCTGCTGTGTACATTCGGAGGTGGGGGGGGATTCAGGGGTTCCGTCAGGAGGGAGTGGGCATCCCTCCTACTGGCTGTCTCTGCGATAGGGGGGGAGGTTCCCTGCTGTGGCCACAAAACATGTCGTGGCAGGGAGATTCCCTTTCAATTCTCTAACCGGCACCTGCGACATGGACTCCGGTTAGAGAATCGGGGTGGTTAGTCGTCTGTCTGTCAGGACAAACATGATTCTATATAGGACGCCCATGTGTGATTCTCAAAAGCTGCTGAGACCGGGCATCCTATACAGAATCTGGCCCGGAGTGCCTAAGATAGGGACACCTACCAGTGCCTAAGTCCACTTTGGGCACCTCTAGGTGTGATTCTATAAACGCCTAACTTAATTGACATGTGGTAAGCGTCCTGTTCCTCAGTGCTTACTGCATTTGATGACATGTGGCCCATAGGTAAAAAATAGAATGTCCGGCTTTTAGCACCTGCTAATGTCCATTTTTGTCCATTAATGTTTAGTAAAAGGACCTTTACGTGATCTCTTTATGCTCGCAAAATGTCAGTGTATCAGACGCTGTTTCTAAGTATGAGTGAAGACATTACCAAGGTTTTTTTCCTACCATATTTGACTGAAGTGGAGGATATTTTTAAACGCCAGCGGTGGTTATTTTCCTGAAAATAACAGCACCCCCGTTGCCATAGTTTCTCCAGAAACTGTTCACCTATCGATAGAGAATGTGTTTTAACGGGAACGAAGACAGTTCCATTTGATGTTGCATTAGCCCAGTGGTCTCAAACGCGCGGCCCGGGGACCACATGCGGCTCACCAGGTACTATTTTGAGGCCCTCGGTACGTTTTTCATAATCACAAAAGTAAAATAAAACAGTTTCTTGATCATATGTCTCTTTAGCTATAAATGACAATATTCTTATTAAGACTTAGCCAAAATGAAAGATTTATAAACTATAAAGAATTTTACCTCATGCAAAATTGTCACTTCTTTAATAAGACATTAACTAGTTTTTCTGCAGCCCTCCAACTCCCAAATGAGGCCCTGCAAAGGGTTTGAGTTGTCGACCACCGGCTTAACTGTAACCATGACATCCTGTTTGTCTTTGGGAAGCAGAGCTCAGATTGTGATGTCATAATGCCTCATTCCACCAATAAGAGCCAGCCTCATCAGTGATGTCACAATGGCTTGATTGTCCTGTTCTCCCCTCTGCCCTCCAACCAAGCCAGAAGATTAACTGTTCCCCTTAACTCAGTGGTCTCAAACTCACAGCCCACCAGGTACTATTTTGAGGCCCTCGGTATGTTTATCATAAGCCCAAAAGTAAAATAAAACAGTTTCTTGATCATATGTCTCTTTAGCTATAAATGACAATATTCTTATTAAGACTTAGCCAAAATGAAAGATTTATAAACTATAAAGAATTTTACCTCATGCAAAATTGTCATTTCTATAATAAGACATTAACTATTTTTTTTTTCTGAGGCCCTCCGAGTACCTACAAATCCAAAATGTGGCCCTGCAAAGGGTTTGAGTTGGAGACCACTGCATTAGCCTGAAACTTGTTTGCAGACATATGAGTTTCTTACTAGTTGAAAACTGCATATTTAATCGCCTACCTAGGGCCGTTTTGGAAAGTTGCTGCTAATGAAAATTAACAAACACCCAAGCTGTTAAACAGCAGCCTGTCACTGGAATATCTGTGACTTTTATTGGAATACCCTCCACAAATAATTTACACTTTTTTTTTTTTTTTAGACTGTTATCTTTAAGGTTGAACAGTTCTTTGTGGGTATTTGATTTTGCATCTCACAAGTATTATTTTTTGTTAAATGGACCTTGCTGTTTGTTTGCTGTAAACTCCTCATTATTCTACAAATATTAAGGCAAGCAAAAGTTTCCATCTGGCTACGTTTTGTGGAGAATAGGCTCATTCTCTCTCGATTTACCCGCAGTGCGTGAATAGAGTCCCAGCTCTGATATTACGATAACATATAAGAATGTATGCAAATTTTTAAACTTGCACTCAAAATGGGCAATTATCATGTAATTCCCTATAATAATGTATGGGCTTCTTCATAAGAACATAAGAATAGCCTTACTGGGTCAGACCAATGGTCCATCAAGCCCAGTAGCTCGTTCTCATGGTGGCCAATCCAGGTCACTAGTACCTGGCCAAAACCCAAGATGTAGCAATGCTACCAATGCTACCAATACAGGGCAATACCAATACAGGTACCATGCTACCAATACAGGGCAAGCAGTGGCTTCCCCGTGTCTTTCTCAATAACAGACTATGGACTTTTCCTCCAGGAGCTTGTCCAAACCTTTCTTAAAACCAGCTACGCTATCCGCTCTTACCACATCCTCTGGCAACGTGTAGTATCCAAAAAAGAAAAGGAAAAAATAACCCCACATGGGAATATCAAAAGAAGGAGTGGGGAAGGGACACAATCAACCAGCGCTACTTGACTTCAATGGTTTGTTGTTTTTTTTTTTGCAGCAAATCCTTGATTGGTTCCACGTGGGTAAGGCAGGCCTTGAGAAACTGTTTCGGAGCTTTTTTGACTGGTTCAAGTGCTTTTACGCTGGCGCCATCTACTGGGCTCTTTCTAACAACCCCTGAGGAAGGCTGTTTCAGTCGAAACACGGACCGTGTTGGGGTCTAGAAAACAGAGAATTTAAAGACACTTTTAGGCCTTGCTACGTATATATCACTATCATTCCACACTATCATTCCAAGCAGGCAAATAGAACAAACGTTTAACCAACTTTATTTCAAGCACACTTTCTTATCAGACTTTCAGGAAGTCAATCAAAACTTATCTCTTTGACACATTTCTCTGACTCCACTTCTGCCTTGATGCATTCCTAAAACACTCCCAGATAAACTCGATTAATCTTAACACGCTAATGTAATTTTGAAAGTTTTTTTGTATTATCAATGTCTGTATATAGTCTCTTCCTCTTTAAACCGCTCTGTGGTATCCTCTATAATAAAGCCCTAAGCACGCATGCGCATATAGGAGGCCGTGATCCCTGCCGCCATGATATGTGCCTTCATGGCCGCATTCCATTTGCGGCACATGGGGCGTCTTGCGGCGCATATGCAGGCTTGGGGTGGCTCGCAGCGCGTGCACCGGCTTGGGGCGGCTTGCGGCGCATGCGGCTTGGGGGGCGTGCAGTGGATTGAGCGGCAGTTTGTCTCAGTAACAGCTGCAAGGTGTCCTATACTGGCAAGAAGTGGAGGGGGAGAGGGAAAGGGGGCTGCTTTGGGGGGAGGGGTGTGCTGGGGGGCAGACAGCAATCGTGTTTTGCTCTGGGACGGGGGAACAGAAAGGGCTACTGCTGGACAGGGGGGTGCAGGTATTGATGGAGAGGGGGAGCAGGGAAGAGGTGCTGCTGGACAGTGGGGAGGTAAAAGGAAGGGAGAAGAGCTACTGCTGGATAGGGGGAGCAGGCAAGGGGTGCTGGTGGACAGCTGAGGAAAGAGAGAGACAGAAAAAAAGACAGACAGCGGCCAAGCAGAGAGAGAGAAAGAATGAAAGAAAGAAAGACAGACACACACATCTATTCTAGCACCCGTTAATGTAACGGGCTTAAAGACTAGTTGCGGTATAAAAAAATAAGGTTATTGGTATTAATATATATTTTTTGTCTATGCTATATGTGTTATATTTTTAATAAATTGTTTATTCTCATAGTTGGTTGATTGTGTCCCTTCTGCACGCCTTCTTTTTATATTATACTTCTTCTCATGTAGATCACATTGAACCTGTTTTGGATAAGAGCGATTCAGAAATTCAGATTAGATTAGATTAAAGCGTTAACACCAACCAGAACTTGCACTTACTGCAGATAAACATGATTAACTTGGTCCCCACAAGCAGAGTTCAATGGTAACCATATTAACAGAAAATGTCCAGTTAAGTGTTTTCTTTGCTAAGATAACATGTGAAGGACAATTCTATAAAGCGGATGCTAACATTTGCACACCGGTTGCTTCCCGTATTTTATATATGGAACCTGAATGTGGGCAGAAGGGGCTGAAGTGTATACAAATTTGTGAATTAATAAGTCACTGAAAATCAATTATTGGCATTAATTGCCATTATTTTGGTCTTATGCACACATTGATACCGAATACGCTAGTATTTTATAAGGGAATCTAGGCATCTAGGTTCAGTTACAGAATACGTTTCCACCAGCTGGTCTTGGGTGCCTAAATGGAGATACCCACTTATAGAATTATAGGCGCATTTTGGATAGACAACTAAGTCCAATTTTGGATGTTTCCTTAAGGACATCCAAAAGTCGGGTCTGGAAAATAAACATTTATGAAACCGTAAGATATCTATCTTTTTTTTTTCCAAAATGATTTGTCTAGATGTTCTGGTCCTTAGGACATGTATCTTTTTTGGGCCATTTTCAAAAATTAAAATGTCCAAAACATGCCCATTTGGACAAGGGAGGGGCCAGAATTTTAATGGACATGCCACACAGACATGCAGATAAAGGCCAAATGGCCCATCAAGTCTGCCCATCTGCAGCATCCACTATCTCCTCTTCTCCTTATTGGCTAAGGCTCTTAACATTTGCATCTCCTCTTCCTATAGGCTAAGGCTCTTTACACCTGCATTGTGAGGTCATAGAGTTTTATGGTAATAGAAACAAAGAAACATGATGGCAGATAAAGGCCAAATGGTCCATCCAGTCTGCCCATCTGCAGCATCCACTGTCTCCTCCTCTCCCTATTGGCTAAGGCTCTTAACATTTGCATCTCCTCTTCCTATAGGCTAAGGCTCTTTACACCTGCATTGTGAGGTCATAGAGTTTTATGGTAATAGAAACAAAGAAACATGATGGCAGATAAAGGCCAAGTGGTCCATCCAGTCTGCCCATCTGCAGCATCCACTGTCTCCTCCTCTCCCTATTGGCTAAGGCTCTTAACATTTGCATCTCCTCTTCCTATAGGCTAAGGCTCTTTACACCTGCATTGTGAGCTTTACACCTGCATTGTGAGCTTTACACCTGCATAGAGCTTTATGGTAATAGAAACAAAGAAACATGATGGCAGATAAAGGCCAAATGGTCCATCCAGTCTGCCCATCTGCAGCATCCACTGTCTCCTCCTCTCCCACACTTTCTTGAATTCAGACACAGTCTGAATTCAACTCTACTAAGCACTAAGCACTCTACTAGGAGAGTATTCCATGCATCTACCACCCACCAGAAATTTCTACATGTACTAGCAAAATGTATTTATGTATCAATGGCCCTTATGAAGAGAGTTCTCAAAGGCGGTTGATACGCAGGTTCAGCTTGACAATAAATTAATAACGTGTGACAGTCTCTGGAATAAGGTAGCTAATATCTCAGAGCCAAAATGTTGAGAATGGACAAGTTTTCATGTCATGGATCCATAAGCAGTCCAAAAAAGTTTCATGTTTGAACTTCTGTATTGTTTTTATTCTTTCACATAAACCTCATGTTTTTATTTCCCAGAGATGGTCACGACTGATCTTTGGACTAAAAAAAATGGGAACACTTAACTCCCTACTACCACAAACTTCACTGGCTACCCTTGGAAGCAAGAGTGCAATTCAAGTTCGCCTGTTTCTGTTTCAAATCCATCCTTGGCTCGGCCCCCCTTTACTTGGTATCCCATTTCAGCCTAGACCACCCATCCAAACACACACGTAGAACCCACCTGTTTAGCTATCCTACCCTAAAAGCCTGCCGTTACAAAAGATATCTAAATAGAACTCTTGCCTTCCAAGCAGGTCAGCTCAATAACTGGCTGGCCCACATCATCTCATGCGCTTCATCCTATCTAAACTTCAGGAAACGACTAAAAACTAATCTATTCACCCGATTTACAACCCAAGACCTCAAAGCCCTACCCATGGCCCCTCTTATCTCACCATGTCCTGCTTCCTATTAAACTACTTCCTATTATACTGCTTCCCATTAAACTGCATCTTCATCTGCTGATTTTACCCTCTGGCTTTTTTACCTATATGCCTACATCCACTGTACCCCTTTGTTACATCTACATTCTTGGATTGAACCTGTACTCAGATTGTCTTGACCTTCTTCACTGTACCTTTTTGCTCTGATTGGACCTTTTTTCTCTGATTGCACCATTTTCGCTGATTGTACCATTTTCACTGAAACCTATTTTCTCTGATTGTACCATTGTACCATTTTCGGTGATTGTCCAGTCCTTCTTCTTTGTAAACCGCCTTGAACTACTATGGCTTTGGCGGTATAGAAGAAATAAAATTATTATTATTATTATTAACATTCTAAACAATTCTAAAAGATCAAATATAACACCCCTGCCCCCCTCTTTTTTTACAAAACCATGATAGTGGTTTTTAGCACAGGCCGGTGTGCTGAATGCTCTGTGCTTCTCCCAATGCTCATAGGAACTCTACGAGTGTCTGGAGCCGCGCAGAGCATTCAGCTTGCCAGCCCGCGCTAAAAACTGCTATTGAACCTTTTTTTTTCTGATTGCTGAAGATTTCAGACTAATATATGCCCTGAGGGGGAACTTCATTATTATGCTACTGTTAAGATAGGTTAGTTTACAACAAGTTGTACAATTGTAGAACAAGGTCTCATTGGATAAAACGGAACCCTTTTTGCTAAAATAGCACGAATCATGATATAATAACCCATCAACTTTCAAGTTTATTAAGATTTTGATTAAACGCTTCTCAAATTCTAGGCGTTTTCCAATAACAATAATAATATTAAAAATGGACAAACAACGATTAACCTAAGAAACCCCCCTGTTTTACCAAGGTGCGCTAAGCGTTTTAGCACGCGCTAAATATTAGCGTGGGCTAACCACTAACATGCCCATAGACTAACATGCACACGTTAGCGTCTAGCGCGTGGTTAGCGTGCTTAGCGCACCTTAGTAAAAAGGAGCCCTTAGACTTACAATCAGAACAAGAAGAAAGGGGGAAGAACCACATTGTTTAAAAGAAAAGGAGACAGTAAGGGAAAACACAGAAGGTGGTAAGGGAGGAGCCTGCAGGGAGGAGTTTTTTTTTTTTTTTTTTAAGTGGAAAATAAAGATACTTTATTCATAGGCATCTTTAAAGAGGAAACATTTTAGCCCACCATTAAATTGATCAATATTTTGTTCTGCCCTGATGTGAGCTGGAAGAGCGTTCCATGTCATGGGAGCAGTTACAGAAAAGATAGATACCCGACGGATATTAATGATTTTTAAGGAAGATACATGAAGTAGATGCTGAGCAGAAGATCTCATGGAATCAAAAGTCTGTCTGTGAAGGTGGGCTCATTGGTCTTAAGAACATAAGAATTGCTGCTGCTGGGTCAGACCAGTGGTCTATCGTGCCAAGCAGCCCGCACACGCGGCGGCCCTCTGGTCAAAGACCAGCGCCCTAACTGAGACTAGCCCTATCTGTGTACGTTCCGGTTCAGCAGGAACTTGTCTAACTTTGTCTTGAATCCCTGGAGGGTGTTTTCTCCTATAACAGCCTCCGAAAGAGCGTTCCAGTTTTCCACCACTCTCAGGGTGAAGAGGAACTTCCTTACGTTTGTACGGAATCTATCCATTTTAACTTTAGAGAGTGCCCTCTCGTTCTCTCTGTCTTGGAGAGGTTGAACAACCTGTGTTTATCCACTTTGTCTTGAATCCCTGGAGGGTGTTTTCCCCTATAACAGCCTCCAGAAGTTCCAGTTCTCTACTACTCTCTGGGTGAAGAAGAACTTCCTTACGTTTTTTACGGAATCTATCCCCTTTCAACTTTGGAGTGTGCCCTCTCGTTCTCTCTACCTTGGAGAGGTTGAACAACCTGTCTTTATCTACTTTGTCTTGAATCCCTGGAGGGTGTTTTCCCTTATAACAGCCTCCGGAAGAGCGTTCCAGTTTTCCACCACTCTCTGGGTGAAGAAGAACTTCCTTACGTTTGTATGGAATCTATCCCCTTTCAACTTTAGAGAGTGCCCTCTTGTTCTCCCTACCTTGGAGAGGGTGAACAACCTGTCCTTATCTACTAAGTCTATCCCCTTCAGTACCTTGAATGTTTCGATCATGTCCCCTCTCAATCTCCTCTGTTCGAGGGAGAAGAGGCCCAGTTTCTCTAATCTGTCACTGTACGGCAGCTCCTCCAACCCCTTAACCATCTTAGTCGCTCTCCTCTGGACCCTTTCGAGTAGTACCATGTCCTTCTTTTCAAGGCGCCTAAAATATTGTCAATAGAATCGTGCCGCCTTAGTTTGCTTTACAGCGTCTAACACCACTGTAGGCATGGCTAACGCCAAGAATGATGCCGGTTAGAGAATCTGGGCCTAAATGTTGTATATCCAAAGGTCCTACAGCACATGTTAAGCTTTAGTATAAGGGTCCTTCTGTATGTTAGCACACCTTAAAAATATTAGTGCATACAAAATCAATTTATTGCATGTTAACCTATCACTTAGGGGCCCTTTTACAAGGCTGCGTGCCTACCGCAGGCTACTGTGGGGCACGGTCTGGAGTCCTTGCAGTAGGTTTAGCATCTGCACGTGCTTCCCATGCGCTAAAAAAATACTTTTTATTTTTAAATGCTAGGAGCAGGGAGTAGGGGTACCCAGTGGGAAATGCCTGTGGTTAACGTTTAGCCCTAACGGCCTACAAAATAGGAATCGTTAAGGGTAGGGTTACTAGACATCCGGATTTACCCGGACATGCCCTCTTTTTAGGGGACGGTCCATGCATCCAGATGCCCTCCTGACGCTACTCTGAGCACAGTGGTGTTAGACGCTGTAAAGCAGGGGTGTCAAAGTCCCTCCTCGAGGGCCGCAATCCAGTCGGGTTTTCAGGATTTCCCCAATGAATATGCATGAGATCTATTTGCATGCACTGCTTTCATTGTGTGCTAATAGATCTCATGCATATTCATTGGGGAAATCCTGGAAACCCAACTGGATTGCGGCCCTCGAGGAGGGACTTTGACACCCCTGCTGTAAAGCAAACTAAGGCGGCACGATTCTATTGACAATATTTTAGGCGCCTTGAAAATCAGTGCAAAGAATCGTTTAAATGGGGTTTTTCACGTCATTATCGCAGCCCGAGTTTACAGCCTCCAGGAATGATTTTATTTATTTTATTTTATTTTTTTTAATTCCCTTTGTACTAATTTCAGATATCTTGGATCCTATAATTTGCGGTCTGTAATATTATCGCATTTTCTTGAAGTTTTTAGTCCTGTTTTCCTTTCTGTAATTTCATTATCATGGACATTTTGAAATGGTTTTAAATTTGCAAAAAAAAAAAAAAAAAAATGGTGTTTTTCTATGAGCTTGGGCACCTACCAGCACCTAAAAAAACGACACCGTTTAGAGCAGGGGTGCCCAACCTGCGGCCCCGTGAAGTATTTTGTGCGGCACCGGTCGAGGGCGATGCAGTGTTTTCCTCTGCTGCCCCCTGGTGTTTACCGCCTTGCCGGCTCCCTCCTCTGTCTTGCTGCAGCGTTTGCGCGGCCCCAGGAACATTTTTTTTCGGCCAATGCGGCCCAGGGAAGCCAAAAGGTTGGACACCCCTGGTTTAGAGAATCCAGGCCTTAGTGCGTGCTAAATTCTAGTACAGGGCCCTCCGAATGTACTCGTAACAACTACACAGGCTTAAGAGAAACAGATGCTGAAAATAAACTCGAGATGTGGGTATTCTGTTTGCTCACCGCAGTATTTATTGATACACACTGCCCACTTTGCTGTTCTTATCAACCAGCCCTAATGGCGTAAACAAACACCAGCGGCATCGCATTTACTCTTCATAAATTAATGTTGCTAAGATTTATGGCCAGAATCCAGATGTCATCAATAGCTGGCTGATACCATTTGATTTTTTTTTTTTTTCTCTCTCTCTCTTTCTTGCTCGCCTGCTTCCCTAGACCCTCGCAGATGACTTCATTTATCCTCAAAGAAGCTGCCTGCCCGTAGGGTCCATGCAATCTTTCTCTTTGTTTTGCCTGGTTGGAGCTAGAAGCCTACTTCTGCGCTCAAAAATGTTGAGCTGTGGGCTAGAGAGGGCAGCCAAGGTTTGTGTAAACACAAGAGCTTTGGTAGCCGCGTCAGTCCACTTTCAAAAAGTAGTAAATAGATATAAAGCAAACCAAAAGAAAATCAGATTAACCCCTCTTTTACTAAGGTGCACTAACCAATTAGCGTGCGCTAATTGAATTAGCGTGCGCTAACCGCTAGCACGCCCATAGACGACCATGCACGCGTTAGCGCACCTTAGTAAAAGAGGGCCTATGGGCTCCTTTTGCAAAGGCGCGCTAGCGTTTTTAGCGCACGCACCGGATTAGTGCGTGCTAGCCGAAATACTACCGCCTTCTCAAGAGGAGGCGGTAGCGGCACGTTAAGGCCCTAATGCACCTTTGTATAGGACTGATTTCATACCCTTTTTTTGGTTATTAGCTTTCAAAGGCAATACTTTCTTCTTTAAATCAGAAATAAGACAAATATTGGCACATCTTTCCCTGTTTCTCACCCTCATCTCTACCTTAGGACAAGCGCCCCACCGTATAGGGGGCAGCGGCGACAAAATAGCCAAGACCGTTGCCTAGGAGGGGAAGTGAAAGGGAGGTAGGGAAGGGGAGGGAGGGGAAAATCGGGGTACAGAGAAATAGGGCCAGGAAGGGGGGCCAATCAGGGTCAGGGACGTAAGCGCGGGGGGAAGCGACCCGAACTGTAGTGGAAGCCAGAGTTCGGCCCTCGCCATGGGAGCGTCGCGGCGTTCACGCCCTCCCACCCCATAGGAAACCAGCCGCAGCCATAGGCGGAAAGAATCCTAGTGGGGGTCACAGGCACAGCATACAGATAAGAAAGGACACTGCGTTGCAGTTGTTGATAGCAAAAGATGTGGCGACGGATAGCCGTGCAGAAGCAGGTGAGGGAAGCACTCAGAGGCTTGCTTGTCTCCCGGCTTGGACGGCGGGGAGGCCGTGTGACATGACTTCAACAGCCGACAGGTGGAAGGCCCCTCCTTGAACGGGATGGGGAGAAGGCGGGGCAGCTAGAACGGCTCCCCCCCCCCGAGAACAACGGTGGCCCAGTCTGAGATGCTGGGCGGGACACGGATCAGTTGATGGGTGTAAGGACTGAGGTGGAGCAATATGATATTGCACCTATGTCCTATTGTATATATATATATTGTATATATATATATATATAAAACGTTCAGGCGAATGAATATGATGATATACATTGGTATCTAAATTGTGCATGGTGAAAGTTTTGGGATGTTGGTATTTGCTGTTGTAGTAGGGCATTGACGGTTGCGGCCATTAATAAATCCACATATTGTCGAAGAACAGCGTGTCTGTGTAACACTTGCGAGGTATTGAGAGTGGGCGGGAGGCGACAAGTGCGAGTGCCAATTTTGTCCCCTTGGAATACTTTTATGTTTATTTATTTCTTTATTCATTCATTCTGATAGCCCAGGGGTAGGGAACTCCGGTCCTCGAGAGCCGTATTCCAGTCGGGTTTTCAGGATTTCCCCAATGAATATGCATGAGGTGTAGGGAGGGGGGGTATTTTATTATTACATGTTTTATATGATAATGGAATATCTGGTGGGGAAGGGATAAGAATTTATGTAATGTACCAATGATTGTTTGTAAGTGATGTATTTATTGTTAATGTGAATGAATATATTTAACACTTAATGTAATTTTGAAAATGAATAAAGATTAAAAAAAAAAAAAATGCATGAGATCTATGTGCATGCACTGCTTTCAATGCATATTCATTGGGGAAATCCTGAAAACCCGGCTGGATTGCGGCCCTCAAGGAGGGACTTTGAGATCCCTGGGCTAGCGTGTGCTAAGTTTTAGCACGTGATAAAGCAGCCAGCACGCCTTAGTAAAAAGACCCCAAAATTAGGTACTTAGAACTTCCCCATTTGTCCCGAAGGCTCACAATCTAGCTAAAGTACCTGAGTGAACAATTAATAAAGTAGTAAAGATAAACAAAATTCCAAGAAGGGTCCAATTCAAATGATAACAAAGAACTAAAAAGAATAGAATTAAAAAATTTAAATTGAATCAGATTGGGCAGACTGGATGGACCATTTGGGTCTTTATCTGCCGTCATCTACTATGTTACTATGTTATATTAAAACAAACAAACTCAAATGTCCCAAAGCAGTCCAAACCAAGGGTTAGATTCACCAAGGGCACCGATCCGATCCGGATCCAGGGAGCTGATTCACAAATTGCCCTAATGCAAATGAGGGCGATCAGAATCATGCTCCCCAACTGCCTGCCCGGATCGCTCTATAGCAATCCCAATGAATGCGCAGAGCCCGTCAGAGAGTTGGGGTTTTTTTTTCTTCTTCTTTTTAAAACTTTTTTGGAACCCGTGGTTTTAGCCCGCGGGTTAAAACCACGGGCTTGCACTGCAGGGATTGGGGCAGGTAGGAGAGTCGAGGCTGCAGGAGATTGGGGCAGCAGGAGATCGGGGCAGGCGGGAGAGTCGGGACTGCAAGAGATTGGGGCAGGCAGGAGATCGGGGCAGGCGGGAGAGTAAGGACTGCAAGAGATTGGGGCAGGCAGGAGATCGGGGCAGGTGGGAAAGTCGGGATTGCAGGAGTTTGGGGCAGGCAGGAGATTGGGGCAGGCAGAAGATCGGGGCAGGCAGGAGATCGGGGCGGGGCAGGCAGGAGAGTAAGGGCTGCAGGAGTTTGGGGCAGGCAGGAGATGGGGCTGACTGCAGGGCGGCAGAAGGCAGGGCAGTCAGACAGGGCTTCAGCGACTGGTCCTCAGCAGTCACTTATGTGCGATCGGCCAGCCCAGTCGGTGTTGCAGGGTTTTGGTTAGTGAATCGCGTCCCTGCCTACTTTGCATGCCGTTCCCCTCATTTGCAGGCGAGGATCGGAGGATGGTCGGCAGAGAGGTAAGTGAATCGGGCTGTAGTCAAATTGGGTCACAAACGAGTCGCAAACCGATCGGTACATGACCGGTTGGCTTAGTGAATCTAGCCCCGAGACAGATGAGGCGAAGTCCAGTCAGCAACATCAGGATTTATTTATTTATGAACATCCTGCATATCCAAACGATCTATGCGGGTTACAAAAGAACATGCGCAAATCAGTAAACAAACATAACACGGCAACAAATTTCTTAAAACCGCTAAACTCGTATTTAAAAGAGCAAAACTAATGATTTAACAGCTCAGTTGAACAGATCTCCATTTGCAAAAGCTTCCTGGAAAAAAAAAAAATGCCTTCAGCGACTCGCGAAAGGATAATAGTACCGGAATCGGAAGAATATTAATAGGCAAAGCATTGCACATATGCCGTCCCGCAACACTAAAAATTCTCGAACGTCTTGTAGTTTTGGCGACCGACTTCAATGAAGGAGTTCCCAACAAATATCATGGTCTTTTTACTACGGCACTAACGTGTCCATTAGAATCTATGGACACATTAGCGTTTAGTGCGCACTAAATATTTAGCACGCGCTAAAACGGCTAGCACGCCTTAGGGCTCCTTTTACGAAGGTGCATTAGGGCCTTAATGCGTGGAATAGCGTGTGTTAATATGTCACACGCGCTAGCCATTACCGCCTCCTCCTGAGCAGGCGGTAGTTTTTCGGCTAGCGCGCACTATAGCGCGCGCTAATCCGTGCGTGCGCTAAAACCGCTAGTGCACCTTCGTAAAAGGAGCCCTTAGTAAAAGAGGGGGATTCTGACTCCGACCTAAGAGATCGAGAGGGCATGCATGTAGACGTCAAAGCACCGATTGCCTTCGACAGAACGCCTTGAATAGCCCCAAAGAAACACTAGCCCCAAAGAAAAACCTAAAGTTTGCCAAAATATATATACCAGTCCTAAAAACAACTGGCAACCAAATTTCAAACTGAATTCCTTATCTTTCTGCCCAAACTCGCCTCCCCCCTCTCGCCGTTCTCTATTTCTGTGGATAAAACTATTGTCTTGTTTCTATGTTTCTATGTCTTCCCTGTCTCGTCAGCTCACGACCTTGGGGCGATCTTTTTTTTTTTTTTTTTTTAGAAATTTTTACATTATTTAACAAGCATATCATCTTGTACAGAAAGTGCAATTAAGAAAACATAATATTAAAGTTACTTTCAATCCAGAAAATAAACCAATCAATAATAGGAAATAATTCTCAACAATCACACACTAGTCCTCAAGATTAGGATCCAAGACTTAAGAAACGGAGTGATAAGGTACAAAATAACAACCAGACGGAATCACATGATCTGATACTGAAAAGGAGCTAATTATTCCTTGGACACTGATTTTTCTCCATTCCCAAGGCGTTTCGCGGAAAGGAAGACCGTCAAATGAGCTGGTTCAAAAAACACATATTTCAACCTTGGGGTGATCTTTGACTCCTCTCTCTCTCTTCTCTGCTCAGATCCAACAAACCGCCATATCCTTTCGCTTCCTCCTCTATAATATTAGCAAAACCCGTCCTCTCCTCTCTGAACACACGACCAAAACCCTTGTTCACGCTCTCATCACCTCACGCTTAGACTACTGCAACGTACTTCTCTCGGGCCTCCCGCGCACCCGTTTCTCGCCTCTTCAATCCATTCAAGATTCTGTTGCGCGACTCATATTCCGTGAGAGCCGCTATTCTCACATTACCCCTCTCCTCAAGTCGCTTCATCGATTTGAACTTGGCTCCTCTATTAGGATTTTGGGAGTTATATTAGATAGACATTTAGCATTTGAAGAGCGTACGGACCTTATGATTAAGAAATGTTTTCGAACTCTTTGGAAATTATGAGCTATTAAAAAAATACTTTGATTTTTGACTCTTTTAGACTTTTAGTACAGTCTGTAATTCTGTCAGTTCTTGATTATTGCAATGTTATTTACCTGGCATCTTCCGGTATAGAAAACTGAATAAATAAATGGCTACTGATAGCTAATATGATTGATAAAATAGAGGTGTAACCCTATTCCAGCCAAGTGAATGGTTGGCGTCTCTGCCCATTGACACTCTGACCTGCTCTCCAAAGCCCGGTCATGTGCCAGTGCCCCACTGGCCTCTGCACGGCATTTCTATTCTTTTCTAACAGCTGATCGGCTCATTACTGGAGACAATATTTCGCCATCCAACCAATTAATTTGCTCATTTTCAAGCAAGCAAAAAAAAGTAATAGTAAGACTTAATTAGCAGCCTGTTAGTGCTTTTCTCGTTACGTTCTGTGATTAACATTCATTCCGGCGTCCCTTTCTTTTGTTCCTTTTTGCCAGTCTCTATTAAAGGGTACTTCAGAAGGGTTCTAACATTCGTGTTCAAACTGATGGAAGAGACAGTTACATTTTTTTTAGCGTACCCTCATCAAGGCGAAAGAGAAGAAAAACGAGTACTGTATGGAGCATAAACAACTGGAAACCTGTTTGACTGAGAGGAAATACGAGGCATTGCATGGACAATATCGTAGAGAAATTGATAATGATGGGTCTGATAGCTTGTGACAATCGGTGTTCTGCCGAGAACCACCAGTATTAAACCTGAAAATTTAGGGCTCATTTTACTAAGCAGATTAGAGCGTGCTAACCCCGCGCTATGTGGCTAGAACTAACGCCAGCTCGATGCTGGAATTAGCGTCTAGCGCGGGCGCTATTCTGCGTGTTAAAGCCCTAACGCAGCTTAGTAAAAGGAGCCCATAATGCTGGATCACGACTGGACTCTGGCGTTCAAATTCCGGGTAACGAGAGCCCAGTAACTCATACCCCCCCCCTTTTACGAAACTGCGAGAGCAGTTTTTAGCGCAGGGAGCCACGCTGAATAGCCCGCGCTGCTCCCGACACTCATAGGAACTCAATGAGCGTCGGGAGCAGTGCGGGCCGTTCAGCTATCACAGTTTCGTAAAAGGAGGCCATAGTCTGTTAAGTGTGATATTCGGTACTTAACTGGCTACAAAGAACAGCATGAAGATAAGGTTCATAGACAAAATCGCGCGAGATAACGGCGCGCCAACAACTGAGCACAAGGTTGACGGCGCGCCGAGGAAAAGCACTATTTTAAAGGGTTCCGACGGGGGGTGTTGGTGGGGAACCCCCCTATTTTACTTAACAGACATCACGCTGGCATTGGAGGGGGTTTGGGGAGTTGTAACCCCCCTCATTAAACTTGAAACCAAACTTTTTGCCTGTTTTTTTAGGGAAAAAGTTCAGTTTTAAGTATAATGTGGGGGGTTACAACCCCCCAAACCCCCCACAACGCCAGTGCAATGTCTGTTAAGTAAAGTGGGGGGTTCCCCCCAACACCCCCCGTCGGAGCCCTTTAAAATAGTGCTTTTCATCGGCGCGCCGTCAACCTTGCGCTCAGTTGTCTGCGCCGTTGTCTGGCGCGATTTAGTCCCGTCACCTGAAGATAAAACAGCTTTTTATGCAGTCCTATTCATGTAGTTATCCTTAACCAGTTAATTGCCAAACATTACACTTAACTGGATAAGTGTGACTCTGCCCCCAGAATAGCCAGTTTTGACTTAAGCGGTAATTGGGCATTTTTGGAAGAACTATCCACTTACGTGTCACTGACAATGCTCAATTAGTCCTGGACTGCTGATTTAAATGAACAGCAGCTTCTTTTAGCCATGCAAATTATTCTGAATATTGAACCCAAAGGACCAGATTCTCAAAATGCATGTCCTGATTGCAGGCAGTGGTAGGCATCCTACCGCCATCTGGCAGCCAATCGGGATGCATGTTAGAAAAAAATAGAAAAAAAAGTGTCCAAGACAGGACACCTACATAGTAATTCTCTGTCGTGCATCTATGGAGAGGCGTACCCATGCTTAAGCCCTCCCAAAGCAGGGTGTGGTGTAGTTTTGCCCGGCAGAGGCCTTGGGCGGGTTTAAACATGGGTACGTGTCTCTGGAGATGCGAGACATAGGCCTTAAATGTAAGTGTCTGTCCAGGAGTGTAGACACGATTTTGAATATGGCGCTGATGCGTGAATGACATGAGATTGGCGGCCGCTTCTTAGGTGGCCGCCAATATCGATGTTCTATGTACAGCATCAGGAAATGACAATGGCTCCAACTGGGTGCCCTAAGGAAGGAAATGGAAGGATTATTATTATTATCATCATTATAAACTCTGGGGCAGAGATATATCATCACTGGATATTGTGATGACATTTATATTCTATCTGGTAGGAAAGAAGGAAGAAATTCCCCTAGAACCAGTGAAAGGAGAGAATTGTTGAGGAAGACTTCGTTTCCCAGAAGGCAAAGGGACTCTGGGGAAGAGACTCATAGTAAAGACGATAGAAAGAACCTCATTGTTTCTTGAGTACCACAGATCCCACGTGCCTATCCCAGGCTTTCCTGAATTCAGACACAGTCTCTGTCTCCGCCACAGCAGTTTGATCATGGCCGTTTCATCGCTGAATCAGCCACGATGAATCTTCTTGACCTCTATGCCCCCTGCACCTCCCCCAAAGTGGGATATGCCCCCCACATCCCCTCCTACACCTCCCCAAAGTAGAAGTGCCCTCTGCATTTCCACCCCTACCAAGGTAAGAGCGCCCCCTAGCCCTCATATCTCTTCAAAAGTTCTCTAGCGCAAGCATTATCTTAGAGTCCCCGTCCCCCTCCCCCCCCCCGCTCACGCTGGCCTCGTCTCCCCTCTGATGTCACGCCCTGGTCCTGTAACTAGGAAGTGACTTCAGAAGTGAGCCAAGGCTGGTCGAGCAGGAGGTGGAAGATGCACCGGTGAACTTTTTAAGATCTATGATGGGGGAAGGGGCAGAGAGAAGGAAAGGCACCAGCCGGGGGGGGGGCAGAGAGGAGGAGATGCACTGGTGGGGGGAGGAATAGAGGCAATGGTGAGGGGGGGGGAAGAAGAGAGCAGGAGAGCCATCGAGAGGCACCGAGGTATTCACTGCGGTTCATCGCGGAGAGGACGATTCATCGTACCTTTTTCATCGTGGCCATGTTGAAATGACCGTGATGAAGTGATGAATCATCCCATTCTGTTTGCAAAACCGTGGTAGTGATGCTGCCACGTTAAATGCACCAAAGATTTAAGGAATTGAATGGGATTCAGGCCACTCACCGTGGCAATGACTTTGCTACAGCTTTGTAAACAAGGCCCTAAGTTCAACTCTTTGCACTGGGCAATAGTTTTGTATAGTTTGATTAGCGCTTGTCTAGCCTTTAAGAAATAACAGAATTATGGAATTTTATCCCTTTGCGGCTGAGAGGACTAAGTTCTCTCTAATCCCCCAGGAAAGAGACTTGCGAGTACTGGTTGACAAGTCAATGAAGCCGTCCGCGCAATGTGCGGCGGCGGTGAAAAGGGCGCACACAGTGCTAGAAATGATTAAGAAAAGGATCACAAACGGATCGGAGAAGGTTATCATGCTGCTGTACCGGGCCATGGTACGCCCCCACCTAGAATATTGCTTCCAGCACTGGTCGCCATACATGAAGAAGGACACAGTACTACTCAAAAGGGTCCAGAGGAGAGCGACTAAAATGGATAAAGGACTAGAGGAGTTGCCGTACAGTGAGAGAGTAGAGAAACTGGGCCATTTCTCCCTTGAAAAGAGGAGACTGAGAGGGGACATGATTGAAATATTCAAGATAATGAAGGGAATAGACTTAGTAGATAAAGACAGGTTGTTCACCCTCTCCAAGGTAGAGACAACGAGAAGGCATTCTCTGAAGTTAAATGGGGATAAATTCCGTACAAACATAAGGGAGTTCTTCTTCACCCAGAGAGTGGTAGAAATCTGGAACGCTCTTCTGGAGGCTGTTATAGGGGAAAACACCCTCCAGGGATTCAAGACCAAGTTAGACAAGTTCCTGCTGAACCAGAACATACACAGGTAAGGCTAGTCTCAGTTAGGGCACTGGTCTTTGACCTAAGAGCCATGACTGGAGGTGTTGTCTAGCTGTGTCCAGGAGGGAACCTAGTAGTATCTCTGTGCTGTAGTTGGTTCTGAAACCAGATTGTGTAGGGTGGAGTATGTTGTGGTCTTCTAGGTAGTTGGTGAGGAGTTTTGCTACTAGGCCTTCCATTAGTTTGACATAAAATGGTATTGAGGCTATGGGTCTGTAGTTGGATGGTTGATCTGTTGCTCCTTTAGGGTCTTTTAGGATTGGGGTGATGACAATTTCGCCGAGGTCTTGCGGAAAAAGGCGATCTGCGAGCATGGTTTGTATCCATTGTAAGAGGAGAGCGCGGAATTTAGTACTGGAGGATTTTAATAGGTATAGAGGACATTGGTTGAGGTCGCAGGCTGCGCGGCTGTATTTTTTGTAGAGTTTTTTAAGGTCAGACCATTGTATAGGGGGGAAGTGGGACCAAGTTCTGTCTGCCGCAGCTGATTCTTTTTCTGTGGGGGGCATTGTGATCTCTTTAAGTGGGTTGGGGTTCTGGTGAGGGTAGTCCTGGCAGTTGTGATTTTGTTTTTAAAGTATTTGGTTAAAAGGATGGCTGTGGGGGAAGGGGTGCCGTTATTGGCCTGATAGGGGTGTCTGTGAGTGTTTGGTGTTTGGTGTCTGTGAGTTCTTTTAGTATTTGGAATAGTTTTTTTGTGTCTTGGGTTTCTTTTCCTATTAGGTTGGTGTAATGTGTCTTTCTTTTTTTCTTTTAGTTTGTATTGTTGGGGGGGTTTTCTCCATGTTGATTTCGTGGGTTCTTGGTTATTCTTTCTCCATTTTCTTTCTAGTCGTCTGCATTGCCTTTTGAATAGGAGTAGTTCATTATCGAACCATTTATCTGATTGCTAATTCTGTTTTTTGTTTGAATTGGGGCTAGCTCTTCTAGGGTAGCTATGCTTAGCCTGCACCATTGTGAGATGAAGTCCTTGGGGTTGCATTCTTGAATTGTTGTATCTGTTTTAGTCCAGAATTTGAAGGGGTCGATGTATTTATGTGAGTTGTAGGTTGATTTGGGGTTTTGGTTTGGTTTTGTCTTTGGCCCAGTTGATGTTGAAGGAGTGTGTGTAGTGGTCTGACCAGAGGAATCAAGACCACTTTCCATTTGATGTTTGAATCTCTAGCATTAAGGGCTGTTCGGTCATGAAGGCTGCGATGTCTAGTTGGTGACCTTTCTCATGTGTGGTTTGTGAGTCTAAAATCTTGTATGTTAGGGCTTCGAGAAATGACAGTAGGTTTTCTACTTGTTTGGAGGATTGGTCTTCGAGATGGAGGTTTAGGTCTCCTAGGATTAGGTTGTAAATTGTCGTTAGTGAGTTTCGGTATATAAAATCTTCAAATTCGGGTCTTGCTGTCTTCCAATTCCCTGGTGTTATGTAGCAGAGCATGCAAGTTATGGATCCTTTTAGTGTGGTGCATGAGAGTTGGCAGGCTACTAGATCCATGTAAGGGGTTGACGTTTTGTCTAGTATATTCAGATTTAGAGAGTTTCTGACTAAGGTGGCTAGACCTCCTCCTCTTCCCCCCCTCCCCCAGCAGACCATTGCTATTTTGTGTCCCTTAGAGCAGACTTCCGTTATCCTGGGATCTGAGTCTGGTTTCTGTGAGGAAGAGGCAGTCAAGATTCTCGTTTTCTATCCAGTCTTTATATGTTCTGTCTTTGGGCCTAGAGTTCTGATGTTTATGTAGGCACATGCAAGTGTGGTGTATTCTGTTTGTGCACTGTTTATTGTTTTTGGGTAGATGAGTGGTCTTGGGTGAGGGTGTGGTTTGGTCTTAGAGGGGTTTGTTGGTCTTCTTCCCCATGTTGGTGTGATGGTGTGGTGTGTATAGGTCTGGCAATTTATGTTTCTGTCCATTGTGATTCTCCTGGCTGGGTGGTGAATTCTGTTAGTAGGTGAAATAATTGGAATTGGGGAGATGTTTGCTGCTGCCTTCCAGTTGGTTAGGAGCAGGATGATCAGTTGGCGGGAGTGTGGTTATAGGTGGTCTTTTGGGATGGAGAGGTTGGGGGGGTTTTTCTCTTGGAGGTTGTTGGTGGCGGATGGTTGGGGTTTTTGTGCGATTGTGTGTGTGATCAGTGTTGCAAGGGCCGTTGGGGATAGAGCTTGTCTCCCACACTTGGCCAACCCCTCCCCTTGCCGCTGCTGTAGTCGGGCTTGGGTTGGGCAGTTCCTAATCCTCGTGGAGCTGCCCTGAAGAGGAAAATCTTTTTTTTTTTTAAGAAAAGAAGCACCACAAGGGCCGTTGGGGGTGGAGCTGATCTCCCACACCCGACCAACTCCTTCCCTTGCGCTGCTGCATTCGGGCTGGGTTGGGGCAGCTCCCGATTTAGAGAAACAGCTTCTTCATCGTTCTCTCCCTCTCTCTTTCTCTCATAGTATGCCTCCAATTAACCTTGTTTCCCCAATTAGGGAGTAATGTCATTGTACGGTATACTGGGATCAGACAGATAACTGCCTAGGACATTTTTCCCTGCTGAAATCCCAGAAGACTTGGATTCCGATTCAACACATCTGGCACTGCCACACTGAGGCTTATTAAACCACAGTTAATTTTCTACTGAACTGGACAATAACTAGAACATTTTACAGGAACAGTGCCTCTCACAGATAGATTTTTAAAAAATGTATCTATCTATGTATCTATTATTTTCTTTCCTTGCACCACCCAGAGGAAAATTGGGTCTATGTCTCTTAGTGTGAAGAGGAGATAGTGGATGCTGCGGATGGACCATTTGATCTTTATCTGCCATCATATTTCTCTGTTTCTATAACCATAAAGCTCTCTGACCTCACAATGCAGGTGCAAAGAGCCTTAGCCTATAGGAAGAGGAGATGCAAATGTTAAGAGTCTTAGCCAATAGGGAGAGCAGGAGATAGTGGATGCTGCAGATGGGCCATTTGGCTTTTATCTGCGATCATTTTTCTATGTTTCTATAACCATAAAGCTCTATGACCGCACAATGCAGGTGTAAAGAGCCTTAGCCTATAGGAAGAGGAGATGCAAATGTTAGGAGCTTTAGCCAATAGGCAGATGGGCAGACTGGATGGGCCATTTGGCTTTTATCTGCCATCATATTTCTATATCTTTTTCCCTGATTTTTTTTCCCCCCTTCTCAATCTTTTCACAATAGTTTTATAGTGCTTTTATAGTACTTTCCTCATTAAATTCAGTAAGATCCCGAGTTGTCGTGCTTATTCCTACAGATGAGTCAGAAACACTTCCAGGCTCAGCCACACCAAGGCGTAAGGGTTCATAGACAACCCCGCGAAAGACAAAGGCGCGCGCCGACAACTGAGCGCAAGACGGAGGCGCGCACCAAAGAAAATTACAGTTTTTAGGGGATCCGACGGGGGTTTTTGTTGGGGAGCCCCCCCAGTTTACTTAATAGAGATCACGCCGGCGTTATGGGGGGTTTGGGGGGTTATAACCGTCCACATTTTACTGTAAACTTAACTTTTTCCCTAAAAACAGGGAAAAAGTGAAGTTTTCAGTAAAATGTGGGGGGTTACAACCCCCCAAACCCCCCACAACGCCCCCACAACGTGGCGCGATCTCTATTAAGTAAAGTGGGGGGTTCCCCCCCCACGCTCCCCCCATCGGAGCCCTAAAAACAGTAATTTACTGCGGTGCACGCCCCCGCGTTGCGCTCAATGATCTGGGCGCGCCTTTGTCCCGGCGCGCTTTTGACCTGACACTAGGCGTAAGAGCCTGACTGAAGGCCCAAAGCTATATTGATAGCTTCCTCCCACAACCGTAAAAATGTGTCATTCAGAGCGCAGTCTCCAGGAGTCGGCTCAGAAAAGACAGCGTGCCTCTTGCAAGAGCTCAAACCAATCTAATATGGTCCTGTCACGTTCACTTTGAATTACAACTGTTCGGATAGTCAAATTAGTTCTGAAAGGCAATGCGCTTACCACAGAAAACTTTTGGATGTCTTAACAGAGAGGGGGAAAAAAAAAAGCTCTCCGGAATGTGGCACGACAGCGGCAGGAGGTAACAAGATCTGTCGCGTGTCAAGGCTAACACAAACGCAACCCGACTCTCCTTCTTGTCCCACTTCTGGATAATACGACAAGACAGGGTACATACTGTAAATACAGTTAAATATTACGCCTTCTTGCTTCTGACAAGGGTAGGAAGTAGTGTTCTATAGCAGAAGTTCAATGGAAAATCCCAGAAAAGGATTCAACGCAAAGGCCCTCGTTTTAGCGCGCATTTATTGCGCGGTAAATCAACGTGCCCACTAAAAGATAACGAGTCCATAGGATAACATGCACGCACTAAAAATTATAGTGCACCTTAGTAAAAGAGGGGGAAAGTTTCCCCTCCTAGCCATAAAAGACCACCTACAGGGTTGCTACTGGCAGTGACGTAGCAAGGGGGGGAAGTCCGCCCCTAGCGCCATCTTGGTGGGAGCACCAGCACTCTGCTCCCCCCCCCCCCGCTCCTTCCTGATCCCCGCTTCCCAGCACGAGCACCATCAGGAACTTGCTGCCCGCATCAGTGTCTGCTCTCAGAAGCAACGCGGGCAGCAAGTTTGCGATGCCACTCGTGACGGGAAAATTAAAGAGGGACGAGGAAGAGAAGGGGGGAGCGCAAGTCAGTGGGTGGGGGTCAGGAAGGAGAAGAGGGTGGGGGACGGGTGCCACTGCCTCGGGCACCACTCACCCTCACTATGCCACAGGCTAATGGGAGCCTTCTTCCCTTTATACCACTGCATGCATTTTGGTATGAGCATTTCGGCCAGCCATACAGCTCTGTGTAAATCCTTTCCCCTAAATTCTGGAGTGGGAGCGGTAGCTTATAAGTTACCTGCTTAAGTGTGCTCCTGCTCACACTCCATCCACACTCTGACCATGGGAGCGCTCGCCTCCAAATTGCACACTTCACTGGCTCCCTCTCCGTGTATAGTTCAAACTCCTTTAACTAATTTACAAGTGTGTTCATGCCGCAGCCCCTCAGCATCTCTCCTTATACGCCTCCCCGAAAACTCCATTCCTCAGATGAAGCTGCTTTTATCCAAACTCTTCTCCTCCGCTGCCAATTCCAGACTTTGTTCTTTTCATCTGACTGTCCCATATGCCCGAGACGAACGACCTGAGTTTGTCCGTTAGGCCTTTTCCCTTACCTCATTTAAAAGTAGGCTGAAACCCACCTTTTGGACATGGCCTTCAATTCATAACCCTACTCCCCACTGTCCACTGCTCACCACCCTAACCAGCATATTAACCATCCCCCCCCCCCAACTGTATCCCCTACCCTAGCAATCCTGTTTGTCTGTTTAGATCAGTGGTTCTTAACCTTGTTGGAGGTACTGAACCCCACCAGTTTCATATGCGTGTTCACCGAACCCTTCTTTATTCCCTTAGTTTTGCCGGAGCTAGACTAGAATTACTCAACTTGGCATTGCAAATCATGCAATTAGGACGCTGACTCCCATCATGTTCCATTATACATGTGAATCCATATTGTACACATTCGTCCGACCACTTTCGTATTTTGCTCGACATAGTTAGTAAGGGATTAAAATATTAAGATAGGTATCACACGACGTACCATCACAACAGTTACAATTCGACTACTGTGCGCATCAAATCACCTGCAGCACAGATAGGCCAAGCGATGTTGCGTGATCACCTGCAGCCAATTATGGACAAGTGGGGCGTATCATCACGAATCATAAGCGCTTCGGTCACGTTCAATCATCTATCAGTTAAATCACAAATTTTGATCAGGAATTGATTGATAAGGCGTTAGTTACAGATTGATAGATCAAGAAACCGAGTACACGATCAGTCTTGATCAAAATCACTGAATAACTGATAGATGATTGAACGTGACCGAAGCGCTATATGAGTCGGAGGTGTGTGTTGACCTCCGCCGAACCCGCGAGACTGACTCGCCGAACCCCTGGGGTTCGGTCGAACCCAGGTTAAGAACCACTGGTCTAAATTGTAAGCTCTTTTAGGCCTGGACTGTCTCCTTTGTGACTCTGAACAGAGCTATGAATAGAAGTTGTAAAGGATTTCAATCTCCTGGGCCCCTTTTGCAAACAAAGAAGCAACTTGCAGGGAGGAAACACTCGGCAGGAGAGCACTTGCTCGCTCTTCAATGGAGGATCTCGACCAAAGTGTTCGATGGGAAGGAAATAACGAAGCTCAGACTTGTCCGCGCTCTCATTTTCTCCGTGGTCAGCTATAGGTACGACAGCTGGACACTAAGGAGCTCATAATCGAAACGTAAACACGTCTAAAAACCCACCCAAGTCGGCACTTGGACAACCTAAAAGACACGTCGTCCAAGTGTTGATAATCAAACCTAGTTTTTGGATGTATCCAGGGACCTTTTAGGCCCCTGAATGCCGCTTTGTGCCCAAAGCTAAAAGGGGTGTATCTGGAGGAGTGGTTAGGGTGGGATTTGGGCCAATCTAGACTTAGTCGTCCTGCAGTGATAATTGAAGGTTTTATGAGACTTCCTGGACCGAACTTATACGTTGTGACTTAGAAGATGTAAAAACAGGTATACGTGCCCAAAGATACCCAATAACTACTGCAGAAACAAAGTAAAGACCCACACACACTCCCGCAGTGTTCACTGACCTTCTCACACCCCTGCAAAGATTGGAATAGAAATGTACATACCCGTCTCCAGATCATCAGCACCTAGTATAGGAAAGCCTACCAGAGCTGCACATAGGTCGGGGGAGGGGGGGAGCTAGTGAACCATAGAAAGGAGGACCCAGACCCATAAGCTACGCTAACCGCTACATTTATGGTGGAACATGGGTACCCATCCCTCCCCCACCCCCCCCCCCCGAAACCTACTGTACTGCCATATAGGTACCACCTGTAGCCATAAGGGCTATTGGGGTTGTAGACAGGTGAGTTTTGGGGGTGTTCTGGGGGGGCTCGCCATAACCTAAAAAGGAGTTCTGGCGAGATGTTTATGTTGCACCCTTGTTGTGAAGTTCACAGCAGTGCCCTGTAAAGTTCCCCACTTCTCTGTTGTCATGTCTGGGTGGTCAGCCCATCACATTGCTGGCCCCTCCCACGTCCAAAAGGTCTTGTTCTGGGCATTTGGGACTTGGGTGAATTTTTAGTCAAGAATCTATATAATAAAACCGTAGGCGGCGCATGCGCAGTCTTATCAGCGTGCTTCCATGATCCGTATGTCCGTGGCCGCCAAGACTGCAGCATGCCCCGCGCTTACTACGGCCCCACGCGCAGCTCAGTTTGGCACGGCGGTTTCCCCAGATAGGGGAAGCCGAAAAACTCAATCCCGCCTCATGGTCCTGCCGCTGCTCACGAATTCCTCCCCCCCAATCCTCCTGCAACAGCCGCTACCGCTCCTGTTCAAAGCGGCCTGCTGAGGTTCGCGGCCGCTGTAACGAACCTCGCAGGCCGCTCTCCACATGGTAGCACGTTCCCTCTGACGCAATCGCGTCAGAGGGAACATGCTACCGAGTTGGAGAGCGGCCTGCGAGGTTCGTTACAGCGGCCGCGAACCTCAGCAGGCCGCTTTGAACAGGAGCGGTTGCGGGAGGAGGAGGGGGGGAGTTTTAACAGGAGGAGTCGCCGAAAAAAACCTTCAGCCGCAGCAGGCCAGCACACGGGAAGGGAAGGGGGAGGGGCCGAACGGAGCAGGGCAGCTCAAGGTAAGAAGGGAATGGGGGGTGGGGGAAAATGTTTCTACTACTCAGCACGGACCTGGAGGGGAAGGGAAAACCGCTGCTGCTTCTGCAAAGGAAAGGGGGGGGGGAGAGACACAGAAAGAAATACAGACAGACAAAGGAGGCTAGGGAGAGAGACAGACAGAAATAAAGACAGACAGGGGACCAGAGAGACACAGAAATAAAGACAGACAGGCAAAGGGTGCCAGGGAGAGAGAGAAAAAAATTGCAGGAGGGAGAAAGACAGAAAGAAAGGAAGAAAGAAACAGGAGCAGGGAGAGAGACATAAAGAAAGAAAGACAGACAGCCATATATTCTAGCACCCGTTAATGTAACGGGCTTAAACACTAGTGTGATATAAAGATAGATGTACACTTCTCCCTCCGTATTTGCGGTTTCAGCATTCGCGGTTTCGAGTATTCACGGTTTTTAGCTTGCTGGCTCCTACCCCCCAAATTACATCAGCTTGCACAGAGAAATCGCTGATTCCAAGCGTTTACAGAGAAAATTGCTGATTTCCAGCACTTTCTTTGCCTCTCCTTCAGGAACAGGCCGGGTCTCCCACCACGTTGTTCGCGATTTCACCATATTCATGATGTTTTTTAATAGAAAACAGGGAATAACATATGAAAACGTTATTCGCGGTTTTTCTGTATTTGCGGTTCTGTTAATCCCCTATCACAGCGAATACGGAGGGAGAAGTGTAGTGGCATCTGGACGATCGAACTCCTGGACGTCCAGATAGATAATTTTTGGAAAAAAAAAAAAAATTTTTAGACGTACTTTTCGACAATGGACATTTTCCCGCTGCTGACTTTAGGCAACTAGTGCCCTTCGTCCAAATTGGACTCAGACATATGCTTTGATGATGCCCCTCTAAGGAAACAAGACAGAAAGAAGATTGACTCATTTGAGCTTTGGTTCTGGAGAAGGATTTTAGGCATACCGTAGACCACCAGAAGAACACTCGGAGATGCTGATCTTTTATGTATAAATAACGCCCATGAATAAAACAACAAGGCGCCCAAATCCTTTGTCACCCTCCTACTAGGCTCGAAGATGACTTGTTGAACTTATGAGGTCAGGCTGTATCATGCAGCCCTTTCCTTTCACCTTACCGGATTCTAAAGTGACTCTCTCCAAGTCTCCTCTTAAAACTATGACATATTTTGCTAAACTCCTTATCCATTTTCGTAATTTCATCTTTTAGTTTAGTCATGACCTTTGTAGTGTCAGTAAGTAATCCTATGTAACTTAATGTATGTAAACTGTAACCTGTTCTGAGCTTTTTGGGGAGGACGGGATATAAATCTAAATAAATAATGATATTAACGCAAAGCACTGATCATTACTCCGTTTGTACAGTGGGTAGAGCAATATTACTCTGGATGCAAGGCAAATGAAAACACAAAAACAGCTGTACACATGTTTCTCGGAAATAAATTTGAGGTCTTTAGCTCAGACTTTTCCCAGTTGTAGGTGAGTTATCTTTAAATCTTTTTTTATTAAGCAAATGCACAAAATGCAACTATTACTTACAGATGTCAAGTATATAAAATATACCCTCTTAAGAATCTAAGAATAGCTATACTGGGTCAGACCAATGGTCCATCAAGCCCAGTAGCCCGTTCTCACGGTGGCAATCCAGGTCACTAGTACCTGGCCAAAACCCAAAGAATAGCAATGTTCCATGCTACCGATCCAGAGCAAGCAATGGTTTCCCCCTGTCTTTTTCCAAAAACAAGACTATGGACTTTTCTTCCAGGAACTTCTCCAAACCCTTCTTAAAACCAGCCACACTATCTGCTCTTACCACAACCTCTAGGGTTCCAGAGCTTAACTATTCTCTGAGTGAAAAAAAAATTTCCTCCTATTGGTTTTAAAAGTATTTCCCTGTAACTTCATCGAGTGTCCCCTAGTCTTTTTAATTTTTGACGGAGTGAAAAATTGATCCACTTGTACCCGTTCTACTCCCCTCACGAATTTGTGGATTTCTATCATATCTCCCCTCAGCCATCTTTTTTTCCAAGCTGAAAAGCTTCATCCCCTTTACCATCTTAGTCGCTCTTCTTTGAACCTTTTCTAGCGCCACTATATCTTTCTTGAGATAAGGGGACAAGAATTGAACACAATACTCCAGATGAAGTCTACCCTCCCCCCCAAAAGAGTACATCAAAAGCTCATAGGCAGGTGAATGTACTGTATACTGTAACAAGTACCGTATTTTCGCGGATATAACGCGCACCATTGTAAAACGCGCACAGGGGTATAGCGCGCAGAAATCACGATGATATGTACAAAAACTTTTCTATACCGCGCTCAGGCATATAACGCGCATGCTGCCCGACTCTCCTCTGGCCACCCCGACTCTCCTTTCGCCCTCCCCGACTCTCATCTGGTTGCCCCGACTCACCCTGACTTTCGGTGCACTGCCCCGACTCTCCTCTGGTTGCCCCGACTCACCCTGACTTTCGGTGCACTGCCCCGACTCTCCTCTGGTTGCCCCGATCTGCCTGTCCCCCTTGAAGATCTGCCTGTCCCCCTTGAAGTCCTGTCCCCCCTTGAAGGTCTGCCTGTCCCCCCTTGAAGGTCTGCCTGTCCCCCTTGAAGATCTGCCTGTCCCCCCTTGAAGTCCTGTCCCCATCCTGAAAGCCTGATGCCCCCCCTCGACGTCCGATTCTTCTCCCCCCTCGGCAGGACCACTCGCACCCCCACCCCGAAGGACCGCCGACTCCCCGACAATATTGGGCCAGGAGGGAGCCCAAATCCTCCTGGCCACGGCGACCCCCTAACCCCACCCCGCACTACATTACGGGCAGGAGGGATCCCAGGCCCTCCTGCCCTCGACGCAAACCCCCCTCCCCCCCAGCCGACCCGCGACCCCCCTGGCCGACCCCCACGCCCCCCCCCCCCCCCTTCCCCGTACCTTTGGAAGTTGGCCGGACAGACGGGAGCCAGCCCCGCCTGTCCGGCAGGCAGCCAACGAAGGAATGAGGCCGGATTGGCCCATCCGTCCTAAAGCTCCGCCTACTGGTGGGGCCTAAGGCGCGTGGGCCAATCAGAATAAGCCCTGGAGCCTTAGGTCCCACCTGGGGGCGCGGCCTGAGGCACATGGGCCCAACCCGACCATGTGCCTCAGGCCGCGCCCCCAGGTGGGACCTAAGGCTCCAGGGCCTATTCTGATTGGCCCACGCGCCTTAGGCCCCACCAGTAGGCGGAGCTTTAGGACGGATGGGCCAATCCGGCCTCATTCCTTCGTTGGCTGCCTGCCGGACAGGCGGGTTTGGCTCCCGTCTGTCCGGTCAACTTCCAAAGGTACGGGGAAGGGGGGTGGGGGGGTCGTGGGGGTCGGCCAGGGGGGTCGCGGGTCGGCTGGGGGGGCGGTCGGAGGTTCTTGGGGGGGGGCGGTCGTTGGAGGGAGGGGGGTTTGCGTCGAGGGCAGGAGGGCCTGGGATCCCTCCTGCCCGTAATGTAGTGCGGGGTGGGGTTAGGGGGTCGCCGTGGCCAGGAGGTTTGGGCTCCCTCCTGGCCCGATATTGTTGGGGAGTCGGCGGTCCTTCGGGGTGAGGGCGCGAGTGGTCCTGCCGGGGGGGGGATGTATCGGACGTCGGGGAGTCGGCCGGGCAAGAGGGCTTGGGCTCCCTCTTGCTCCGATCGTGGATGCGGGTGCGGGTGGGAGCGCGTGCGAGCGGTCGTTCGGGGTGGGGGTGCGAGCGGTCCTGCTGGGGGGGTGAATCGGGCGTCGGGCGGGGTGGGAACTATGTTTAAAAACTTTTGTATACCGCGCTCAGGCATATAACGCGCGAGGGGTATGCGCGGTACGTAAAATCACGTATAACGCGCGCGTTATATCCGCGAAAATACGGTAATCATTTTAAATGTTCAATAATTGCATAGTCTCGAAGCAAGAGAGTTCCAGAATGCTGTCCAATTTTGCTTGAACTTTCTTCCGGGTGGAGAATCCAGATCACGGACTTGTACACACATTACTTTAAGCAGGAGAAGTCATCTGCATCCTCTGTTGCTGAACTGATAGAGGTCGAGTATCAAGCCAATGCAATAGGATCACCTTCTTCGTCAAAAGAACTGCCCTCCTCAGAAAGAGGTGATAACCCTTCGGGGCAGGAGACTGCCCAAAAAAATGATCAAACAAGATTAAAGAGTCTAATTTTACTCCACAGTTCCAAAAAAGAGGAAATATAAAAGAGCAACTTCTTACAAAAAGTGTTTATTAAGGGGCAAGACCAAAACATATGTCCTAATGTGGTAGATGAGTGAAGGCTTCTAGGACTGGCTCCTGTCAAAGAGAGATGTAGGTGACTTTTCAGTGGCTTGGTTTCCCTGTACTTGTAAATTTCATGGCTCCACATCATTCTCTTCTTGGCTGGGCTGAGAACTGTTCATTGGCCCCTCCTATTGTGATGTCATAATGCCTCATTCCACCAGTGCCTAAGAGCCAACCTCATCGGTGATGTCACAGTGGCTTGGTTTCCCTGTACTTGTAAGTTTCACGGCTCCACATCATTCTCTTCTTGGTTGGGCTGAGAACTTTTCAGCAGCCCCTCGTACACTAGCCCCTCAGATTCTTTATGTAACGGTACCATGGTATGTGGTACAGATATTATCACCTTATGTACCCAGGGGTCTGAAGCACCAATGCGTTTGGCTTGAATGTGGATTCTGTACCTTTGTACAAACCAGGGGAAGGGATGGGGGGCCTGAGGAGTCTGAGGCAATCAGGGCCTTCCAGATATCCTCGACGGGCCGCAATTGTTGTGCACGCACTTGTCCCTGCATGCGATTGTCGAGGTGCATTTGTCCTGCGCAGATTTGTCGCTGTACCGTCCCCAGAGAGCTTGTAGTCTGGGGAGTGGAGGGTTAAGTGGCTTGCCCAAGATTTCAAGAAGCAGCAGGAGGTTTTGAACCCCAATTTGCCTGGTTCTCAGTCTCCTATTCTAACCATTAGGTTACTCCTCAGTGCTTCCTTCTGCTTGCAAGGCCTGCTTCTTTCAACCTGCTACACTCCATCAACACTGCTTGCTTAGGCTTGCTGTTCTCCTCGGGCTCTGCTATTTGTGTAGCCGAGGCTGTGCTGTGAGCTGAGCCCTTCCTCCCCAGATTGGAAGAGCAAATGTCTCTTTGGAGACCTATTTGTTAAGTGATGAATCTCCAAGTGCAGGAGCAGAATCGGAGGAGCTGATTAGCACGGGGACCGCTGCACAGACGCACGAGCGAAAGCGGGAGGAAAGTGCCATTCTGCTAATGTCAAGTATTAGTTCAGAGTAATTAAAAACCCGTTGGTAAGGTCATCAGGAATGTATCTTCTGCAGCACCTTAAGCAATTTCGGTTTGGCAGGGGAGACAAAAATGATTACCGGCTAGACTGAGTCAAACAAAGATCCCATCACCTAGAAATAATTCAGAGGGAAGATCTCGTGCGAAGGTACCTCCATCTGTCTTTTTTTTTTTGACATTTTGCTTAAAACAGTATCCCAATCAAAATCTAATTCCTTTCATTTTTCTCAGCGGATTGAAAACAAATACACAATAGCCAAGCTTTGACAGCCCCCTCCTTCTCCCCCCTTCAATTCATGTAAATAGTAGGAATGTGCATTCATTCTTGAAAACACAGAAGCAGAGAGGTATACAGTATACTGAAAAGGGTTTAAGTGGGCTGTCTCTGGCACTTAACCACCAAGTACTGCTGCATACCCCCTCTAGTTTAGGGTTACCAGATTTTCCAAACAGAAAATCCGGACCCCCATAGGCCCGCCCCCCAGGCCCACCCATCCCCGCCCCAGTCCCACTGCCAATCCCGCCTCAGCTCCGCGCATGCACAGATACCCTCCTGCCCGACGGCGATTATGTTGGAAGCTCTTCAACACCCGGACAAAGTGCCTGGTTTTGAAAAGCCGTCCGGACCGCCAGGCATGTCCTCCAAAGGAGGACATGTCCGGTGAAATCCGGACATTTGGTAACCCTATTCTAGTTGCCCTTCTGCTGGTGGTCCCTGGGAAGAGTCCGGGAGGAGCTGGCAATCATGCAGGCGACAGGTATACTGGAGGAGCGACTTACGTAATGGTTAAAGCTTCTTCCTCAGTCCCAGCGCAGTTCCTTGTGACTGTGGGCAAGTCACTTAACCCTCTATTATCCAGGAACCCTTGCGCAGGCAGAGCTCCGCTTTCACATACCCAGTACTTTGAATGCTCTTCAGCATACCAAATCCTGCGGCACTATCTGATTGGACTCCAGAAGAAGGTCTTTATGACCGAAACACGGACCGTTTCGGGTCCATGCCACAATGTCTTTACTGCGTATTATACGGATTTACTAATTAACCAGCGTCACTTGTAATTATGAAGACTTTTGGATCTATTTATTGACCTGCATCACTTTCAAATAAACCTCTGTATCAAGATCATCGACTCCGCAGATCTCATAGAAACATAGAAAGATGACGGCAGAAAAGGGCTACAGCCCATCAAGTCTGCCCACTCTACTGTCCCACCCCATTAAGTCAGAGTGCTGCTCGACCCACGTAGAGATCCTATGTGGATGTCCCATTTATTCTTAAAGTCGAGCACGCTAGTGGCCTTGATCACCTGCACCGGTAGTTTGTTCCAGTGATCCACCACCCTTTCTGTAAAGAAATACTTCCTGGTATCACCACCAAATCTCCCTCCTCTGAGTTTGAGCGGGTGCCCCCTTGTGACTGAAGGTCCCTTAGGAAAGAATATGTCGTTTTCCACCTCGACACGACCTGTGACGTACTTAAATGTCTCAATCATGTCACCCCTCTCCCTGCGCTCCTCTAGAGAGTAGAGCTGCAACTTGCCCAGTCTTTCCTCGTATGAGAGACCCTTGAGTCCGGAGACCATCCTAATGGCCATTCGCTGGATTGACTCAGCTCGAAGTACATCTTTACGGTAATTTGGCCTCCAGAATTGCACACAGTACTCCAGATGAGGTCTCACCATGGTTCTGTACAGTGGCATTATGACTTCAGGTTTACGGCTGACGAAGCTTCTATTGATACATCCCATCATTCGCCTTGCCTTGGATGAGGCTTTCTCTACATGTTTGGCAGCCTTCATGTCTGCACTGATGATTACTCCCAAGTTCCGTTCTTCTGAGGTCGTAGCTAGTGTTTCTCCATTCAATGTGCATGTTCTGCATGGATTTCTGCTGCCGAGATGCATCACCTTACACTTCTTTGCGTTGAAGCCCAGCTGCCATGTTGAGGACCAGTTTTCCAACTTGATCAGATCCTGCGCCATACCATCCGTGAGATCGCTTTCACCTACTATATTACAGTTTGGCGGCGTCGCAAACAGCGCTACTTTTCCCTGAAGCCCTCGGGTCAAGTCCCTTATGAATATGTTAAAAAGGGATGGTCCCAAGACTGAGCCCTCGGCACCCCGCTAGTCACCTCCGATGTCTTAGAGAGGGTGCCATTGACCACCACCCTCTGAAGTCTTTCACTCAGCCAATCCTTGACCCATGCCGTTAGTTTCTCACCTAACCCCATCGATTTCATCTTGTTTAATAGTCTACGGTGTGGGACACTGTCAAACGCTTTACTGAAATCCAAGTACACTATGTCCAGAGACTCTCTCGAGTCTAGCTTTCCTGTCACCCAGTCAAAGAAGCTGATAAGATTGGATTGGCATGACCTGCCCCTAGTGAATCCATGTTGACAGGGATCCCTCAGATTCCCCTCATCCAATATCGTGTCTAATTTCCCTTTAAGTAGAGTTTCCATGAGTTTACACACTATTGATGTGAGACTTACTGGTCTGTAATTCGCAGCCTCCGCTCTGCAACCCTTTTTGTGCAGAGGAACAACATTGGCAGTTTTCCAGTCCAGGGGGACTCTCCCCGTACTTAGGGAGAGATTGAAGAGCATGGCTAACGGTTCTGCCAAAACATCGCATAGCTCTCTGAGCACTCTTGGGTGCAGATTGTCCGGTCCCATGGCTTTGTTCACCTTGAGTCTTAACAGTTCTTGGTAAACATCAGCTGGTGTGAACTCAAACTTCTGAAATGGGTCATCCAGGCTTTGCTTTGCATCCAGCCGAGGCCCGTGCCCTGGTGCCTCGCAGGTAAAGACTGAACAGAAGTAATCATTCAGTAGTTCGGCTTTATCGGAGTCAGTTTCCACATAATTCCCGTCTGGCGTTCTAAGGCGTACTATCCCGTTTGTGTTCTTTTTCCTGTCGCTAATGTATCTGAAGAAGGATTTGTCCCCTTTCTTGATGTTCTTCGCTAGAGTTTCTTCCATACGAAGTTTGGCCTCCCTGACAGCTGTTTTGACCGCTGCAGCCTTTGTCCTGTATTCAATGTTTGCTTCTTTTTTTTCCCCCATGCGTTTGTATGAGAGAAATGCTCTTTTCTTCTCCTTGATGAGGTATGATACCTCATCTGTGAACCATTGGGGTTTCCTTTTTCTTTGTTGTTTGGTTACCGATTTTATGTAGCGGATAGTTGCCTCATGAAGGATCGATTTCAAGGTTGACCACATAGCTTCCACATTATCAGTTACTTCTTGAACTTGCAGCGTCTGGTAGACGAAATCTCCCATGCGTGCGAAGTCAGTGCCCCTGAAATTGAGTACCCTTGTTTTTGTTTGTGATCTAGGGAAGCCTTTCTTAAGGTTAAACCATACAATGTTATGGTCACTGGTGGCTAGCGTCTCTCCCACCGAGACATCCGAGACGCTATCCCCATTCGTAAGTACCAGGTCCAGGATGGCCTGGGCTCTAGTGGGCTCTAGTACCATTTGTTTGAGCCGTACTCCCTTCATGGACGTTAATATCCTCCTGCTATCACAAGTTGTCGCTGATAGTGTGTTCCAGTCTACATCAGGCATGTTGAAGTCTCCTAATAGAACAGCCTCCCCCAGTAAGGTGATATTCTCAATGTCTTCAATTAATTCTGCGTCCTTTTCCTCCGATTGTCTCGGAGGTCTGTATACCACACCAAGGTACAGGCATTTTTCTCTACCTCTGGCCAAGTTTACCCAGATGGATTCTCCAGTATACTTGACATCTGTGATCCTGGTTGTCTTAATGCTCTCTTTGATATAAAGTGCTACCCCACCACCTAACTTACTCTCTCTGTCTTGTCTAATCAGGTTGTATCCTGGTATGGTTATATCCCACCCATGAGAGTCTGTGAACCATGTTTCGGATATTGCTACTACGTCTAGGTCTGCATTAACTATTTCTGTTTCTAGTTCTAGAAATTTATTCCCTAGGATGTGTGCGTTAACATACATAGCTCTCCACTCTTTCTGTTTGCTAAGCTCCTGTTGTGAGCCACCCATTTGGGTCAAATTGTCTCCTAGCGATTCGTTTGCAGTAAGGGTACTTACCTCAGACCTAGAAGCGTAATATTGGTTCGCTACATCAGGATTGTTACTTACTGCTCCGGTGTAAAAGTGGGTACCCACCCCCGACTTACCTAGTTTAAAGCCCTTCGAAGTAGGCGGGCTAGTCTGTGTCCGAAGACATTCTTATCTCTGTTGGTCAGGTGGAGTCCGTCTGATCCCTGTAGTCCCTGTAGTGTCTCTCCGTGATTCAGGAATCCGAAGTTCATCTCCTGGCACCATCGTTGTAGCCACTCATTCGTCTTCAGGATGCGTTCGTCCCTGTCCCTTCCTCTGCCCCTAACAGGAAGAATGGAAGAGAATACTACCTGTGCTCCTATCTGCTTCAGCCTCTTTCCCAGAGCTCCGAAGTCTCTCGCTATGTCCTCCAGGGTGTTCTTGGCAGTGTCATTCGTTCCGACGTGGATGAGCAGCATGGGAAAGTGGTCCTGGGGCCTGAGAAGTCTATCGAGACAGGTGGTCACGTCTCTTATTCTGGCTCCGGGCAGACAGCAGACTTTCCTCGACTGCATATCCGGTCTGCATATTGGTCCCTCAGTGCCCCTCAACATGGAGTCCCCAATGGTTATTACTCTATGCTTCTTTTGGGGGTGTCGATCCATCGTCCCCGGAGATGGAGAAGTGTGTTGATCCTGGTTCACGTCGGTAGTCTCTTCCTGCAAGACCTGGAATCTGTTCTTCAGGCTCAGCTGTGGAGTCGATGTGGAGCTGCCCTGGTGAGAGAAAGAGTGAGAAGGTGAGGATATTGTAAATGGAGGGGGGGGGTCTCCTACGTTTACCTGTGGAGGAGGTCACTAACTGCCAGGAGTCCGTGTCTCCATCCATCTCCTGAACTGCAACAGTTGGTTTCTTTGTCGGTGGCCCAGGAGTCATCATGGGTGATCCGTCACGGGCCCGTTCTGTGATTTGGGATAGTTCCTGCACTATCCCATCGATGTAGGCCTCATCCTCTCTAATGCCTCTCAGACGTTTCACCTCCTCCCTAAGGCTTCTCAGTTCCTGCATGATGTCTTCATCCCGCTGACCGACCTCCTCTGTCTGTGTAGAGGCCGTGATGTAATGATGTGGGATGTCCTCGGTCTGCGTGGAGACGTCCTTTCCCGGGGCTGTGTTCTCCTCCGTCTGTGCGTAGGCCGAGTTCATCTCCCGGATCATCTCAGTGCAGGGGATGCCAACCTAGCTTGTAGTTTTCACACTCCTCGTCCGCCCTGCCATAACAAAAGGGAGAGAGTAAATGAGAGAGAGTAAATGTAAGAGTATGAGAGATAGTATGAGAGTATGGGAAAACTATGCCAGGGTACACCTGGTGGGGCCTCCGCGTGTGCGGATCGCCGGACTTGATGGACCTAGGGTCTGTTCCGGAGATGGCGCTTCTTATGTTCTTATGTGAGGTTATGACCTATGAGGTGTAAAGTTGAAGTAAAGTTGAAAAGTTAGGTGTTAGGTGGTAGAGAGAGAGATCTGAGCAGTAAGATGTCTGGAATAAAGGGCTCGCCTCCTTGCTCCTATGGTCCCTCGGTGGTTGAAAGTGGTGCCCGGCGTGCAGCTAGCTGAAAGAGTAGAGAGAGAGAGAAGAATGAGAAGAGGAGAAAAATTTATTTATTTTTTTAAGTTTTTTAAGTTTTTAAAGTTAGGTTTTTTTAGAAAATTAGGTTTGCTGCTGGGCTGCCTGGGCTCCTTCGCAAAGGCGCTCTCGCTAAGGCGAGCGCCTTTGCCGCTCGCCTTCGTCGCGCGCCGAACGGCTGGGCGCCGTTGGCTCCCTTCCTCTTAAAGGGGAGCCCGGGCCGATGCGACCTGTGACGCGGTGGGGGTGGGCGGAGCTATCTCTACCTATCTCTATCTATCTGCCTCCCTCTGCCTCCCTGCTGGAAGAAAAAGAAAAACCCCAAACAAAATACAAACAGGAAAGAAACGCCGCCGCAGTTTGCCTCGTGCCCCGGCTCCCTTCCTCGTCCTTTGCTTTGGTCCCACCAATGATGGCTAGCGTTCCCCACTCTATAATAACCACCCCCCCCCTCCCCAAGAAGCCAAGGGCGAGATGGGAAGGCAAAATAAAAACTGTGGAAAAAATTCCCACCTAACCTTCTCCCCCCTCCCCCCAAAACTGTCCTGAACCTCCCTGCTATTGCCTATTTCTATTACCACCCAGGTAACCCCTCTTTAACCCCGACAACCTCTCCTTCTCTCTGCCTCACGCCAAAATCCCCCCACTCAGCCCGCTCTCCATCACCACCAATCTTTGCCAGCCATCCTTAGTATCTAACTCACATAATCTTCCCACCAATCCTGCACCTTATTAACATTCTTACGCATACTGTCATGCCATTTAAACAATTCTCTTACATCCCCTTCTCCCGACTACTCTGTTACTCAGCTAAGTAACACAGTGGGCTCGGCCGATGTCATCAGCCCGTGGACTACTCCAGTGGGCCTCCCTTCTACAATGACCCCTTTGTTATATACAAATAACAGAACTTCAAATTTCTAGACCGCACAGCCGTGACGTTCAATGTGGTTTACAAAATATTAATAAAGAAAGAACATCTTTGTATCCATACTGTGATTTTTTGGTATGGAAATGAGAGCAAAAAGTCAGATTTCTGCGAACAACAATAAATTGTTACTTATAATGACTGGGGTTGCCATTCAGCAAATTACATATAATTGGAAGGATTGGAGGAGACTAAATTACAGTTTTTGGTGGAACTCTTTGTGCCATATCTATAAAATGGAAAGATTTATTGAAGTACAAAGAGGGTATTTCAAGAAATTTCAGGATGTTTGGAAACCATTAGCAGAATTTTGTAAGGATTAGTTGAAAATGTTTCCCTTTAGTGTATCAATTAATTTGGGTAGGGTGAGGGATATTTTATTAATATGTTTTTTTTATAAGATTATGGAATATATGGTAGGGAGGGGTGGGAAGGGGGAGGGATAAAAATTTATGTACTGTACAAATGAAAGAAGGTAAAATGATATATTTATTGTTAATGTGTTTGAATATATATATTCATTTAATGTAATTTTGAAAATGAATAAAGAATTTATAAAAATAAAATAAAGAAAGAACACAGATCGCGCTTTAAGGGCCCTTTTTATCAAGCTGCATGAGAGGTTTTTAGCGTGGACTGGTGCGGTACATGCTCCGATGCGCATAGAATTCCAGACCACGCTAAAAACCTCTAGCGGAGCTTGATAAAAAGAAGGGGGTAAAGTAGGTACAATCTTGAGGTGCAACAACTTTTTTTTATTTTTTTAAATATCTTTATTCATTTTAAAACTTTCTACAAGTGCCAAATGCATTACAATCACGTTACACTTTAGCATCACTTAATATTTCCAACGGTGTCAGGTCAAAAGCGCGCCGGGACCAAGGCGCGGGCAGACAATTGAGCGCAGCGCGGAGGTGTGCGCCACAGAAAATTACTGTTTTTACGGCTCCGACGGGGGTGTGTGGGGGGGAACCCCCCCACTTTACTTAATAGAGATCGCGCCGCGTTGTGGGGGTGTTGTGGGGGGGCGTCGGGGGTTGTAACCCCCCACATTTTACTGAAAACTTCACTTTTTCCCTGTTTTTAGGGAAAAAGTTAAGTTTACAGTAAAATGTGGAGGGTTACAACCCCCCAAACCCCCCACAACGCCGGCGCGATCTCTATTAAGTAAACTGGGGGGGGCTCCCCAACAAAACCCCCCCTCGGAGCCCCTAAAAACTGTAATTTTCTTTGGCGCGTGCCTTCGTCTTGCGCTCAGTTGTCGGCGCGCACCTTTGTCTTTCGCCAAGTTGTCTCTGAACCTTTCCAACAGCATACACAACTTTTTATTCGTGCATACCCGTGTGAATTTTTTAAAAGTTATTGCACGCAGTTAAGTATCATTCACGGTGGAAACTGCAATATAAAAATAATCCCCACGTTATAAATAGCTGCACAGCCGCCCACTCTTCAAATGCAGCTTATGGATGTTGGAAAATTGGTCTGATAAAAGTGCATTACCCAAAACATCCCTATTTAATTACTGCTTTCCTCATTGGTGCTGAACTCTGTATTAAAATGTCACATACAGTCTTGAACATTGGAAATCATTTACCTAATCATGATTTTCGTGATGGCTGCACTTCACAGTTACGGGCAGTGGAAAAATCCAAATCTGTAGAGTACGCCAGTATTAACTTCTTTTTTTGCCACTTGACGGCTCATAATACTAATATTATTTATTGCAATAGATACTATATAATGTTTGTTTCTCTGATTTCCCAAGATCTGGCCTGTTCCTGACAACAGCAATCATATTTACGAGGTTGTGTTTTCCTCTCGGGGAGGAGATTCACGCAGTCAGGGACAATCAGGGCGAGGACATGAAATAAGCAAATATAGTATAGCTCTCTACCTAACAATAAGAGCTGTCAATAGATATGGACTGATTTTCCTTCCCATTTGCCCTTGTTTACTGTATCAATACAGACCCTACTTGACCTCCAGTCATCTTCTTTCGGTACCTTCAGCATCACTCTTTAATGATAATCTTTTTCTATGTGTTGCTTGAATATTGATCACAATCAGAGCTGTAAGACTGTGAATCCTCCACAATAAGCTAATAAATATGTAGGACCCTCTACCCATCAACAATCACCTAATAAATATGCAAAAAGCCCTTTTGCTAGCAGAATCCATGCACAGAATTGCCCTTGAGATATAAGAACTAGATTAGTCAAGTATAAATCAAAAGTAGAGAGATTAGGATTTCATAAGAACGGTCTCATTGGGTCAGACCAATGGTCCCCTCCAGTCTAGTATCCCGTCTTCACGGTGGCCAATCCAGGTCACAAGTACCTGGCAAAAAGCCCATATACTGTAGTGTCAACATTCTATGCCACTGATCCAGGGCAAATAGTCTGTCTCAATAGCAGACTATGGACTTTTCTTCCAGGAACTTGACTAAACTATTTTTTTTAAACCAGCTACGTTAACTTCTATTTACCACATTCTCTGGCAACGTGTTCCACAGCTTAACTATTCTCTCACTGAAAAAAAAAAAAAAATTCCTCCTATTGGTTTTAGTGTCTCTTTGTAATTTCAAGTGTTCCCTAGTCTTTGTCATTTTTGATGAGATTTTAAAGAAGTGACCATGTTAGAAGCTCTATTCATGATTTACATGTATATATACCTGCATTTACCCATGTATATTGAATACATGTATGAAAATTGATTTTGGAAAGCCAGTATTGGCATGTGTATATGAAAAAAATACTCTGGCATAATAGGACATAGGATGAAATGAAATGGTGATAGGCTCAGGAGGCACAGGTGAAGTTTAAGTTTGGTTGCTTCTGTTTTAAGGCTTTGCTTGGTTTAGCTCCCAAATATATAATTGAGCTTTTTCTCTTTTGCAACCAACAGACATAAGAGAAACTCACATCTGAATTTTGTTTTTCCGCCTGTTAGAAGATGAAAACTTAAAAAACATCATCAAAATCTTTTTTTCATATCAAGCAGCGTTATGGGGGTCAGGATTTAGAACAATTGCTTTTGCTTACTGACACTTACGGGGAATTTAGAGGAGACATCTAAAAACATATCTGTTTTTGAAGTATTTAAGCAGCTAATTCGTAAAAATTTTATTATGCACTATTTTGAACATTTTAATGTCTCTAATTATTGGCTTTTAACTTTTTTAGTTCTATTCAACTCTTTTTTTTATTTTAAACTATTGTAAACTGCATAGAACTTTACGGCTTTGCGGTATATAAACTGATTATTATTAATCTAAGGAAGTCCTTTTTTTCAGAAAGGGTGGTAGATGCACGGCATAGTCTCCCGGTTGAGGTGATGGAGACAAAGATTGTATTTGAATTCAAGAAAGCCTGGGACAGGCTCGTGGAATTTCTTGGGGAGAGGAGAAGATCGTGAATGACGCAGATGGGCAGATTGGATGGGCCATTTGGTCTGTATCTGCCATCATGTTTCTATGTTTTTATTTTTCTATCTGTATTTTGTGTAAACTGCAAAAGGGTAGGATTTGGGTAGAGAAGTAAGTACCATTGAATGAGCCTGGTAGGGGCCGCCTGCAGCTGACACCCCCCCCCCTGCTTCTGTGCACTGAAGTCCAGCACCTCCCACCCTCCCTGAACTCAGCAATTTACCTGTCCTCTGGATCCTCATTCGTTGATGCAAATGTTTCCTGGGCGTAAATTCCATTTTGTAAACTTTAAGTACGGATTTAGTAAAGTGCTTTTTCAGCGCTGATATTTTGAGCACTGCAGTGTTCCCCCATAAATTTGTGGTTCGCAAATCGCGGACTCACTCATTCACCGTCTGCTCCGACCACCTCTTCCTGTAGTAAAGTCGGGCTACACCAATCAGGAGCTGCGTGTCAAGGTGGCTCCTGATTGGTGTAGCCCGACTTTATTACAGGAAGAGGCGGTCGGAGCAGACCGCGAGTGATTTTCTTCACCCGCCGGTGCTCCAGCTGCCCTCTCCTGCCTCCCCTGGCTTTTGACAGGCAAAAAATGGCATTCTTGGGGGTTCCTGGCACGGAACCCCCGCAAATTTCAGGGGAGTACTGTATATATAGAATTTTGCCCGTAGAGCTTTTTTCTTTTTTAAAAATCTTTATCTGTTAAACAACTCTGATCATTTAATTCATGTGAAGAGCATTTCTATAAAAAAACAGGTTTTCATAGTTATGGGCACATTGAGGGCCGGATTTTATATAGGATGCCTATATTGGGCACTGCAAGACACCCTAATTAAGGACACCTATATAACATAACATATTAACGGGTTTCCAGACCGCAGAGCCATGAGTTCAATGCGGTTAACAAAAGATTATGCTATGAAAAAAAATACAGGAATAATAAAATATATAGAAATCTAATTGATCAGAAATTTAGAAAAAAGAAAAGTTTTTAGCAGTTTTCTAAAATGTTCATAAGACGTGGATCTAATTAATAAGGGACGGAAATCTTTGTCATAGTAAGCTACTTGGTAGGAAAGACAATGCCCAGGATGTTTCGGTTCATAGACAACCCCGCGAAAGACAAAGGCGCGCGCCGACGACTGAGCGCAAGACGGAGGTGCGCGCCGAAGAATATTACAGTTTTTAGGGGCTCCGACGGGGTTTTTTGTTGGGGAGCCCCCCCAGTTTACTTAATAGAGATCGCGCCGGCGTTGGGGGGGATTTGGGGGGTTGTAACCCTCCACCTTTTACTGTAAACTTAACTTTTTCCCTAAAAACAGGGAAAAAGTGAAGTTTTCCGTAAAATGTGGGGGGTTACAACTCCCCAAACCCCCCACAACGTGGCGCGATCTCTATTAAGTAAAGTGGGGGGGTTCCCCCCCACGTCGTCGTCCCCCGTCGGAGCCCTAAAAACAGTAATTTTCTGTGGCGCGCACCTCTGCGCTGCGCTCAATTGTCTGCGCGCGCCTTTGTCCCGGAGCGCTTTTGACCTGACACCGATGTTTCTTGCTTTTACAGCCTAACTTCAGAATTCATGTCCAACTTTTTTATTTTTATTTTTTTAATCTTTATTCATTTTAAAGCCAAAAATAAGTGCAACATACTATACAGACATTTTACATTTTAACAGCACTTAAAGTCAATCAAAATTATATTCTATGACAAATACATATATCATCCCCCCTTTCTACATATCCAAAAATTGCACCCAAATTAAAAGTATCTTCCTACCCACCCAGGACGTGAATGATCAAAGGGCAAAATCAACAGTCATTCCTTACAGAATTTTGTCAATGGCTCCCAAATATCCATAACCTTTCTATAATGTCCCTGCTGTATAGCAATTATACATTCCATTTTAAACGCGTGGCATAGAGATTCCCACCAGAAAGTACAATTTAACCCATCCCAACTTTTCCAGTTTCTCATAATAAGTTGTATGGCAACCCCTGTCATAATAAAGAGTTTATTATTCTGGGAAGATATTTAGTTTTTAGCCCTCAATAACGTGCCAAAAAGCATGGTATCATACGACGATGCCACTGGATTTTCCAATATTTTATTCACTTGACCTCAAATGGATCTCCAAAACCCAAGTATCAAGGGAGAATAGTACAGTAAATGATCCAAAGTCCCTACCTCAAGATGACAGTGCCAGCATCTATTAGACTCGGAACTATCCACATTCTGTAAAGAACAGGGGTCCAAAAAGATCTATGTAACAAAAAAAACAAAAAAAAAAGAAGTTTGTCTCATAGATCAGACGCCGTACATCTCATCCTCCAAGTCCAAATTCGTGGCCATTGAGACGCAGAAATCTACTGCTTTATCTCAGTGCTCCAAATGTCCAAATTAATTGGCTTAATTTGCATGGTAATTGACCATAGCACATAACTCTTTCACGTGGTCAGTGCAAGGTAGAAGGGAACACTAGCACATGAGCCCAAACCAAAAAAACACAGAGGAGGAAAAAGTCTCCGAAACAAACCCTCCCGCCCCACCAGGGTGGTTAAAGGTGTTCAGGCGATAACCTCGTTGGCATTAAAAAAAAAACCCTCCTCTAGTATCTGGAAAAAAAAGCTCTGTGCGGTGCAGTGTCAAAGCTTAATGCGATAAAGACAGATGGCACGATCGGTGCACCCACCATGGCCAGCGTTTCACACTTCTGCTGCCTCAGGGTGTAACAAAGCCGAACGGGAACTTGAGGGTAAACGCAAACATCAAATTAATCAATAAAAAAACCTCGAAGTGCCGTTTCCCAAAAGCTTCAAAATGAGTGTAACGTACCTTTAAAGTGGGACTCAACGCCTCTCCCTGAACCGTGTCAGTTTTCAACCAATCAAATTTTAAAAAAAGTCAAAATGATCGATTAAGAGTTCCGCATGGAACTCTTAGGCCCTCTTTTACAAAGGCGTACTAAGCATTTTAGCGTGCGCTAGATCAACTCGTGCGCTGACCGCTAACGCGTCCATAGGATAACATGCACGCGTTAGCGTATAGCACGTGTTTAGCGCACGCTAAAAAGCTTAGTGCACCTTTATAAAAGAGGGGGGGGGAGGGGGTTAGGAAACCTTGCGATGCCTAAGTTGCCCTGAAAGAGATGGGGATGATTTTACAGTAACCGTCTCTTAATTTTTCTGAGATATATTTCTGGCATTTATTTTTATATGTCAGCGGCGCCTAGCAGACGATTGATAACCGCGTAAAGTGGCGCCTATGCTGTTTATAGAATCTGGCCCTAAAAGCTGCACTTCATATAAGCTGCTCAAAGTTGGGTGTTCAAGCTTTGGTGCAGATTACAGATCTGCATGGAAAAAAAAAAAAAAAAAGAAAGCTAATCAGATGATAAATCAAATAGTGGCCTTAATGAGCACTTAATTAGCAGTAATTAGGAGTTATGTGCAAATTTGCCCTATGCCCTATTGCTATGGGTGGGTCGGGGATTTCCCAAAATTTAAGCAAAATTCACACTAACCCCCTCATTTATAAAGGTGCGCTAAGCTTTTTAGCGCGCGCTAAACACGCGCTAAATGCTACCGCGTGCATGTTATCCTATGGACGCATTGGCGGTTATAGCACACGCTAAATCCGCGCTAAAACACTTAGCGCGCCTTTGTAAAAGAGGGCCTAAGGCCCAGATTCTCTGACTGGCACTAATTTTTTTAGGGGCCGGCAAGCACCCAAACTCAGTTTAAAAATGCTGTTCAAATGGCGTTTGTAACTGAGTTTCAAGACACCTACCGGCACCTGAAACATCTGGAACATCTGGAATCGCATTTACGTAGGCGCTTTAGGCCGCCTATTGCCACTATGGGTGTGGCTAACGCCGAAAGTGGCGTTAGACGGCCTGAAGAGCCTTTGCAGGCGTGATGCAAGGCAAAGATTGGCGCCGGGAATGTAGGCCTGGAAAACCCTGGCCTACCCTTCCGGTGCCTATCTTTTGCAAAGGCACAATTCTCTATACAGCGCCATCACAAGATTAACGAGCAAACAGCCGCCAATATCTTTGCCCTATAGAGAATCCGGGCCTAGATTAGCATTCTGTAAAGGCCACTCCATTCAGAGTGCCCTTTGCAGAATATCAGCGTAAGTTTCAAGTTTATTTGATTAAACGCCTATCTAAAATACTAAGCGTTGTACAATAATAATTAAAACATTAACAAAAGTACACAAAGACTAACAATTATAACATACTTTGGGATTGTTTTTTGTTATTAATCTACAAGGACACAATAGGAAAAGGGGGGAAGAACTACAATATTTATTAAGAAAAGATACGGCAAAGGAAGGAACAGTGGGACGGGAAAAAATCAAGAGTAACTGGACTTGGAACGAATAGTCAATTGTAGGCATCTTTAAAAAAGAAACATTTTAAACTATTTTTGAATTTCTGTAACTTGTGTTCAGATCGTATATATATATAGGAAGGGAATTCCAAATCGTGGGTGCGGTTACTGAAAAGATTGTATTACGTCGAGTGCCTATTATTCTTAAGGATGGGATATTAAGAGTATGCTGTGAGGTGGATCTTAGAGCTCTCGGAGGGTCATATGGAATAAGAAGTCTATCAATAAATGCTGGGACATGTGTTTGTATTGTTTTGAAGGTTAGAAGTGCTATTTTATATGTTATTCTATATATGACGGGTAGCCAATGGGCTTTTTGTAGAAGAGGGGTGACATGATCATATTTATTTGAACCTGATATAAGTTTGATAGCTGTATTTTGAATCAATTGTAGACGTTTTATATCCTTTAGGTTTATCCCTTTCAGTAGAGAATTACAGTAATCCATTTTGGATATTACGAGGGAGTGAATTAACGTAGTAAGGGATTAATAATAATAATAGCTTTATTTATAGCTCGTCATACCTTTTCAGTTCAAGACGGTATGCAAGTGGAGCTGCAAGGACAGCGAAGTTACATCAGTTAGATTTGGGAGGGACAGACAGACAGAGGTGACTGGGAGAAAAGGGGGAAGGGATGCAAGGCATGGTAGGTGTTGAGCAGAATTGAAGGGTCAGATAAATCTGTCGAACAGGTGGGTTTTTAGTGATTTTCTGAATGAATGGCATGTTAGTGAGTTCAGGATTAGGTCACTTAAGGTGTTGTTCCAGATCCCTGCTTGAAAGGAGAGTGTCCTGTTGAGGAATCTTTTGAATTTGGATCCTTTGGGGGAAGGAAATGTGAACAGTAGTGTTCAGCGTGAAAAAGCGGAGTTTGTCCTGTAGGGGGAGGTGTTTCAGGAGGTAGGTGGGTGCGGTGCCGAAGAGAGTCTTCAAGCAGAGGCAACCGAATCTGAAGATAATTCTGGCCTCGATAGATCGCCAGTGAAATTTCTTATAGTATGGGGTGATGCGGTCGGATATTTTCAAGCCAACTATTAGTCGAAGGGTCTGTTCTAGATAAGTCTCAGTTTCTCCATGTTTTTTTTGTGAGATCCTAAATAGATTATTGTTGCAGTAGTCCAGTGCGAGGGTTACCAGATTTTTCCGAAGGAAAATCCAGACCCATGGCCATGCCCCCAGTCCCGCCCACATCCCGCTGATGCGACATGGCATTGCGCATTTGTGCGTGACATCATTCCTGGATGCCGTCCCGACGACAGAAGCTTTTCATAACCCGAACAAAGTGCCGGGTTTTGAAAAGCCGTCCGGACCCCCCCGGACAGGTCCTCAAAAGAAGGACATGTCTGGAGAAATCCGGACTTCTGGTAACCCTAGCCAGTACCTAACTTTGGACACTATGTATTGAGTTCTCACCTATGTGCATGAACGTTTCGAACTATGACATATATGGACGTGCAAGCACCAATAAACGTGCAAATGCCTAAATTCTGCTTAAGTGCTATTCTGCAACTGCCCACCTAATTTCCATGACACATATTTGCAAGGGGACATACGCAGGATGGAGCCTGGGTGGTTCCCATTACTCTGAAACGGAATACTTTACAAACGCAGAAATAACGAGGGTAACTAAATGACTAAATTATACTTGGACAGATAAGGCTAGATTCAGTGAATGGTGTCCAAATTTGGGCGCTGAAAAAAAATATGCACCGGGGCCCTGATTCTTTTTTTTTGTTTGTTTAAGAAATTTTTTATTGAAATTTAAACATAATTAAAACATACAAAATAGGAAATCCATTTTAACGATATATATATATATATATATATATATATATATATATCCATAAGCTTAATAGTCATAAATTTATTCATATGTTGTATCAAATCAATCCCTCCCTCCCCCCTATTATTAAGTATATATCAGGATCCAGATCTCTTCATAATATTACGAGTTCAATAGATTCAATTTCTTGGTGATAACAGTCCAAGTATGTAACGATTGTTGATAATACCCTCAACGTTTAGCTACATAGATTTCCATCTTCCCTATCATTGAGAATTTCACTCTCCATTCATATTCATCTGGTATCTGGGGTTGTTTCCAATAGGTAGCTATAAGACATCTAATTGCTGCCAGCCCCATACGTAATAAATGTATTTGCCAACTAGTTTCGCAAATAGTAAAGAGCCCCAATAGGCAACATTGGGGAGTATTGGGGACCGATACCCCTAGTAAATTACATTACATTACATTACATTACATTAGAGATTTCTATTCCTCCATTACCTTGCGGTTCAAGGCGGATTACAAAAGATATAAAAATGGGGGTTACAAAAGATATAAAGAATGGGGCTTACAATGGAAGAATAATTGTCATTTCTAGCGTTGTAAAGATTAGATCATTTGTAGAGAGTTGTAAAGAGTCGATCAATTGTCATTTCTATAGTTGTTAAGAGTAAGAGTTGTTAAGAGTAGGTGTGGTTAGGACTGTAAATACAATACAGGACATTCCCACAAATAGTAAAGAGCCCCAATAGGCAACATTGGGGAGTATTGGGGACCGATACCCCTAGTAAGTGGGACAAAGAATTCACTACTATAGTCCAACAAGGTGTTAGTACAGGACATTCCCACAAATAGTAAAGAGCCCCAATAGGCAACATTGGGGAGTATTGGGGACCAATACCCCTAGTAAGTGGGACAAAGAATTCACTACTATAGTCCAACAAGGTGTTAGTACAGGACATTCCTTCAGCATTGTGACAACGCCAACAGCAATCTGAGATCTGAGGGTACATCTTATGGAGTCGTTCTGGAGTATAATACCAATGACTCAATATTTTGTAAGCATTTTCTGGAATCAATGCACAAACAGATACTCTGCCTACCTCCCAATATTTTGAGGAGCCCCGATTCTATAAACGGCGGCAAAATTACTGGGTGCTGAGAAGTGCGTCAATCATCCGCTCGGCGCCTGGCGGAGCTTAAAGCAGTCTTGGGCAGTGGTAGGTGTTGAAATCTTAGGTGCACTCCATTTTAGGCCAGGGTTTTCTTGGCCTAAATGAGTGTACCTAAATCAAACCACGCCTAAAATCTTCCCATAATCTGCCCCGAACCACGCCTTCTTTCTGGTAGGTGCCTCAAAATGAACGCCTGCCAGCTATTTTTTAAAAAATTGTTTGGATTTTTAATGGCGCTGTTCAATTAACAATGCTGGTTAATGCTAATTGAATAATTAGGCTAGGCGCTCTATTTGGCTAAGTGCACCAATCTAGGCGTCTAGCTTCAGACACCGTTTATAGAATCTGGGCCTAAGGCCCTCTTTTACTAAGGTCCGCTAACCGATTAGCGCGTGCCAATCGATTTAGCGCACGCTAAATACTAACACGTGCATGCTAGTCTATGAATGCGTTAGCATTTAGCGCATGCTAATTCAATTAGCGCACCTTAGTAAAAGAGGGGGTGAGTGTTACTCTACGAACTCTGAATTGAGTGCCATTTAAAGAAGAGCGCGTAGCTTTGGAACTGTGGGCATAAGGATTTGCACCACCTGAAACCTGGTGTTAATCTTTGCATGGAAAATTAGGCGCGGAGTCCTTGAATTCCACAACGCTGCGTACATCTTTAGCGAATGTCCCTGACTGGCTCATGCCCTTCCCTTGGCCACAGCACCTTTTCGGTTGCACGCTAGAAAAAAATTTGTGCGCGCATCTGTATTGCGTTGTATTTTGCGAGATGCGCACAAATCCTAATTGGAGTCAAATGCCTGCAATAGTTGGTTGTTAGCGTCCAATTATTGCTAATTGGTTCGCTGATTAATTTGTGCGCGCAAGTTGACATAAAATTTTGAATTGACCTCTAAACTGGACAGGGAGCCAGTATGGTTGAGTCAGTAGAGGAGTAATGTGCTCATAGGGTTTTGTTTTGTACCGGAAACGAGCAGCGGGATTTTGAAGTGTCTGCAAGCGACATACATTTATTGATGTAACACTGCAATAAACTGTATTACAGTAATCTATTCTGATATCTGTTTGGGACAACTCGATGACTTAGCCTCTCTTTTACTAAGGTGCAATAACTCAGTGGTTCACAACCCTATCCAGGAGGACCACCAGGCTAATCGGGTTTTCAGGCTAGCCCCAATGAATATGCATGAAAGAGATTTGCAAGTTTCAAGTTTTCAAGTTTATTAGGATTTGATATACCGCTTATCAAGGTTATCTAAGCGGTTTTTACAATCAGGTACTCAAGCATTAATGGAAGTGACAGGCATGCAAATCTGCTCCGTGCATATTCATTAGGGGTAGCCTGAAAACCCGATTGGCCTGGTGGTCCTCCAGGACAGGGTTGAGAACCACTGATAACTAATTAGCATGTCGCGTCCACAGACTAACATGCACGTCGGCGTTGGCTCACTCTGATGTCACTTCCAGGTCCCGTGCCTAGAGAAAGCCAAAAAGTTTGTGATGCTGCTCACCCTGGGGAAATTAAAGATCTACGGGGGAGGGGGGAGGGAAGGGGGAGCCTGGGGCGGGGGGGGGAAGGAGTGGGGAAGGGGTGCTTCCACCTCAGGTGCCACCCACCCTCGTTACGCCAATGCACACAGACACTCTATTTTCTCTTTCCATTGTTTTGTACTGGGGGGCAGGGGAGGATTGACTGGCTTTGCCCAGAGTTGCAGGGAGTCACAGTGGAAACTGAACTCGTTTCTCCAGTTCTCAGCCCACTGCGCTAACCATTAGGATACTCCCTCACTCCATTTGTTCAGCTACTATCGATGATTTAAGAGACCTACAGTACTAATTGGGATCAGTATACAGGCAACACAGGGATTTAAAAAAAAAAAAAAAAGGATTTTTACAGAGCTGCATAGTAAAGTTAATAACTGAGACACAATTAACACGAGCAGCTGTTCCTCTTCACAGGCCTCTGTACAGCTTATTCCTCACCCATTACATTTCAGAGCAATAAAATCCTTAGCTCTTAGAGAATAAGTCGCATCTCTGCTCCCATTTTATCTCAGTCTCTCCTCATTCATCACTGCTCTCCTCCCATAATCCTTTGCTTCAGAGAGAGAGCAGGTTTCCCTCCATCTGGTAATGAAAAGGCCTCAGGCCTGTAATGATGGTAGGGGGTTATCAGAACAGATGTGTCCACTCTATAGTAAACAAAAAAAGAAAGAAAGAAAAAAAAAAAAAAAAAAAACTTTGATAGAAATGCAGATCCCATCAGAAAGATGCATTACAGTTACAAAGTTATAGGAACACAATATGATATCAGCCAAGGACTATAAGCCTATCTAATTTGTCCAATTTCATTCCTGGTGAAGTGCCATCCATCCTAATCTCTGGCTTTTCATTTTCTTCTTTGCATCTGTGCTTCTTCATGGCATCCGGTTATTATTGTCCTCCGTTTTCTATCAGTCATCCCAATTCTCGTCCAGTTTACCCTTTTTGGTTCAAAACCTAGACTACTCAGTTTATTTATGAGCCTCCTGTCTGGAAAAGTCCAAAAGTTCCCCCCCCCAGTATACCACATGGGATTTGATATAGCACCTTTCAGTGGATACAAAGAAAGCAGCTTATATACTGTACACATACTGTATATTATTTTGTACATGGATGATGGAAATTTAAATTACAGCGAGTCTTTCAGAGAGAGAAGTAGAGAGGGTAGAGAAAGGAGAAAAAAGAGTGAGAGATAGGGAGAGAGAGGGGGGAGAGGGAGAGAGAGAGGGTAAGAGTGGAAGAGAGAGGGGGGATAGAGAGGGAGGGAGAAAAGGTGAGAGAGAGGGAAAGAGGGGGGGAGAGAGAGGGTAAGAGTGGAAGAGAGAGAGGGGGGAGAGAGAGAAGGGGATAGAGAGGGAGGGAGAGAGGGGAGAGAGAGGGAAAGAGGGGGGGGAAGAGAGAAAAGAAAACACAAACTCGTATATCTTTCCATGGGAAGCTGAGATAAGGGACACACTATGAGAACATGGAAGAAACCAACATGGAAAATTAACAATAAAAACAAAAACCAAGCCCTCTGTGTGTGACTAACACTTAAATAGTGAGGTTTCTAAATAAAGATATATATATATTTTTTTTTTAATTCAAATACTCCTCAGAAACCGCCCACAACGCTCCTACAGCCACTTCATTCCCCAACTCTGGAACCAACTCCCCCCTCAACTCAGACTACAGAACTCACTAATTGCATTCCTGAAAATGGTAAAGACCCTCCTCTTCAACTAAAGGTCACCCTCAGTCTACACCCAACCCCCTTAAACCCCACCTCTACCCTTCTTTCTCCATTCTAATCTTCTGCCTAAATTTCTTTATAGTCCACTCTCAGCCTATACTCAAATAACTTGTATCTAAACTAAACTATTTATATTTAACATAAGAACATAAGCAATGCCTCTGCTGGGTCAGACTTAAGGTCCATCGTGCCCAGCAGTCTGCTCATGCGGCGGCCCAACAGGTCCAGGACCTGTGCAGTAATCCTCTATCTATACCCCTCTATCCCCTTTTCCAGCAGGAAACTGTCTAATCCTTTCTTGAACCCCAGTACCGTGCTCTGCCCTATTACGCCCTCTAGAAGCACATTCCAGGTGTCCACCACACGCTGGGTAAAGAAAAACTTCCTAGCATTTGTTTTGAATCTGTCCCCTTTCAACTTTTCCGATTGCCCTCTTGTTCTTTTATGTTCTGAAAGTTTGAAGAATCTGCCCCTCTCTACTCTCTCTATGCCCTTCATGATCTTAATTTGCTGTATAGTCCCTATATCTAAACTGCTGCACAGTCTTGTATGTCCAAGTATTTAAATCTACTGTATAATCTTGTATGTCCAATTCACTCCATTGTGAATGTTTACTTGTAAACCGTTCTGAGCTACTGGGAGGACGGGATAAAAATCTAAATAAATAAATAAATAAATAAATATTATATATGGGACTAAATTCTGCAAAGGCATCGAAAAATCAGTACTAACTAAAAAAAACATGTTCAAAGTTAGATGCCATTTATAGAATAGCATTTGGGGCTGAGAACTGTGCCTAACTTTAAGCATGGCTGTTTACCCCAACTAAACTCCGACGTAAATCCTCATGCTTAAAGTAGGAACAGATCCCCCTTATTCTAGAACAGTGTGCATAAATTAGAGACACACTTAAATTTATGGTTGTCATCTCATGGCTTTCGTTACTCTATTTAGCAGCTTCCTTGGAGCAAGCAAACATTGGGCTTTAAAATGGGAAGAAAATCCCCCCAAAGAACACTGGAGTGATGATGTTCCTGAAATGGACTTTATTGAAATTTCCGAAGTTCCAAAACTCTACTTAAACAATCCACATGAAAGTAAAATAATCCACATAAAAACCTTAAGGACCTATTCCACTGTGAGCGTAGGACCCAACACGGTCTGTGTTTCGACAAGATAGTCTTCTTCAGGGGTCCCTGAAAGTCCTGTGCTACTAGATACGTGGCATATAAAATCCGTGGAGAATCGTTGAGAACGCGCAGCTATCTTGTTGAAACGAACCATGTTGGGTCCTACGCTCTCAGTAATAGGTCCTTAAGGTTTTTATGTGGATTATTTTACTTTCATGTGTATTGTTTAAGTAGAGTTTTGGAACTTCTGAACTTTCAATAAAGTCCATTTCAGGACAGTGTTTTTTGTTTTTTCTTGGATTTTCTTCTCTGTGGATTTTCCAGGGTCAATTTCTTTGTTTTGCTTTAAAATGGAAGATCTGCTAAGTATAATTTACCACCTTCACAGCTCAGGGAGGAACACAGCACTGGGGTTTCTGTAGCTGCATCTCCCCCTGCCCCCCCCCCCCTGCAATCCAGCATCTCTTTCTCAAACTTTCTATCTTCCAAGCCCCCACAATCTAACAAGCCTCCCCGCCCTCCACAGTATGACATTCCTCCCTCTCTTCAACTCCCAATCACCAAAGCCTGACATATCAGACCATGGGGTGGGGATGTGGGGGATGGTCCCCCCCCCACACACTATCCCCTGTTCCCTCAGCCAAGATCTGGAATCTATCCTGTCCCTCACACATCTAGCACTTCTTCCTCTGCCTTCCTCCTTCTCCGACCCATGGATCCATCACCTCTCCCTTCCCCATCTCCTCCCTATGAGCCCAGGTACCTCTCCCTTCCCTCCCCCAACCCTTACTCTCCATGGTTTGTCATGATCTGGCACATCCTTTCTCTCTCCCTCTGTTTCTTGGTCTGGAATCTTTCCTGTCCCCTTCCCCCACATATGTCCAGCACCTCTCCCTCTGCCTTCTTCCCTAGAAACATAGAAACATGATGGTAGATAAAGGCCGCCGCCATCCCGCTGTCTATTGGATTACCCCAAGGCTCTGTCCTGGGCCCTCTCCTCTTTTCCCTATATACTCGCTCTCTTGGTATGCTGATCTCCTCTATGCTGACGACTCCCAGATCTATCTTTCCATGCCGGATATCTCTGTGGTAGTTCAGGCTTGAATATTAGCCTGCCTGTCCGCCATTGCTGCTTGGATGTCTTTCCGCCATCTCAAACTGAATATGGCTAAAACTGAACTCCTTATCTTTCCACCTAAACCCGCCTCCCCCCTCTCGCCGTTCTCTATTTCTGTGGATAAAGCTGTCCCCCCTCCCTGTCTCGTTGGATCACAACCTTGGAGTGATTTTTGACTCCTCTCTCTCCATCTCTGATCAGACCCAACAGACCGCCAAATCCTGTCGCTTCCTCCTCTCTATTACCAAACTCCGTCCTCTTCTCTTTAAACACACGACCAAAACCCTTGTTCACTCTCTTGTCACCTCACGTTTAGACTATTGCAACGTACTTCTCTCGGGCCTCTCCCGCACGCCCGTCTCTCGCCTCTTCGATCCGTTCAAAATGCTGCTGCGGGACTCCTATTCCGTGAGAGCCGCTAGTCTAACATTACCCCTCTCGAGTTGCTTCATGGGCTCCCCGTCCATTTCCGAATACAGTTTAAACTCCTCTTGCTGACTTACAAGTGTATTCGCTCTGAAGCCCCCCAATATCTCTCCTCGCTTATCTCCCCCTATGCCCACCCCCCCCCCCCGTGATCTCCGCTCATCGGGCAAGCCCCTCTTATCTGTACCCTTCTCTTCCACTGCCAACTCCAGACTCCGTCCCTTCTTTCTTGCGGCGCCGTATGCCTGGAACAGGCTGCCTGAATCGATACGTCATGCTCCCTCCCTAGTAGCGTTCAAATCCAAGCTAAAGGCCCACTTTTTGAAACTGCATTCAACTCTTAACTTCCACTCATTGTTGTCAGATACCTATACCCACTATAATCTCCCCAACCCTGAAATGTCCTGTCTAAATTAGATTGTAAGCTCTTCTGAGCAGGGACTGTCCTTTGTGTGTTAGAATGTACAACGCTGCTTACACCTTTCAGTGCTATAGAAATAATAAATAGTAGTAGTAGTAGTGTAGCATCCTACCCATTCATAAACAGGAAATGACATCAAAGGGGCAGTATCCTGCAGAGGATGGGACCCAGTCGACCCATACAGGGCTCCCATCCAGGCTGTTGTAGCTGCCAGCACCAGCAAAGAAATTAGGTATTGGTGGATTGGGTTCAGCTGAAGGAAGGGCTTTTCAGCTTGGAAAAGAGACAGCGTCGGGGAGATATGATTGAAGTCTACAAAATCCTGAGCGGAGTAGAACGGGTACAAGTGGATCGATTTTTCACTCCGTCAAAAATGACAAAGATTACAAAAGCAGCAACAAGACCAGCCACAACCACCGAGAGCACATAGACCCGATCCTACCAAGAGTGTGAACTCTTCCCCCCATGCAATCCGCTAAGAAGATCGACTGTCGGCTCCGGGCGGCTTTCCCGCAGAGGAGAGAATCCTGCATTCACCGTGGGCCTCATCTGGGGCAGCCTTCTTGGAGCGGCTGGGGCACGGGCAGTGTGTCTGGGAGGGAATGCATGGATGGGAGAACATCGCAGGGGAGGAGACATAGGCATCCTGGGACTGTCTGCCAAGTCTCTTCCCTGAAGAAGCCCTTTCTGGAAACGTCAATCGCTCCTCCTAAACTTACTTGCTCCACTTCATCACTGACGCTGAAACCGTGGATTGAAGACAAAGTTTTATTTTATTTTTCTTTCCAGCTTATGATTTATCTTTAATCTTATCTATTCTTTTGCCTTTTGTCTTTGTTTTGTTCTATTTCTATCATTTAAATTTCTCCAGAATTCTACTGTTCAACGGCTCCCCCTTCTGCTTCTATTCCTTTCTCTCCTCTCTTCTACCTTCCAAAGTATTTAGATCAATGCTGTCTTGTTAAAATGTTTATTTTATTTTTATTTTTCCTCTAACTCTACTTTTCACTTCTCTATTACCCTCCAGGTACTTTAGTTAGATTGTGAGCCTTCGGGACAGTAAGGGAATTTTTCAAGTACCTTTCTTATTTCTAATCTTAATGTATATTTTCTGTAAACCGCTTAGAACCTAACGGATGTAGCGGTATATAAGAAATAAATTACATTACATTACATTACATTACTAGGGGACACTTGATGAAGTTACAGGGAAATACTTTTAAAACCAATAGGAGGAAATTTTTTTTCACTCTGAGAATAGTTAAGCTCTGGAACGCTTTGCCAGAGGCTGTGGTAAGAGCGGATAGCGTAGATGATTTTAAGAAAGGTTTGGACAAATTCCTGGAGGAAAAGTCCATAGTCTGTTATCGAGAAAGACAGGGGGGAAGCCACTGCTTGCCCTAGATCGGTAGCATGGAATATTGCTACGCCTTGGGTTTTGGCCAGGTACTAGTGACCTGGATTGGCCACCATGAGAACGGGCTACTGGGCTTGATGGACCCTTGGTCTGGCCCAGTAAGGCTAGTCTTATGTTCTTAGTACAGACTCGGCAAAAGAATGTGCTTTTTTTTCCAAATATTTTGCAGCCTCCAGGTGACTGGAATAGGTGATAAACAGTCCACAGACTGAAGAATAGGAATAGCAAAACAGACAGCACCATAAGAAGTGACTTTTTATTTGTCTCTATCATTGTAAGAGTTGGGCTCAGACAGCTTTTGTGAAGATGACATACAAAGCAAATCACAGAAAGATTGATGCTTGTGACTCTGTTACCATGTTGCATTTAAATCTCAGCTCAAAATAGAGAATGACACGGTGACAAAATTCATCACCGTTCCCGTCCCCGCGGATAACCGCGGGAAATAATCCCATGTCATTTTCTAGTGTCTATTTCAACCTCAGTCCTTCTACATCAGCATTCTTCAAAGCAAAGCTTGTTGGGTCAGTGGTTGTGGCCATTCATACTCTGATTCTTCCCTCTCTCTTTAAAGAATGACATGAAGATGGTTTCCCGCGGTTATCCGCGGGGACGGTGATGAATTTTGTCACCGTGTCATTCTCTAGCTCAAAAGATATTAGTGAGTCTGGGACACCCAACGAATGTTTTCTCTATCTCGATTTTTCTCCCTGTAGATAGATGCAGAACTTAGGCACAGGCATTTAGACCAATAAAACCCTGGCCTACCTAGGCACGCCTAAATGTTGGGGCGCCTCGCAACACACAGCTGCATGAAGTTGGCGTCAAGTGCGATTTTATACCGTGCGCATAACTTTTATAGAAAAGTACTTAGTCCCGCACTGGTCAGTACCAAAGATTTAGGCCACCGTCTATACAATAGTGCTTAGCGATGGACTCCGCGCCAACTTTTAGACGTGAGGATTTGCACCAAGTAAAGCCCGATGCAAATTTTCACGCCTAAACGACACGCAGATCTCCCTTGTTTCTATAAAACCATGCATGAATTCTAGGAATGCCCCGATCCACCCATGCTCCTCCCGTGGTCGGCACCGTGCTTTTGGATCGTTGCGTAAAATGCATGCATGTAAAATTTGAATTGCTGACAATTAGTACTGATATTTGATTATGAGTGCTCGATTATTGGTCACAATTGGCTTATCATTCTATTAAATTGCACATGGAAATTGCCCAATCCCTGCTACCGGAACCCCCATCACCCGTTGATTGCGCTGCCACCCACCCCACCCGATAGCATCGAGGCCAGGTCCTCTATCTACGATAATAAAACCCTAAGCGCACATGCACACTTCAAACTTCGTGATCCCTGCGTCCGTAGCTCCGCGCCAGTAGAACGAGCTTGTGGTGGTATTCTGACTCCTACTGCGCAGGCGGAGTTTGAAATGGCGACCACGGACGCAGAGCAGGCTTCAGACTTTGTATTCTCTACAAAATTCTAGCCTTGATCCAACAGAATGAAATATTCCCACATCAGTATGGATTGTAGAGAGCCATCAGTAGAATATGACTCATTCCTAAGGATAAAGTATAACGAGCATTTCTGCAAATCTCTATCTACAAATGAAGCATTAGACCCAGGGGAGTCAAAGTCCCTCCTCAAGGGCCACAATCCAGTCGGGTTTTCAGGATTTCCCCAATGAATATGCATGAGATCTGTTTGCATGCACTGCTTTCATTGTATGCTAACGTTGTAACCCTTCTTCCATAACTCTTTTTGTAATCTGCTTTGAACCGAAAGGTAATGGCGGAATAGAAATCTGTAATGTAATGTAATGTAATGTAATTATATTTATAACAGTGCTGTAAGTTCAGGTGGAATAGGGAGGGGGGAGGGAGAGGGAGAGCGGGTCAATTGTTTAGGTATTTCTGGAACAGGTATGTTTTTAGGCGTTTCCTGAATTCCCCGTATGTAGTGGGCGAAAGCAGTTGGTCTAGGTCTTTGCCCCATAGGACTGCTTGGTGAGAGAGAAGGTGTTCGTGGTGTTTTTTTCATTTTGCAGCCTCTAACTGGAGGGGAAATGAATTTTGGGTGTGTGTTTCTCTTGAGTTTGTTATTAGAAAATGCGAAAAGGTCCGTTATGTACTTGGGGGTCAGGCCGTATAGTACTTTGTAGCAGAGGCAGGCAAATTTAAACCTTACTCGGGCTTCCGTTGGTAGCCAGTGCAGCTGCCGATAGTAGGGTGTCACGTGGTCGAATTTCTTCATCCCGAAGAAATGTCTTCTTGGTGCAAACCTCCAAGTCTAAAATGTAGCTTTCTGAAATTCATGTATATACTGGATTATAAGTTGAGAAAGTTTGGACAAAAAAGCACTGGAAAACTAGGATCATCTTTATTGATTCCACCTTACGTGAACCAGCTCCTATCTCTCCATCTCTTCCACCTCCAACCAGTAAAATGATTTGAGGAAAGGGATAAGGTGAATGTAGCGAGGTTGGCAGAAGATAATTTGCCCAGCTTAGTTTTGTACTGGGAGAGAGGTTACAAGAGTGGACAAGGGTCCGTGTAGTGTGCTCAGAGAGTGAAGGGGCAAATTTTGGTGATGTTGAAGAGCAGGGATAAAGTCCCTCCCTGAGGGCCGCAATCCAGTCGGGTTTTCAGGATTTCCCCAATGAATATGCATTGAAAGCAGTGCATGCGCATAGATCTCATGCATATTCATTGGGGAAATCCTGAAAACCCGACTGGATTGCAGCCCTCAAGGAGGGACTTTGAGATCCCTGGCCTAGACCAGACATGGGCAACTCCAGTCCTTGAGGGCCACAATCCACTTGGGCTTTTAGGATTTCCCCAATGAATATGCATTGAAAGCAGTGCATGCACATAGATCTCATGCATATTCTTTGGGGAAATCCTGAAAACCCGACTGGAATACGGCTCTCGAGGACTGGAGTTCCCTACCCCTGGCCTAGATATTTCAGGAACAGATGTGTTTTTAGGCGTTTCCTGAATTCCCCATAAGTAGTAGGCGTAAGTAATTGCTCTAGATCAGGGATCTCAAAGTCCCTCCTTGAGGGCCGCATTCATTGGGGAAATCCTGAAAACCCGACTGGATTGCGGCCCTCAAGGAGGGACTCTGAGACCACTGTTGTAGAGAGAGAGAAGCCACAGGCTTTAGCAGTCCGTTGGATATGCGTAGAAAATGAGAGGCTGGAGTCCTATTTTAATTTTTTGGCGTTCAGACTTCTGGTACAATCACTTATTCGAAGCCGTTTAGACTACTGTAATATTATCTACTTCGCATAAAAAAACTATCAATCAATTACAGTTCATTCAGAATACAGCAGTTCAACTGATTTATAATTTGAAAAAAAATCCGATCGTGTGGCAACGCTTTATCGGATTCTGCATTGGCTTTCAATTGAAGCAAGGATACCTTTAAAAATGGGCCGTTTCTGTTATAAAACATTGGGCCTCTTTTACAAAGGTGAGTGAAGCATTTTAGCACGGATTTAGCGCGGTTCATAGACAACGGCACGAAAGACAAAAGCGCGCGCCGACAATTGAGCGCAGCGTGCGCCGCCGCGCCGCTCTAAATTACAGTTTTTAGGGGCTCCGATGGGGGGTTTTGTTGGGGAACCCCCCCCAGTTTACTTAATAGACATCGCGCCGGCGTTATGGGGGGTTGTAACCCTCCACATTTTACTGTAAACTGAACTTTTTCCCTAAAAGCAGGGAAAAAGTGAAGTTTTCAGTAAAATTTGGGGGGTTACAACCCCCCACACCGCCCCCACAATGCGGCGCGATGTGTATTAAGTAAAGTGGGGGGGGTTCCCCCCCACGCACCCCCGTCGGAGCTCTAAAAACAGTAATTTAGAGTGGCGCGGGGCGCGCGCTGCGTTCAATTGTCTGGGCGCGCCTTTGTCCCGGCACGCTTTTGACCTGACACCATTTAGCGCGCTAACCACTAACACGTCCATTGGATAACATGCACGTGTTAGCGTTTAGCACGCAATAATATTTAACGCATGCTAAAAAGCAAAGAGGGGGATTGTATGGTCTTGTGACAATTTATCTTGTAGATCAGGGGTAGGGAACTCCGGTCCTCGAGAGCCGTATTCCAGTCGGGTTTTCAGGATTTCCCCAATGAATCTGCATTGAAAGCAGTGCATGCAAATAGATCTCATGCATATTCATTGGGGAAATCCTGAAAACCCGACTGGAATACGGCTCTCGAGGACCGGAGTTCCCTACCCCTGTGTAGATCATTTCAAAATTTTCAGATAGAAAAGTGTCATTACATTAACTTACCACGTTTACGTTTTCCCACAGCAAAAGATTGCATCGCTAAGCAATTTTTCCAGAGAATCTTGGCTTATCAAGTGGCTTCTTGGGACAAGAGTTTCAGTAAACTGATATCAGGTTCCAGTTCTCATCAGGCTTTAGAAAGATGTTGAAGACTAAGGCCCTCTTTTACCAAGGTGCGCTAAGCGTTTTAGGGCGGAATCAACGTGTGCGCTAATCGCCAACGCGGCCATAGATAACGTGCACACGTTAGCGTTTGGCGTGTGTTTAGCGCGCGATATTTAGCTCGTGCTAAAAATCATAGTGCACCTTTGTGAAAGAGGGGGTTACTTATATGATAAATGTTTACAAAATGAGCTTATAATCTACTGTGTATGTACAGTTTTCTTAATTCCTTTGTAAACCGCTTAGAATTGAGAGGTGTTGCATTAGATAAATGGATTTTTACGATATGTAAAGATGACGCCAACGTTGCGAGCAGAGGAAACTGGAAGGGTTAGGTTATGGAATTTCGTAACCTGCAAAATCTCCGCTCATGCTCCTTCCGAACTCTGTCCCTGTGCCAAAGTAAGCGCCTTCCTATCATTGCACATTCTTTATGCAGGTCAGTAATTTATAAGATGCCATTTATAATATGACTTACTAAATGTTTTGAAAAAAATGTCAGCTTCTCCTTTCCTCTGACGCAACCTTCTGTAAGGTTGCTATGGAAGCCATCGTTCGGCAAATGCTTCAAGTACATGGGTTTTGCTGGGATTTTTAAAGCCAACGCGGAAGGATTCAGAGAAGGGATAGGCTCGACGGGGATTACTGACCGATGGTTTTGCTCTTTAGACATTCACATTCACATTTCTGAGACTGCTGTATCTGATGGGTAATTGGGATTGTAATAACGATTTTTTTTTTTTTTTTAAACCCTTAGGTATAGATCATTCTTTTGACTAGGGTGTACATTGAGGTCATTTGATCTCCTAAAAATTTTACATACAAACATGTCACTTCTATGGCTGTATACCTATTAATTAATGAATGTATAACAGATCTTCCATAATTAAAAAGAAGTTCTAGCATGTACAGTATACAAAACAAATATCTCAAACAAATTTTAAAAAGCCCTTAAATGGGGAAAAATGATTATTTATCTATCTATATTTAAAATCGGATGTATGTATGTATGTTCCAGCATAACTCTGAAACGCATGGAGAGATTTCAACCAAACTTGGTACACATATGACTTACTATATGGGGACAAATACTGTGTGGGTGGGAGGAAAGGGGTGACATAAAAATGGCGGATATTAGTGTCAAATCCATATACGCATGGAGAGATTTCAACCAAACTTGGTACACATACGACTTACCATATGGGGAAAAATAATGTGGGGGTGGGAAGGGGGTTGACATGTAAAAATTATCAAAACAACAGATTTCAGTGTCTACCCCATAGTGTTTTTCGGTCTCACTGAGATGAATACTCAGCATAACTCTGAAACGCATGGAGAGATTTCAACCAAACTTGGTACACGTATGGCTTACTATAAGAACATAAGAAGGTGCCTCCGCTGAGACAGACTAGAGGTCCATCTTGCTCAGCGGTCCGCTCCCGCGGCGGCCCATCGGGCCTATTGCCTGAACAGTGGTCCCAGACTAATTTTGTAACTTTCCTCTAATCCTATCCCTATAACCTACCTCTACTCCTATCTGTACCCCTCAATCCCCTTGTCCTCCAGGTACCTATCCAAACCTTCTTTGAAGCCCTGTAGCGTGCTCCTGCTTATCACATCCTCTAGTAGCGCGTTCCATGGGAACAAATACTGGGGGTGGGAAGTGGGTGAATATTGACACACCCAATACCGCTTAAGTCCAAGTTCCAAGCATAATTACTGAATACAAGTATATCGATACTGTAAGATTGGGATAAATAAGGGGCTCATAATAATAATTTTAAAAAACATGTCCCAAAAGTGGCCTAAATTGGTACTTGGGTGATCAAAAAGACGTGATCGTCCAAGTACTGATAATCAAAGCTGGTTTTAGATGTATCTAAAACCAGCTTAGGCCTTTCCCCTGCCTCTGAACGCTTAGAGCGAAAAGAGACGTTTTTGGAGGAGGGGAAAGGGCGGGAGGTAGGCCCACCTAGACTTAGTCATACAGCAAGTATAACCAAAAGTTTAATGAGGTTGTCCAGTCAGAACTTGAGCTTGTATAGGTTTGTGCGACTCACAAATGGAAGATTAGATTAGTTTAGAACTTATACGTTTTGACTTAGACCAAGTCAAAACAGGTATAAGTTCCGAATAGGGGCAGCTGCTGTGATCAGCTCAGCAGCCCCGGCAACCTGCCCACCCCCTGCCGCGATTGAGATCATTATCCCCCAAACTGCTGCAAATACCGGTAGGAGAGATGCCCAATGACTCCTGCGGAGGCGGCCCCCGACACCCCCACCCCCCCTTGAAAACCGGTAGCAGGGATCCAAAGCCCTCCTGCTGAGGCCCACCCCTGGAACTACCCACCCTACCTTTGAGGGGGGTGGGCGGTTCCAGGGTTGCGCGTTGACAGGAGGGCTTGGGCTCCCTCCGGCCGATATTTGTGGGGTGGGGGCGGTTCGAGAGTGCCATCGTCGGCAGGAGAGCTTGGGATCCCTCCTGCCAGTTTGGGGTTTTGTCGGGAGGAGGGGGGGGGAAATCGCGATCGTGGCCACGATCATTGCGGTGGAGGGTAGGCCAGTTATAGAATTTTGTTTTTTGACAGACGCCGGTTACAGAATCCTGTTTTTAGATGAAGGACTGGCCCCTCCTTCGCCTAAAAGGTCTGGGTTTGTGTGTTTGGGACTTGGACGATTTTTCGGTCGGGAATGTGGTGTAGGGATAGATGTTGTGGCAGTCCGGGCCAATAGATTGCTGAACGTGCAAGTAGGCCATTCTCAAAAAAAAACCTCAATTTGGACAGGGTTTTTTAAAGAATGGACATTTCCCTGCTGCCAACTTCAGCGTCTACTGACTTAGGCCAAAATGGGACTTAGACTTTTTTTTATTATTATTCCCCTCCACATATCCGGGCGGTTCATAGACAACACTGCGAAAGACAAAGGTGCGCGCCGACAACTGAGCGCACGACGGAGGCGCGCGCCGAAGAAAATTACTGTTTTTAGGGGCTCCGACAGGGGTTTTTGTTGGGGAGCCCCCCCCCCCAGTTTATTAATAGAGATCGCGCCAGCGTTGTGGGGGGTTTGGGGGGTTGTAACCCCCCACATTTTACTGTAAACTTAACTTTTTTCCTAAAAACAGGGAAAAAGTTAAGTTTTCAGTAAAATGTGAGGGGTTACAACCCCCCAAACCCCCCACAACGCCCCCCACAATGCGGCGCGATCTCTATTAAGTAAAGTGGGGGGGGTTTCCCCCCACGCCCCCCTGTCGGAGCCCTAAAAACAGTAATTATCTGCGGTGCGCGCCTCCGCGCTGCGCTCAATTGTCTGCGCGCGCCTTTGTCCAGACGCGCTTTTGACCTGACACCTATCCGGGCAATGCCGGGTGATCAGCTAGTATCTATCTATTACAACTATCTTAGTTGTGTGAGAAGACCATGGATATAGAAATTAAAGGTTCTGGGGTATGGGTTGCATCTCTGTCTCGTTCTTCTCTTCTGCTTGATATTGTTTTTACTGTCATTCAACACTACCATGAAGTGAACAGATGAGTGCATGGCTTTACTTGGACTGGCGTCGTAAGCACCATTTTGATTTTTTAGTACAGATGGGCCTTCGAAAAGGGCGTTTGCCGAACACCCTACAGAATCCCCCGTCCTGCAGCTGAAGCAGAAACGATCAAAAACGCTAAGATTTTGTGAAATCCATTCACACCTCGCTGTGCATCTGCGCATTCGGCATTATCACCCAGTTCTTGCAATTAGGTGGCCTGGTTGCAGGAACGCGGCAGTGCCTTGAATCTAGAACAGCAAATTGCTATGCTGTAGCCATGTGAGTTATCCCCTAGGAGAGCTTCCGTGCTTGGGGCTGTATTAACTTAATTCTTTGTTTTACAGCTGTTGTGTAGAAAATTGTATTGGATTTCGACAAAGGGAGCCAGCAGTCGGGCTTTCAACAGAGTTTACGATGCAGCCGAGTTTCCTCTCCCCATCCCTTTTTGTTTTTTTATGAAGCTTCCGCGACTCAGTGGCTACTCTATAATTTAGGGACTTGTCCTAGGAGTTCTTTATGGCTCTCAGCTAACAAGGCTGGAGGCTTTCAGTAAATGCTAGAGAGGATTTTGATCTGTGTCAAATGAGCGTTGTTCATTTGAAATGAACTGGAGGAAAAGGTCATTTCATAACCCCCAGACAGAATAAAATAGAAGGGGCCCGCTGAGTCTGACTTAGGACGAGACTGCTTCCATCTGGTGCATGTACTGTGATAAATCCATCCCATTGTATCTTACTCCCTTGAAAATATTCACGGTGTAATGAAGTAAGACGAGCGGGATAGGCCGGAGGAAAGACGTTGTACAGCCCAAAGACTAGACAGAAGAACCAATCTAGCAAAATAGCCACGTTAATAAATGTCAGTGCTCGAACGAGGACGGTAAGGAAGGTGAACTGTTGCTGCTATTTCAACCGATATTTGCATGACCGAATCTAAAGAACATTTTGAAGAGGGCAAAAATAAGATTACTTGACTGCAGTTTGCCCTCCCCCCCAAAAAAAACTCAGGCATTCCTCATGAGAAAGAACACATTGTAATTGTACATATTTGTGTTGCATTCAATCGGTTCCACTGATGGCTGGGTTAGGCAACCTGGTGGCGTAGCGAGGGTGAGAGGTGCCCTTCCCCCGCCCTCATCTCCACCCCACCCCATATCTCTAGTTGTTCACCGCCTCGAGCAACAACGTCAACGTTCTCCTCGTAACCCTGGCAGCTCTCCCTCTGATGTCACTTCCTTTGTGCGACACCCAGAAGTAACGTCAGTGGGAAAGCCGACACGGTCGCGAGGAACACTTCAAAGTTGTTGTTCACAGCAGTTAAGGAAGAGGGGCGGCGTGTGTGTTGCCAGGGGCGAAGTGGGAAGAGGCGGAGAGGCACCCCAACAAACATGGCACCCAGGGCGGACCGCCCCCCCCCCCCCATCACCCCCCTTACTATGCCACTGAGGTAACCTAAAGTTATAAAGAGGCCTTTAGTCTTTTGGCAGCAACAAGATCAGAAATATGGATGCTCCATTGCAAGATTGCACCATCGGAGAACAACGTGTAGTGGAACGCTTTCTTTGGACAGAGGGAAACCTGTGGAAATTCACTATCGGATATTGACTCAGTATGAACCTAACACCATGAATCAATGAAAGGATTATGAGTGGGTGAAAAGGTTTAAAGTGGGAATTACAGGTGTAACCAATGAAAATTGTTCTAGTTGTTCATCAACATTGTGTACACAAGAACACATTGACAGGGCGGATGCCTTTGTTAGAGAAGACCGATGGATAACGGTGTCTCAATTGGCTGCAAATTATGGATCTGCATGTGCCATAATGCATGATGACTTGGGATACAGGAAAGTCTGTGCACAATGTGTTCCCAAACAATTGACTGATCTGCACATGCACCAGCGTGTAATAATAATAATAATAATAATAATTTTATTCTTATATACAGCCAAAGCCATAGAAGTTCGAGGCGGTTTACAGCAAGAAGCGCTGGACAATCAGCGAAGAGGTTCCAATCAAAGTCAGCAATACAATCTTACATAATGATAGAATATGAAAGCTATATAGTTCTTAGGGTTACTGGTTTAATAGGCAGAGCTGAGTAGATTCTTAGTTTACAAATCGATTGAACAAATTCGTTTTTACCAGTTTTCTAAAACTGGAGTAGGATGATGAGAGCGCGAAAACGTTACTAAGCCAATCGTTCCATTTGCCTGCCTGGAAGGCAAGGGTTCTAACGAGGAATCTTTTGTAGTGGCAGGCTTTTATTGTTGGATAGGTGAACAGATGTATTCTTCGTGTGGTCCTAAGTTAACTTGCCAGATTGAAGTGGGAAACCAGGTAAGAGGGGGCCAGACCAAATATTGATTTAAACAGAACTTAAACAGGATTCGTGCCTCTAGGGGCAGCCAATGGAGTCTTTGATAGTAGGGGCTTCTGTGCTCCCATTTCTTCAGCTTAAAAATCAGTCGAACTGCTGAATTTTGAATGATTCTGAGTCTTAGAATGTTTTTTTTGAAGGAACCCAAGAAAATAATGTTGCAATAATCGAGCAAGCTCAGGATGGAAGATTGAACCAGTAAGCAGAAGGATGGTGCATCAAAGTATTTTCTGATAGTTCTGAGTTTCCATAGTGCCGAAAAAGCATATTTTAACTAATAAATCTGTGTGTGCATTTAGAGTGAGGTGGCGGTTCAGGGTGACTCCCAGGATTTTAATGGAGTGGTCAATAGGGAAGACCTGACCATTCAAGGATATCGATGAGTCTTTGATTTTGTTGTTAGGGCTTGCCAGGAAAAATTTAGTTTTGTCGGTGTTGAGCTTCAATTTGAATTCGGTCATCCATAGTTCGATTTCCTTTAGAATGGATGATAGATGAATCTTTGTCTTGGAGGTCAGAGTAGTAAGGGGAATAACAATGGTGATATCGTCCGCATAGATATAAAATTTAACATTTAAGCTTTGTAGTAAGTTCCCCAGTGAAGCAAGGTAGATGTTGAACAATGTGGGGGAAAGAGAAGAGCCCTGCAGGACTCCGCAAGAGTTAACCCAGTTAAATTATTTTTTATTGTCACTGTAGACTTAATATGACCGTTTGCTCAAAAACCCCCAAAACCATTTTAACACATTACCTGAAAGACCAATTGACTCCAGACAGTCAATCAGAATAGCGTGGTCAACTAGATCAAAGGCACTACTTAGGTCTAGTTGCAGAATAAGCGCACTGATACCCTGACTGAATAAGGTATGGAGGAAGTCCAGTAGTGATGCCAAGACAGTTTCAGTGCTGAATCCAGAACGAAAACCAGACTGATTATCATGCAGTATGCTAAATTTGTCCAGATACATTATTAGTTTCTGGTTGACCAGTCCTTCCATTAGCTTGACGAATAAGGGAGTGCTCGCAATTGTTCTGTAATTAGATGTCAGTTTGGTAGATTTTCTAGGGTTTTTTACGATTGGGGTGATCAAAATCTGGCCTAGATCCTCAGGGAAAGTACCGGTTAGTAAGAGAGAGGAGAGCCATTTGTATAACTTGGCTTTGAAAGAGACTGGAGCGACTTTCATAATGTTTGGGGGGCAGCAGTCTAATCTGCAGTAGGAAACGGCGTATTTCGCGTAATGTTTGGAGACTTGTAGCCAGGATGGTGTAGTGAAGTTATTCCAGGCCATATCTACCCTAGGGTCATCTTTGTATTGGGCAACCGGGTAGTTCAAATGGTTGGTTGAGGAGCCCGCTAGTTTGGATCTCAAATTGATGATTTTGTTGTTGAAAAATTCAGCCAGATCATCTGCAGATGGTGGGGAATCAAGGGTAGAACAAGATAAGACCTGTATGTCATAGAGATTGTTGACTAATTCAAAGAGATTTCTACTGTTGGTGTTCGGCGATCCAATTTTTTGGGCATAAATGTTAGAGCGCTTCTTTATTATTAGTTTTTTGTATTCGTTTAATTTTAGTCTCCAATTTGACCTCCCCGCACTGTCCCCTGATTTCAACCATTGTCTTTCGAGTTTCCATAACTCCCGTTTCATATTTCCTAACTCGGTATCGTACCAGCCATCCAGATTCTTGTTTCTTATTTTTCTTAGTGTAGTGGGGTTTAGAGGTTTAGTTTAGAGGTTGCCACCCAATTCCTGAGATGGTATGAAGAAGATCCAAGTATTCTTGAGAGAATTTTCACTGGTGATGAGAAGCATGATAAAGTAAAATAAATGGTGCTCACTTGCCTTTGGGAGCAACTGATAAACTTCTCTGCAGGAATACAGTAGCTAATTGAACAATACAACAAATGTGTCATCTTGCATGGGGACTATGTGGAAAAGTGATATATTCAATTGCTCACAGTTACTTCTAGTAAAACAGCTAAATGTATTTAATGAGACAAAGTCAGCATGGGTTCAGCCGAGGGAGATCTTGCCTCACCAATTTGCTTGACTTCTTTGAAGGGGTAAATAAACATGTGGATAAAGGTGAGCTGGGTTGATATAGTGTATCTAGATTTTCAGAAAGCTTTTGACAAAGTTCCTCATGAGAGGCTCATGAGAAAATTAAAGAGTCATGGGATGGGTGGCAAAGTTCAATTATGGATTAGGAATTGGTTATTGAATAGAAAACAAAGGGTAGTGTTAAATAGACTTTTTTTGCAATGCAGGAGAGTAAACAGTGGAGTGCTGCAGGGGTCTGTACTGGGATCGGTGCTATATAACTTATTTATAAATGATCTGGAAATTGGAACGACAAGTGAGGTGATTAAATTTGCAGATGACACTAAACTGTTCAAAGTTGTTAAAACGCATGCGGATTGTGAAACATTGCAAGCTGATCTAAGAAAATTGGAAGACTGTGTCCAGTATTGGTCACCGTACCTCAAGAAGGACATGGCGATGCTTGAGAGGGTCCAGAGAAGAGCGACGAAAATGATAAAAGGCATGGAAAACCTTTCATACGCAGACAGGTTAGAAAGGCTGGGGCTCTTCTCCCTGGAAAAGCAGAGACTCAGAGGAGACATGAATAGTGACTTTCAAGATCATGAGAGGTATCGAGAAGGTAGACAGAGATAGATTCTTCAGACTAATGGGGACCATAAATACAAGGGGGCACTCAGAGAAGCTGAAAGGGGACAGGTTTAGAACCAATGCTGGGAAGTTCTTTTTCTCTCAGAGGGTGGTGGACACCTGGAACGCACTGCCGGAGGTTGTGATAGGACAGAGTACACTACAGGGTTTTAAAGAAGGATTGGATAAATTCCTGAAAGATAGGGGGATTGAGGGATACAGATAGAGGTAGAGATGGGATATAGAGAGAGTATAGATAGAGACCAAGGGGGATTTAAGGGTTCAGACAATGATCACCGTACAGGTCATGAGCCTGATGGGCCACCGCGGGTGCGGACTGCTGGGCGCGATGGACCTCTGGTCTGACCCAGCAGAGGCAACTTCTTATGTTCTTATGGGCATCCAAGTGGCAGATGAAATTTAATGCGGACAAATGCAAAGTGATGCACATTAGGAAGAATTACCCTAATCACAGTTACCAGATACTAGGGTCCACCTTGGGGTTAACGCCCAAGAAAATGATCTGGGTGTCATTGTAGACAATACGATAAAACCTTCTGCCCGATGTGCGACGGTGGCCAAAAAAACAATCAGGATGCTAGGAATTATTTAAAAAGGGATTGTTAAGAAGACTAGGAATATTATAATGTCTCTGTATTGCTCCATGGTACAACCTCACCTGTAATATTGCAATCAGTTCTGGGCTCCTTGTCTCAAGAAAGATATACCGTATTTTCACGCAGATAACGCGCACCCGTGTAAAACGCGCACAAGGGTATAGCGCGCAGAAACCACGATTTTATGTACAAAAACTTTTGTATACCGCGCTCACAGGTATACCGCGCATGCAGCCCGACTGTCCTTTCGCCCGCCCCGACTCTCCTCTGGCCACCCCGACTCTCCTTTCGCCCTCCCCGACTCTCCGTGCGCTGTCCCGACTATCCGTTCACCCTCCCTGACTTTCCGTGCACTGCCCCGCCTCTCCGTGCGCTGTCCCGACTCTCCGTTCACCCGCCCTGACTTTCCGTGCACTGCCCCGACTCTCCGTGCGCTGTCCCGACTCTCCGTTCACCCGCCCTGACTTTCCGTGCACTGCCCCGCCTCTCCGTGCGCTGTCCCGACTCTCCTTTCGCCCGCCCTGCCCTGCTCCCAGCTCTGTAGGCGGAGCTTTGGGACGGATGGGCCAATCCAGCCTCATTCCGTCGTTGGCTGCCTGCCGGACAGGCGGGTTTGGCTCCCGTCTGTCCGGCCAACTACCAAAGATACGGGGAAGGGGGGTGGGGGTGTCGTGGGGGTCGGCCAGGGGGGTCGCGGGTCGGCTGGGGGGGGCGGTCGGAGGGTCTTGGGGGGGGCGGTCGTTGGAGGGAGGGGGGTTTGCGTCGAGGGCAGGAGGGCCTGGGATCCCTCCTGCCCGTAATGTAGTGCGGGGTGGGGGTAGGGGGTCGCCGTGGCCAGGAGGGTTTGAGCTCCCTCCTGGCCCGATATTGTCGGGGAGTTGGGGAGTCGGCCGGGCAAGAGGGCTTGGGCTCCCTCTTGCTCCGATCGTGGATGCGCGTGCGGGTGGGAGCGCGTGCGAGCGGTCGTTCGGGGTGGGGGTGCGAGCGGTCCTGCTGGGGGGGGTGAATCGGGCGTCGGGCGGGGTGGGAACTATGTAAAAAAAATTTTGTATACCGCGCTCACGCGTATAACGCGCGAGGGGTATGCGCGGTAGGTAAAAACGTGTATAACGCGCGCGTTATATGCGTGAAAATACGGTAGCAGCACTAGAAAAAGTTCAAAGAAGAGAACCCAAGATGATAAAGGGGATGGAACTCCTCTCGTATGAGGAAAGACAAAAACGGTTTGGGCTCTTCAGCTTGGAAAAGAGACGGCTGAGGGGAGATAGGATTGAAGTCTACAAAATCCTGAGTGGAGTAGAACGGGTACAAGTGGATTGATTTTTCGCTCCGTCAAAAATGACAAAGACTAGGGGACACTCGATGAAGTTACAGGGAAATACTTTTAAAACCAATAGGAGGAAATATTTTTTAACTCAGAGAGAATAGTTAAGCTCTGGAAACACATTGCCAGAGGATGTGGTAAGAGCGGATAGAAAGGTTTGGACAAGTTCCTGGAGGAAAAGTCCATAATCTTCTGTTGAGACAGGCGTGGGGGAAGCCACTGCTTGCCCTGGATCAGTAGCAAGGAACGGCGCTACTCTTTGGGTTTTGGCCAGGTACTAGTGAGCTGGATTGGCCACTGTGAGAATGGGCTATGAGCTTAATGGACCATTGGTTTGATCCAGTAAGGCTATTCTTATGTTCTCATTTTGCCTTTACTTTTTTATTTACATTTGTAAATGGAAGTTAATACACAACTTAACTCAAAGCTTTTCAGCTGCTTAGCGTTGGCCATAATCATATGACAAGGTGCTTGTTCCTTTTCGATAACTGCTTCAGGGACTATAGAGGATTTTTTTTTTTTTAAAGTCAGCTGCTTCTTCGTAGTACGCAGGCTACCAAAATGGCAATACTCCAATCTAAAGATGCTAAAAGAAAAAAAAAACATGCATTAACCTATGTCTTTTTTTGAGCCCACATTGTCCCTGAAGTATATATCGAAACGGGCACCTTGTCGGCCAATTATGGCCAATGCTAAGCAGCTAAAGGACTTTGGGCTCCTTTTACGAAGCCGCGTTAGCGGCTTTATCGCACGTGACTTTTTAGCACGCGCGAACCCCCACGCTAGCCGAAAAACTACCGCCTGCTCAAGAGGAGGCGGTAGCGGCTAGTGCGGCTGGCAAATTAGCGTGCGCTATTCTCATGGCAAACCGCTAACGTGGCTTTGTAAAAGGAGCCCTTTGTGTTAAGTTGAATCTTTTTTTCAATTCATACATTGGATGGCATACAGATTGTATGCAAAAAAAACAAAACACTAGGCACTGTTCGGTAGCCTAGTTCACAATAGAGAGTTGCGCGGGGACAGAAATCCCACCCATCCCCGCAAGGATCTTCTCGATCCCCACCCGTCCCCACCAGGATCCGCTCCGTCCCCACCCATCCCCATCAGGATACTCTCCGTCCCCACCCGTCCCTGTCAGGATTCTCTCCATCCCCGCCAGGATCTTCTCCGTCCCCACCCATCCCCGCCAGGATCCTCTCCGTCCCCACCCATCCCCGCCAGAATCCTCTCCGTCCCCACCCGTCCCCACTAGGATCCTCTCCATCCCCGCCAGGATCCTCTCCGTCCCCACCCGTCCCCACCAGGATCCTCTCCGTCCCCACCCGTCCCCACTAGGATCCTCTCCATCCCCGCCAGGATCCTCTCTGTCCCCACCAGGATCCTCTCCGTCCCCACCCGTCCCCACTAGGATCCTCTCCATCCCCGCCAGGATCCTCTCCGTCCCCACCCATCCCCGCCAGGATCCTCTCCATCCCCGCCCATCCCCACCCGTCCCCATCAGAATTCTCTCCGTCCCCACCCATCCCCGCAAGGAATTACCTCCATCCCCGCCCGTCTTCATAAAAAGGATCATCAATTCCACAGTTTCTTTTCTGTTTGCGCTGCTGTTTTTCTTGTGGAATCTCTTTGGTGGAACCCTTTTTTTGTTTTCTGTTCAGGTAATTAACTTATAAACCCCCTCTTTTACTAAGGCTGACGTGTCCATTATATTATATGGACGAACCCTGCTTCCAAAGCCTTCCATCCCCGTGGGAGTGCCTTGGGCCAGAGGGGGGTCCCCGTGAGAGTCCCTTGGGTTAGGGTGGAATTCCCGCGGGACCCGTGGGATTTCCGTGATCCCCGTTCCCGTGCAGACCTCTAGTTCACAAAGGAAACAATATTAATGATGTAGAAATATTTTGCTGTTGGGAACTATGCAAGTCCCTGTTTCGCTGATCAGTGGTAGATATAGGAAGTCACCGAACTTTTCCTCTCCCACACATTACATCTTTATACATTTACATATTTATTTTCCAATGATTTTGCAAATACAGAATCACGAGGGAGCTTTATTATCTTTTGGAATTTATATTTTCTCCCTAGCGAAGGCCAGACGCAGAGATCTGCTCGCAATGGAATTGTACATGTCAACACAACTAGAACTCGTTATTCTTTGTAGGAACAATAGCTTCAAATAGGTTTGGTCTTAGATGTGACATTTAATTATGCTATTGTGCCTTCCCTACAGCAGTGTACGCATGCTGTCCCTCCCCTCCCCCCCCTGCTTCTGAAATGGCGCATGCACTCCTGATTAGTCAGTCAGGCTATGAAACATATCTGCTGAGAGCACAAAGAATGGAGTAGCACTTATGTTTGAATAGTTTGGTTCATCTAGTTTTTGGAGTTCAGCATACTTGGTTCATGGTCTTTTTATATGGGCACACTGACAAATCCACGCACCACAACTGTGCCTTGACAAATGCGCCCCATGAAGTGTGCACACCGATTTGAATCTGCCATAAGTGGATATCTCAAAGGCCCTGGTTTGCTCAGACTCCTCAGGCCCCATTGCTTGGGAGGGGCTTGAGGCGCCTCAAGCCCCTCTCAAGGGACGGGGCCTGAGGAGTCTGAGCAAATCAGGGCCTTCCAGATATCCACTTATGTAAAGGGTTCCCATAATCATCATGTAAACCTTACCCTAACACTAGATACCAAGTGTATCTTAAGTGTAGTGGGAGGGGGGGTCCCCTCACCACCCTCAAAAAAGAGGGTTACTTTGTAACCCTCAAAAAGTCAAAACATTATCCACTGTGGATTGTGATCGGGGCAATATGGAGCACAATTGTTGGGGCGCATTTGATGGGTCACCTTTATTGTGAATCTCCACGCCTAGGTATGAGGTATGAAAGAGATGAGTGGGGGTGGGGGGAGACAAGAGCAGAGACAAATAGGCAGAGAAAAAGAAAAAAATAAATATCTTGGGAAAATTGGCAACACACAGCAAAAAGTGAAAGCCATGGGCTTCACAGTTCCATCAAGGGCAAGTTAGACCCAAGAAAAAGAACTCACCCCTCCCCTCTTTTACAAAACCGTAGCATGGTTTTTAGCGCCGGCCGAGGCGGTAACAGCTCCGACGCTCATAGGAATCCTATGAGTGTCGGAGCTGTTACCGCCTCGGCCGGCGCTAAAAACATTAAAAGTGGGGGTCACTGCCCAAATCTGTCAGTAGACCTATAATCTTAGATAATCTAAATCAACTGTTCATAGCATACATTTTTTAAGCCTTCTAATGCAAAGAAGCAAAGTATATTTTACAGGGGTGTCAAAGTCCCTCCTCGAGGGCCGTAATCCAGTCGGGTTTTCAGGATTTCCCCAATGAATATGCATTGAAAGCAGTGCATGCACATAGATCTAATGCATATTCATTGGGGAAATCCTGAAAACCCGACTGGATTCCGGCCCTCGAGGACCGACTTTGACACCTGTGTTTTAGACTATTTATTTTGCTTAAGAGGGAGAAAGAGATAAAAATAAGGAAGTCTCATTTTATAGGGAAAAAGATGAATGGACCGTTAGGCAATCAGATAAAGGTAGATAACATGTGCAATGTGTTCAAAAGACAGATGTGTAATAATATGCTATAAATAGATAACAAAAGGTAATGCAAGAGACTAAATAAACAGATAGTCAGCTTTACATTAAACAGTGCTTTATCTCATTATCCCAATTTTGTCATGCTTGCTTAATATGGTCAGCTTAATGTGAATGATTTTTAATTGAGATACATGGTACTTTGCCTTGGTCATACGTCACAGCGGCGTACCAAGGGGGAGGCAGGGGGGGGAGGTCCGCCCCGGGTGCAACCTTAGGGGGGGTGTACAGCTGGACAGGTCCAGAAAATTCCTGTGCTGCAACAGCACTCAGCGGCATCGGCGACCCCCTTGCCCAGCGACAGCACTCAAGTTCGGCCTCCTTCTCCCAGCATCAGCAGAACTTCAGATCGGCGACAGGTGCTCAGTCAAAAGCTTCCCCTGACTCAGCTTCCTGTTTCCGCCCAGGCAGTTCAGTCAGGGGAAGCTTTTGACTGAGCACCTGTTGCCAATCTGAAGTACTGCTGATGCCGGGAGAAGGAGGCCGAACTTGAGTGCTGTCGCAGGGCAGGGGGGGTGCCGATGCCGCCGAGTGCCTTCGCAGCCCAGGAATTTTCCGGACCTGTCCGGCTGTGCACCCCCCTAAGGCTGCACCTGGGGTGGATCACCCCCCCATCCCCCCCTTGGTACGCCACTGATACGTCGGGTTCCTCAGGTGGACTTTTCTCCGAGGGTATTTTCTTGGGCCATACAAACAAAACAAAAAAATAATGAGTTTGATGAGGCAGGGGGTAGAGGTGGGGTGGAGGAGAATTATCTCCAAGGACCTCATTCTACAGCTGACTACTCTGTCTTTCCCATTTAGAAGGAGGGGTGTAATACAAATAAGTCTACAAACACAAAGACAAATTTCTGACCGACTGACCTTCCCACCAAAATTCAAATTTTGTCCCCAGTCAGATCAGTGAACCCACTATTTACAAAGACAAATTGAAGACCTCACAGCATACCCTGAAGAAAGCCACAGCATGGTAGCTGAAACGTCGGGTTTCTACGTGACAAGACACAGCAAGACCTGGAAACCTGCAATAAGCCCAAGTGACTGAAATTCCAATTTAATAGTAATCCAATGGGGGTTAAGCTTCAGGAATAACAATCAATCAAGATAAATAGAATCAAAAGGAACATTGGAAGCAAAGTTCCTTCAATTGATGCCCACCGGCATGTATTGTATAACTCCAATACTCTTCTCCTTCCCCAGGCATGAAGAAAGTGCTTTTCCTCACTCTTCTCTCACTCACTCTTATGTGTCTAACTGGAGTTCCCAGAACCTTCTCTCATTTAGCATTTGCTGGCTCCCCTTTCCTTTAGGGATAGCAGGAATATCTCCTGGGAAACTGATTCCATCTACAGCTTTATCTCTTCTTCTTCTAGTCAGATTTATGGGTCCACTAGGCCAGTGGTTCCCAACCCTGTCCTGGAGGAACACCAGGCCAATTGGGTTTTCAGGCTAGCCCTAATGAATATGCATGAAGCAAATTTGCATGCCTATCACTTCCATCATATGCAAATCTCTCTCATGCATATTCATTAGGGCTAGCCTGAAAACCCGATTGGCCTGGTGTTCCTCCAGGACAGGGTTGGGAATCACTGCACTAGGCATCCCCTCCAGATATTTTTTTTGTTCCTTTTGTCTCCAGTATCTTGTGAGTTCAGAGACTCCACTGACAAGCTAGTCCAGTAGTCAGGCCAGCATTGTAAACAAGAGAACCCTTCCTCATGACTGCTTCCATATTATATATAAGAATTGCCATACTGGGACAGAACGAAAGTCCATCAAGCCCAGCATCCTGTTTCCAACAGTAGCCAACCCAGGTCCCACATACCAGGATGAAACCCAAAGAGCAGCAACAATCTAGAGCTCAGATTGTGATGTCATAATGCCTCATTCCACCAATGCCTAAGAGCCAGCCTCATCAGTGATGTCACATTGGCTTGATTATCCTATACTTGGCTCACATAATAACATAAGAGTTACCATCAAGCCCAGTATCCTGTTTGATCTTTTTTTTTTTTTTTTGGGGGGGGGGTCAGTGGATACTGGGGGATTAAGAAGAGTCATGGTCTTATCCCCCCAGTGGTCATCTGCTCAGTTTGGGAACTCTTGGTACTTAGTCATTATTGTAACAAGTCCCTTTTTTTGTCATGGACATTTTTACAATGTTCCATCATAGAAAATTATCCAAAACACACCCCCAACATGCCCCCTTGAGATTTAGATGAACTGCATAGAAACACATCTTAAAAATCAGTTTCAAAAATAGTGATTTGAACATTTTTGCTGCTGTGTGTGTGTCGGGGGGTCTGTTTCAAAAATAAGCCCCATAGCAATCTCTTGCTTATTCCAGAAAAGAGACCTCCTTGTATCATCTAGAACAGGGGTAGGCAATTCTGGTCCGCGAGAGCCACAGGCAGGTCAGGTTTTCAGGATATCCACAATAAATATGCATGAGATAGATTTGAAATAGAGAATGACACGGTGACAAAATTCATCACCGTTCCCGTCCCCGCGGATTAGCACGGGAAAATCCCATGTCATTTTCTAGTGTCTATTTCAAACTCGGTCCTTCTACATCAGTGATTGTGGCCTTCTACATCAGTGATTGTGGCCATTCATACTCTGATTCTTATGTGAGCCAAGGATAATGAAGCCATTGTGACATCACTGATGAGGTTGGCTCTTAGGCATTGGTGGAATGAGGCATTATGACATCACAATATCTGCTCTGGATACCAGAGACTGTCATTCTGTAGTGTCTGTTTCAACCTCAGTCTTTCTACACCAGAGTTCTTCAAAGCAAAGCTTGCGGGTCAGTGGTTGTGGCCATTCATACTCTGATTCTTCCCTCTCTCCTTAAAGAATAATATGAAGATGGTTTCCCGCAGTTATCTGCGGGGACGGGGACGGTGATGAATTTTGTCACCATGTCATTCTCTAATTTGAAACTCAAGGAGGCAGTGTGTTCAAATCCAATACCTATTCACCTGCCTGTGGCTCTCGAGGACCAGAATTGCCTACCCCTGATCTAGAAAATCCAGAGCTAGAACGTAGCACTGCCTTAGTTGTCGCCTAGGTCACAAGTTAAAAAATAAACAACAATCTGAGAGACTAGAAATTCTCTCTTTGTTGTCATGTTTTAAACTGAAAAGTCTTTAACTACCGTATTCTTGGCTTGCTTTAGGAGAGACTTTTCTCATTGGTCAGGAGCAATGTGAATGAGAAAGAACAAATCTATAAAGACTCCAGCACTCTATGACTTCTGGGCCCTGTCGATGGCACTGATCTTTATTAAAATTCAGTTAATAAATGTGAATAAAGGGCTCTGCTGAAAAATATAATTGCTTGATGCAGTACAATTGTAGTAGATATTTAAATGACAGACACTATTATATAGACACCATAAGCCAGATATATAAAATAAGGCCACCTTTTGTATAAAGACTGGCGTCTAGATTCTGTAGATATATGGAACAATTGTAGCTTTTTCTCCTTTTCCGTCTAGTTTTGCCTTCTCATCTTGCCTTCCTCACGCTCTGACCCAAAAGCCTTCCTTTTTCAATAAACTTCACCTAGGTTCATTTATAAAGATACTAAATTTAACAGTGACAAGCCAGTCAGGTGGCTCCACTGGCAAAAGACGAAGCTTAAGGCAGCTAAGGCTATGTGTGCTGACCCTTTGCAGGACTGGACAGCTGCCCTCAGGAAACCGTCAGGTTCCACTCGGATTTCTCCCCCCCCCAAAAAAAAAAAAAAAAATGCCCAGGACATCTCAGTGCTCGGTCCCTTCGTGATGCGGCATAAATCAGGCCTGCCAAGATTTGAACAAGGTTGAAACTTAGAATGCTGCATGGTAATTAGATTTTTGAAAGATTTTTTTTTTTCTTTTCCCCCCTCTGCTTTTATTCCTGCAGCAGTAATTACCTCTAGTGCCTAGTCACAGTGACTGCTTTGCCTTTCATGGCCATTCTTTTCCCCTCTCACTTGACAGCCCTGTGTTTTTCTTGGCGTTGTGAGATGAATATTAGTTATGTGCCTATAAATACATATATATTATTCATACGTATGATGGAAAGCATTGCATAAATAAATTCACAGCCATCAATAAACTCAGTTATTCTTGACAAAAGCCTTGGAAGAAGCCTGTGCATAGGTGCTAAAGTGAGATAAATGTCTCGTTGCCGTTTTCACTATGGTAGCTTATTGTTACTGATTTTGGAAAAGAGAAATGGATGGAGCTCAGATGGATATTATACTCTGATGTACGGCAAGCAGTCAGAACTGTCAATAAAAAGGGATGTTCGGACACAATCATCTATCTCACTTCCATTGGCCATAATGCCATCAAAATAGACGTGTACCAGTGTCTGAAACACCTTCATACATCTAGCCCTAATACTTATTTCTCAAAAATATTACAACTTTAGTATTCTTAGATGGCCCTTATATATATATATTTCTTTTATCAGTGCATCGGTGTAATATTCTGATTCATATTGCTGTGCAGGGAGTTGATAAGCAATATGCATGCTAAGGGAAAGATGCCAGAAATTTTTCTGAGCAAACTATAATTTGATTCTCTCTGTAGGAGAAGTATTCAGAAAGAGTGGATCATTCCAAATCCTCTAATGCCACTTCCGAAAACATCCAGTACCCTATTTAATACACTGTGCTGGCTATAAATGAAACGATAAGGGAGGGGGGGAATTCATCGAGGGGCACTACCACCTTAACGAGCACTAATCGCGTTAGCGCTTGCTAACGATTGCTGCTCGCTAAATGCTAAAGATGCCCATAGGAATATAAGGGGTGTCTTTAGCGTTTAGTGCAGGGGTGCCTAACGCGTCGATCGCGATCGACCGGTAGCTCAGGAAAGCAACGTGAGTCGATCGCAGAGCCCATCCCGGGCTCTGTGATAGACTCGTGTTGCCGTCCCGATCTACCGGGCCTATCAGCCTTCCTCTCCCCGACGTCAAAGACGCCGACGCCGGGCATTAGGCTGTTTTTGTCATTTCGGGGGGGGGGGGGCGTGGTGGCATGGCGGCGGCAGCAGCAACAGCCTGAAAAAGAAATCATCCTGGCCCGGGTCGGTGTCATACTCCAGAACTTCTACCTCTTCCAGAAGCCCTCTCCCTTCTACCTGCTTCCGGCCCCACCCCCTGCTCCGCGGCTCTCTTCGGCAACTCAGCAGCAGCGATCGACACAAGCTTCTGACGTCGGGGGCCTACCCTCTGCGAGTCCCGCTTGTTTCAACTTCCTTTTTCCACAAAGGCGGGACTCGTAGAGGGAAGGCCTCGATGTTGGCAGCTTGTCTTGATCACCGCTGCTGACGAGTTGCTTAAGAGAGCCGCGGAGCAGGGGGGTTTTGCCAGGTGCAGGTAGAAGGGAGAGGGCCAGATGCAGGACTCGTGGGTGAGGGAGCAGAAGAGAGACAGAAAGAGAGAGGGGAGGGAAACAAAAGGAAATATTTCATACTGGGCTGGGCCGGAGTGGAGGGAGGGTGGAAAGATTCTAGCTACAGGGTGCATTAACAAAGGAAAAGGGGGGAAAGCTGAAAATGGAGATAGTAACACAAAGAAGAGAAAGAGTAAGCAGGACCTACTGAATAAGGATAGAGATACAGAGGGGACATGAAGAGGAGGTGAAATAGAGACATAGAAGTAATGCTGAAAAAGTGTGTGGAGGGGGGAGATAAAGACATTGAAAGGGCAAATGGTGAACATGGGGTAAAGACAAGGACAGAGACAAATGAAGATTCTGAAAAAGTGGTGAGATAGGGATATAGGTGAGATGGACACAAAGAAGGGTGATGCTGGAAAATAGGTGGAATGGTAATTCTGACATACACAGAAGGGAAATGCTGGATCAAGGAGAGATGGGGCTCAGGCTGGATGGAATGAGGAGAAATGCTTTGTTGGCCCGGAACTTCCTCTCCTACGTCAGAATTGACATCATGGAGCGGAATGCTGGTCAGCGCGACGCTTCTGCAGGGAAAGCTTGGGATGGCGGTGGCTTGGGGGCTGTTCCCCGATGGCGGTGGCAGCAAACCGAGTGGCTTGGGGGAGGGCACGGAGAAAGAAAGAAAGGGGGCAGACAGGGAGACAGAAAAAAGGGGGAACAGGGAGACAGAAAGAAAAAGTTGGGGGAGAGAATGAGGTCTGGAGGAGAGGAAACATACAGGAGGCTGAAAGAAAGGAAGAAAGATTGGATGCACAGTCAGAAGAAGAAAGTGCAACCAGAGACTCATGAAATCACCAAACAGCAAAGGTAGGAAAAATGATTTTATTTTCAATTTAGTGATTAAAATGTGTTGGTTTTGAGAATTTATATCTGCTGTCTATATTTTGCACTATGGCTCCCTTTTACTAAACCGCAATAGCGTTTTTTTAGCGCAGGGAGCCTATGAGCATTGAGAGCAGCACGAGGCATTCAGCGTAACTCCCTGTGCTAAAACCTACTATTGTGGTTTAGTAAAAAGGGAGGGGGTGTATTTGTCTATTTTTGTATTTTGTTACTGAGGTGACCTCTTTGAAAAAACCCGGAATATGAATAATTAACATTTTCTCTGCCTTTCAGTGTGCTTTGTGTTTTTTTTAAATTTTAATGTTGGTAGATCATTTTGACTTAGTCATTATAAAAGTAGCTCGCAAGCCCATAAAGTGTGGGCACCCCTGGTTTAGTGCATGCTGATGCAATAGGCATGCGCTAACAGTAGCACCTTCTTTTTCACGGAGAGGGTGGGGGATGCCCGGAATGCCCTCCTGAGGGAGGTGGTGGAGAGGAAAATGATGGAATTCAAAAAAGCGTGGGCTAAACATAGAGGATCTCTAATTAGAAAATGAAGAATGTAAATTAAAGAGCTAAGGCCATTACTGGACAGACCTGCACGGTCTGTGTCCCATGTGTGATGATTTGGTATAGGATTGGGCTGGGGAAGTCATCGATGGGAACTCCACTAACTTGGAACTTGAGAATGTTACTGGACAGACCTTATGGTAGATTTCCTGCAAACAATGGGATGGTTGGATAGGCTGGAGTGAGCTTGGACGGCAACTTCAGCAGATGGAACCTAAGACAATACCAGGTGGACTTCAGGCTATGGCCAAGAAATATCAAAGAAGAGACAAGTTAACTTAATCATGTATGTCTAATAAGAATAAATAATAACTAATAGCCAGTCTAGATGGATTGTTCAGGTCTTTATCTGCCGTCATTTACTATGTTATTTTGTTGATGAATTTCCCCCTTACTGCCATGAATATAAGAATAGTCTTACTGGGTCAGACTAACGGTCCATCAAGCCCAGTAGCCCGTTCTCACGGTGGCCAATACAGCTCACTAGTACCTGGCCAAAACCCAAAGAGTAGCAACATTCCATGCTACCGATCCAGGGCAAGCAGTGGCTTCTGCCATGTCTTTCTCAATAACAGACTGTGGACTTATCCTCCAGGAACTTGTCCAACCCTTTCTTAAAACCAGCTACGCTATCCGCTCTTAACACAACCTCTGGCAATGCGTTCCAGAGCTTAACTATTCTCTGAGTGAAAAAAAGATATTTCCTCCTATTGGTTTTATAAGTCTTTCCCTTTAACTTCATCGAGTGTCCCCTAATCTTTGTGCCTTGAAACTCAATTCAAAACATCTTGGGAGCCTACCAGTGCCTAAAAAAAAGTCAGTGCCGGTTAGAGAATCCAGGCCTTACTGTCTATGAAATAGGTAGGGATAAGTACTCAGGGTAACATTTTTTTTTCCATGGCTTTGAAAATTGACCATTTTACCGATGTGAGAAAAATCCACATAAGAGTAGACTAAGGCCACTTTTTACCGCAGCTTAATAAAAGGAGCCCTATAAGGGAAGCATGCACAAGAGTTATAGCACACAAATATAAGGTAGACATATATGTAGCCAGGGCATGGGAGGGGCATAGGCAGGGATCCCAGTTATGTGTAGCCCGGCTGTCTCGAGGAAATTCAACGTCGGGACCATATCCAGTGATTAATATTGAATTTCAAGTCTATGTTAAGCCACATTTGAAATAGATGGCCAATCAGCTATTCATCGTCTGACCAGCTATTGTAAGTCATAGTGGCCAAAGATAGACCTGATATATAGTCAGGCTTATCCGGCTGCTCAACTTAGTCGATCAACCAATATATATTGGTGCTGACTGACTATGTTGTGTGACAGAGCTGGTGACTAGGCTAGCCACTGACCAGGATATTCAGCAGAAGACAGCCAGGTATCTCGTCCTGGCTTTATGCTATTTAGCCAGTCAGGAGCCATTTATGACCAGATAAATATCACTGAATATTGGACAGCAAGTCTATGCCTAAATGGAAGGATCACCAATAATGGATAACGCTATTCTATAACAGTATCTCTTGGCACCAAGAACGCTATGATATGACAGGTTCTCTCCTTGCAGCATTTGGGGTACCTTATAGAATTGCCACCCAAGGGGTTTTATTTTGGAGGTTTCCAACCCAACCGATGCCCTATGTCAACTCTATGAACCTTCGAAGATCTCCTAGGATCAGAGCCCAACGTTGAATGAATGCTTCCCCTTATAGTCGTCGTAAGACAATGCAAAGTGCATGCATCAAATTCTAGGATTACTTTGCCGAACTGGAAATGAAGGCACGGTGCATGTCTGTTGCTGCCGAGAAATGTGTTTTAAGTGTGGGCAGCCACCATCACGCGCCATGGTTATACTTGGCCAATGAAAATGTGACATCTTTTAGAGAACGATTGAGTTCTTATTTCACTTTGATTAGGTAGCTCAGTTTACGAGGCCTTTCAGATTTTGTAGAAGAAATGGTAATTGGACAGTATTTCCTCGTATGTGTTACAACAGGTTTTATAAGATTAATCAGCTACTGCCCGTGAGTTGTGTTTTGCATGGCGGAATCTAGATTGGTTTATTAACATGACAGAAGCTGAACTGGGGATAAAAAAAAACGCAGCGATTCAACAGATGATTTACTCTTTCTGGTCTCTAAATTATGAACTAATTTCTGAGTTTTACCCGCCTAAGAATAATTCACCACCAATCTTTTTCATCTTGTATAAAATATTTTGATGCATCTTTTTCAGTACGTTTCATCTCCCTCTGTATTCCAGGATTATTAAGATCTCTCAAATAAATCAGCCATGAGGTAAGGAATGAAGATCAAGCACTTCAAATTACTGTAGCAATATTCCTTGATTTAGTCTTCTCAAATGAGTCCCTAAAACTGCTGCTTTTTATCATACATTAAATAGGCCTGCATCATGAGAACAGAGGTACCCTGAAGATCTTTTAAAACAAGCGTGGGGAGAGTGTGGTGCAGTGGTTAGCGCTACAGACTCAACATCCTGAGGTTGTGGGTTCAAATCCCATGTTACACCTTGCGACTCTAGGCAAGTCACTTAATCCCCCATTGTCCCAGGTACGTTAGGTATAGCGTGAGCCCATCGGGACAGATAAGGGGAAAATGCTTGAGTACATAAGAACATAAGCGCCATCTCCGGGTCAGACCTTCGGCCCATCAAGTCCGGCGATCCGCACACGCGGAGGCTCTGCCAGGTGTACACCTGGCGTAATTTTTAGTCACCCATATTCCTCTATGCCTCTCATAAGGAGATGTGCATCTAGTTTGCTTTTAAATCCTAGGACGGTCGATTCCGCAATAACCTCCTCTGGGAGAACATTCCAGGTGTCAACCACTCTCGTGCGTGAAGCAGAACTTCCTGATATTTGTCCCGAACTTGTCCCCCCTTAGCTTCATTCCGTGTCCTCTTGTCTGTGTCAAATTGGACAATGTAAATAATTTTTTGTGCTCTATTTTGTCGATTCCTTTCAGTATTTTGAAGGTCTCGACCATATCCCCTCGTAGGCATGAAAATTTCTTTCATGCATATTCATTGGGGATATCTTGAAAACATGACTGGCTATACCTGAATATAAACCACTTATGCTATAAGTGCTATATAAATATTAAAATTAAATAAATAAGAAAGTGTTGAACTAGTGAGCCGGGGAATGTGTTTATTGCAGATGGTACACTGGTTGCTGTATCATATAATTTTTAATATCTACAGGAGATCAATACTTTAAATACCCAAGCTCAATTTACACTATATTCCAAACACTGGTTTTTACTAACGTCAAAATTCAAAATTTTTATATTTGTTAATATTTATACATTAAATACACATATAAATATGAGTGCTCGGTGCCCAATCTCCTACACTGGAGTCACAAAGAGATTATTGAGGGGCCATCATTACATTACATTACATTAAAAATAAAGTTATTATTATTATTATTAGGGATTTCTATTCCGCCATTACCTTGCAGTTCAAGGCGGATTACAAAAGAATTATCCAAGATGTATTATAACAAGAACTTACAAAAAAAAAATAAAAAAATTGGTCATTTTCAAAAAGAGTAAGAAATGGGTAAGGTTATTTGTTTGGGGCAGTTGGCTTTAGTGAGAGGTGGAGTTTGAGACTTGTGGTATTATTTCTTTTTTCAGAGTTTTCTTGAAGAGTATAGTCTTTATTTCTTTTCTAAAAGTCTTGTAGTCGAGGGATGCCGTCAGTAGATTGGCAATTTGGTTGTCTAGTTTGGCTGCTTGAGTGGCCAGGAGGCCATCATTTAGTTTTTTCCGTTTGACCTCCTTAATTGGGGGGTATGAGAATGGGGTTTGAGTTTTCCTATGTCTGGTTGAGGTGTTGTGGATGAGGCGGTTATTCAGGTAGTTTGGACTGTCTCCGTATAAAGTCTTAAATAGTAGGCAGTAGAATTTAAATTGTATTCATTGCACTCATAAGTCCCTCAGTTTATTTGATTTTGATGGCAACTTATAAGAGCCAGTATGCCTTATTCCTACTTAAAAGTATCTTACAATACTAGGCAACGGCACTTATCTTTCATTGATATTGGCTCAAAAGGATATTTCCATGCGACGCCGCAGATTTCTACCACCTTATTTATGCTATGTTGCGTGATCACTGTTACCTCTCCTCAACTCAGTCCTGAGTTTCACCGCTAAAGCTTTTTCAGGAGGAGGGACGATATCAATTCTTACGAGACGCGTGTCTACAAGGTCAACGCCCTGCACTACCAGCTGAGATCATCTCTATGCTGTGTGAGCAGACAGTACAAATAAGGTGGTGGAATCCTGCGGAGTCCCAAGGAAATATCCTTTTGAGCCAATATCAATCAAAGATAAGTGCCAGGTATATGTCTAGGCGGTCCAGAGGAGGGCGACGAAAATGATAGGAGGCTTGCGCCAGAAGACGTATGAGGAGAGACTGGAAGCCCTGAATATGTATACCCTAGAGGAAAGGAGAGACAGGGGAGACATGATTCAGACGTTCAAATACTTAAAGGGTATTAACGTAGAACAAAATCTTTTCCAGAGAAAGGAAAATGGTAAAACCAGAGGACATAATTTGAGGTTGAGGGGTGGTAGATTCAGGGGCAATGTTAGGAAATTCTACTTTACGGAGAGGGTGGTGGATGCCTGGAATGCGCTCCCGAGAGAGGTGGTGGAGAGTAAAACTGTGACTGAGTTCAAAGAAGCGTGGGATGAACACAGAAGATTTAGAATCAGAAAATAATATTAAAGATTGAACTAGGCCAGTTACTGGGCAGACTTGTACGGTCTGTGTCTGTGCATGGCCGTTTGGAGGAGGATGGGCAGGGGAGGGCTTCAATGGCTGGGAGGGTGTAGATGGGCTGGAGTAAGTCTTAACAGAGATTTCGGCAGTTGGAACCCAAGCACAGTACCGGGTAAAGCTTTGGATTCTCGCCCAGAAATAGCTAAGAAGAAAAAAAAAAAAAAAATTTTAATTGAATCAGGTTGGGCAGACTGGATGGACCATTCGGGTCTTTATCTGCCGTCATCTACTAAGTTACTATGTTACTATATTTCAAGAGAGATTTAAGCAGAAATATGGCGTAGTGGCTCATATTAGTCATTATCAAAAGTGAATAAAATGAGGGACTTCTGAGCGCAATGATGGTCCCTCTATAAACTCATTGTGACTCCAATGAAGGAGATTAGGCACCGAGCACTCATATTTATATGTGTATTTAATGTATAAATATTAACAAATATCAAAATTTGGAATTTGACTTTAGTAAAAAAACAGTGTTTAGAATATAAAGTGCAAATCATATGATTTCTAACCTGAAATGACAGGACAAAGCCTGAAATTTCAGGATATTTCCTGTGTTGCCAAAAATGCCCACTATTGCCCAGTTGTGTATCTTATTTATCAGCCGATACGCTATTAAAAACAGTGCACACTATGGGGCTGATTCTATAAATGGGTGTCTTGACTGGAGGCAGCAGTAGGCGTCCTACTGCTGCCTAGCAACCAATCAGGATGCACATTTTTTTTAAACACCCCCGAGGCAGGCCGCCTCCACTGTAGGCGTCTGTCATAGTTGACATCGTGCACATGTGAGACATCATGGTGTTGGCATGCGTGGATGCCCTCCAGCTGCGGTCCTGTGCCTCCAATTACCGCCGGTAGGGGGTTACATAAGAACATAAGAATAGCCTTACTGGGTCAGACCAATGGCCCATCAAGCCCAGTAGCTCATTCTCACGGTGGCCAATCCAAGTCACTAGTACCTGGCCAAAACCCAAGGAGTAGCAACATTCCATGCTACCGATCCTGGGCAAGCAGTGGCTTCTCCCATGTCTTTCTCAATAACAAACTATGGACTTTTCTTCCAGGAACTTGTCCAAACCTTTCTTAAAACCAGCTACACTCTCCGCTTTTACCACATCCTCTGGAGGAGGAGAGGCTCTGGCGCCGACTGACTGTCTACAGGATGTGCCTCTCTCTGCGAGAGCCAGTGCCGACCTCTCTCCTCTTCGCCGTCACCTCTCCTCTTCCAGAACCCCCCCTCCCCCCCACCGGCAGTAATTGGAGGCACAGGACCATGACTGGAGGGCATCCGTGCATGCACGGATGTCAACATGATGATGTCACACATGCACATGAGGTCATCACATTGACGTCCACGCATTTCTGGTTGCCCTCCAGCCACGGCCCCGCATTTAGTGTGCCACTGCTTCAAAATGTTTGTGGCACACTGTTCTAGAGCACAAACAACCCCTTTTCTGACTGATTAGAAAAATCTGCTTTGTTAAACATAAGAATTACCACACTGGGACAGACCAAAGGTCCATCAAGCCCTGTAGCCTGTTTCCAGCAGTTGCCAACCCAGGTCCCAAGTACCTAGCTAGATCCCAAGTAGTAAAACAGATTTTATGCTGCCTAGTCTAGAAATAAGCAGTGGATTTTCCAAAGCCATCTCAATAATGGCCTATGGACTTTTTTTTTAAGGAAATTAACCAAACCTTTTTTTAAACCCTGCTAAGTTAACTGATTTTACCACATTCTTTGGCAATGAATTCCAGAATTGATTGAAACAACAACAAAAAAGTTTTGACGAGTGTATGAAGTTGCTCTTTCCTAGGACGAGAAAAGGTTGTCCACAATATTTCAAAGTCCACACCAGATAATCACTGCTAGACTTAGAATGATGACCCAACTGCAAGAAATTGATAATTTTCATATTCCTGCACTATAGAATTTATCTGAAGAAAGAAATCTAAGGTTCTTCTTTTTACCATCTAAGCTCCTGTGGTAATGACAAAGATGAGTGATTTCTCCTGTAAGCGCTGTACTTGCATGGGTCTGAAGTCTGGCCACAAATCCGGTCAGAAGACGGATGGAAGAGCTGTGTCCACCCCACATGTTACCTTTCTTGTCTTTCTACCCCATGCAAGCCAACTCAGCAATTTCTCCTTCCACAAAGCATGATAAGCAAGCTGTAACTCTGACGTCAGACACTTGCTAAGATTCACTGCTGATCGTCACATGGTGGCCCGTGCTAAATCATTTTTGGTGTATTAAGTATATATTACTTAGCAAAAGACACTTTACTATTTATCCATAAGGCACTGGAAATGGGAAAAACACCCATTCGAAAAGAAGGATATGCTTGACCAGTCAACCAGAAAACAATTTATGCTATCACCGTTCACCGACTGACCACTTCTACCTCTCGTATAATAACAGCCAAGGGTATGGCAGCAGAAACTGTACTTCAGTGACCTCATATGGCCTTATACAACCGTTTCCAATATGTGAGTGACAATGCTTTCAGAGTTAATGAAAAAGAACCATCATTTCAAATTAGGTTGCAGGGATATATTACATAGTGGATATGCTTTTCTTTAGCTGAAGTGGACTGTACCTGTGTATTATTCCCTAATTCACGAAACACTATCTGCTCGCATTCTTCATTCAAATCAGAAAATGAGTTACTGTTTTCATTATATAATGGTTAGCTCCTCTTTGTCAAAATGGACAGCCAGTTGTGTAATTTGTTAGGAGCGAAGAGCTTGTCAAAAGAGACCCTGAAGAACAGGTTGCAATAATACTCTTTTCCACAAGAAAATGCTGTAGTCTTTTGGGAATAATTTTATAAAGCTTTTTTTATACTCATATACTTACATATCATAGAAGGATGTTAGGGTGCATAGGGAGAGGTATGGCTAGTAGGAAAAAGGAGGTATTGATGCCCCTGTTTAAGTTCAAGTTCAAGTTTCAAGTTTATTTGAATTTGATATTTCGCTTATCAAAAACTAAGCGAATTACATAGTAAAATAGTTACAGCATAAAACAAAGAGACAGGTTATTTTACATAAAAAATATCAAAGGGCTGTGACAAGACTGACAATACAGACGTACTAATATACACATAGGAGAGAACATTAGGAAGTAAAAGTTACATTTTGCTATTTCCCAAAGGGACTTTGGTGAGACCTCATTTAGAATATTGTGTCCAATTCTGGAGGCCATACCTTCAAAACGATATAAAAAGGATGGAGTAGGTCCAGAGCAAGGCTACTAAAATGGTGTGTGGTCTTCGTGATAAGGCGTCTGGGGACAGACTTAAAGATCTCAATCTGTATACTTTGGAGAAAAGGCGGGAGAGGGGAGACATGATAGAGATGTTTAAATACCTACATGGCGTAAATGCTCATGAATTGAGTCTCTTCCATTTGAAAGGAAACTCTGCAATGAGAGGGCATAGGATGAAGTTAAGAGGTGATAGGCTCCGGAGTAACCTAAGGAAATATTCTTTTACAGAAAGGGTAGTAGATGCATGGAACAGTCTCCTGGTAGAGGTTGTGGAGACCAGAGACTGTATCTGAATTCAAGAAAGCCTGGGATAGGCATGTGGGATCTCTTAGAGAGAGGAAGAGATAATGGTTACTGCTGATGGGCAGCTCTATGACCTCACAATGCAGGTGCAAAGAGCCTTAGCCTATAGGAAGAGGAGATGCAAATGTTAAGAGCCTTAGCCAATAGGGAGAGAAGGAGACAGTGGATGCTGTGGATGGGAGACTGGATGGGCCCATTTGGCCTTTATCTGCCATCATGTTTCTATAGCCATAAAGTTATTTGACGTCACAATGCAGGTGTAAAGAGCCTTAGCCTATAGGAAGAGGAGATGCAAATGTTAAGAGCCTTAGCCAATAGGGAGAGGAGGAGACAGTGGATGCTGCAGATGGGCAGACTGGATGGACCATTTGACCTTTATCTGCCATCTTGTTTCTTTGTTTCTATAACTATAAAGCTCTATGACCTCACAATGCAGGTGTAAAGAGCCTTAGCCTATAGGAAGAGGAGATGCAAATGTTAAAAGCCTTAGCCTATAGGAAGAAGAGATGCAAATGTTAAGAGCCTTAGCCAATAGGGAGAGAAGGAGACAGTGGATGCTGCAGATGGGAGACTGGATGGGCCATTTTTCCTTTATCTGCCATCATGTTTCTATGCAAGTGGCCTCCTATAAAATACCATGACATGGCATCTATTTTGCCTATAGACACGCACAGCGGAGATTGCAAGTACGTGCATAGATTATAAAATATCCAACATTAAATAGTGTAATCACTTGCCCTTTATAACCCGATTGATGATCTCTTTTTACCATTGGGAAAATATACACTGCATTTGGCCAGGAAATGCTGAGAGACCTGGGCTTAACAGCATCATTTGGGGACATCTATGAAGCAGCCACATAGATGAAACACATCGGGTGAGAAGAGTCCCCAGCCGACACTGAGGAAGAAGTGAACAAATAAGTGCTTCGTTTAAACATTGCTATAAAACAAGAAAGAATAATGAAAGTATTGAACGTTTATTGACAATTATTTAATTCATTGATACATAAAAAAAGATAAAACCGTGAAACAGATGGCCAATGAGGAGTGCAGAGCAACGATTTAAATGTCAGTCATATTTTCCTGATGGTAAAAAGCGATCATCAATCAAAAAAGCACATATGAAGATCCGGCTAACAGGGTTATAAAGAGCATGTGATTTCACTATTTAATGTTGACTATCTTTATAACAAAAGGGTAATCAAAATATAGCCTAAGTATTAGACATAGATTATAAAATATGTCCCCGCGGAACTCATTTTCCCATCCCGACCCCATGAGTTCTTTTCCTGTCCCTGCCCCATTCTTGCAAATTGCACTCTCGTCTTCACAAGCCTCAAACACTTTAAAATCATAAGTGCTCAAGGTTTGTGCGGTTAAGGCAGAGCTTCCAGGAATGGGGCAGGGACAAGAACAGCAACAAAACTCATGGGGACGGGATGGGGAAATTGAGTTACTGTGGGGACTGGGACAGATTTGTCCCCGTGTCATTCTCCAATATGCATATGAATAATCTAGGAAAAGATATGCCGGGGGGGTGGGCACATTGTCTGTCACTTATATGTTGACTTGTCCTCTTATAGACGTTATCAAATCACCCTCTTGAAGTTCGACAAAATCATGTAGAAAACCTTCACAATGAGCATTCCTGAAGAGTTCCTCTCTATAGAAGTTCGGTGATTATACTGAATGTCTGCCTTAAGGATATTCATTGACGCTGGTCACTGGTTATGGTCTTCTGCCTTAAAACAACAATGTTCTAATCCAGAAAACGTTAAGGCCTCCTTTTATCGAGCTGCATTAGAGTTTTTTAATGCAGGCTACTTCGGTAAAAGCACCAAAACACATCAAATAACTATGAGCAACTCGCAATAAAAAACCCTAATACAGCTTGATAAAAGGGGCTTAATAATAATAATAATAATAATAATAAATACGTGTGTGTTTTTTGTGGTGGGGATTGAAAGAAAATTAAGAGTAGTACCATCTATGAGTCACTAGAGAGATCTAAATAGGCCTTTCTTGATGTCATCCAATCTTTACACTTGAGTAATATGGGTGGCATTATAATAGTGATATGCATTGGCCAACATGGGCACAGTTCATTGACACATCCCAGCAAGCCTGTATTTGCAGGAGAATGACATCTTCCCTACTCATTGTTCAGCATACGGTTGTCACTTACCTGCATGTTATTAGGTACAGACAGAACACATCCTGGGTTTGCCCATCCACAGTTATTATTATCTCTTTCTCTCTCCAAGAGATCCCACGTGCCTATCCCAGGCCCTCTTGAATTCACACAGTCTCAGTCTCCACCACCTCTTCTGGGAGACTGTTCAATGCATCTACCACCCTTTCTGTAAAAAAGTATTTCCTTAGATTACTCCGGAGCCTATCACCTCATCCTATGACCTCTCATTGCAGAGTTTCCTTTCAAATGAAAGAGACTTGACTCATATGCATGTACATTACGTCTCCCCTCCTCCAAAGTATACAGATTGAGATCTTTAAGTGTGTCCCAATAGGCCTTATGATGAAGACCACATACCATTTTAGTAGCCTTCATCTGGACTGACTCCATCCTTTTTATATCTTTTTGAAGGTGCGGCCTCCAGAATTGTACACAATATTCTAAATTAGGTCTCACCAAAGTCTTATACAGGGGCATCAATACCTCCTTTTTCCTACTGGCCATATCTCTCGCTATGCAACCTAGCATCCTTCTAGCTTTTGCCGTCCCTTTTCAACCTGTTTGGCCACCTTAAGATCATCACATACAGTCACACCCAAGACCCGCTCTTCTGTCATGCACATAGGTTCTTCATTCCTTAAACTGTACCATTCCCTCGGGTTTGTGCAGCCCAAATGCATGGCCTTACATTTCTTAGCTTTAAATTTTAGCTGCCAAATTTCAGACATTCATTCTTCAAGCTTCACCAGGTCTTTCTTCATGTTATTCACACCATCCAGCATGTCTACTCTATTGCAGATTTTGGTATCATCTGCAAAGAGGCAAATCTTACCTGACAATAATATCGTTTATAAAAATGTTAAAAAGAACAAGCCCATGAACAGAAACTTGAGGTATACCACAGGTAACATCCAATTCCTCAGAGCGATCTCCATTGATCACTACCCTCTGTCACCTTCCACTCAACAAGAGAAAGTGTAATTATATGTTCCTGTGTGCAGTGAGACACACCCAGGCCTGGCTCAAAAGAATGGGTTTCCCAAACCTGGTCTTGACAGCCCATACTTCTCCCGTATCACAGGCTCTGTCACGACAATTTTTTTCTATTTTATCAATGTATACTATACATGCATCTCATTATAGTATTATTGAAGTCCTCAGCCCACTTCACTAATACTCTAATGAGATGTATGTAGTATAGTATACATTGATGAAATTAAAAAAAAATTGTCATGACAGAGCCTGTGAAACAGGAGAAGTATTACTAAAACACACAGGTCAATTGAATGTGTGAACTCCCTGCAATAAAGAAGTCTTGACATCCCATAGTCTGAAGGAGTGGGATTCAGGATATCAACAATGAACACAAGAGGGAAAAATATGAATATAGAGTACACACAGATGACTCACGCTTATTCATTATGGATATCCTGAAAACCCAATAGGAAGCAACAATTTTCAGGATGCTTGGGCCTTCTTCCTGATTTTCAGGGTTTTTTGTTTCCTACATTCATTTGACAGTATAGGCTTTTACTGTTCAGAAGAAACACAAACTTCCCCACTATCTTCTGCAGTGCTGGAACCTGCCTAGCTTCAGCAGAGACCTAAAACCAAATTCCTGACTATGGCGGCAGCCATCTTGGACAAGGAAAAAAAAACTTCCAGCAAGGCAACATAGAACTAAACCCCCAAATGTCCAGTACTTGGGAAAGTTTGAAAATAAAGCTTCCCCCTTTACAGAGCCCACCACCAGCTCTAATTAAATTAACTCAGTCAAAGCAAAAAAAAAAAAACACCTCCCCCCCCTCCCCAAACCACAAGCAAGCTCAACTTACATCCATGGCTTCCATAAGTTGTTCAGGTGTGCTTCCCACATCCATGACCTCAGACCCATTCTGCCCTGCCAGCTCACTGTCCTCCTCAGGACATACCATATCAATGTCTTCTGGCAGTTGGGGCTACAGCGGCTCCCCGTGCTGCTTCTCTGACTGAGTTCTCCGGGCATCTAAATCCTGCAGAGCCATGCCCAGCCCCGATGGTCTTTCCTCAGCTCTGCCTACTACCCAACCTGTTCAACCAGCAACTTCAAAATGGACGCCCTTAAAGGGACAGAGTCCTGTTTTCCCTGGCTGCGCTTATAAAGTAGTACCGGTAGTGTTCTTTGCCTAGTGTTCGGTGTGGGCTCAGCGGTATCACTGTACTCTGGATTCTGCCCAGCAGCAATACATTGATCTGTCCTAACCAGCTTAATGGGATTGTTTCTACGTCTTTTAACTGGCACAAGGCTGGCACGGGAGTCGGACTTGTGACACTATGGACCTTGCACCATTTTTCAAAGAGAAGGCATACAGTTGCTTTCATGTTGAAAACTATGTACAGATTTCAAACTTGCCTCTCATTTTGGGCAGGTGATTGACAAAATAGCATGCATCCTTTTAAAAATTCACAGGACACCCATATGTCTCATCCCCACCTTAGGAATGCTTTACTCTCCCCTTGGTCAAATGATGCGCATAGTGTCACTACACATATAACTTATCCACTAGGTTGGGCAATGTTCATAAAGCCCAAAGGTTCATAGACAACAACGCGGAAGAAAAAGGTGCGCGCCAACAACAGAGCGCAAGACGGAGGCGCGCACCGAAGAAAATTACTGTTTTTAGGGGCTCCGACAGGGGGTTTTGTTGGGGAGCACCCCCAGTTTACTTAATACAAATCGCGCCGGCGTTGTGGGGGATTTGGGGGGGTTGTAACCCCCCACATTTTACTGTAAACTTAACTTTTTCCCTAAAAATAGGGAAAAAGTGAAGTTTTCAGTAAAATGTGGGGAGTTACAACCCCCCAAACCCCTCACAACGCCCCCACAACGCGGCGCGATCTCTATTAAGTAAAGTGGTGGGTTCCCCCCCACGCCCCCCCTGTCGGAGCCCAAAAAACAGTAATTTTCTTCAGTGCGTGCCTCCGTGCTGCGCTCAATTGTCTGCTCGCGCCTTTGTCCCAGCGCGCTTTTGATCTGACACACAGCCCAAATCTGTGCAGATAACACAGTTTATCTATAGAAATGGCTTTGAACATTTTTTTCATTTTTGCTTGCACTAGTAAGTGAGTGTGTATGTGTACGTGCGTGTGCAAAGTGAGGTATAGGGGTTATACTCAGCTACATAGTTCTGTTGATTTTAGATTTGGTTTCACTGTCCTCAGATGGGTTGGTTGGGTTGTATTTTTTTTTTTAGTTCTTTCACTTTATAGCACACAAATAAGCATGCAATAAATGTTCTAATTACAGAGGGTTAGCTAGCGGCCATGTAATTACATGCTAAGTGTCATGAATCACAGGATAATTATATTGTTACTTCTGTCATGGAAGTTTAAGTGTTCCTATGTCTCTGTCATTCCACTATACAGCTATGAATCTACGGAGGCACTGTGCAACTTCGCACATAATTGCAAAGCAATTCCCAGGAACATGCAAATTATTGTACATGGGGTGAGATACTGTGTAATTTCACTGCTAATGAATGTAGCCAGTAAAAAAAAATATGGAGTCCCTTTTCATCCTTACTCCCAGGAAGTTTCTGATTTTGGTCATAGGCTAGTGGGTAATTCAGAGATCTCTCTCTCTCTTTGAAAACCAAGACCGAGGTAAACTCCCCAACATGGCTGACCTTAAGGTGGCCAAACAGGTTGAAAAGGTGATAGCGAAACCTAGAAGGATGCATAGGAAGAGGTATGGAAAGAGACTTGGGAGTTCTGATCGAATGCGCAATGTGTGGCGGCGGTGAATAGGGCGAACAGAATGCTAGGAATGATAAAGAAGGGGATCACGAACAGATTGGAGAAGGTTATCATGCCGCTGTACCGGGCCATGGTGCGCCCTTACCTGGAGTACTGCGTCCAGCACTGGTCGCTGTATTTGAAGAAAGACACGGTACTACTCGAAAGGGTGCAGAGAAGAGTGACTAAAATGGTTAAGGGGCTGGAGGAGTTGGCGTACAGTGAGAGATTGGAGAAACTGGGCCTCTTCTTCCTCAAACAGAGGAGACTGAGAGGGGACATGATCGAAACATTCAAGATACTGAAGGGAATAGACCTATTAGATAAAGACAGATTGTTCACCCTCTCCAAGGTAGGGAGAACGAGAGGGCACTCTCTAAAGCTGAAAGGGGATAGATTCAGTAGATACATGAGGAAGTTCTTCTTCACCCAGAGAGTGGTAGACAACTGAAACGCTCTTCCAGAGTCTGTTATAGGGATTCAAGACAAAGTTGGACAAGTTCCTGCTAAACTGGAATGTATGCAGGTAAGGCTGGACTCATTTAGAGCACTGGTCTTTGACCTGAGGGCCTCCGTGTGAACGGACTGCTGGACAGAATGAACCGCTGGTCTGACCCAGCAGCGGCAATTCTTATGTTCTTATGTTAAAAGGACAAAGGAGGTATTGATGCCCCTGTATAAGACTTTGGTGAGACCATTTAGAATATTGTGCACAATTCTGGAGACCACACCTTCAAAAAGATATAGAAAGGATGGAGTCGGTCCAGAGGAAGGCTACTAAAATGGTATGTGGTCTTCATCATAAGGCATATGGGGACAGACTTAAAGATCTCAATCTGTACTGTATACTTTGGAGGAAAGGCAGGAAAGGGGAGATATGATAGAGATTTTTAATTACCTATGTGGTATAAAAGTGCATGAGTTGAGTCTCTTTCATTTGAAAGGAAGCTTTGGAATGAGAGAGTATAGGATGAAGTTCAGAGGTGATAGGCTCAGGAGTAATCTAAGGAAATACTTTTTTTACAGAAAGGATGGTAGATTTGTGGAACAGTCTCCCAGTAGAGGTAGTGGAGACAGAGACTGTGTCTGAATTCAAGAAAGTGTGGGATCGTCACGAGGGATGGGCAAAATGGATGAACCAGTTGGCCTTTCTATGCCATCATGTTTCTATGAACTGGGGGTAGGGGGTGGGGCAGTCGCTTCATAGCTCAAAAACTGTTTCCGAACAATAAAGATCAAGTTGCACTCAAAGAAAGATACCTTTAGGCTACCTGCACACAACTACACTGATTTCCAGATGACACTGAAGAATGGCTTTTCTATGCTGAAAAAGTCAATTCAATGTTTTTGGCTGATGGCCCTTGGAAGCAGGGAGCAAAATTGAATTTATTACTTCATTATCTGATTCAACAAGACATTGTAGAGGGAAAGTCATGTTTATTTTATTTAATTTGATGGCATTTACTCATTTAGCTAAAAACACACACTGACTGCCTGTTTCATGTACGGAGGCTATTTTGTCAAGGCACACGTAAAGGCTGGGCAATGCGAAAAATCCACAGGACGATCAAGGAGTAGGCCACTCTAGGATATTAGTTTTTAAAAGAAGATTCATTTCAAACACAAAACCCAAGGTGACCCTATTTTGTCCCCAGGCTGTGTCAGGGGTGTAATATATCTATAAGAACACAGACAAACATATTAACAAACCAAAAGCAGTAGTAGTCAAAAAATTATATATATACAAATAAAAATACTAAAATTTCCTCAAATAAAAAAATTCACATAAATATAAAATAAACTACCGTATTTTTCGTTCTATTAGACGCACCCGACATAGGACGCAACCCCCTGTAGAAGAGGAAAACCCAAAGAAAAAAAATTCTGCCCACCGCCCTGCCCTGTCCCCCATCTGGGGATCTAGTGGTAGGAGACAGGGTACAAAGCAGGTCTAGTGGTAGACAGTTCCCTCCCAGGCAAGTCTAACGGTAGACAGGATTTTTTTAAAATCCCGGCGGTCCAGCATGTTTTCCGCACTCCTGCCTCGCTGGACGGCTGCCTTCTGATCTCTTCCGGCAGCGGCAGAGCGACGCACAAGGCAGGCATGAGACTGCCATTTAACCATGATGGAATATACTAATTTAGTGGTAAATAAATGCTTTTTTCACTATGGAAGTTAAAGATCATAAAAAAATATTTTGACCCATTATCTTGTACACTATTGGTGCAGGCTTTAGTTCTATCTATTTTGGATTACTGCAATGTTATTTACTTAGGAGCCTCCAAGAAACTATTAAGAAAATTGAGGATAATTCAGAATACGGCAGTCCGATTGATTTTTGGCTTGAAGAAGAATGATCACATTAGTTCTTATTATCGTTTGTTGCACTGTTTGCCGGTGGAGGCACGAGTCTTATTCAAGTTTTCTTGTATCGGTCTTAAGCTGATCTTGGGACTATCTCCATCCTATCTCCTTTCACACTTTGTGTTGTATAGTACAAAGAGGAAAACTAGAAGCTTACACTTATTTGCTTATCTGAAAACTAATGGTTGTAGATACAAGACTTTTCTGGATAGACCCTTGCGTTTCAAGCAGGTAAACAGCAGTCTTGGCTGGGCAAATGTATCTGTCATGCCATGTCATCCTACTGTACTTTTCGGAAAGTAATTAAGATGACGTTGTTTGATAGATTCATTTCCTAATGTGAATTATTATCATTAATGAATTGTATTTTAAGTAAAAGTTTGTATTGTACTTTTAAGAAATATTTTGTACTTTTTAAACTCTTTTGTATTTTGCTAAATGTCCAGCTTTCTTCAGTGTAAACCGCCTAGAAATCATCCAGTTATGGCAGTATAGAAGAATAAAGTTATGTTATGTTATGTCCCGTGTCGCTCTCTGAATGACTGCCGTCAGTTCTCGCTTGACTCTGCCGCTGCCGGAAGAGATCAGAGGGCAGACGTCCAGTGAGGCAGGAGCGCGGAAAGCCGGGATTAAAAAAAGTGGGGTGGGGGGTGATGTTCTTATATTTGCTCTATAAGATGCACCCTTATTTCCACCCACATTTTGGGAGGAAAAAATGTGTCTTATGGAGCAAAAACCTACGGTACACTAAAGGAGGAAATTATCGACTTGGGCTACTATGATGCATAAAATGGGACCCTGTGACTTGTAGTAAAATAATCCCTCGTAACTTCCCCCTAAATAACATCAGAAATAACTATGGAGTCCTTTTACTAAACTGCAGTAAGTGCTAGCCTGCACCTACTATGCATTAAAAAGGCTTATCATAGGAAGTGTGCTGGCAACCCACAGTAAATTTGACACTTTGCATGCACACACCATATACAGTGGAACCTTGGTTTATGAGCATAATTCGTTCCAGAAGCATGCTCGTAAACCAAATTGCTCGTATATCAAAGCAAGTTTCCCCATAGGAAGTAAGGGAAACTGCTTTGATTGGTTCCACCTCCTCCCCCCCCTCCACGAGTCTACCGGCGCTGCTCCATTCTCCCCCCCTTGAGGAATCCGACGCTGTTCCAAACCCCTCCCCGCGATCCAGCTTCCCCCCCACTGTAAACCAGCATCCCTCCCCCCGCTCGCGTTGCCCCCCTCCACCACGATCCTACTTTCCCCCTCCCAAGCAGTCAATGACACCCTTTACCCGACTTGGCACCAGTGCCGGTGTCCGAAGATCCTCCCTCTTCTGGCGCGGCTGGGCGGTGCGTCGGAGATCCTCCTTCTTCTGGTCTGGGCTGGGCTAGACTGGCTTTGAGCATTTGCGCATGCTCAAAGCCTTCTGGTCTCGCTCTCTCCGAGATTGAGAGCGAGACCAGAAGGCTTTGAGCATGCGCAAATGCTCAAAGCCAGTCCAGCCCAGCCCAGACCAGAAAAAGGAGGATCTCCAACGCACCGCCCAGCCCAGGCCGCGCCAGAAGAGGGAGGATCTTCGGGCACCGGCACTGGTGCCAAGTCGGGTAAAGGGTGTCATTGACTGCTCGAGGGGGGGGGGGAAGTAGGATCGCGGTAGAGGGGGGGCAATGCGAGCCGGGGGGATGCCGGATCGCTGGGGGGGATGCCGGATCGCCGGGGGGGGGGGGCGCTCGTACAGCGAGGCAAGCTCGGTTTACGAGGCACCAAGTTTGCGAATGTTTTGCTCGTCTTGCAAAACACTTGCAAACTGGTGCACTCGTAAATCGAGGTACCACTGTACTAAAATTATTTTTTTAAAATTTTCCTCGAAGGAGGCATGTGAGGGGTTGAACACTGGGTGTGATACATATGGGGCACACTAAGGCCATTTTTTCCATGGATTACCCCCCTCCATAGAATTCCTATGAGCGTCCGAGCTGTTACCACCGTGGCCGTTGCTAAAAACGCTAGCGCGGCTAGTAAAGGACTCCTATATAAGGTAATCTCTAAAATAATATTAATGTTAAAACAACAGCAACAAGAAAATCTCAGGATAACAACACTTACAAAATGATATGCACCACAAATAGACTTTTCTAGTAACTCTGTATCATGATGACAATAAGGAAGGAGCCCGAGGCATCTGAGCCAATCGGGGCCTTAGGCCCCTCCCCTTACATCACCTGATGAACCGGGGAGGGGCCTAAGGCCCAGAGTCATCCAGACAAGAGGAGCAGGAGGTGTTTTCAGTTCCTCCTGCTCCCAATTTTAAGGTATGAGGCATAGGGGCCTGGAGGGGGGCAGGAAAGAGTGGGCATCCCTCTTGCCTTTTTCTTCAGGGGGAGGGGAGGGGGGAGGTCTTTCCGGGCAGGAGGGAGGCATGAGAGGCATGTCCTGTAGACAGTCAGCTGGCGCCAGCGCCTCTCCTGGTCCCCAGCGTACCGCGGCACGCCTAAAAGCTGGGGGTTTTTTTTAGGTCTTTTCTATGCTTTTTATTGAAATAAGTCCGGTCTAGAAAATTGGGAGCTCTCCAGCTTAACAGATGATGTCAATCACCATTATGAGCTATTGATAGCCATAACTTCTAACTGTAATTGGACACTGAAGGCATTTTTCCTTGCAGATAACCTTGTGCTGGGCGGATGCTACGAGACGGGAACGCTGTCAATCAACATAAAGGCAATTCTATAAGTTGGCACCAAATTTTAGATGCCAAACGGCATACATATGTTACAGAATACTAGCACCTGGGTATGGAAGAGTGCCCATAATGGAACATTACGTGCATTAATGTAACTGGCACACAAAAATTGCCTGGTGTGTATCTGCAAGGAGGCATATATGTACCTTGGCAGAGCATGGGCATGTTGCCAAGAGGCACATGCAACATATAGAATGGGATCAATTGCACGTTGCCTGTTTTATGATACTGTGGCTTTAATTATTGTACAGCACTTTGATGATACCTATGAAAGGTGGTATATTAAAACCAATAATCTGTAAGCCATAAACCATTTTTTTACAGCTCTTTAAGTTTCCCTTCAGATCTCTCCATTAAAAAAAAATAATAATTAAGATAAAGTGTGTTAAGCTTTTGGTTTAATGCAGGGGTGTCAAACTCAATCACATTAAGGGGCCGAAATCCAAAATACAGGCTAAATCTAATCTAATCTAATGCTTAGGGCTCCTTTTATCAAGCTGCGGTAGGCGTTTAAACGCGCGGAATACCGCACATTCAACCGCCTGCCGCGCTAACCGCTATCGCCTCCATTGACGAGGCGTTAGTTTTTTGGCATGCCGCAGGGGTTAGCGCGTGATGGAATGTCCGACACGCTAACCCCCGTAGCGCACCTTGATAAAAGGAGCTCGACTCAGTTTACAGATGTTAGATAAGGTAATAAAAATATAAAACAGTAATTAAATTAAGCACATAGTAACATAGCAGAAGTGGAAGAGGAATTAATTACCACAGTGTTTGGTGAACAGGGTGGTTTTCAGAGACTTGCGAAAGGATGAAAGAGAATTAAAACTTTGCCCAAAAAGTGGAAGATCATTCCAAAGTTGGGTGAACTTGAAAGACAGAGATTGACCGAAAGCTTTGGTTCTTTTGAGCCTTTACTAGATGGACAAGATAGCTCAAATTGTTGATCGCCCCTTGCAAAAGAGAATCTGGCGTCCACTTATAAAGCTGAGACTTTGAAATACCAAAAGATTGTTGCAGTCATGAAGCATTTTCCCATTTGATATAACATCATCTAATGCAGTGTTTTTCAACCTTTTTACACCTATGGACCGGCAGAAATAAAAGAATTATTCTGTGGACCAGGCAGTTGAAGAACACTGGGCTAAGTCATGGGCCAGACCCCGCCCATCTCTACCCAATCTCCACCCCAGACCCCGCCCCCATAATAGTACTAATTGCACCTTGCACGTCCCGTGCCTCATCTGGAAGCCTTCCCTCTGACGTTGCAACGTCAGAGAGAAGGCTTCCGGTTCAGGCGCAGGATGCCCGTAGGAGCCACTTCCCGTGGCTTTGTGCACCGAATCAGTTAGGAAGAGGGAGCTGGCTCGAAGATAACACCCCATTGATCGCACCATAGACCGGCGGTTGAAGAACACTGTTCTGGGCCTGATGCACGTGCTGGCCCTGTGGACCGGCAGGAAATTTCTGTGGACTGGCACTGGTCCATGGACCGGTGGTTGAAGAACACTGATCTAATTGTACGTATGCCTGCCTACATCCAGTGCTTCTGGGCGATCTTAGACTCGCCAATTTGAATCTTGGAGTTTAGCCATAAGGATTGACACGTGGATTTCTCTACTGGAATTTCTGTTAAATTGTTAATAAATTTTAAGGTTTTCCAGGTGTCAAATAGAATACTATTGTCCTTAACGTAACTAAGTAACTTGATACTCAACACATGAGCCAGCCGTAACGGGGACATAATTTGCCACTCTAAGTGCAGCCAGTCAGGAAGATGTTCCATGAGCTCAGGAAGGACCCAATACATACCCTGATGCAGTATATAGGCCTGATGATACCTATAAAAGTTTTGGGAAATTTGTAAAGATACAAAAGCGATTCTAGCAGTTTTACCTAGCCAAATAAATTTGGTAAGAATGCTATTCAACTTCTTGTAACCCTAACCCTAACCCTGAAAATAAACTGGCAAACCACAGGGAAAATCATCATGTTGGACTCTCCCTCACCAAGACAGACGTAGTGGGCTCCACTGCTCACACATTTCTGAGACCTTTGTTGGCCTATTTTCACCGGTCTGTTGTCTGAGGGTATACAGCGCGTGCATGGAACCCTGTGTGCATATATTCTTTAGGGGCAGGCTGTTTCAATATATGTGATTATCGTGCTCCTCCATTCTATTCAAGTGGTAATTGAAATCACCGATTATTATACTGTTGCCCATTTCTCCAGCTTTCCTAATCTCTGAAAACATTTCTTCATCTGTCTGCTCATTTTGTCCCAGGGGACGGTAGTATAATCCTACCTCTATATTCCTCCCCTTCACACATGGAATTTCTATATATGTAGTATTTACACTGCCGTCTATGTCATGCATAGTGTTTATTTTATTTGATTCAATTCTCTCTGTACTATATAGCACAACCCCCCCTCCAATTTGATCTCCTCTATCCTTGCGATATAATTTGTACCCAGGTAACACAGTGTCCCATTGATTGTCCTTCTTCCACCAGGTCTCCGAGATGCCTATTATATCTACCTCATCATTCAGTGCTATATACTCTAGCTCAGGGGTGCCCAACACGTCGATCGCGATCGACCAGTAGCTCAGGAAGGCAACGCGAGTCGATCGCAGAGCCCAACTCGGGCTCCGTGATAGACTCGTGTTGCCGTCCTGATCTACCGGGCCGATCAGCCTTCCTCTCCAGTGTTCTCTCTAGGGCCTTTTAGCTGGGCGGTCCGCCCAGCTGTCATCTGCTGCTGCCGCCGCTGCTGAACATTAAAAAAAAAAGCAAAAAAAACCGGCTTGGAGATTTCAGCCCGTAGCGAACTTATGCTCCGTGGCTCTAACGTGTGCGTGCCGGCTTCCCTTCTCTTCCCTCCGAAACCGGAAGTTATGTCCGGGGGGGGGGGGGGGAGAAGGGAAGCCGGCACGCACATGTTGAGAGCCCTGAAGCAAGTGTTCGCTACGGGCTAAGGCGGGAGACATGTTAGTGAAGCATTTCCTCTTCTTGCTGCCGGGTCCTGCCTACTTTCTGTTTCCGTGAAGGCAGGACCCGGCAGCATTTCCCCCAACAGCTCCTCGCGATGCTGGTCGGCCGAAGCAGGGAGATGTTGGGGCGGCGTCGGCTTTTGGGCGTGTTATTGGCGTCGGCTTCAGGCCTGTTATTGGTGGCGGTTTGGGTCCTGGTCCCCGATGGCAGTTTGGGTCCTGGTCCCCGATGGCAGTGGCAGTGTCTTGGGGGAGGGCAGGGAGAAAGAAAGAAAAAGGGCAGGCAGGGAGACAGAAGGAAAGAAGAGAAACAGAAAAAAAGGAAAGGGAGGCAGAGAGAAAGAAAGGGCAGGGAGAGAGGAAGGAAAAGTTGGGGGAGGGAATGAGGTGTGGAGGAGAGGAAGCATACAGGCTAAAAGGGAAGAAAGATTGGATGCACAGTCAGAAGAAGAAAGTGCAACCAGAGACTCATGAAATCACCAGACAAGGTAGGAAAAATGATTTTATTTTAAATTTAGTGATCAAAATGTGTCTGAATTTATATAGGCTGTCTATATTTTACACTAAGGTCCCCTTTTACTAAACCGCAAGCACAGGGAGCCTATGAGCGTCGAGAGGAGCGCTGGGCATTCAGCACAGCTCCCTGCGCTCTAAAAACTGCTATCGTGGTTTAGTAAAAAGGGAGAGGGGTATATTTGTCTATTTTTGTATGGTTGTTACTGAGGTGATAGTGCATAGAGTCATCTGCTTTGACCTCTTTGAAAAACCCTGGAATAGGAATGATAATTAACATTTTCTATGCGTACAGTGTGCGTTGTGTTTTTTAAAAATTTTATTGTTGGTAGATCATTTTGACTTGGTCATTTTAAAAGTAGCTCGCAAGCCCAAAAAGTGTGGGCACCCCTGCTCTAGCTCGTCTATTTTATTTTTTAGGCTTCTAGCATTTGTATACAGACACTTCAAATTGTGTTTTTTACTTGTAACTACAGGCTGTTGAGAAGATGACAGGGATAATTTGAGTCCTTTACTTTGCCTTCCTCTTAAACCCTCCTGGCTTTCTTTCACCATTATTGGAACCTTTCTACTGGAACTCCCTAAATATCCTGTTTTAATAGTATCCTCCAAGAATACCTCATACCGAACCATCCGCTCCTGGGCGACTGTCGGCTTTCCCCCGCATCACAGTTTAAAAGCTGCTCTATTTCCTTTTTAAACATTAGTGCCAGCAGCCTGGTTCCATCCCGGTTAAGGTGTAATCCATCCTTTCGGAGCAAACTCTCCCCTTTCCAGAAGGTTGCCCAGTTCCTAACAAATCTAAATCGGAACATTTATGCAAGACAAACAATGACAAGACTTGTCCTTCACTTACACATGGAGAACCATGCTACGTGGAGGTTTCAAAGGGATTTGGGTTTGGATGTAGTTGGGCAGGGCTTGAAGAGGACTAAAATCTACCCACATATTCCCCATTTTTCAAAAGGAATACCCAAATGGAGATTAAAATCATCCACAACGGAAAACAATTTGATCACATAACTCCCTTTTTGATTGATTCGCATTGGCTCCCTGTTAATCACCGTATAACCTATAAAATCCTGCTTCTAGTATTTAAAACACTGTCCACTAACGAAGCTCAATTTATAAACCGGATGCTCATTCCATATCATACGTCACGCTCTCTCCGTTCCACAGCTCAAAGGCTGTTAGCGGTCCCTTCTTTAAAAGTTATTGGTACAAGACGCCATGACATATATTTAGTGATGGCCCCTCAGACCTGGAATACCCTACTGCAACATATAAGAGAAGAAAAGGACCTTAATCGATTTAAAAACAACCTGAAAACTTTTCTTTTTAGAGACGCTTTTAATCTTTAAATGTCATATACCCAGCGTATCAAACACCATTTATATTTTTTAAAAAAAAAAAATTACCTTTCCTCATGTACCTTCCATTCATGGCTTCTTCTTTTCTTTTTTAAAATGAAAAACATCAACTTTGTAACTTTCTCCCTTTTTTCCTTATGTATTCAAGTTTGTCTATATGTTTGTCCGTCTAACCCATTTTAAGCTGTACGTTGAATTGTATGTTTATTTTATATTTTATTGTAGCTCGCTTAGTAAATCTATATAATAAAACCGTAAGCGGCGCATGCGCAGTCTTATCAGCGTGCTTCCGTGATCCGTATGTCCGTGGCCGCCAAGACTGCAGCATGCCCCGCTCTTTCTACGGCCCCACGCGGCACTTCACTACATTTTCGCCAGAGCGGTTTGCCAAGATAGGGGAAGCTGAACAGCTCACTCCCGCCTCTGCTCGACTTCCTGTTCACAACCCCCCCCCCCCCCCCAAACAACCGCATAGGAAAAACTCACTCCCTGCTCTCCTGCCACGGCGTTTGCTTCCTCTACTCGGCACGGCGCTTTACCCGGCAGACATTGAATAAAAGGTTGCCTCCCCCTGCCGCTCTGAATACCTGACCGCCTAACTTTAAACCCGCGGCTGCAGCTGCTTTGAAGACCTGGCCTGGCCGCCTAACTTTAAAACCACGAGCTAAACAGGTATGTAGTTCTTCCTTTCACCTGAACTCGCCTGCTCCCAGTGGGCCAAGAGAGAGGGGGGAGTGGCTGCCGTGGTGATCTGGCCGACTCCCTGGTGACAGGAGCCGCGGCGGCACCTTTAAAGTGAAAAAATAACTGTGGCAAGGGAGCCGGCCAACTGGCAGTTCAAGTTGGAGCTTCAGTCTGGCCTGCTCCCTGCCGTATTGTAATTTTTAGTTGAAAGAAGCGGCGGTGGCTCCTCTCACGATCCCCGCCTGGGTCAGACTTCCGACGCAGGTGGGGATCATGAGAGGAGCCACCGCCGCGTCTTTCAAATAAAAAAATACAATATGGCAAGGCGGGCAGGGAGCAGGCCAGACCAAAGCTCCAACTTGAACTGCCAGTTGGCCGGCTCCCTTGCCACAGTTATTTTTTCACTTTAAAGGTGCCGCCGCGGCTCCTGTCACCAGGGAGTCGGCCAGATCACCACGGCAGCCACTCCCCCCTCTCTCTTGGCCCACTGGGAGCAGGCGAGTGAAGCCCGGTACTTCCGGGTAGCTAAGGGGCGGAGCGCGGCGCGTGCTCAGGGTCCGGGTGGAGAAGCCGGTGCTACAGCCGCTTGCACACATTAGCACTGGCTAACGCAACCCGGGTAAGGGAGGTCAAGTTTGGGAGGATCGCTCAGACTTGGGACTGGCGTTCACCTTCGCCCAGAGGTTTGTCGGCGGTGGGAGGGTCAGGAGCAGGCCAGATCGAGCAGAGCAACGGCACTAAAAGAAGGGGGAGGGGCCAAACGGAGCAGGCCAGATCGTGGTAAGAGAAGGGAAAGGGGGGTGGGGGAAAATGCTGCTACTGCTATACAGGGACTTGGAGGGGAAGGGAAATACCGCTGCTGCTTCTGCACAAGAAAGGGGGGGATAGGAGGGAAATGCTGTTGCTGCTGCATAGGTAAGTGGGATGGAAATGCTGCTGCACAGGAAAATGGGGGAAAATGACAGACAGACAGCGGGAGGGAGGGAGACAGAAAGAAAGAAAGACACAGGGGCAGGGAGAGGAACAGAAAGACAGACAGAGAAAGGGGGCCATGGAGAGAGAAAGAGAGTCAGCGGAAGGGAGACAGACAGACATGTATTCTAGCACCCGTTAATGTAACGGGCTTAATGACTAGTTATATATAAGCGATTTATCAAATTTAAATAAAACTTGAAACTTGAAAAAAAAAGTTCCACAAATAAGTTTTTTAAAAGGCCAGGGTGCTTCTCCTTAATCCCATATAGTTCTTGCCTTCCTCCAAAATGAAACCATGTTAAAGCTGTTACTTCACTAGCATCACTTAGATGCTATGGGGTACCTACTTTATTTATTCCAGTATTTATATTCCACTTATAACCTAAGTGATTTACATTCAGGCCCTCAAGCATTTTTCCCTGTCTGTCCTGATGGGATCACAATCTATCTAATGTACCTGGGGAAATGGGGGGATTAAGTGACTTGCCCAGGGTCACAAGGAGCAGTGCAGGATTTGAACCCACAACCTCAGGGTGCCGAGGCTGTAGCTCTAACCACTGCGCCACTCTAGAGATCAAAATGTAGTGAAAGTGAGTCAAGAACAGGACAATAAAGCCATTGTGACATCACTGATGAGGTTGGCTCTTAGGCATTGGTGGAATGAGGCATTATGATGTCACAGTACCAGCTCTGGTTATCAGAGGCTGTAACTTTTCACACTATTTACTCAATGTTCTATACTGTTCTCCCAGGGGAGCACAGAATAGTTTACATGGATTTATTCAGGTACTCAAGCATTTTCCCTGTCTGTCCCAGTGGGCTCACAATCTATCTAATGTACCTTGGGCAATGGGGGGATTAAGTGACTTGCCAGAGTCACAAGGAGCAGTGCAGGATTTGAACCCACAACCTCAGGGTGCTGAGGCTGTAGCTCTAACCACTGCGCCACTCTAGAGATCAAAATGTAGTGAAAGTGAGTCAAGAACAGGACAATCAAGCCATTGTGACATCACTGATGAGGTTGGCTCTTAGGCATTGGTGGAACGAGGCATTATGATGTCACAACACCAGATCAGAGGCTGAAGCTTGTCACAGAAATTTATTCATTCAATTTTCTATACTATTCTTCCAGGGGAGATAAAAGCAATTTATGTGAATTTATTCAGGTACTCAAGCATTTTTCACTGTCTGTCCTGGAGGGCTCACAATCTATCTAATGTACCTGGGAAAATGGGGGGATTAAGTGACTTGCCCAGAGTCACAAGGAGCAGTATGGGATTTGAACCCACAACCTCAGGATGTTGACACTATGCTCTAATCTCTGTGCCGCACACTCCCCCTACTTGTAGTAAATGCCAACACCTCCATGCAGAAGCTACTGGATCTAGCTTCTCCCACTGCATATGCAAGGAAATACATACACAGTTTCTCCATATGTTGGCAGATCCTTTTGCTAAAATACCTCTGGAATTGAACATTTCCCGACCTGATTGTATCAGTTGTGATCTCTGTGTTCTATGTAAAACAGGGCTTTGAATGTACATGCCATAGACCAGGGGTTGAGAACAAGGGCTGAAATCCATTCGGGTTTTCAGGATTTCCCCAATGAATGTGCATGAGATGTATTTGCATACAATGGAGGCAGTACATGCAAATAGATCTTCTCTGGATTCATTGGAGAGGGCCGTTATTCGAAAGGGCGTCCAAGTCAAATTTGGACATTTTGGAAAAAAACTATCTAGAAATCCAGTAGAAAAAAAAATTTTTCATTTTCCAAACAGCCAGACGTCTATCTTTTATTTTGTTTTTAAATGACCTTTGTAGACATTTTGGTCCTTAGGGCGTCTATATTTTTGGGTCATTTTCACAAATCAAAAACACACAAAAACAGATGTACCCAGCTACCTTGTCTGATCGTTGCAGGGGAATCCCCATCAGCTGGGCCGGTTTCGGTGCAGTCCTGCCGGAGCAGCTGATCGGGATTCCCCTGCAATCAGCAGATGGGAAGCCTATTTTTTTCTGCTTTTTGGAGGGGGTTGTAACCACTGGGGGAGTAAGGGGGGAGAGTCATTCCTTAAACCCTCCAGTGGTCATCTTGTCCGTTTGGTCACCTTTGGGGCACTTAGACCTGTTTTACATTTGTCTAAGTCCCGGCGTGTAAGCTCTACCTAGCACAGTGGTCTCAAATTCAAACCCTATGCAGGGCCACATTTTGGATTTCTAGGTACTTGGAGGGCCTCAGAAAAAATAGTTAATGTCTTATTAAAGAAATGATAATTTTGCTTGAGGTAAAACACGTTATAGTTTCTAAATCTTTCCTTTTGGCTCGTTATCTTTTCTAAATCTTTCCTATTGTCAGTTATAGTTAAAGAGACATATGATCAAGAAACTGTTTTATTTTACTTTTGTGATTATGATAAACATACCGAGGTCCTCAAAATAGTACCTGGCGGGCTGTGAGTTTGAGACCACTGAGTTAAGGGGAACAGTTAATCTTCTGGCTTGGTTGGAGGGCAGAGGGGAGAACAGGACAATCAAGCCATTGTGACATCACTGATGAGGCTGGCTCTTATTGGTGGAATGAGGCATTATGACATCACAATCTCAGCTCTGCTTCCCAAAGACAAACAGGATGTCATGGTTACAGTTAAGCCGGTGGTCTCCAACTCAAACCCTTTGCAGGGCCACATTTGGGATTTTTAGGTACTTGGAGGGCCTCAGAAAAAAATAGTTAATGTCTTATTAAAGAAATGACAATTTTGAATGAGGTAAAACTCTTTATAGTTTATAAATCTTAACTTTTGGCTATGTCTTAATAATAATTGTAATTTATAGCTAAAGAGACATATGATCAAGAAACTGTTTTATTTTACTTTTGTGATTATGATAAACATACCGAGGGCCTCAAAATAGTACCTGGCGGGCCGCATGTGGCCCCCGGGCCGCGAGTTTGAGACCACTGACCTAGCATGTCCTGAGAAAACTTTGATTATTGCTTTAGGACGTCCAAGTTTAAGCCTGCCCAATGCCCGCCCATATCATACCTCCCGACACACCTCTTTTACATTCTGGACGCACGGCAGCTTAGAAGTGCTGCTGTACATCCAGAAAGTTTGTCTCGATTATCGGCACTTGAACAACCCTATTAGGACGTCCAAGTGCCAAAATTAGGCAGGTTTTCGGAACGTTTTAAAGTTTTGATCGTGCCCCTCCGAGTGTACAGGGCGGTATATAAAATGTACAAATTGAAAAGATTAGATGGGAAAATTTACACCGTCTTCGGAGCAAATTCGTGCAAGGAAATTTGTGTTTAAATGCGTCCTGAGGCCACTTTCTAAACCCATGAGAAATACAGAGTGAGGCTGTGAAGAAAGAGAAACCCAGGTGGCCCTGGGAGTTCCTGTCCACTCACCCCTGCTCGCCTCTTTTGTGGTAAGTTATTAAAAAAGTAGACATCACTGCCTCCCAGGGTCAATATGTTGTTTTTAAATTTAAACATGAATTTCCATTCCATTGAGCCTTCAGGCCTAATGAGATGTGCTCTGACAGGAGCAGCTAGCTGGAAAAGGCATGATTGAGGAACAGGGCCATTAATGTGATCTGTGTGTGTGTGTGTGTGTATAGCTTCAGGCCTGATTCACTATCTAGGGCTCAAACCCCAACCTGCAATGATGGATCTCTGAAAGTGAAATCTCGGAAATAAATTTAACCATCTGTCTGCTTTTGTAGAACCAGACGTTTCGTGCTACCAAGCCAGCTTGGATAGCAAAGTCTCGTCACCTTGACTGAAAGGGTCTTTGGAAGTTGATAACTTGAAGTTCAGGCTTAAAACGACATCTTTGATCTTAGGTGCCAATTAGCAAAGTCGGACTGATCTAAAGGTTTCACTCATGTTATATTTATACATATAAGAACATAAGAATTGCCGCTGCTGGGTCAGACCGTTGGTCCGTCGTGCCCAGCATTCCGCTCAAGCGGCGGCCCTGTGGTCAAAGACCAGCAACCTAACTGAGACTAGCCCTACCAGCGCCCGTTCTTGTTCAGCAGGAACTTGTCTAACTTTGTCTTGAAACCCTGAAGGGTGTTTTCCCCTATAACAGCCTCCGGAAGAGCATTCCAGTTTTCCACCACTCTCTGGGTGAAGAAGAACTTCCTCAAGTTTGTACGGAATCTATCCCCTTTCAACTTTAGAGAGTGCCCTCTCGTTCTCTCTACCTTGGAGAGGGTGAACAATCTGTCTTTATCTGCCCCTGGAGGGTATTTTCCCCTATAACAGCCTCCGGAAGAGCGTTTCAGCTTTCTACTACTCTCTGGGTGAAGAAGAACTTCCTTACGTTTATACGGAATCTATCCCCTTTCAACTTTAGAGAGTGCCCTCTCGTTCTCTCTACCTTGGAGAGGGTGAACAATCTGTCTTTATCTGCCCCTGGAGGGTATTTTCCCCTATAACAGCCTCCGGAAGAGCGTTCCAGCTTTCTACTACTCTCTGGGTGAAGAAGAACTTCCTTACGTTTATACGGAATCTATCCCCTTTCAACTTTAGAGAGTGCCCTCTCGTTCTCCCTACCTTGGAGAGGGTGAACAACCTGTCCTTATCTACTGTCTATCCCCTTCAGTACCTTGAATGTTTCGATCATGTCCCCTCTCAATCTCCTCTGTTCGAGGCAGAAGAGGCCCAGTTTCTCTAATATTTCACTGTATAGCAGCTCCTCCAACCCTTAACCATCTTAGTTGCTCTTCTCTGGACCCTACTGTAACTGTACCCTTGCCAATTTGATTCTCACTCTCTTATAAAAAGTGATATGCGACATTCATAAATCAACAATTTATTTACCCCTTTTTACAAAACTGTAGCGAGGTTTATAGCACCAGCCACGGCGGTATTAGCCCCGATATTCACAGAATTCCTATGAGCATCGGAGCTGTTACCGTCATGGCTGGCACTAAAAAAATGCAGTATGGTTTTGTAAAATGGGGGAGGGGGGTAATTACAACCCCCCAAAACAATTGAATACAATTTGAAAGTCCATAAACCTGGTAGAAACAATTAAAAAAACCAAAATTTTGGAACACGTAGACAAACATGATTTAATGAGACGGAGTCAGCATGGGTTCAGCCAAGGGAGATCTTGCCTCATCAATTTGTTTGACTTCTTTGAAGGTGTGAATAAACATGTGGATAAAGATGAGACGGTTGATGTAGTGTATCTAGATTTTCATAGAGCTTTTGATAAAGTTCTTCATGAGAGACTCCTGAGAAAATTAAAGAGTCATGGGATAGGTGGCAAAGTTCAGTTGGGGATTAGGAATTGGTTATCAGATAGAAAACAAAGGGTAGGGTTAAATGGTCATTTTTCTCAATGGAGGAGAGTAAACAGTGGAGTGCCACAGGGGTCTGTACTGGGACTGGTGCTATTTAACTTATTTATAAATTATCTGGATATTGGAACGAGTGAGGTGATTAAACTTGCAGATGACACTAAACTGTTAAAGTTGTTAAAACGTATGCACATGCGAATTGTGAAAAATTGCAGGCAGACCTTAGGAAATTGGAAGAGTGGGCAGATGAAATTTAATGTGGACAAATGCAAAGTGATGCACATTGGGAAGAATTACCCGAATCACAGTTACCAGATAGTAGGGTCCACCTTGGGGGTTAGCGCTCATGAAAATGATCTGGGTGTCATCGTAGACAATATGATGAAACCTTCCACCCAATGTGTGGCGGCGGCCAAAAAAGCAAACAGGGTGCTAGGAGTTATTAAAAAAGGGATGGTTAACAAGACTAAGAATGTTATAATTGCTTCATGGTGTGACCACATCTAGATTATTGCATTCAATTCTGGTCTTCTTATCTTAAGAAAGATATAGTGACGCTAGAAAAGGTTCAAAGAAGAGTGACCAAGCTGATAAAAGGGATGGAACTCCTCTCGTATGAGGAAAGACTAAAAATGTTAGGGCTCTTCAGCTTGGAAAAGAGACAGCTGAGAGGAGATATGATTGAAGTCTACAAAATCCTGAGTGGAGCAGAACAGGTACAAGTGGATCAATTTTTAACTCCATCAAAAATTAGAAAGACTAGGGGCACTCGATGAAACAGGGAAATACTTTAAAAACCGATAGGAGTAATTTTTTTTTCACTCAGAGAATAGTTAAGGTCTGGAACGCGTTGCCAGAGGATGTTGTAAGAGTGGATAGCGTAGCTGGTTTTAAGAAAAGTTTGGACAATTTCCTGGAGGAAAAGTCCATAGTCTGTTATTGAGAAAGACATGGGGGAAGCCACTGCTTGCCTTGGATCGGTAGCATGCTATATTGCTACTTCTTGAGTTTTGGCCAGGTACTAGTGTCCTGGATTAGCCACCGTGAGAACGGGCTAATGGGCTTGATGGACCATTGGTCTGACCCAGTAAGACTATTCTTATGTTCTTTTGTTAACCTTTCACTCAGCCTATTGAATCCACTTTCAACTGTCCAAAAGAAATCATCCCACAAAAAATTTTAGAACATACACAAGAATAGACAGAAAAAAGGAAATAAACACACAGCGGCCGATATTTGGCGCTATGTAGCCGGCTGGGATTGGCTCTTGGCTGACTAAATAGCACCAAGATCCTCTTTTACTAAGCTACGGTAGAGGTGTCTACCACGGCCCGGAGCACCAAATGCTCAAACGCTGCTCTAACACTCATAGGAATTTGGAGCAGCGTTCAGGGCAGGATTAACCAACAGGCCAAGTAGGCATGTACCTAGGGCCCGAAATGGTCAGGGGGGCCCGATGAAGGAAGGCATCAACATTATTTTTTCTAAACGGCGATGGGCCACTCCAGCATCGATCGGCAACGCGGGGCTACCCCCCCCCCCCCATCGACGAAAAGTAAGACAAGCAAACAACGCAGGTAAGAAAGGCAACGGGAACTGTAATTGTGCAAGCGGTGCTGCTTGCCCAAAGCTTCCCTCCGACGCAGCTTCCTGTTTCCGCCTGGGCGCATGGTGGGGTGGAGCGAGGCAGGGGGGGGCCAAGTGTACTTGTGTGCCTAGGGGCCCTCGATGAATTAATCCTGCCCTGGCAGCGTTGGAGCATTTACTACGCCTTGCTATGCACCTGGGAAGAGATCAGGAAACAATATGATGAACTGCTTAACAATCTATATATATAAAATCGGAGGTATGTGTGTGTGTGTATGTGCCGCGATCACGCAAAAACGGCTTGACCGATTTGAACGAAACTTGGTATGCAGATCCATCACTAGCTGGGATGATATGTTCTGGGGGTCTCCCGGCCCCCCTGCACACGTGGGCGGAGCTACAAACATAAAATCAGATTTCACCCATTCATGTCAATGGAAAAAATGTTAAAAGCTGCCATTCTCACAGTAATTCACAAACGGCTTGACCGATTTGGACGAAACTTGGTATGCAGATCCCTCACTACCTGGGGTGATATGTTCTGGGGGTCTCACGGCCCACAACTCTATTTTGCTTGCTCAAGGGTGGGTTCTCCCAAGAATTTATATGTTCTTGCTCCAGGAGGTGAAACTAATATTGTTGTTTATAATCACGTTTTGCGTTAGTTGTATTGTATTCATTTTGTCAAATATTTCACTTTATAATTTGAATATTGTACTTTTTATTAAGCTGTAAAAAAATACTTTCATTCACCACTATAAAGTATCTTTATTTGAATCCATTTACAGTGTTATTGCTATAATTAAATACCCGTGCAACGCCGGGGCATCAGCTAGTATGGAATATAAGCCAGTAAAGATTTTTCCAAAGCAATGCTATCATTTTTTCTTTAACTTACCCCCTCTTTTACTAAGGGGCACTAACCGATTAGTGCACGCTAATTAGTTATCGCACCTTAGTAAAAGAGGGCCTTAATGGGGTTTTTTTTGGGGGGAAGGGGGGGTTGTAAATAAAGATTTACAGTTTTGTATGAATTGAATTTGCAATCATCCAGGCAGCTATGTTAACATAGGCAAAAGTGCTCCTCTCAGATTTATAGCTGCTCTCAATCACTTCTCTGCATTGACAAAAATTACTAGCTGAATCTTGGTGATGTGCTGGGGGGGGCGGGGTGGGGGGGGAACGACTGCTTTGCTTGGAGCATAGATAAGTCGTGCTTGTTTTTGCCTATTTGCAGATCCTGCTGTTTGCAAATGTGACACATGAAGCCTCCGTCACTGGCAGGAGGCTTTTGCTAACCTCATTATGCAGATTTGCTTTCCCTTCTCAAATAATGAAATGATAGCCAGGATTTATAGAGCACTTTTGATTTGAACAGAATCCCTGAAAGCATTTGAGTGGAAAGCATTCTTCTGGTGATAAAGGTCACCGTATGAAAATCAGGCCTCAGGGCTCAGGTCTGTCATATGGCCTCTCCGTTACTTCCAGCCTACCATGCTCAGGATGTGTCTCTAGTCATTAGACTTTGGGATATACATTGCTTTTAGATTCCAGCTAATCACACACAAAAACATATTACAGTGATATTAGTCTGGTTATAAGATGCTGGAAATGATTCTGTCTGGCAGAAATGTCCTCTTGGAACTTTCAGCCATTTTTTTTTTATAAATAAAGATGTTTGAAAAAAAAAAAAAAGCTTAACCTATGACAACTGTCTCTTCTTCATCAAGACATTCTGCAGGCATCAAGGCTGGTAAGGGATCTGCCTGACTCAGCAAACTCATACAATGACTCAGCACTAGCATCTGCTGAAGCTATGCTGCAGAAGCCATGGGCGATAACTCGCAGCTTTCAAAACATTGAAAAATGATTTACGGAAAGCTTTAATCTCTGTACGGTAAACTAGGAAAGGGTTCAACATGCCACCTTTGGAAGCTCCGATTCTCCTTGGTGACGCCTCAAAACCGCAGAACGCAACGGCGCGTTGACAATCCTGCACCGACATTTGAGCGCAGGACAAATGCGCGCTGCCGCATTGAGGCCTTCCATTTTACGCTCTAAGGGGGGTGGAGGGGACCCCACCCACTACACTGAAAACCCCCGAACAGCGAAAAGAACAGGAGTTTTCAGTGTACTGGGGGGGGGGTTTCCCCCCAACCCCCTCCCGATGGCGAACAGTTCTAAGTGTAGTCGGGGGACTCCCTCACCCACACACACACACACATCCTCACAGCGTAAAACGGAAGGCCTCAAAGCAGCGGACGCGGCAGCGTGCATTATTCCTGTGCTCAAAAGTCAGGATTGTCGGCACGCCGTTGACCTCTGCGCTTTTGACGGTGTACCATTCTCCTTATACTGTATGTGAAAAAATTTTACAGCACCTTGGACAGCCTTGGACTGCTTGTGATGGTTCGTTTGTGCATGCACGGTCTGGCTCCTGCATGCTTTGTGGGTATTATTCAGTCTTAGGTCCCGCTAGCCAAGTTACGGTCTGTTCCATCACGGTGACTTGTTTGCGCCACCCGTAAGGGAACCGAGACTGAATACCTCGCGTGTAAGCATGTTTCCCTGCAGGGGCCCCCCCAGGAAAGGAATCGGCTACCTTTGCACATTAGAAAGCAATGTAATTTTGATGCTTTTAAGAAGTTATTGAAGAGACATCTATTCTGTAACATGAAATATGGGTATTAAGGCGTTTGTAATTGTGTAAGCGCTGGTCGCTTATTTGATTGTGTTGTAGATATATTTTATGTATTTTTTTTTTATTGTGCATGGGTGGTGCAGTGAGTGTCTGGCGCAGTGGTTAAAGCGACACCCTGAGATTGTGGATTCAAACCCACACTGCTCCTCGTGCCCCTGGCCAAGTCACTTAATCCCCCCCATTGCCCCAGGTACAGACAGGAAAAAATGCTTGAGTATCTGAATAAATTCATGTAAACCATTCTGAGCTCCCTTGGGAGAACGGTATAGAAAATTGAATAAATAGTGTGAAAGGTTTCTGTCTCTGGTAACCGGAGCTGATACTGTGATGTCACAATGCCTCATTCCACCAATAAGAGCCAAACTCATCAGTGATGTCACAATGGCTTCATTGTCCTCTACTTGGCTCACTTTTACTACATTTTGATTTCTAGAGTGGTGCAGTGGTTAAAGCTACAGCCGCAGCCCCCTGAGGTTCTGGGTTCAAACCCATGCTGCTCCTTGTGACCCTGGGCAAGTCACTTAATCCCCCCCAATTGCCCCAGGTACATTAGACAGATTGTGAGCCCACCGGGACAGAAAAGGAAAAATGCTTGAGTACCTGAATAAATTCATGTAAACCATTCTGAGCTCCCTTGGGAGAACGGTATAGAAAATTGAATAAATAGTGTGAAAGGTTTCTGTCTCTGGTAACCGGAGCTGATACTGTGATGTCACAATGCCTCATTCCACCAATAAGAGCCAAACTCATCAGTGATGTCACAATGGCTTCATTGTCCTCTACTTGGCTCACTTTTACTACATTTTGATTTCTAGAGTGGTGCAGTGGTTAAAGCTACAGACTCAGCCCCCTGAGGTTCTGGGTTCAAACCCATGCTGCTCCTTGTGACCCTGGGCAAGTCACTTAATCCCCCCATTGCCCCAGGTACATTAGATAGCTTGTGAGCCCACCAGGACAGACAGGGACAAAATGCTTGAGTACGTGGATAAATTCATGTAAACCGTTCTGAGCTCCCCTGGGAGAACAGTATAGAAAATTGAATAAATAGTGTGAAAGGTTTCTGTCTCTGGTAACCGGAGCTGATACTGTGATGTCACAATGCCTCATTCCACCAATAAGAGCCAAACTCATCAGTGATGTCACAATGGCTTCATTGTCCTCTACTTGGCTCACTTTTACTACATTTTGATTTCTAGAGTGGTGCAGTGGTTAACTCTACAGCCTCAGCACTCTGAGGTTGTGGGTTCAAACCTACGCTGTTCCTCATGACCTTGGGCAAGTCACTTAATCCCCCCCCCCCATTGCCCCCAGGTACATTAGACAGATTGTGAGCCCTCTGGGACAGAGAAGGAAAAATGCTTGAGTACCTGAATAAATTCATGTAAACCATTCTAAGCTCCCCTGGGAGAACGGTATAGAAAATTGAAAAAAAATAAATTGTGAGCCGCTTTGGGAAAGGCGGGTTATACCACCAGCTGTTATTCTTGACTCCTATGTTATTCCCTATGTTATTCCCTGTATAGCCCAATCAGGCTATGCAAAAAAACCCTGCAGTAGCCATTAAAAAAAAAAAAAGCATTTCCTCTCTAATCTGAGCTCCATCTAGGAGTCCATCCGGGGCTGAAGAGTCTAGGGGTTTGGCCGCCATAACTTTGGCTACTTTGAAACTCCATTTGATGTGATCCATTTCCAGTATCTCCGCTGTCTTAGTCTGCACTGTCTCTTTGAATCAGCTACTGAATATATCCCCGTTTCAATTCGTTAAGCTGAAGAATTGCCGCTTGACTGTTTTTACTTGCCTCTCACACCCGTGGGGGTTAAACTTCTTGCTGCCTGTTTTCTTTCTTTAGACCGGCCCACGGCATGAAGTTCTTCCGCAGTTCGGTAAAAGGAGCCCTTAGTTATTATTATAAACTTGGAAGTAGGGCGCGAGGATTCTCACTTAGGCAGTGGTGGGTTTGGAGCCACAGGTGGACTGAGGACACCCCCCCACCCCACCCCCATCCTAGAAAGTAAGGGCTCCGTTTACTAAGGCGCGCTAGCGTTTTTAGCTCATGCTGGATTTTATGGTGTTCTTCGATTTCTGAGCCTAAATTCAGGAGACAGAACTCCAAGAGGAGAAAACAACCCTTTGCGGCGGATCTAAGTTATGCCACATAGGGTTGTTTTTTCCTCATGGTGTTCTGACTTATATGATGTAAAGCTATGTATAAGTGCCCAAAAGGTATCCAAAGTGATCAGATAATAATAATAATAATAACTTTATTTTTCTATACCGCCACAATCTTGCGACTTCTAGGCGGTGTACAGTGAAGAGAGCTGGACAATCAGCGAATTACAAGTTAACCACTGCAGGGACAAAGAAAAGACCCCCCTCCCCCCACACACACACACAGCCCGTGTTCACTGACCCCGACACCCCCCCCCCCTCCATCCACAAAGCTCAGAATAAAAATGTACATACCTCAAGTAAACTGTCTATTAGAAAACCATGTTGCATTATCCTATGATACTATTCTGTTCGGCATGTCTATGAGGAAAAAAAGTCAAATATCAGCACATAATAACAAATTATTATTAATCTTGACTGGGGTTGCTATTCAGCATTTCACCAATAAGTGGAAAAATTAGACTAATCTTAATTATACATTTTGGTGGAATTCGGTATGCCATATTTTTAAGATGGAAAAAGCAATTGCTATACAGAAAGGGAACTATAATAATTTTATAAAGATCTGGGGGCCATTGGAACGATATTGTAAGGAGTAAACATCATTTTCCTTGGATGAATATATGTACACATAGGGGGGTGGGGGGGAGTCTTTCTGGAAATTTCACTAAATTATATGTTTATTTTATATTTATGATATAATTGATTATAATATTTGAAAGAAGGTGGGTGGGACGGGATATAATTTTTATGTTTTTAGAATTATATGAGAATTACAAGTGTTATTGTTGTTACTAATGATATATTCCTGTACGCTTGCTGTAAGTTTTCAAAATGAATAAAAAATATTTAAAAAAACAAAACAAAACCCTATGTGGCGGAAAATAAAATCCCAAAATAATGGAACTACGATTCCCCCTCCCCCCCCCCCCGTCAACTGAGTCACACATTGTGCAATTTCAAAACTGTGTTGAAATGGATTCTGTAACTTGGGGATCTTTTTACCAAGGCGCGCTAGCCGTTTTAGCGCATGGTAAAAATTAGCGTGCGCTAAATGCTGACACGTGCCAATGCATCCATTACATCCTATGGATGCGTTAGCGAGCGCTAAATAGGCTACCGCACCTTTGTAAAAGGACTACTTTATTAGGGTGTCAGGTCAAAAGTGCGCCGGGACAAAGGCGCGCGCAGACAACTGAGCGCAACGCGGAGGCGCGCGCCAAAGAAAATGACTGTTTTAAAGGGCTCCGACGGGGTGTGTGGGGGGGAACCCCCCCACTTTACTTTATACAGATCGCGCCGCGTTGTGGGGGCGTTGTGGGAGGTTTGGGGGGTTGTAACCCCCCACATTTTACTGAAAACTTCACTTTTTCCCTAAAAAACAGGGAAACAGTTAAGTTTCCAGTATAATGAGGGCGGTTACAACCCCCCAAACCCCCCACAACGCCGCCGCGATCTGTATTAAGTAAAGTGGGGTGGGGTTCCCCAACAAAAACCCCCGTCGGAGCCCCTAAAAACACTCTTTTTCTTCGGCGCGCGCTTCCCTCTTGCGCTCAGTTGTCGGCGCGCGCCTTTGTCTTCGGCGGTTTTGTCTATGAACCCTTTATTAGGATGAAAACACGTAGAAAATGCTTTTTACTCTAATCTGAAAACCCAGACCTGGTGGTCCGCCACAGGAGATATTTTGTGATGTAGAAAATTACAGAGCTTCTCTTTAAAAAAAAAAAAATAAAAAATAAATGTAAAGCAACATTGCCCCAGGCACGGAGTTGTGATTCTATCATTAAACCATACAACTCTGAACAAATTGTTCGCCTTTTCTTGTACTAGATTGTAAATCACCTATCTCCTTTACTTTGTTACATTATTACTTTTTTTTTTTTTTAATGTATGCTTATTCATTGATTGACTATGGGCTATAGAGTTCTAATCAAAGTGATAAATCACCAACATCGCAATAATGACTTCATAACAAGAAGTAAATTATTATCTGTCATCGGTGAAGGATCACTTTCAAGTGATCAACCATTTCAGCATCAATCTATGGCAAAGTCTTCATATACACGTGAGGTATTCACTGATAACACTGGACAGCAAAGTTTTCGCATCTTCCCCACTTTCGGGTGTATTTTACGGACTTTTGGCTGCTCATCATGAAAATCCTGTTTAAAATTGTGTATCACGTACTGTTTTAACAAAAAGGTGCATTTTTGCAGTTGCTTGCTATACGTTGAGGCTAATGCAATTAAACTTGGCGTCAGTAATATTAATTATTAAGGAAGGCATTTTTGTCGGTCCACAGATCAGACACGTCATCGATGACAAGAGATTTGAAGGTCTGTTTAGTCGGGCCAGAGAAAAATCGCCCGGATAACATTCAGGAACGTTGTTGAGAATTTTCTTGGCAGTTACAGAGCAGCAAGCGATATTCAACTGGTTGACAAACTTCTTAGAGCGCACAAAACCATAAAGTGTAACGTGTCACTGAAGACATTAGAAAATCAGGGCAGTGGCGTACCAAGAGGGGGGCGGTCCGCCCCGGGTGCCAGCCATGAGGGGGGGTTGTTCCCGGCCCGGGAGTCATGGTCCAGGAACTTCCTTCTCACGGCCCAGTGCCAAGGCTCTGGATAGTCCCCGTGGCCCAGCACGTTCCCTGCCTTCTCTCCCTTTACCTTCCGTGAAGCTGAAAAAACTGCTGGCTTCAGCAGTTATTCAGTTAAGTCACCCGCGGCTCCCCTTCCTGCTTTCTGCATCTGCCTCTGCAATCCACCTAGGTGGAAACAGGAAGTTGCGTCATTGGCAAACGCGGAAAGCAGGAAGGGGAGCCGCGGGCGACGTAGCTGAATCACTGCCGAGCTTCCCCCGTGTCTTTCTCAATAACAGACTATGGACTTTTCCTCCAGGAACTTGTCCATGTCGCACTTTCTACATTCACACTTGGACTTCTTCCCCACAAATCTAGGCGCAGTCGGCGACGAACATGGCAAAAGGTTTCACCAGGACATTACCACTATAGGGAAAAGATATCAGGGCAACTAGAATCCATCAGTGCTGGCTTATTGTTGGACCCTGCAACGAGATGCACCGGACACCGAGTACAAGCAAAAATGTATCTATTTTATTTATTTAAACAATTTATATCCCGCTTAGCCTACAATTCAAGGCAGGTAACAAAAGACATACATATTCTCTAAACTAGGGATGTCGAACTCAATCACATAAGGGGCCGAAATCTGATGTACAGGACCGCTGTAGAGGTCGACGGCAGCCTGCTAGGTTCACTACAGCCGACCGGCGATCCTCTGCAGGCTGATTTGAAGGTGAGACCGGGAAGCCAGGATGGAGGGAGGGAAGGAACAGAGGGCCAAATATAATTAGTGAGTACTAAAAATGTCCAAAATAGAAGATGGAGAGTGAGGAAACAGGATAACTCCAAACAAAGCAAAGGCCTTCACTCATAGGGTTCAATCTTCGGTCTATATAATTCTAATCAATCTGTTAACAGAATCTCCAAAAAATAAAACAGACTGATATTGATGCATTTTCATCACTTGTCTTTATTGTAAGCAAAATTGCTTGCCCCAAAATTTTTGCCCGATGGGACCCGTTTCGACACACTAGGCTTTTTCAAGGGTTCCTTCAGGGACCACTAACAATACAAAGATAAAGACCATTTAAATTCATATAATGTTACCCTAAAACTGCGTATTAACTTATATAAACACATTACTAAATAATTAAAGATTTAATAAATGTAATTTGATATATTTAAAGTGGGGGTTGTATTAGATTTTTAGATATGTATTGTATAAATTATTTAACTGAAGGGAAAGGGGATCCAGGGGTACAATTAGAGGGTTACTATACAGTACAAAATGCTCTTGAGTAATAGATCACTACAGGTCATTGACCTGGGGGACCGCTGCGGGAGCGGACTGCTGGGCATGATGGACCTATGGTCTGACTCGGCAGAGGCCATGCTTATGTGCTTATGATATCTTCAATGGAGATTGCATTTTTCTTAATGCATGTAAAACCTGTAAGAAAAATTATTTCCCTCTTATAAATGGATACCACTGCTTGCATTCTTCTCCTTGAGGTGGGTTGGTCTCCATATGTGATCAGCATATCTTTTTCACGAAGACCTGTTGAAGCAGCTGAGCAGATAGGTTGATTCAGGGCTACAAAATGTATAATGGGGCCAGGTATAACTAGATAATGACTCCTGGCCCTGAAATAACAAAGACCAGCATATTTTTCTTCTTTTTGCATTTCAATAACTTTGCAGTAGATTTTGTGACTGCCTGGCAGATTTACACAGACAATATCAGCTGCTTTCTACAGAGAAATCAGGGGGGTTTCTTTTTTTTTTTTCTCACCCTGTGAGAAAGCAAGCTAAGTCAGGGTAGGCGGCTTTGTTCTGTGCGATGTACAGTCATAAGGACATTTCAGAAAGGCAAGTATTGTAAGAGGTGTGAATGTAAATTTAAGGAGCTCTGAAAATGTTTCTCTGCAAATCAGTGTGTAAAAATATTCAGTGGCACAGTCATCTCGGTTAAAAAAAACAAAACCCAAAACCCTGGTGCTTGAAGTAAGCAGAATTTAAAGCTAATAGTAACCTTGTTCTTTATTTAGTCAGTTCTTATCTGAATGAACAAAATGGAAATGAATAGAACCTGGATGGCAGGGGTTCCCAACCTGGGATGTCTGCAGCCCCCTAGAGGGTGTGAGATGGAATTTCAGGGGCTGCAAAAAAGAGTGGCATGTGTTTCTCAGTGTTGTCACGAGTCATCCCTCAGCCAGCTGCCAGTGTGCCTTGAGCAGTGGCAGTTTGGGGTTGCGTTGCGTATTTAAGCAAAAGGCGAGAATAGCAGAATTGACGTCTAATGCCCCTCCTATAGGCAGTCCTTTGGCGCCTGGGCCAGTCAGGCCCTAGGCCCCTTCCCGGTGCATCCCACAATGCACTGGGAAGGGGCAGGCCTGACATTCCGAGGATGGCGGGCCTGCCGGCCAGACAGGCAGAGAACCCATCTGTCCGGCCAACTTACAGGTTAGTGGGGGGGGAGGTGTCTGGGGTAAGGGGAGTCAGGGTAATGGGGGGTGTTCGAAGGGGTGCACGGGGGGTGCGCCTTCAGCAGGAGGACTTGGGATCCCTCCTTCTGGTAATCGTGGGGGGGGGGGGGTTTCAGGAGAACGCCTTCGGCAGGAGGGCTTGGGACCCTCCTGCCAGTTCGGGAGGGGTTGGGGTGCCGGCAGGAGGGCTTGGAATCCCTCCTGCTGGTTCACACCAGTTCAGGGTGGGATCGCTGCAAGACAGATTAGGCATCTCTCCTGCCGCGATCGTTGCGGGGGGAGGCCCAGGATTCTGTAACCGGTGTTGTTTTTGACAGACGCCAGTTACAGAATCCTGCTTGTAGGCAAAGGACTGTCCCCTCCTTCGCCTAAAAGGTCTTGTTTTGGGCGTTTGGGACTTGGGCGATTTTTTGGTTGGGAATGTGTTTTAAGGTGGTCGTGGTGGTCTGGGCGATTAAACTGCTGAACCTGAGGTAGGCCATTCTAAAAAAAAACAACCTCATTTTGGATGGGTTTTTTTTTAGAATGAACATTTCCCTGCTGCCTACTTTCAGCATTTAGGGCCTTAGGCCAAAAGGGGACTTAGACGTTTTTTAAATTATTATTGTGCCTCTCCACTTGCTCAGTTTATATTTGCATTTTATGCACAGAGTTAAAAATGTATCTTTTTAAGTTCAAATTATTCACCCTCAGTATTGTATATGGTTCAATTTGTGGTCCAAAAATTAGAAATTAGACTTCTTCATCTTAACATGTGATTTACTTTTGTAGGAAGATATGATGGAGATGTTTAAATACCCACGTGGCATAAAAATGCATAGTGGTGCCTAGATGTGCTTAGGCATTATTTGAGATAGGCAACCTTTTAGGTAGGCTTCATTGCCTTAGGCCAGGGGTGTCCAATGTCGGTCCTCGAGGGCCGCAATCCAGTCGGGTTTTCAGGATTTCCCCAATGAATATGCATGAGATCTATGTGCATGCACTGCTTTCAATGCATATTCATTGGGGAAATCCTGAAAACCCGACTGGATTGTGGCCCTCGAGGACCGACATTGGACACCCCTGCCTTAGGCGTTGCTAGCTGCCACGCTAATATCTGTGTGCAACCTAAATTGTCAATTAAAATAATTCTTTTTGAATTGGTTTTTAATGGCATGGTCAATTACCACACCATTTAACCCGATTAAAAACAAGTTGCGCCTGGAACTAAGTTAGATAATAATAATAATAATTTATTTCTTATATACCGCCAAAGCCAATAGTAGTTCGAGGCGGTTTACAACAAAGAAGGGCTGGACAATCAGCGAATGGTACAATCAGAGGGTATGATACAATCAGAACAAAAATAGGAACAATCAGAGAAAATGGTAAATCAGAGCAAGAGATAGGTACAACAAAGAGGGGCTAGACAGTCTGTGTACGGTTAGAACCAAGAAGAAAAAGATGTCACTATGAAATACTCCGCAGACTAGCACTTGGTTGCTCTTCAATGAAAGCAAAGTATTCAAAGGCAAGGCGGTAACACTCCAAACGAAGATCAGACTTCTCCATGCACTCAGTTTCTCATTGGTCAGTTACGGATGTGAAAGCTGGACACTATGGAAACAAGACAGAAAGAAGATCGACTCATTTGAGCTCTGGTGTTTGAGAAGGATTTTAGGCATGCCGTGGATCACCAGAAGAACTAACGAATCGATTCTGGAACGAATCTGGAAGAGATTAAACCGGCTATGTCACTTGAAGCCCAAATAGTGAAGTTAAGACTATCTTATTTTGGTCATACCATCAGAAGAGAGAGATCACTGGAAAAGGACATCATGTTTGGGAAGATCGAAGGAACCAGGCGAAGAGGGCGATTTGCAATCAGATGGCTGGACACGTTGAAAACAACCATGGGGATGATGCTGGAAGACCTTTCCGGAATAGCACAAAACCGATTTCTTTTTAGATCCGCAATTCATCAAGTCGCTAGGACTCGAGCACGAGTCGATGGTAGAGATCACTGGAGAAGGACATCATGTTTGGGAAGATCGAAGGAACCGAGCGAAGAGGGTGACCTGCAATCAGATGGCTGGACACGTTGAACACAACCATGGGGATGACGCTGGAGGACGTTTCCAGACTAGCACAAAACTGATTTCTTTGTAGATCCGCTATTATATCAAGTTGCTAGGACTCAAGCATGAGTCAATGGCACCTAACAATAACAACTAAACTAAACTAAACAGGGAGTGGCCTAAGGAAGATGGCTGCGGGAGTCTGGAGCTAGACGCCACAGATGTTCCCTGACTGCTGTTTTTTCTAATTTGGAGAAATGGTGAAACGGAAATCCAAGCTTCGGATTTTCCCCGACGAATCCTTACCAGCAGTAACGGGCCCGATGGATGCCTTCCTTCAGTGAGGGACGCCAACACACCCGGAGGCTTTCTCGGCTGGGAGAGACACGCTGGCTGAAGCGTTGCAGCTCTCCCTCGAGGCAACATCTCTGACCCCGGAAGAGCGGAGTCCTCCGAGTCGCCCGGGGGTGTTTGTCCGATCGACGGAAGAGCAAAGTCCTCCGAGTTGCTCGGGGGCATTTGGCCAGTCGACGGTGGAGAAAATGCACCAGGGTGTTTGCTCTCCAGATATGCTGAGTTCGGAAGTCGGCTCAGTAGGAGGAGGAGTGAAGCCAAAACTATCATCTGTGCATTCGGAGGAGCTGGGACAGAAACTTCCTCAGGATTTCCTGACACTAACTTCATCACCTGCTGAAGTTCCAGGTACTTTTTCACCAGAGGTTCTGGGTGCTGAACTGACACCAATGCAGAGGCCCAAGGTTTTCAATATGGAGACAATTTGGGAAGCAATATCTAGTTTGCAAATCTCTTTGGGAACTCAAATGCAGCAACTTACTACACGTTATACCTCTGTTGTGTCTGAAAATTTGGAAATGAAAAATAGGATATCCAGCGTTGAAAATAAAGTGGATGGACATGAAACTAGATTAAAAATAGTGGAGTCCCACGCTTCGGTCTGGGTAAAAGACAGTGGAAACCTTAATTTTAAGGTGGAAATGTTGGAAAATATGACTAGAAGAAGTAATCTTCGGATTATTAACTTCCCAAAATTACCACTTATTTCAGCGCAGGATACATTTAAAAAATATTTGAAAGAAGTTTTGAAAGTTCCCGAAACCTCCTATCCGCCTCTCACTAAAATATATTATTTACCAACCAGAGCATCTGTTCAAAAACCAAACCAGCAGAATTTGTCTGCTGATAGTTTGGATTTGACAAATTTCCTGGAGAGGTCAGGTGAAGAGATACCGGCAACTGCTACGCTACTTGTACAATTTGCTATCGATGCTGACAGGGAATGGATGCTTAAATTGTTTTTTAAGTTTAAAGATGTTCCATTTATGACTAAAATAGTGAGAATGTATCCAGACGTGTCACGAATGACCCAAAAGAGAAGAAAACAATTTCTTATTTTGAGACCAAGGGTTCTGCAGCTAGGTGCGACGTTTGTACTCAGATTCCCCTGTAAATGTGTAATGACCTATCAAGGGAACAGATTTATTTTCTTTGAACCTCAGCAGTTGACAACATTTATTTCTGCTAAAGAGCAAACTTAAATTCTTGAGAGAAGTTCAGTCTCAACCTGCTCAAGTATAAGGTTTTTGGTTATGTTCTCTCCCGCTACCATTTTCATTTTTCTTTGTATTATTTGATTAAGATTTCAGCAATTTTAAAGCTTTCTCCCCCATGGATTGAGGTCTAACGATACAAACCAGTAAAAAAATTATTTTGTGTTTAATGTTATGCCGTATGAGAGAGGAAAAATTTTGCCTTGATTCCTCTATTTCAATTGTAAATGTTTATTATTACCTATTGTCTCATTTTAATCTTTGAACTGACTTGTATTATTTTCTTGTTTTGACTAATATTATGTCAATACTATAAAATGAAAATAAAGATTTAAAAAAAACCCAAAAAAACAACTAAACTAAACTAAGCCTTAAGTTTATATACCGCATCTTCTACACGGAAGTGGAGCTCGGCATGGTTTACAAAGCTTAAAAACAAAAGCAGAGTTGGAACTCAACCCATTTCCTTGTTTTCCCTTAAAACTTAGTTGATATAAGCAATATGTTTCCCCTTTTAATAATAATAATAATAATAATAATAACTTTATTTTTATATACCGCCAGCTATCTTGCGACTTCTAGGCGGTTTACAGTAAAAGAGATTGTGAATATAATAAAAGAAAATGTAAATACAATAAAGAGAAGCTTTACGTACAATGAATTAAGGAGTTTAGCAGTGTACATCTCAATACAATAAAGAGAAACTTTACGTACAATGAATTAAAGAGTATAGCAGTATACTTCTCGTACAATGACTTAAAGAGTAAAGCAGGCTACATCTGATAATATTAATAATGTTAACAACAGTTTGTGTGTTGCAAGGCCCGGAAGTGCCAAGCTGTTTGCTCAGTAGTAGAAATATTCCGTGACTTGAATAGAGTGTTCGTAGTTAGTGATTCGGGGTTGGGGTTAACAGTTTGCAAGTTTAGTTATGTGATGATGTTACGAGGGGTTGATGTTCCGGTTCGTTGCCTAGGTGTTTCAAGAATAGGTAAGTTTTTAGGTGTTTCCTGAATTCTTCATAATTGTTTGTGTGTGCAATGAGTTTTTCTAGGTCTTTACCCCATATGGCTGCTTGATATGATAGCAGTTGTTGATGGTATCTCTTATATTTGCACCCTCTAGCCGGTGGGGAGACAAATTTCATGTGTGTTTTTCTTTCGTGTCTGTTGGTTGGGAATGAGAAGAGATCTGTGATGTATTTTGGGGCTAGACCATTTAATACTTTGAAGCAGAGACATCCTAGCTTGAACTTTGTGCGCGCCTCCATTGGCAGCCAGTGTAGTAGTCGGTAAGAAGGGGTTATGTGATCGGACTTCTTCAGCCCGAAAATCATCCTGACTGCTGCATTTTGTATCAGTTGTAGTCTTTGCATTTGCTTCTGGGGGATCGTCAGATGGGTGATGTTGCAATAGTCCAGGTGGTTTAGTATTAGGGATTGTACTAGCATTCTGAAAGCTGAAGTGTGGAAGTACGCCTTAATGGACTTAAGTTTCCAGAGAGTGAAGAACCCTCTTTTGATTAAGGAGTCTATGTGGTCCCTCATGGTTAGGCTTTGGTCTAGTATTACTCCTAGGATCTTCATCGTTGGTTGAATGGGGTAGTTTAGATTGTTAATGTGTAGTGATGTTGTCGTATTCTGTGCGTGTGGCGAGGCTATGAAGAATTTAGTTTTTTCTGAATTGAGCTTCAGTTTGAAATCTGTGGTCCATTGTTCCATCGTGTTTAGCGCTTCAGTTGCTGGGGGGATGGTTTCAGAGGGGGATGCCGTAAATGGGATTATGATTGTGAAATCGTCTGCATAGCTGAATACTTTTATGCCTCGCTGGGTTAGCTGCGTGCCCAATGAAGCTATGTAGATGTTGAAGAGTAGTGGGGATAGTGGGGATCCTTGTGGAACGCCTGATGGGTTTCTCCATGTTTTTGAGAGATTGCAGTTGAAGCGGACTTGATATGTGCGGGTTGTGAGGAAATCTTTTAGTGGGCTTGTAAAGGATTGTTTTTTGTATTATTTGTTGTATTGAAAACTTGTATGGAAACCTTTTTTTCCTTGATATCTTTATGATATTTTAAATGTATTAAATAAAAAAACAAAAAAAAAACAAAAGGAGAGAGATTTACAGGAGCATATAAATAGAGGGAATATAAGCAGGGAAATAGTTATATGTTAAAGAATAGCCAGGTTTTCAGTTGTTTGCGGAATAATTGGAGGGTGCCCAGGTTCCGCAGCGGGGTAGTGAGGTCGTTCCAAAGGCCCGTGATTTTAGAGAGAAGGGATTTTCCCAGTTTGCCTGCATAGAGGATACCGTAGGACACCTAACTAGGCACATTTATAGAACCTGGCCCATTGAGAGTAAAACCAAAACTGGCTTAGCCTGTCTTTTATTACATAGAGCTACAGAGCCAATCAACTTAAGGTTGGGGGTCCCCAACCCAGTCCTCGGATTGTCCAAGCCAGCCTGGTTTTAAAGATGCCAACAATGAATATGTATGAGATAAATTTGCACATCCTGCTTCCTTTGTATGCACATTTCTGGGCATCCTGAAAACCTGACTGGCTAGGATTGGGTTAGGGTGACTTAAGATGATAGCCATTTCCATGCAAAGATGGAGGACAGAGAACAGCTTTCTGTGATCTCTTCTTACACAGTAACATAGTAGATGATGGCAGATAACGATCCGAATGGTCCATCCAGTCTGCCCAACCTGATTCAATTTAATTTTTTTTTTTTTTTTCTTCTTCTTAGCTCTTTCTGGGCAAGGATCCAAAGCTCTGTCTGGTACTGTGCTTAGTTTCCAACTACTGAAGTCTCTGTCAAAGCTCACTCCAGCCCATCTCCCTGGAAAAGCGGAGACTCAGAGGAGACATGATAGAAACCTACAAGATCATGAAGGGCATAGAGAAAGTAGAGAGAGATAGATTCTTCAAATTTTCAAAACATAAAAGAACAAGAGGGCATTCGGAAAAATTGGAAGGGGATAGATTCAAAACAAATGCTAGGAAGTTTTTCTTTACTCAGCGGGTGGTGGATACCTGGAATGCACTTCCAGAGGACGTAATAGGGCAGAGTACGGTACTGGGGTTTAAGAAAGGATTGGACAATTTCCTGTTGGAAAAGGGGATAGAGGGGTATAGATAGAGGATTACTGCACAGGTCCTGGACCTGTTGGGCCGCCGCGTGAGCGGACTGCTGGGCACGATGGACCTCGGGTCTGACCCGGCAGAGGCATTGCTTATGTTCTTATGTACACCCTCCCAGCCATTGAAGCCCTCCCCAGCCCATCCTCCACCAAACGGCCATATATAGACACAGACCGTGAAAGTCTGCTCAGTACTGGCCTTAGTTCTTCAATATTTACTATTATTTTCTGATTCTAAATATTGACGAACTAAGGCCAGGACTGGGCAGACTTGCTCGGTCTGTGTCTGTATATGGCCGTTTGGTTGATGTCTTAAGTGCATCACCAGAGATAAAATCAAAGGCACCAGAACTGTGGATCACAAATTGCAAATTCATATAGGTCCTCTTAAAGAAGTAATTTGCATGGCACAATAAATCGTAAGTCGATGAACATGGAAGAGAAGGCCTTGCGGCTTCTCCAGGCAGGTCTTTCACAAATAACTGATCTTAAAGTACACACCAGCTGTCGGTGCTTCTGTGCAAAATAAACTCTGTTGCCTTGTACCAGAACAATAATTACTTTGCATTATATTTCTCTGAGAAAAGAACCTGCAAGAGGACTCTCCAGTTTAACAAGGAATCATTGCCTTTTGCAAATACAGAGCACTTTTGCTCATCTCATTCCTGGAAGCATATTGTCCGGCTTTATCCGGGAGACGTGCTGCTGGTTTTGAATCAGGGGGGTTCTCGCCAGCGGAAAAAAAAAAAGGGGCAGCTTGTTCTGTAAAATATCTTTGTTGTGGAAATAATTGCAATTTCTCTTTGGATTTTCAACACAAATCATCGCCATCCTCCCTAGAGAATTAATGAGTATTGTCACCCAGAAATAATAGCCTACTTTCATCTGAGCAGAGCTTCCAAGTTACCCATTTCCAGCAGTGAGGCTTTTTTTTTTTTTTTTTTACCACTCCTGCTTTTCAGTTTACATTTGAAAAGCAGTATTGTATCTGTAGTCCCTGATTCTGCTCATTTACATCAATGCATAACATAACATGAAGAAGACACGGTACTACTCGAAAGGGTCCAGAGAAGAGCGACTAAGATGGTTAAGGGTTGGAGGAGCTGCCGTACATTGAAAGATTAGAGAAACTGGGTCTCTTCTCCCTCGAACAGAGGAGATTGAGAGAGGACATGATCGAAACATTCAAGGTACTGAAGGGGATAGACCTAGTAGATAAGGACAGGTTGTTCACCCTCTCCAAGGTAGGGAGAACAAGAAGGCACTCTCTAAAGTTGAAAGGGGATAGATTCTGTACAAAGTTCTTCTTCATCCAGAGAGTGGTAGAAAACTGGAACGCTCTTCCGGAGTCTGTCATAGGGGAAAACACCCTCCAGGGATTCAAGACTTAAGTTAGGCTAGTTCCTGGTGAACAAGAGCGTACGCAGGTAGGAATAGTCTCAGTTAGGACGAAGGTCTTTGTCCAGAGGGCAGCCGCGTGAGCGGACTGCTGAGCATGATGGACCACCGGTCTGACCCAGCAGCGGCAATTCTTATGTTCTTATAAAAACTTGTATACCGCAAATACCATTATACGGTTCACAAAGACTAATAATACAAATGAATGAACATCCAAGTTCTAACTTCCAAAATATTCCCTGAAAAGATATGTTTTTAAGGTACATAGAAACATAGAAAGATGACGGCAGAAAAGGGCTATAGCCCATCAAGTCTGCCCACTCTACTGTCCCACCCCATTAAGTCAGAGTGCTGCTCGACCCACGTAGAGATCCCACATGGATGTCCCATTTATTCTTAAAGCCTTGATCACCTGCACCGGTAGTTTGTTCCAGTGATCCACCACCCTTTCTGTAAAGAAATACTTCCTGGTGTCACCACCAAATCTCCCTCCTCTGAGTTTGAGCGGGTGCCCCCTTGTGACTGAAGGTCCCTTAGGAAAGAATATGTCGTTTTCCACCTCGACACGACCTGTGATGTACTTAAATGTCTCAATCATGTCACCCTTCTCCCTGCGCTCCTCTAGAGAGTAGAGCTGTAACATGCCCAGTCTTTCCTCATATGAGAGACCCTTGAGTCTGGAGACCATCCTAGTGGCCATTCGCTGGACTGACTCAGCTCGAAGTACATCTTTACGGTAATGTGGCCTCAAGAATTGCACACAGTACTCCAGATGAAGTCTCACCATGGTTCTGTACAGTGGCATTATGACTTCAGGTTTACGGCTGACGAAGCTTCTATTGATACATCCCATCATCCGCCTTGCCTTGGATGAGGCCTTCTCTACTTGTTTGGCAGCCTTCATGTCTGCACTGATGATTACTCCCAAGTCCCATTCTTCTGAGGTTGTAGCTAGTGTTTCTCCATTCAAGGTGTATGTTCTGCATGGATTTCTGCTGCCGAGATGCATCACCTTACACTTCTTTGCGTTGAAGCCCAGCTGCCACGTTGAGGACCATGTTGATGTAAAATTGGGAACGCGAGTTTAGGAGTTAAATCCCTAGTCTATGGGTGCCAAAGTCCCTCCTCGAGGGCCGGAATCCAGTCGGGTTTTCAGGATTTCCCCCAATGAATATGCATGAGATCTATTTGCATGCAATGCTTTCATTGTATGCTAATGGATCTCATGCATATTCATTGGGGAAATCCTGAAAACACGACTGGATTCTGGCCCTCGAGGAGGGACTTTGACACCCCTGCGCCTAGTCCATAAGGCTGCCTGAAAGGATAGTAATCTTTCCTGAAATTTCTTGTATTTACATCCTTTCGCCGAAGGAAACAAAAACAATGAATGAGTTTTTCTTGGATGTTTAGAATTTGTAATAATAAAAGATTCCATAAGATACTTGGAGATAGAGCCTGTTAGTGCCTTAAAACAAATACAGCCAAACTTAAATTTAACGCATGCCTCAACTGGAAGCCAGTGCAATTGATGATAAAAATCAGTAATATGATCATACTTCTTTAAATTGAAAATCAATCTGACTGCTGCATTCTGAAGTATACCTAGTCTATGAAGGTTTTTCCGAGTACCAGGATTCATGAAGGATAATTCTATAAAGGAGCTCCACTGTCCCCACTAGTCCTCTGTCTTCTTCCCCCTTCTTGTCTCCACCAGCCTCTCTCTCCATCCCTCCCAACCAGTTCTTACCTGTTTCAGTCTCTCTCACCAGCCAAACCCCCATCGGTCTTTTTCTTTTCTTCCAGCCACTCAGAGTCCCCCTTTCCCCCTTGATAGACCACACAATTAAGGGGGGGGTGGAATTCTATAATCAGCGCCTAAAAAGCAGCCACTCATAGCATGTCAGTCACGAATCCGCGTTGATTATAGAATTTTTGGTTTTGTTTGGGTTTTTTTTTTACACCTGGCCCTTTTTTTTTTTTTAATTCTTTATTCATTTTGAAAGCTTACAGCAAGCGTACAGGAATATATCATTAATAACAACAATTACACTTGTAATTCTCATATAATTCTAAAAACATAAAAATTATATCTCGTCCCACCCACCTTCTTTCAAATATTATAATCAATTATATTATAAATATAATACAAACATATAATTTAGTGAAATTTCCAGAAAAACTCCCCCCCCCCCTATGTGTACATATATTCATCCAAGGAAAATGATGTTTACTCATTACAATATCGTTCCAAAGGCCCCCAGATCTTTATAAAATTATTATAGTTCCCTTTCTGTATTGCAATTAAGCTAAGTTTTACACCTGGCCTTAAATATAGGCCAGTATTTTTAGAAGCCTACTTCAAAGACGCCAGTGTTGCGCTTAAAAAGTGCCTAGGGATGCCTAAGGCCACTTCCGGCGTCATAGTTTTTTTTTTAGAAAATGCGCTTCTGGATTGGTTGTTTAGCTGGCGGTAGAGCACCCTACCACTGGCTAACCTTCAGCGCGAATTTGAGAATTTTCCCCTTAGGGGAGAATTCTACAATCGGTGCCAGTATCAGTAGCCGCCTAAGAAGCAGCCATCGATAGCATGTCAATCACAAATCCAGTGCCAATTATAGAACTGTGTTTTCCTTTTTTATACTGGGGTCTTCAATGTAGACCAGCACTTTAGAAGCCTTTATTTAAGGTACTGGTATCCCACTTACTTAAACACCTGGAGTGCCTAAGGATGCCTAAAACCACTTCTGCCCAAGCCACACCCACTTCTGTCCAAGCCACACCCACATCCTTAAGCTCCCCTAAGTGCTAAATTTTTATGTGCAAAATCACTTAATATCTTGATTCATTCTTTTGTCATCTCTAAACTCGATTACTGCAATGCCTTATTCAAAGGTTTACCTCAAAAAGAAATTAGACGTCTACAAATTGTTCAGAATGCCGCTATTAAATTAATTCATAAAGCAAAAAAATTTGACCATGTCACTCCCTTACTTAAAGAATCACATTGGCTACCTATAGCACACCGTATTCTATTCAAGATATGTCTACTTACATTTAAAACTCTCATTTTTCAAACTCCGGCTTTCATCCATAGAGTCCTAATTCCATATTCCACCATTAGAACATTGAGATCACAGGACCAACATTTATTAACCATTCCTTCTTTAAAAATCATCAATACTAGACGTCTTACTATCTTTTCGGTGACAGCTCCTCAATCCTGGAATGATCTTCCAACATATATAAGAGAAGAAAAAAATTTAGATAAATTCAAGAGTAAGCTTAAAAGTTTCCTTTTTAATGATGCTTTTAGCGATTAACGATCTTTTAATATTATATTTTTAGTAATTTTCCTCCCCCTATGTTATTACCTTCTTTTTTTTTTTTTTTTTTTTATTATTTTGAATTTAGTATGCATTGTAACCATTAATGAACTTTCCTTTTGTTTCTAACAATGTCCAATAATCTATTTTTATTTTAATATTGTGATTTGTGTTTATAACAGTATGTATTGTATATAATATTTTACCCATGTTACATAACTATGTGTTTTATTTTATTTTGTACATCGCCTTGAATTTTGATATGGCGATTAATCAAACTATTTAATAAACTTGGAAACTTGGAAACTTGCTTCTGTAAGCACAACACCTGCGCCATACGTGCAAGCGCCTTCATATTTTTTTTAGAAAATGTGCCTCCAGATTGGTTGGTTAGCCGGCGGTACGGCGCTGTACCCCCAGCTAACCTTCTTCAAGAATTTCCCCCGAAGTGTCTCTCCCTTCTCCTCTCTGATCGATGCTGAACCACTGCTCCTAGGCTTTGCAGGCTAATGTGGGACCTGGGGCTCCTATTTCTGGCCTCCACAGCTGCTTCTGACTTCATCCCCACATTTTTTTCCCGCCATCACAACTCCTTCTGTTCTAGCGCATGCAGTCACCTGTGATCTTACCTACCACCGTGTTTCTGCTACCATCCCCTCAGCCACTTCTGATCCTGCCTTTGTGGCAGCCCTTAGAATTCTACTTGCATGGATTAGCAACACAGGAAAGACTTTCTCACTTCTCTGTATTCTGCAGACCACCAGTAGTAGTCCAATGGACCCCGCTGCTTAGGAACCACAAAAAATAGAAAATGCTCTGGAATTTTTTTAAAAAAAAGTGCATTGCCAGCTGTGCTCTCTGCTGTAGAAGTAATATTTTTTGTAGTAAGAAAATCTTTCAAAACACAAATACTAAATTTAAAAAAACCCCACTATTTCTGCACAATTCTTACCTACCTATAGAAATCTTTTTTTTTTTTTGCAGGAAGAACATTCTGTTTAGAAGAACATTTTTATTTGTCCCCGAGGGTCACTTTTGCAAAAGGAATATGTTGGATTTGTAACATCTGTCAAACTGAGATGCGACTGTAACAGTTATGTTATTGAGAAATAAAAGACAGGAAAAAGCAATGTGACCATGTGAGGTCATCCACCCACCCACTCGCTGTATTATTGCACTCGGCTTGCTATGTATCGGGCTGTCCTTTCATGCTGTTCCTGTATGCATTATAACCCTTTTTGATAAAATGTAGTTCACTTAAACCTTGCATATTGTTGAGAGGGTTTATATTTTTTGGACTATAACAACCTGGCAAGTTATGATGAACTGATTCTGCAGGAGAAGAAGCCGTACAGGGTCAACATGTTATGTTCTCCCTCCTTTCTGTTTCATTTTGGTTTGCTTTGGGGACCTTCCTAATGTTTTTTTTTTTTTTATTCTCCAATTTAGCAGGGCACTGTTTGAAATTGCGGGCGTTAAAATGGGAAACGAAATGAGAAAACATGAATTTCAGCCAGGTTTTGCTGTTCATTTCGTACAGAAACAAATTGAAACATGTGTTTCATAGCCTTTTCTGTTTCATTCCAAAATAAATGCACCACAGAAGAGGCTACTCCACGAAACTAAAAAAATAAAAACACAGCAGATTGAAAACACAACAAAGGAAGAGGTTTTTTCCCCCCCTAGGTAGCATGCAGTTAATCTGTTGCTGGAATATCTAAGATTAGAGCAGGGGGTGCCCTAAAAGGTCGATCGCGATGGCAACGCGAGTCGATTGCGGAGCCCATCCCAGCTTCCGTGATAGACTCGCATTGCCTTCGTGTTCTACCTGCTTCCTGACGCCGTAGACAGGACGCAGAAGCGCCGGGCCGACCAGCCTTCCCCCTCCTGATGTCGGAGAGGAAGTCCGGGCCAGCCAATCGTTGCCTGGCTGGCCCGGAACTTTCTCTCTGACGTCAGAATTGACGTTGGGGTGGAAGGCTGGTCGGCTCGGCGCTTCTGCGTTCTGTTTACCATGCCGGGAAGCAGGGAGAGCTCAGAACTCAATTAGCAGTGGTGGCTTGAGGACCTGTTCCCCGATGGCGGTGGCTTGGGGAAGAGCAGGGAGAAAGAAAGACAAAGAAAGAAAGGAGCAGGCAGGGAGACAGAAAGAAAGAAAAGGGGGCATGGAGAGAGAAAGACAGACAGAAAGAAAGAAAGGGGGGGGGCAGGGAGGGAGAGAGGAAGAAAAAGAGGGGGAGGAAATGAGGTCTGGAGGAGAGGAAGCTGAAAGAAGGGAAGAAATATTGGATGCACAGTCAGAAGAAGAAAGTGCAACCAGAGACTCATGAAATCACCAGACAATAAAGATAGGAAAAATTATTTTATTTTCAATTTAGTGATCAAAATGTGTCCATTTTGAGAATTTATGTCTACCATGGAACGATACAGGGGGATTATAACATTCTTAATCTTGTTAACCATCCCTTTTTAAATAATTCCTTGCATCCTGTTTGCTTTTTTCGCCGTTGCCGCACATTGGGTGGAAGGTTTCATTGTATTTTCTAAGATGACACCCAAGTCCTATTGAGTAAACAGTGGAATGCCACAGGGGTCTGTACTGAGACCGGTGCTATTTAACTTATTTATAAATGATCTAGAAATTGGAACAACGAGTGAGGTGATTAAATTTGCAGATCACACTGACTGTTCAAAATTGTTGAAACGCATGCGTACAAATGGCAGATGAAATTTAATGTGGACAAATGCAAAGTGATGCACATTGGGAAGAATAACCTGATTCACAGTTACTGGATGCTAGGGTCCGCCTTCGGGGTTAGTGCCCAAGAAAAGGATCTGAGTATCATTGTAGACAATATGATGAAGCCTTCCGCCCAATGTGCGACGGCGGCCAAAAAAGCAAACAGGATGCTGGGAATTATTTAAAAAGGAATGGTTAACAAGACTAAGAATGTCATAATGCCCCTGTATCGCTCCATGATGCGACCTCACCTGGAGTATTGCATTCAATTCTGGTCTCCTTATCTCAAGAAAGATATAGTGTCACTAGAAAAGTTCAGAGTGACCAAGATGGTAAAGGGGATGGAACTCCTCTCGTATGAGGAAAGACTAAAAAGGTTAAGCTCTTCAGCTTGGAAAAGAGACAACTGAGGGGAGATATGATTGAAGTCTACAAAATCCTGAGTAGAAAGGGTACATGTGGATCGATTTTTCACTCCGTCAAAAATTACAAAGACTAAGGGACACTCGATGAAGTTAAAACCAATAGGAGGAAATTTGTTTTCAATCAGAGAATAGTTAAGCTCTGGAACGGGTTGCCAGAGGATGTGATAAGAGCGGAGAGCGTAGCTAGTTTTAAGAAAGTTTTGGACAAGTTCCTGGAGGAAAAGTCCATAGTCAGTTATTGAGAAAGACATGTGGGAAGCCACTGCTTGCCCTGTATCGGTAGCATGGAATGTTGCTACTCCTTGGGTTTTAGCCAGGTAATTGTGACATGGATTGGCTAACATGAGAACGAGCTACTGGGCTTGATGGACCATTGGTCTGACCCAGTAAGGCTATTCTTATATTTTTATGTTCATATATTCTATCAGGTAAAGCAAACTCTGGTCAGCCTACGTGGGTCAGCCTACTTGAGTGAGGTGACAACTATAAGTGCCGAGGCATTGAAAAGACAGATTCAGTGGACTCAGGACCCTTTGTATTTTCAGTACGAAAAGATGACACTTGGCAAAGCTGAAAGTCCACGGTTTCCAACATGATCCGTTCCTATTTAATTAACATCTTTTAGACTATTCCGTTTGAACTGCAAAGAATATAAAATATCACCTCCTCCAGTCATGCTAACCCTTTTATCTTCTGTGACAAAAAGATTTCTGGATTAAAAAAGAGAGAAGAGAGAGAGTTGGATAGAATCAAGGTTGAAACTAATAAAAAGGATTTCTTTATCTAAGTTAGTATCAAATGCATGCTAAAGTCTCAATAGATTTTTTAAACTTTTCTGGAATAGATCCAACCCAGAGCATATTTGACTGATGGAAACAAGAACTGAAAGACATAGCACATGAATTCACTGCAGAAAGGAGCAGATTTTCTCTCTTTAGACCGAACAGAGCTCCTTATGTTACACCTGGTCCACGTGTCTGGGAGTGTAAAGTTTTGTATGTTCACCGCGTGTAGGTGTCAGGTCAAAAGCGCGCCGGGACAAAGGTGTGCGCAGACAATTGAGCGCAGCGCGGAGGCGCGCGCCACAGGAAAATTACAGTTTTTACGGCTCTGACGAGGGGGTGTGTGGGGGGGAACCCCCCCCCACTTTACTTAATAGAGATCGTGCCGCGTTGTGGGGGTGGGGGGTTGTAACCCCCCACATTTTACTGAAAACTTCACTTTTTCCCCGTCGGGCATTTGAGCTTTGGAGCAAGAGAAAATATTTTTGAATAAAGAAAGATGAAGAATTATACAAGTTGGTATGTTCTTCTTTTTTGATTGTTGTATCCTGTTGAGTGAGGAATTTGCACCATTTGGAGGGTTACAACCCCCCAAAAGCCCCCACAATGCCGGCGCGATCTCTATTAAGTAAACTGGGGGGGCTCCCCAACAAAACCCCCCGTCAGAGCCCCTACAAACTGTCATTTTCTTCAGCGCGCGCCTCCGTCTTGTGCTCAGTTGTCGGCGCGCACCTTTGTCTTTCGCAGGGTTGTCTATGAACCCCGCGTGTAAAGCAGAAATGCTTCCTGGGAACATATTCAGCAATCTGGCATTTGCAAAGCCTTTCTTCACTGAAAGAAGACATGTTTTTACATTTTTACATAAGATCATAAGAATAGCCCAGTAGCCCGTTCTCATGGTGGCCAATCCAGGTCCCTAGTACTTGGCCAAAACCCAAAGAGTAGCAAAATTCCATTCAGAATCCTAAAGAATAGCAAGATTCCGGAATCCCAAAGAGTAACAAAAGATTCCGGAACCCCATAGAATAGTAACATTCTGTGCTACCGATCCAGGGCAATCAGTGGCTCCCCCTATGTCTTAAAAATAGACTGGGGGCTTTTCCTCCAGGAATTTGTCCAAACCTTTCTTAATGTTATATCTTGGACAGTTTTATGAATGTCTGGTTTACCCTGACGAGATCTGGGTCATTTATGGTTCACTCTGATTTTGCCCATTATGGAGGCGATTGTATAAATGTTCTTTCTATAGTGTAAAAGCTATTCGATAACTGGGGAAGGTCATAGAAACATAGAAATAGATGGCAGATAAGGGCCACGGCCCATCCAGTCTGCCCACCCCAAAGACCCTACCTTAAAATCAGGCACGCTGCTGGCCTCAATAACCTGAAGTGGAAGACTATTCCAGCGATCAACCACCCTTTCAGTGAAAAAGAATTTCCTGGTGTCCCCGTGCAGTTTCCCGCCCCTGATTTTCCACGGATGACGGCAGATAAAGACCTGAACGGTCCATCCAGTCTGCCCATTAGTTATACCCATTACAAATACATGATTAAATTAACTTGTCTCTTCTTTGCTATTTCTGGGTCATAGGCTGTAAAGTCCACCTGGTATCGTCTTAGGTTTCAACTGCTGAAGTTGCATCTAATTAAGCCATTGTGACATCACTGCTGAGGTTGGCTCTTAGGCATTGCTGGAATGAGGCATTATGACATCACAATCTCAGCTCTGGAATGTTGCTACCCTTTGGGTTTCTGCCAGGTAACATAGTAAATAGAAACATAGAAACATAGAAATAGACGGCAGATAAGGGCCATGGCCCATCCAGTCTGCCCACCCCAATGACCCTCCCCTACCTTTCTCTGTGAATAGATCCCACGTGTCTATCCCATTTAGCCTTAAAATCAGGCACGCTGCTGGCCTCAATAACCTGAAGTGGAAGACTATTCCAGCGATCAACCACCCTTTCAGTGAAAAAGAATTTCCTGGTGTCCCCGTGCAGTTTCCCGCCCCTGATTTTCCACGGATGCCCCCTTGTTGCCGCGGGACCCTTGAAAAAGAAGATATCTTCTTCCACCTCGATGCGGCCCATGAGATACTTGAATGTCTCGATCATGTCACCCCTCTCTCTGCGTTCCAGGGAGCTACAAATACAGAGTTATACACACACCCTATGCATGTGCATAATTTAGGCAGCAAACACAACACAAGCCCCTCGAAAAACCAAACAATATAATCTCACTACACTTTCGACCTGGTTTACAGCACAGCACAACTACTCATGAAAGATCAGCAGAGTCCTTCAAACGTTAAGTATTTGATCATATATAACTTTGTGTTTTGCAGGATTGACTGTGACTTCACATCCTGAGGCAGCTTATAATTAGCGAAACGCTGGCCACCGTCGATGTGCGCTGTCTTTCTGTTTACTCAATAGAATTTGGCTTTTCAAATCATCTTCAGATCATAGGGGTCCTGATACAAGGCAGAGTATATCCCACTTGCATTGCACAAGGCTTTTCTCTATTGAAATATTATTGAGGAGGTTTTTTATGCCAGTAACTTTACTCCACCTGTTTTCAACCTGAGTTTCTCGGTTTGGTGGAGGGGGGGGGGGGATCTGAGGCTTTTTCCTCCTCTTAATAATTTTCACAGAAGAAGCGTTGCTGATGTGCGAATTGTGGGTTTTTCTGCCTTGTTCAGGAACTCTATGCCTGTGGAATGTTTAGTACTTCTCTTTGTGGACTCTGCTGATCTTTCATGAGTACCGTATTTGCCGGCGTATAAGACGACTGGGCGTATAAGACGACCCCCCCCCCAACTTTTACAGTTAAAATATAGAGTTTGTTATATACTCGCCATATAAGACTACCCCTTCTTCCGCACACCTTCTGCACAACAAATAAAACTTAAAAGAACATCAGAATTTATTTCAACAATTTTAATTAATTTACTAAAGCTGAATAGAACAATAAACCCATGGGAGCTGCCATGCTATTTGTTTTCTAAACTGTTAACCAAACTGAAACTGTCAATGATAGAAGGAAGATAACACATAGAGGGAGAGAGCAAGTGCCGGGAAAGTCCCTAGCAAGTTTGCTGGCATGACAGTTTCCCTTTAAAAGCCTTCAAAAGCCTCCTGTTCGCCCCCGCAACTTCCTTAAGGGCTAGACTCCACACACGGCCGCATGTGCGAGAGACGTAGTAAAGAGAAAAGGGGTGGGGCCAGAGCGCCGCTGCTTCCCGCTGCGCAGGATGAAGGAGCTGGCACCCTTGTCACACTGATGTCCCGCCATGGCCCCGCTGATGTCCCGGCAGGTTTACTAGTACCGTAAGCACCGTAAGGAGGTAAGGAAGGAGATGTTAGGGCATGTAAAGTAAGGGCATGTAAACAGTACCCGGCGTATAAGATGACCCCCGACTTTGGGGAGGATTTTAAGGTACTGAAAAGTCGTCTTATACGCCGGCAAATACGGTAGTTGTGCTGTGCTGTAAACCAGGTCGAAAGTGTAGTGAGATCATAATTTAGGCAGAGCAGAGGTAGAGTGGAGAATCCTAGTGGTAACATTCAAGGGTCTGTTTGGCCCATACCACTGTTCTAACCTGATACTTGTGGAGGGGCAGTTCAGATATGACGTCTAATTCTGAGTTTAGACGTTTTGGGGAAAGTGTCCAAAAATCCAGTAGAGAAAATGGACCATTTTCAAATCAGGAAAACGTCTAACTTTTTCTTTGAAAATGACCATTGTCTAGGGTTACCAGACATGTCCTCTTTTTAACAACATGTCTGGGGGTCCGGACGGCTTTTCAAAACCCGGCACTTTTGTCCAGGCTTTGAAAAAGCTTCAAACAAATCACTGCGTCAGGAGCGCGTGCGTGTGACATCATCATGTCGACAAGAGCAGGCAGCGGAGGGTGTGTGTGGGGGGGGTGGAACTGGGTGGGTGGGGGGGTGGGTCTAGGGGGTTCGGATTTTCCAAATGGAAAATCCGGAAACTCTACAATTGTCTAGACATTTTTTAGCTTAGGCCCTCTTTTACAAAGGCACGCTAAGCGTTTTAGCGTGGATTTAGCTTGCGCAAAATGAAAGCGTGCACTAACCGCATCCATAGGATAACATGCATGCATTAGCATTTAGCATGTGTTTAGCGCACGCTAAAAAGCTTAGCGCACCTTTGTAAAAGAGGGGTTTAGTATTTATCTTTTAGGACCATATTTGGAAAAAAAAAAATTACATCCAAAAGGAAAAAGCACAAAGAAGCGAATGGGACGTAGAACCAGCCAGCCATTCTTAGCAAACTGGCCACAGAAACATCTGAATAGAGCAGAGGGGCACTCTAGGGGGTGCTGTGGTTGACAACACATAAAAAGTCCCGGGTACACATCTAATATAATAAAACCCTAAGCGCGCATGCACACTCTTATCTGCGTGTTCCGTTTTCCATGATCTGTAGGTCGCCGGCAGGCAAGAGTGCACATGCGTGCTTAGGGTTCTTTCCGTATAAGGCAGATCATCGTTGTCATCGCCCCCCCCCCCGGCGCAAGTGAACCCCCGTCCGACCCTCCATGCGGTCTAGCCGCCACCCTTAGTCCCTTGCTGCCCTCCCTTCCCTTCCCGTGGTCCCGACAAACCTCTAGCAACAGCCGCAACACTCTAAACACACTGCTTCGCGGCCTTCTACTGTCCTGATCTGCTCTGCCGCGTCTCTGATGATGTCATCAGAGATGCAGCAGAGCAAATCAGGGGAGTAGAAGGTCGTGAAGCAGCATGTTTAGAGTGCTGCGGCGGCTGCTAGAGCCGCGAGGTTTGATGGGACTGCGGGAAGGGAAGGGGGGGCAGCAAGGGACTAAGGGAGCAGGCCAGACCGCAGGAAGGGAAGGGTAGGGTAAATGCTGCTGGTGCTGCACAGGGACGTGGAGGGAGACGGAAATAATGCTGCTGCTGCTGCTGCTGCTAAACAGATAAGTGGAGGGGGAGGAAAATGCTGCTGTTGCACAGATAAGTGGGGGGAGGAAAATGCTGCTGCTGCACAGGGAAGTTGTGGGGGAGAAAGACAGATAGAAAGAAACCAAAAGGGGCCAGGGAGAGAGACAGATAGAAAGAAAGACAGCGGGAGGGAGAGAGACAGAAAGAAAGAAAGACAGACAGACATATATTCTAGCACCCGTTAATGTAACGGGTTTAAAGACTAGTTTCACCATAACACGCTTATATTGTGTGGTGAGCCCTCTGAAACCCACTCAAAACCTACTGTACCCACCTGTTAACACCATATCAATAGCCCTTATGAACGCAGGTGTCATCCTTATGTAGGTAAGTTTTGGGCACCTTTTAGGTTCTTATTTGTTTTTCCAACAGGTCTAGCCCCAAACGCCCTGGACATTCTGTTAAATGTTTGATTATCACTGCAAAACATCTAAGTCCTAAGCCCACCCAAAACACGTCTTCGACATTCCCCTTGGAATTTAGACGAACGGGAGACGATCAGCCGGAAAAAAAAAAAAAAAGTCTAAACTATGGATTTTGAAAATACAAAATAATCAGTGTTCAATTGCAATGCAAAGGTTACAGTACAAGTTACATTTTGTTTCAAATCTAATGAGATTTTGAAGTACATTTTGTACAATAATCAAACATTCATTTACATGCAGAGGTTAAGTACACATTCTTTATGCTGCAGCTTGAGCATTTATAATATATTACATAGAATAATCAATATTCAATTACATTTTTGAAAGGGGTAAAATATTTAAATCTTCAAAATAGTTCTTATTCATTCTTTACATCCTGCAATGCGTGTTGCAAGGTCACCGCTAACCAGCCCACAGGGAATAAGGTCTCCCATAGCCAACTCAACTAACCACTACTAGCTTGCCGGATAGACCAAGCTGACACTGACCTGACCACCCTGAGGCTTACACTGTCTATAACTTGCAAAAGTCTTTAATACTTGTCATCTTCGTCCAGGCCATTGATAATGTGACAGTCCCCTGTCATGATGTGGATCATTTTGCAGCAGCCCTTGTCGAATTGGAAAGGTAAAGGGTCATGGGCTTTATATACCACCTTTCTGCGGTACAACCAAAGTGGTTTGCATAATCTATGCATGTTCCTACTTTATCCATAGTCAGCTCACAATCTAATTGCACTTCCTTCGTGATAATGAAGCAATTATTGATGATGAGGAAGGTGTCCATTATAGACACATAGAAACATGTTGGCAGATAAAGGCCAAATGGCCCATCCAGTTTGCACATCCGCATCATCCACTATCTCCTCCTCTCCCTATTGGTTGAGGCTCTTAACATTTGCATCTCCTCTTCCTATAGGCCAAGGCTCTTTACAACTGCATTGTGAGGTCATAGAGCTTTATGGTTATAGAAACATAGAAACAAGATGGCAGATAAAGGCCAAATGGCTCATCCAGTCTGCCCATCCCATCTCCTCTTCCAATTGGCTAAGGCTCTTTATACCTGCATTGTGAGGTCATAGAGCATTATGGTTATAGAAACATTACAGCACAAAGGCCAAATGGCCCTTCCAGTCTGCCCATCTGCAGCATCCACTATCTCCTCCTCTCCATACGAGATCCCTAGGCATCTTGGATTAGATCTTTATGGGAAAGCCCAAAGAATATTGATAATAAGTGAAATGACCCATTGGACTTCACTTTTTCTGTTGCCTCCAAATAACTCCTGTGGAAAGAGGTATCTGTACACCACCGAATGGTACTTCTGCTACTACGACGTATTATTTATATAATAGTGTTTAAGCCCATTACATTAACGGGTGCTAGAATATATGTATGTCTGTCTTTCTTTCTGTCTGTGCTTCTCCCTGCCCCTGTCTCTTTCTTTCTTTCTATCTCTCTCCCTCCCACTGTCTGTCTTTCTTTCTGTCTGTCTCTCTCCTTCTGGCCCCCTGTTTGTCTGTCTTTTCTTTTTTTCTGTCTCTCACCCTGTCCACTGTCTTTCTATCTCTCTGTGGCCCCTTGCTTGCCTGCCTTTCTTTGTCTTTCTCTATGGCCCCCTTCTTTATCCTCCCCAAAGCAATCCAAGATTGCTCCCTGGTCCCCAGCACCCCCCTCCCCCCAAAGCAAAGCACATTTGCTCCCTAGCTCCCTTTGTCTTCCCCCCCCCCCTCCCTGTGCAGCAGCATCATGTCCTCCAACTCCACTTCCTTGTGAAGCAACATTTACCTACCCCCACCCCACTTCCCTGTGCAGCACCATTCCCTCCCCCTTTATTAAAGGTATAGAAACACTCCTTCTTGCCTCATTCAAGCTGTTCAGCCTCAGCTCTCTATTCCCTCCGGGGCCGATTTTATACATCGGACGCCATGGGAGGTGATCGGGGCTATCGGAGGTGGAGCGGCATGCAGGGCTACTTTCGGGATCGGCCGTTTTTGCTGCGTCGGATCCTTTGCTTTGGCTGGCCGACTTAGGCCTGTGCGCGGCGTCGGCCTGGAGGAGCTGGTCGGGGCGGTGCTGCCATGCACAGTGGGTAATCGGCCGTTTTTCGAGCGTGGGTTCTGGGGAAGGACGGCAGCGACGGCGGCAGATTTACAGGAAAGGAGGCTTTATCTTTCAGACAGCAAGAGCTGCCTCGACCGACAGGCTCTGTGCCGCTGCGCGCATGCGCATTCCTACCTGCGGGTCACGAAAAACGGGAGCACGCAGGTGGGAGTGCGCATGCGCGCTTAGGGCTTTATTATATTAGATGCTGCTAAACGTAGAATAGTCTCTTTTGTCATACAGTCCTTCTGATGGGAGCTGTCTCTTGCATGAATAAATACCCATGTTATGGACTTCCAAGATCACTCAATGCATACTTACGAGGTGGTTTGTTTGTCTTTCAGAAGTGGTTTTTACCAGAACAAAGCACAATAGGTTGGTTACATATTCTGTAATATTCCAAGCTCTTATGAAGATATGAATTGCTCTACTTGTCAGATCAAAGCCTGGTATCCTGTTTTTAACAGTGTCAAGTTCAGGTTGCATGAACTTGGCACAATTCTAAGAGTAGCAATTCTCCCTGCCATTTACCCACATGGACAAGCTTTGGCCTTCTCTAAGACTATGGGCTAGATTCACTAACCTCATGGATCCGATCCGTGAGGTTAATGGCCACCCGATTCATGACGCGATCGCGTGCAAATGGGGGCGATTGGAATCACGCCCCCAACCGACCGCACAGATCGCTGAACAGCGATCCCGATGCATGCGCAGACCATTTTCTTTGCTTGTAGATGGTCTGCGCATGCTTACAGAGCTTTTGAGTTGGATTTTTTTTTTTTTTTAACTTTGCGAGCACGTGGCTTTAACCCGCTTTAAACTCGTGGGTTAACACCACGGGCTCGCACTGCAGAGAAGGGCATGATAGTTGGAGCAGAGAGCAGGGTGGCGAGTCGGGGCAGAGAGCATGGCGGCGAGTTGGGGCAGAGAGCAGGGTGGCAAGAGGAGAGACGGGGCAGAGAGCAGGGTGGCAGAGAGCATGGCAGTCAGAAAAGATCTGAGCGACTGGCCCTTAGCAGTCTCTTATTTTTTTGATCTGCCAGACCAATCGGTATTGAAGGGGCACATATATTCCTTGTAAGTTTTCTGTTCCTGCTTGTGCTGGAATAAAAAAATTCAGACATAGTTTTCATTCTGCTGAAATGCTACAAGGTCATTCCGTTTCAGGTATCCCTCTTTTTTTTTTTTTTTTTTTAGTGAATCTCTGCCTGCCTATATTTGCATGCCGTTCCCCCTCATTTGCATGCGCGGATCGGATCGGGAGTAAGTTTAGTGAATCGGGTCGGGGTCGCTAAGTGATCGAAAAGTGGTCGGGACACAATCGGTGTCCATAGTGAATCTAGCCCTATGTCAAGAAAAGTTTATGGACTTGCAGGAATCTGTTCAAAACCTTTCGCATAAACCCTGCTATGCTGCACGTCCCCTGTACCAAAGTGCATTAAGATTTGCATCTAATGTGGCTTCACACAGGATCTTACCACAGCTTCAAATCCAATGAAGCAATTAGTGCAAGCATTAGTATTTTATTTATTTATTTTTAATTCAGGTCATCTGATAATGGTTCCATTAGTGAGCAGTATCAGGTAAAACGGAGGCGCTAAAGAGCTGGTTCTGTAAACGGCACCTACCGCGTGTTGATCATGGACAGACGCTGCTTACAGAATCACAGTTAGCAAGGAACCTAGGCGCTGGACAGGTAGGCCAGATTTTTATAGGCCTACGTCTTCGGTGCCTAGGGCCCTTGTAGAATCGCAGCCAGTGCCACCTGGTGATGCTGCAGCCTGGCACCTCGGCACCGCTAGGCATCATGGACTTAGGCGCTAGTCCCAGAGAGCACCTAGGCTGCCTAGTTTCTTTAAAATCCATTTTAACTGGTTTTTTTTAAAGGAGCAATCAATTATGACATCACTTAAAACCAATTAAAACACTTAAGTTAGATACAGGAAGGCTGGAGTGTCTGCTGGAGCCTAGCTTTTGGCAGCTTTTTTGGGAGGATCTGGTCCTAAGTGTTCTCACATTAACTGTGTATTTGCCAATTAACTCACAGTAAGTAAAATGTGCTAATTGGAGAATGAGCGTCGGAGCATACACCGTGGTAAGAAGCTCTACTGGGTTTATAAAAGCCAGCATTTTATTTTTTTTTCAGTTAGCGTAATTGGTACTAATAATTAAAAGTGCCATTAAAAACCAATTTATAAACCATTAAAAAAATTAATGTGCCGGTGGACGCCTAACTCGGTAATCTACACTGCGGCGTCCAGCAGTGCCTCCTGGCAAGTAGGCATGATTAGGGGTGGATTTGCGGCGGAGTTAAGTATGGATTAAGTAGGCACCTAGCTTAGGCACACTTATTTAAGCCAAAAAAAATCCTTGCCTAAATGGAGTGTGGCTAAAGATTATGCTCCTACTGGTATCTAAGAATGCTTAGGCACTGCTAAGCACAATTCTATAAATGGCATCGTGGTTAGAAACATAGAAACATAATGGCAGATAAAGGCTCAGTGGCCCATCCAGTCTACCATCCGCAGCATCAACTATCTCCTCCTCTCCCTATTGGCTAAGGCTCTTAACATTTGCATCTCCTCTTCCTATAGGCTAAGGCTCTTTACACCTGCGTTGTGAGGTCATAGAGCTTTATGGTTATAGAAGCATGATGGCAGATAAAAGCCAAATGGCCCATCCAGAGCATCCACTATCTCCTCCTCTCCTTATTGGCTAAGGCTCTTAACATTTGCATCTCCTTTTCCTATAGGCTAAGGCTCTTTGCACCTGCATTGTGAGGTCATAGAGCTTTATGGTTATAGAAACAGAGAAACATGATGGCAGATAAAGGCCAAATGGGCCCATCCAGTCTCCCATCTGCAGCATCCACTGTCTCCTCCTCTCCCTATTGGCTAAGGCTTATAAAATTTGTATCTCCTCTTCCTATAGGCTAAGGCTCTTTACACCTGTATTGTAAAGTCATAGAGCTTTATGGTTATAGAAGCATGATGGCAGATAAAGGCCAAATGGCCCATCCAGAGCATCCACTATCTCCTCCTCTTCCTATTGGCTAAGGCTCTTAACATTTGCATCTCCTTTTCCTATAGGCTAAGGCTCTTTGCACCTGCATTGTGAGGTCATAGAGCTTTATGGTTATAGAAACAGAGAAACATGATGGCAGATAAAGGCCAAATGGGCCCATCCAGTCTCCCATCTGCAGCAATCCACTGTCTCCTCCTCTCCCTATTGGCTAAGGCTCATAAAATTTGCATCTCCTCTTCCTATAGGCTAAGGCTCTTTACACCTGCTTTGTGAGGTCATAGAGCTTTATGGTTATAGAAGCATGATGTCAGATAAAGGCCAAATGGCCCATCCAGAGCATCCACTATCTCCTCCTCTCCCTATTGGCTAAGGCTCTTAACATTTGCATCTCCTCTTCCTATAGGCTAAGGCTCTTTACACCTGCATTGTGAGGTCATAGAGCTTTATGGTTATAGAAACAGAGAAACATAATGGCAGATAAAGGCCAAGTGGCCTATCCACAGCATCCACTATCTCCTCTTTGCCCAAAGAGATCCCACGAGCCTGTCCTAAGCTTTAAGCTTTCTTAAATGCAGACACAGTCTTTGTCTCCCACCACCCCTACCAGGAGTCTATCCCATGCATCTACCACCCTTTCTGTAAATAAAGCATTTCCTTAGATTACTTTTGAGCCTATTACTTCTTCACTTCGTCCTATGCCCTCTCACTCTGGAGTTTCCTTTCAACTGAAAGAGACCTGTTTCATGCCTATTTATGCCACATAGGTATTTAAATGTCTCTCAAGAAAAATACTTTAATAACAAAAATTCCATACATAATTCATAAGAACATAGGAATTGCCGCTGCTGGGTCAGACCGTTGGTCCATCGTGCCCAGCAGTCCGCTCACGCGGCGGCCCTCTGGTCAAAGACCAGCGTCCTAACCGAGACTAGTCCTACCAGCGCCCGTTCTTGTTCAGCAGGGTCCGGCACTATGGAATATGTTGGCCCACTCACCTTAGGCTTCAACCTTCCCATATTACGTTTAAGAAACACCTCAAGACTTTTCTATTTACTGATGCCTTTACTTAGGCCCTCTTTTATTAAGGTGCGCTAACCGATTAGCGCGCACTAAACGCTAATGCATGCACATTAGTCTATGGACGTGTTAGCGTGCGCTAATTTGATTAGAGCACTAATCGGTTAGCGCACCTTAGTAAAAGAGGGAGTTAGGCAACTGATTCTAAAATTCATAATTAGAACATTCCGACCAAACAATTAGCCTGCCCCTTAACCTTATGTGTAATCCTTACCCTTACTTTACTATTAGGAAATTCTACTATACGGAGAGGGTGGTGGATGCCTGGAATGCGCTCCCGAGAGAGGTGGTGGAGAGTAAAACTGTGGCGGAGTTCAAAGAAGCATGGGATGAACACAGAGGATTTAGAATTAGAAAATAATAGTAAATATTAAAGATCTAAGACCAGTACTGGGCAGACTTGCACGGTCTGTATATGGCCGTTTGGGGGAGGATGGGCTGGGGAGGGCTTCAATGGCTGGGAGGGTGTAGATGGTCTGGAGTAGGTTTTAACAGAGATTTCGGAAGTTGGAACCCAAGCACAGTACCAGGTAGAGCTTTGGATTCTTGCCCAGAAATAGCTATGAAGAAAAAATTATAAAATTTAAATTGAATCAGGTTGGGCAGACTGGATGGACCATTCGGGTCTTTATCTGCCATCATCTTCTATGTTACTATGTTACTATCAAACATTATAGTTCTCCCTTTCTCCCTTTGTATTCTGTGATGTCTTATTAATATTTTAATTTAAATGTCATTTGTATCTACAATGATTTTATTGTAAGCTGTTTAATTATAAAACGATTTGCGGGATATCTAAATTGAAACTTGAAGTAGCAGTTAATCTGGGTCCGCCCCGGGTGACAAGCCTGAGGGGGTGCTCCCGGCCTTGACGTTCAGTCCTCCCCACCCCCGAAGGACCGCTCGCCCACCTGGCCTCCCTGCACCACCAAGAAGCAGCCGGCAGCGGGAAAGCACCCACTGAATCCATTCATTTCCGCAATCTCAGAGGTAAAAAGTGACAATCCTCATATTTACGTGAATCTTGAAAAACCGCGAGTACGGTTTTTCGTGGGGGAGACTGTAGAGGGCAGCGGGAGAGGCAGGAGAGAGCATCCGGAGTGCAGGAAATCACTCGCAGTACACTCCGACCACCTCTTCCTGCACTAAGTCGGGCCTTACCCATCAGGAGCTGCGTGTCAAAGCAGCTCCTGATTGGATAAGGCCCGACTTAGTGCAGGAAGAGGCGGTCGGAGCGTACCCAGTAGCGTACTAAGGGGGGGCGGACCGCCCTGGGTGACAAGCCTGAGGGGGTGCTCCCGGCCTTGATGTTCAGTCCCCCCACCCCCGAAGGACCGCTCGCCCACCTGTCCTCCCTGCACCACCAAGAAGCAGCCGGCAGCGGGAAAGCACCCACTGAATCCATTCATTTCCTCAATCTCAGAGGTAAAAAGTGACAATCCTCATATTTACCTGGATAGAAATTGCTAATGGACTGGTCAAAGTAAGAACATAAGAATAGTCTTACTGGGTCAGACCAATGGTCCATCAAGCCCAGTAGCCCTTTCTTATGGTAGCCAATCCAGTTCACTAGTACCTGGCCAAAACCCAAGGTGTAGCAATATTCCATGCTACCGATACAAGGCAAGCAGTGGTTTCCCCCATGTCTTTGGACTTTTCCTCCAGGAACTTTCTTAAAACCTACTTCGTTATCCACTCTTACCACATCCTCTGGCAACGTGTTCCAGAGCTTAACTATTCTCTGAGTGAAAAAAAAAAATTCCTCCAATTGGTTTTAGAAGTATTTCCCTGTAACTTCGTCGAGTGTCCCCTAGTCTTTGTAATTTTTGACGGAGTGAAAAATCGATCCATTTTTACCCGTTCTACTCCACTCAGGATTTTGTAGACTTCAAGTATTCATAGTAGTTGGACTAGATTTTATGTTGACGCTTAAAGGATTCCCGTTCTTTTTCGTGTGATTCAAAGTCTGGGAGAGGGTCCTAGAGAACTTTAGGAAACAGCCATCTTTAAACACCGTTGTGGGATTTCCATTAACAACGTGAAGTATTTGAGACGTCTGCATGAACGAGTTGATCAGCTCCTCTGCGAGTCCCTTAAGAGGCAGATTGCAAGATGGTTTCAAGTCAGCCTCAGATCACAGGGACAGAGCTTGTTCAATTCAACTCAGCCTGTTGAAATTTGCACATTGTCATCCTAATGTTTTATTTGCAAAACTGTGATCTCAAATCCATACTGGCAATTTGATCGGAAAGAGAAATATCAATACGGCAACTTTTTTTTTTTTAAGTCTTTTCATTAATGCCTTTTTCTTTAAGTCCGCTGAGTAGGGTATCGAAAAGCTCAATAATCAAGGAAGCATGTGTAATGTAGAAACAGAAGTAGCAGTAACGGGCTCCTTTGAAAATTCATTCTGAAAAGCAGCATAAAAGATATGGCCTTTTAATGATAGTTATTGACCTGAAAAGACTGCCTTGAGTCCAGGGGGGCCTCGGTGGGATTATTTTATGCCTGTGTGTATAGCTAAGCAGCTC